>NC_085078.1:1200000-1800000 GCF_963662255.1 Cinclus cinclus
AGCTTTGCGTCCTGCCTGCCTCTGCCTGGGCTCACAAAGCCTGGGGCTCGATACCTAGAAGGCCCTACTGGATTGCTCTGTAAGAATCCTAAGTGTCAAGTGCCCAGGGAGCAGGGTTTACATGCCATGGCGGGCACCACAGAGCCCTTTTCTCCCCCATGTGCTGAGGGTGTGGCACTTGCCATTTCCAAGATCCCTGCGGTTGCCAAAGGGGCCTTTTTGGCTCCGCTGAGAAGAGTCCTAACTGTGAGCCCGTCTTTCACCTGCTTTTCCTGCAAATGTACTCAAGGAATCCACTTTTTTTTGAACTCTCGGGTCCTGTGTGTGTGCAGGTGTACCAACTGAAGGATGGAACAGGTCTGTTGGGGAGGTGATCTCCTTCTCTAGTGGCTTTTGGTTTTGTTTTGGTTGTTGGATTTGTTTGTTTGTATGGATTGGTTTGGTTTTGGGGGATTCTTTTGTTGGACTTTTTTGTGTTCTTTTTTTAATCAGCTCCTCCTGGCGGCTCTGGGCAGGGCTCTGGAACCGTGTCTGACACTTGTCTGTGGCACAGTGAAGGCGGCCAAGGGGACCTTCGCTGAGCTGCGTGCAGAGGAATCCACATCAGCCCAGGCTGGGGGTGCTCAGTGGCAGGTCGGTTCTGTTGACTGGAACCTTTCCATGGAGCATGTCCAGGGATGGAATGTTGGGGCTGCCATGGCTGTGCTGTCACAGACAGGGGAACGCTGGGGCTGCCCCAGCTGCGATGTGCCAGAGAGGGGAAAGCTGGGGCTGCCCTGCTCCTGGCCAGCAGGATCCAGCACGGTGATTCTTGCCCTGTACTCAGCACTGTTTGGGCAGCACCTCGAGTGCTGTCTCCAGTTCTGGGCGCCCCGATTTAGGAAGGACGAGGAGGAGCTGAAGTATTTCCCGAGAAGGGCAACAAGGCTGGTGAGGGGTCTGGAACACAAGTCCTGTGAGGAGCGGCTGAGGGATCAGGGGTTATTTATCCTGGAGAAGAGGAGGCTCAGGTGAGACAAGGTGGTGTCAGGGCACAGGTGGGATTTGAGGATCGCTTAGGTCTTTTCCATCCTTGCTGCTTTTGTGATTCTCTGAAACCAGCCCTGGAGCAGTTGCAGGATGAGCGCTGGGCCCCCTCTTCAGAAGCTCCAGCAGCCCAGGTCCCTCAGCTTCTCCACACAGTCCCCAGAGCCCATCCTGTCAGTCCTGCAGAGCCTCTCCAGCCCCTCCTCAGTGCCCAGAACAGGGAGCCCCACAGCCAGACACACCAGCCCAGATGTGCCCCCCTGGCCTGTGGTGCCCCTGGCAAGGGAGCAGCACGAGGCACTGCAGGACCCTGCAGACAATTCCTGTGGCACCACTGCAGTTTGGGCGTGGCTGCCAGGCAGCTCTCCCTGTGAGCAATGATGTCTGCAGTGGGACAGGAAACTCACAACTCCCGTGAACAAACTTTCAGAGGCCACGACAAACCTGAGTGGTTTCCCTCCTGTCCCCCAGACCTTGCTGGCCCCAGGGGCTGATGGCGTTTGTGCTCACTGAGGTCCATCTCCCCACACCAGCACCATGCTCTGCCAGCACTGATCTTCCCTCAGCTCTGCACACAGACATTGCTGCTGCAGCTCCAGAGAAGGGAACAAAAGGGGCATCTCTAGAGAAAACTTTCCGGGCACATCCTGTTATAAATGAGGATCTGATATTTAGCAGAATTTAGGTTGCTTTATTTGATATAGACGGAGCAAGCAGCGCTGGGGAACGTGAGGGGTCAGCGCCCACCCCACGCTCCGTTGAACCTTGGTTTGCAGCTCCTTTCTAGAGTATGGTTTTCCTTGTAGTAATCAATAATTCTTAATTTCTTTTGTTGTCATAATTCTGCCAGGTAAGCAGTGGTGGTTAAAAAAACATCCGTGGGACCGCTGTGTGAAATCTCCGGACAATTTGTCAAGTAACCACCTGGTTTTGGTAGATAAAGAACAGCAGAAGTGGGAAGTCTGGTCTTAGCAGATAGGTTGCAGTTGATTACGCAAAGGCGGGAGATCTGATTTTGCAAAATCTTTCAGGCTCTGGGAAAACCTCATTTTGCAAACTGGTATCAAATACAATTTACTTAGGAAGCAAAATATTCATAACAGGGGGATTTAAACAGAATAGTTTTAAAAATGTATTTCCCTTTATCGAGTTCCATGTCTTGTCTAAGTATTCTGGTTTATACAAACTCCAAAACTTTTGCGATTAACACGAATCATTTATCAATTATCACAATTTCCCCACTTCTCTTTTTTTATCCCATTAATTCCTGTTTGGGCTTTAAATTTTGTCAGTACTTCTTGTACTAGATTTAATTCATTTACTGCCATTAATTTCGTTGCCATCTCAGGGTCTCTTGGTATTGTAGCAATTTGCATTCCTTGAACCACTGATTGCATGTGTCAAATGAAACATGGAACAAGACAAGGCATGAACAGTAGTTCTAATAATGCACATGTTAACATAAAACCTAATTTCTTCCACCAAGTTCCCCCAACAGGTTACTTCACCAATTATCATTAAGCATAGAGTTCCAGGTTTGTACAGGTACAGGGGCTATTTGTTTTAATTTTTTTTTTCTGCAATTATAGTAATTATTTCACCGTTATAAATACCATTTTTAAGCAGCATTCATAATTATTAAACTTGCCACACACTCCTTCTTCAGCTAATAGATAGTCCAGGGCTAGTCGATTTTGATATACTGCTGCTCTAGTTTGAGTAAGTTGCTTAGCTATTCCTTTCGTTGCTTGGGCTTAATCCCTCCCCCCTCTGTGGCCATTGTTCAGTTTTTTGCATTTCTCCACAGATCCAGCAGGGGGGTTCAGTTCAGTTCAGTAGTAATTTCTTTCGTTAATTCTGCTAAGAAATTCTTTTCCGAGGTGGGTAAGTCCCGTTTGCTGCTTTGTTGTTTCAATTTCTCGTGCAAGTTAAAACTTTTCTTATGGTTTGTTCTTGTTTCCTTGAGCGTGTTAATTGTGTTCTTTATTCATTCCTCCTTGCAGTGATTTTGCACTCCTCCCTGATCTGAATATCCCCACAGACCTTCTTTTGTGAAGCAGGGGTACGCTTCTCCTACTGGGCAACTTTGGTATGCCAATAGAGCCCACCATTTTTTCCAAATTGGTGGCTACCCAGTAACTTTTTCCTATAACAGTGCACGTTTCTAAGTTGTGCTTATTATAGCAGGCTGAACTGATATGAGTGTGGAGGGCAAGGGTGGATTCTGTGCGTCCGCCGTACCCGATTGTCTGGTAACACTTGGAACAAGCATCAGCACTATTTCCTTTCATCATAAGGAGCAATAGGATGACTCCCAGGACTGTTCTCATCCCTCTGCCTCCCTCAAGGCCTACGGGGTTGCTGCCAGTAGCGGAGGTTTGTTTAATCTTCTTGGCAGCACGGACTATGTCCTGGGGTCTCGCCCTTTGTCTTTCTCTTTTGGTATAATTTCTTAATTTTGTCCCAGCTTTTGGTTTTAACATTCCGGTACGAGGTACAGCAGTAACAGCACGGTATACTCAACCCTTTCCAGCACTTTCTTGCCAGTACCTCCGCTTTGGCTTTCTTTTTTTTTTTCCTTTTCCCCTTGTTCTATTCTCAAATAACTCCCACCATTTATGATCATCAATTTTGATTTCTCCTCTTGCTGATAGAGTATTAAGTACCTTAACAGTTTCCTTATATTAATTTCTTCTACACTGGATACATAATGCGAGTGGGAGACACCCACCACAGGAATGACCCCGCCACAACTCAGTACAATATGGACACCGTTTTTTGATGAACGGGCTGCAGTCACACCCAGGTTTAGGACAGGTGACTTTCAGTCCTGACTGGGAGACCTTCGAGACGAGTTGATCCGGTATCAACATCCAGTCCTGTGAATTGGCACTTCGAGGTCTCTGAGCTCGGGTGTCGCTGTCCAGCCTACAGTAGGAGGGGTTATGGGACCTTTGACTCTACTCACATGTGTTCACTCCTTTTTGGCTGTCTGTACAGCTGTTTCAGTGGTTAACAGAACTAAATATGGTCCTTCCCATTTTGGATCCAGACTTTCTTCTTTCCACACTTTAATTAACACATGTTGTCCTGGCTTAATCTTACGTATGGCAAATCCTAGACGGATGGTTTGAGCTAAAATTTCCTTCCACTTAATTCTTGCAAGTTTTTGTTGATGGTTATTATGTAACTTTGAAGAGAAGTGTCCTGAACTAAGATCAGATCAAGGTGTACTCCTTTAGGGTAAGACATACCATACAGCATTTCCTGTGGTGAAATTGAAGTTGTTTTCCAAGTTGGCATTCTTTGTATATTAGACAGGGCTAGTGGGAGGCACTTTGTCCATGGCATTTCAGTCTTAATTCTTAATTTTAACAGCTGTTGTTGAAATGTTTGACTGATCCTTTCAACTGTCCCAGAACTCTGAGGGTGCCAGGGTGTATAGTACTCCCAGCTGATGCCTAGGGCCGAGGTCAGGAACTTAAGCACCTTTGATGTAAAGTGCATGCCTGGTCGGAGTCTATTGCTGGGACCAGGACATGCTTTGGTATTATGTGTTCTATGAATATTTTGGCTACCACTTGTAATGTGGCTCTAGCTGCAGGGTGTGCCTCTAGCCAGTGGGTTAATTGGTTTACTATTACTAGTAAATATTTCCACCTTCCTACCACCTTTCCTGTGTTCAAGGGAACATTAACAAATCCAATTAATTCAGTCTCTTGTCCTGCTAATGGCACTTGCCCCAGGGGGTAAAGGGGAGCCTTTGTGTCATTATCTCTGTCCTCTCTGCTGATACCATCTCTCCTGGTATTTCTTTGACTCCAGGGAGTCCTTTGAGCTATAGGAGGAGAGGGAGCAGAGACCCTGGTTGGAGGGGGGGGGGGGGGGGGAGGTGGATGGGGAAGGGGGGTCTCCTGTATTTTCTGTATTATACAGAGGTGGGAGATTATCAAGTGTTCCCAGGTAACTTTTTTTTATCCTCATCCCTTTTTTCCTTTAAAGTATATACCGAGAATGGTTTATGCTGTTCTGTCCACAGAGCAGCACAGTCACACTCCTCTCTGTAAAATGGTTCTTTACAAGCAACATATGTGTTTAATGCTCTACAAATCCAACCCTTAAACCATCCCAACATTGGCCAGTACAGATTATCTCTGTGGATCATTTCTTTGGTCCACTTTACCATACTATATTGAATCAATTTTTCTTTGCTTTTTACTTTGTATAATTCCCTTGTGTCTCAAGGTCTTACTATTACACCCAAAGGGCTGGCTGGTGGTATTTCTGGCAACCTGCTGGGCTTATTTTATTTCTTTGTTTTTCTTTTTACTTTTATGTTTGTGATTATAAGAACTTTGACCCCGTTTGTGGGTCGTCTGGACTTGAACCCTTACTCTTTCTGAGGCTGCCGCAGGGCAGGAGCACCTTTAGCCTGTCAGGACTCCTCCCTGCTCCCTCCCCAGCAGCTCCCAGGCCAAAGCCTGGCTTGGCCCAGCCCCTAGCCCTGGCCACAAGCCTAGCCCTGGACAGATTCCATCCAACCTGTGGCACACATCCAACCCCCTTGCCCATCATCTCTCCAGCTTCCTGCATGGGCCTCCTGCCCCTGCAAGGGCCCAGGCACCTCTGGGGTCCAAGAGGGGTGGTCAGGGAGCCGAAGGAAGTTGGATCACCTGTGGAGAACACCCCCACTCCAACCCAATCCATCCTCCAACAGCCTCCAGAGTCACATTCCCCCATCTTTGGTTTCCCTTCTCTCCAAGGGCTTTTTCTTCAAGATATCCCAGAGCTGACCCCAGCTACTCACCCAGCCTGTCAGTGCAGAATCATCACTCTTCCCCCTCCTGTCCCATGGAGAAACAGGAGATGGACTGACCCCTCTTCTGGTGACAACAAGACTCCAGAATCTCAGAAAACTGGGGCATGCTAGGACAACGGTGTCATAAACCTAGGAAATAGCCAGGTGATTTGGGTCTCTAGGCACTAGAGACACTGGGCAGAACTGGGAAATGATGATCACCCGCAGACAAGGCTGAAGGCTGGGGAATGGCTCAGGTGTGGCACTTCACACATCCACACCACCCCATTATTTCCCTTTCCCTGCATGCCCCAAACTGGTCCCATCTTCAGCCCCAGGGTGGAGTCCAGGTGGGAATATCCCCTGCCCTGGGGCAGACCCTCATCCTGTCACACCTGCAGCCATTGTGCCCTCCCAGAGCACTGGGTCCTGCTATGCACAGGTGCCACACACAGGAGGTTCCAGGGACCCCATGTCCAACCAGGCTCCCATTGCAGCACTGTCCCTCACTGGGACTTGCCCACAGCTCCCCAGGGCCCTTGTCCCCACTCAGTGTCTCTGCAATACCCTGGCCCTGGGCCCAGGCCAGCAATGGCCCAGAGCAGGATGTGCCCATCCTGAGGGATATGGGGCAGTTGGTGTTTGTCCCCAGGCAGCCACTGGGATCAAACTGGGAAAACTGAGGTGCCCATTCAGGGGGAGGGATGTTGGTCCCCTGCCAGCATCTCTGATAAGCCCTGTTCATCCAGGGCCTGAGGAACCAGGAAGACATTCAAATATCTTGGGCTTTCACAAAGCAAAAATCCATCAAGAAATGGTTCCTGAGAGCTGCCCATGCCACTGATTCTTGTTTGACATTCTGTGGCATTAACACAGGTTTGTTGTTTCCTGTGAGGTGCCTTGATGATCTGAAAGGGTCATGGGGTGTCCCCGCAGCCTTTTCTTTTCCAGGCTGAACACTGCCAGCTCTCTCTGCCTGTCTCTGTCACAGAGGTGCTCCAGCTCTCCAAGTGTCTTGGTGTCCTCCCCTGGAACAGTTTCATGAGGTCTGAGTCTTTCCTGTGCTGAGAACCTTCTTGCAAATTGCTTATACTGAAGTCACTGTCGGTAGGAGAGGGGAAACTCATTTGTCCTGAAAGGCTGGCCCAAGTGTAGGAAAATACAACTGTAGGGACAGTTTCTGGAGGGCTGAGACCCAGCCCCCAGGGATGAAGGGACATTCCCACGGGGTTCCCTGGAAATGGGGGTCACTGCACCCACACTGGAAACCTCTGTGTGTGTCCAGGTCACTGTCCCCAGACTGTTGGCACATGGTCAGTGGCCATCCAATGCCATCCCCCTGACTGGCACTGATCTCCAAGGAAGCCTGGACCTCTCCCTAGCCAAAGTTCCCGGTTAGCACCCTGCAGACACTTCCCGAGTTCCTCTCCAAGGTGATGTCTGCACAGCAATGACACCACAGCACTTGTCCATCTGGTCAAGAATCCCCAACAGGGACTCTCTGCTCTCTCCTCCATGGGCACAGAGCAGCAACATTCCAGAGGAAAATCTTCCCCCGTGGCTACTGTGGCTCCTTGGACAAGTTCCAGAGCAAACAGTCAAGGCAGTGGCCTGAAATGTTTTCCCATCTGGGCACACGTCTTCCCACCACACATATCTGATGGATCCACAGGGTCCCTGTGGAAAGAGAGAAGCAGAAGCCTTCGCTAATGCTCTGAAATGTCAAAGAGGAATCACAGACAGGGACAGCTTTCAGGAACAACTTCACTGTGGATTTTCCTTCCAGGAAGCCCGAGATTGCCACTTTCTTCCTGGTGCTTCAGGCCCTGAGTAAACAGGGCTTATCAGAGATGCTGGCATGGGAGCAACATCCCTCCTCGTCACAGGGCATCTCTGTTTGCGCAATTAGCTTCCAGTGGCTGCTCGAGGAGAAATGCCCACTTCCCCTTGTCTGTTAGGATGGGCACATCCTACTCAGAGCCAGTGCTGGCCTGGGCCAAGGGCCAGGGCATTGAAGTCACACTGTGGGGTCAAGAGCCTTGTGGAGCTGTGGCCAAGTCCCAGGCAGGGACAGCGCTGGAGTGGGAGGAACCCAAGATGGTCTCTGGGAGGTGAGTGGGGTGCTGGGATTAGAGGGCATCCCCTCAGGGAACTGGGGAGCAGTTTGGTCCCCCCATCCCATGCTGGCACCAGGGACATCACAGCATTCACTGATGTCTCCTGGTCCTTCTGGAGATTGATTTCGAAAACTTTGAGATCCTGAAGACACCTCTGGTGGGTACCATGAAATCTGCCAGTGTCAGACCGTCCCCTTACATGGCCACTACACCCCAGATTATCCCAGTCTGTCCCAGCACAGCCCAGTGCACCCCTACTGGCGTCCTAGACAACACCCCAGGCCCATGGATCTTTCTCAGGGAACCCCTTGCCCAGAGGGCCCCACTGCATTTCCATCCCTGCCACTCCAGTACCTCCCAGGATGACCCAGCATGCAGCCCCTGCCCCAGCTGTGCCTCTTGGCCAGGACCCCAGTGCTTCTGGGCAGGAGCACAGCAGCTCCTGCACCCCATTGCTCCCATAGGCCCCTTCTCCAAGGATCTCCCTGCTTTCCTCTTTCCTCCCAGTCCAGCCCAGTGCCCCCAGTGTGTCTCTAATGCTGCCTTTTTCTCCAGCCCTGTGTGGCTGAAAAGCTGGCAGGCCTTCTGCAGCAGAAGCACCAGGCTTCCTCTCTGGATGCCTAGGTGAGCAGAGCCTGCAGGGAGAGGGGTGGGAACAAGGCCCCTCTCATACCCCGGTGGGCACCAGAGCGTTCTGGGGTTTGTCTTTGAGGATTACGAGTAATGGGGACACTGGTGTCCTGATCCCCTCTAGTGGCATGAGGAGATGATCATCCCTTGAAGAACACCCTGACCCCTTTAAGCCCTGGGCCATTTCCCCTGAATAATCAATGCACCCTTTCAGCAAAATTCCACTCTGTGGAGCACAAAACACTTCACGACAGTCCATTGAGGTAAAAATAGGACAAAGAAAGAGTAAAAGGGTTCAAGTCCAGACGACCCACAAAGGGGTCAAAGTTCTTACAATCACAAACATAAAAGTAAAAAGAAAAACAAAGAAATAAAATAAACCCAGCAGGTTGCCAGAAATACCACCAGCCAGCCCTTTGGGAGTAATAGTAAGACCTTGAGACACAAGGGAATTATACAAAGTAAAAAGCAAAGAAAAATTGATTCAATATAGTATGGTAAAGTGGACCAAAGAAATGATCTGCAGAGATAATCTGTACTGGCCCATGTTGGGATCGTTTAAGGGTTGGATTTGTAGAGCATTAAACACATATGTTGCTTGTAAAGAACCATTTTACAGAGAGGAGTGTGACTGTGCTGCTCTGTGGACAGAACAGCATAAACCATTCTCGGTATATACTTTAAAGGAAAAAAGGGATGAGGATAAAAA
The DNA here is from genome assembly GCF_963662255.1 of Cinclus cinclus. Classification (NCBI taxonomy): domain Eukaryota; kingdom Metazoa; phylum Chordata; class Aves; order Passeriformes; family Cinclidae; genus Cinclus; species Cinclus cinclus. The sequence continues at coordinate 1,209,281 of NC_085078.1, forward strand.
AAAGTTACCTGGGAACACTTGATAATCTCCCACCTCTGTATAATACAGAAAATACAGGAGACCCCCCACCATCCCCCCCCCCCCCCCCCCCCCTCCAACCAGGGTCTCTGCTCCCTCTCCCCCTATAGCTCAAAGGACTCCCTGGAGTCAAAGAAATACCAGGAGAGATGGTATCAGCAGAGAGGACAGAGATAATGACACAAAGGCTCCCCTTTACCCCCTGGGGCAAGTGCCATTAGCAGGACAAGAGACTGAATTAATTGGATTTGTTAATGTTCCCTTGAACACAGGAAAGGTGGTAGGAAGGTGGAAATATTTACTAGTAATAGTAAACCAATTAACCCACTGGCTAGAGGCACACCCTGCAGCTAGAGCCACATTACAAGTGGTAGCCAAAATATTCATAGAACACATAATACCAAAGCATGTCCTGGTCCCAGCAATAGACTCCGACCAGGCATGCACTTTACATCAAAGGTGCTTAAGTTCCTGACCTCGGCCCTAGGCATCAGCTGGGAGTACTATACACCCTGGCACCCTCAGAGTTCTGGGACAGTTGAAAGGATCAGTCAAACATTTCAACAACAGCTGTTAAAATTAAGAATTAAGACTGAAATGCCATGGACAAAGTGCCTCCCACTAGCCCTGTCTAATATACAAAGAATGCCAACTTGGAAAACAACTTCAATTTCACCACAGGAAATGCTGTATGGTATGTCTTACCCTAAAGGAGTACACCTTGATCTGATCTTAGTTCAGGACACTTCTCTTCAAAGTTACATAATAACCATCAACAAAAACTTGCAAGAATTAAGTGGAAGGAAATTTTAGCTCAAACCATCCGTCTAGGATTTGCCATACGTAAGATTAAGCCAGGACAACATGTGTTAATTAAAGTGTGGAAAGAAGAAAGTCTGGATCCAAAATGGGAAGGACCATATTTAGTTCTGTTAACCACTGAAACAGCTGTACAGACAGCCAAAAAGGAGTGAACACATGTGAGTAGAGTCAAAGGTCCCATAACCCCTCCTACTGTAGGCTGGACAGCGACACCCGAGCTCAGAGACCTCGAAGTGCGAATTCACAGGACTGGATGTTGATACCGGATCAACTCGTCTCGAAGGTCTCCCAGTCAGGACTGAAAGTCACCTGTCCTAAACCTGGGTGTGACTGCAGCCCGTTCATCAAAAAACGGTGTCCATATTGTACTGAGTTGTGGCGGGGTCATTCCTGTGGTGGGTGTCTCCCACTCGCATTATGTATCCAGTGTAGAAGAAATTAATATAAGGAAACTGTTAAGGTACTGAATACTCTATCAGCAAGAGGAGAAATCAAAACTGATGATCATAAATGGTGGGAGTTATTTGAGAATAGAACAAGGGGAAAAGGAAAAAAAAAAAGAAAGCCAAAGCGGAGGTACTGGCAAGAAAGTGCTGGAAAGGGTTGAGTATACCGTGCTGTTACTGCTGTACCTCGTACCGGAATGTTAAAACCAAAAGCTGGGACAAAATTAAGAAATTATACCAAAAGAGAAAGACAAAGGGCGAGACCCCAGGACATAGTCCGTGCTGCCAAGAAGATTAAACAAACCTCCGCTACTGGCAGCAACCCCGTAGGCCTTGAGGGAGGCAGAGGGATGAGAACAGTCCTGGGAGTCATCCTATTGCTCCTTATGATGAAAGGAAATAGTGCTGATGCTTGTTCCAAGTGTTACCAGACAATCGGGTACGGCGGACGCACAGAATCCACCCTTGCCCTCCACACTCATATCAGTTCAGCCTGCTATAATAAGCACAACTTAGAAACGTGCACTGTTATAGGAAAAAGTTACTGGGTAGCCACCAATTTGGAAAAAATGGTGGGCTCTATTGGCATACCAAAGTTGCCCAGTAGGAGAAGCGTACCCCTGCTTCACAAAAGAAGGTCTGTGGGGATATTCAGATCAGGGAGGAGTGCAAAATCACTGCAAGGAGGAATGAATAAAGAACACAATTAAAACGCTCAAGGAAACAAGAACAAACCATAAGAAAAGTTTTAACTTGCACGAGAAATTGAAACAACAAAGCAGCAAACGGGACTTACCCACCTCGGAAAAGAATTTCTTAGCAGAATTAACGAAAGAAATTACTACTGAACTGAACTGAACCCCCCTGCTGGATCTGTGGAGAAATGCAAAAAACTGAACAATGGCCACAGAGGGGGGAGGGATTAAGCCCAAGCAACGAAAGGAATAGCTAAGCAACTTACTCAAACTAGAGCAGCAGTATATCAAAATCGACTAGCCCTAGACTATCTATTAGCTGAAGAAGGAGTGTGTGGCAAGTTTAATAATTATGAATGCTGCTTAAAAATGGTATTTATAACGGTGAAATAATTACTATAATTGCAGAAAAAAAAAATTAAAACAAATAGCCCCTGTACCTGTACAAACCTGGAACTCTATGCTTAATGATAATTGGTGAAGTAACCTGTTGGGGGAACTTGGTGGAAGAAATTAGGTTTTATGTTAACATGTGCATTATTAGAACTACTGTTCATGCCTTGTCTTGTTCCATGTTTCATTTGACACATGCAATCAGTGGTTCAAGGAATGCAAATTGCTACAATACCAAGAGACCCTGAGATGGCAACGAAATTAATGGCAGTAAATGAATTAAATCTAGTACAAGAAGTACTGACAAAATTTAAAGCCCAAACAGGAATTAATGGGATAAAAAAAGAGAAGTGGGGAAATTGTGATAATTGATAAATGATTCGTGTTAATCGCAAAAGTTTTGGAGTTTGTATAAACCAGAATACTTAGACAAGACATGGAACTCGATAAAGGGAAATACATTTTTAAAACCATTCTGTTTAAATCCCCCTGTTATGAATATTTTGCTTCCTAAGTAAATTGTATTTGATACCAGTTTGCAAAATGAGGTTTTCCCAGAGCCTGAAAGATTTTGCAAAATCAGATCTCCTGCCTTTGCGTAATCAACTGTATCCTATCTGCTAAGACCAGACTTCCCACTTCTGCTGTTCTTTATCTACCAAAACCAGGTGGTTACTTGACAAATTGTCCGGAGATTTCACACAGCGGTCCCACGGATGTTTTTTTAACCACCACTGCTTACCTGGCAGAATTATGACAACAAAAGAAATTAAGAATTATTGATTACTACAAGGAAAACCATACTCTAGAAAGGAGCTGCAAACCAAGGTTCAACGGAGCGTGGGGTGGGCGCTGACCCCTCACGTTCCCCAGCGCTGCTTGCTCCGTCTATATCAAATAAAGCAACCTAAATTCTGCTAAATATCAAGACTTTTTGTTTCTCATTTATAACAGGATCTGCCCGGAAAGTTTTCTCTAGAGATGCCCCTTTTGTTCCCTTCTCTGGAGCTGCAGCAGCAATGTCTGTGTGCAGAGCTGAGGGAAGATCAGTGCTGGCAGAGCATGGTGCTGGTGTGGGGAGATGGACCTCAGTGAGCACAAACGCCATCAGCCCCTGGGGCCAGCAAGGTCTGGGGGACGGGAGGGAAACCACTCAGGTTTGTCGTGGCCTCTGAAAGTTTGTTCACGGGAGTTGTGAGTTTCCTGTCCCACTGCAGACATCATTGCTCACAGGGAGAGCTGCCTGGCAGCCACGCCCAAACTGCAGTGGTGCCACAGGAATTGTCTGCAGGGTCCTGCAGTGCCTCGTGCTGCTCCCTTGCCAGGGGCACCACAGGCCAGGGGGGCACATCTGGGCTGGTGTGTCTGGCTGTGGGGCTCCCTGTTCTGGGCACTGAGGAGGGGCTGGAGAGGCTCTGCAGGACTGACAGGATGGGCTCTGGGGACTGTGTGGAGAAGCTGAGGGACCTGGGCTGCTGGAGCTTCTGAAGAGGGGGCCCAGCGCTCATCCTGCAAGTGCTCCAGGGCTGGTTTCAGAGAATCACAAAAGCAGCAAGGATGGAAAAGACCTAAGCGATCCTCAAATCCCACCTGTGCCCTGACACCACCTTGTCTCACCTGAGCCTCCTCTTCTCCAGGATAAATAACCCCTGATCCCTCAGCCGCTCCTCACAGGACTTGTGTTCCAGACCCCTCACCAGCCTTGTTGCCCTTCTCGGGAAATACTTCAGCTCCTCCTCGTCCTTCCTAAATCGGGGCGCCCAGAACTGGAGACAGCACTCGAGGTGCTGCCCAAACAGTGCTGAGTACAGGGCAAGAATCACCGTGCTGGATCCTGCTGGCCAGGAGCAGGGCAGCCCCAGCTTTCCCCTCTCTGGCACATCGCAGCTGGGGCAGCCCCAGCGTTCCCCTGTCTGTGACAGCACAGCCATGGCAGCCCCAACATTCCATCCCTGGACATGCTCCATGCAAAGGTTCCAGTCAACAGAACCGACCTGCCACTGAGCACCCCCAGCCTGGGCTGATGTGGATTCCTCTGCACGCAGCTCAGCGAAGGTCCCCTTGGCCGCCTTCACTGTGCCACAGACAAGTGTCAGACACGGTTCCAGAGCCCTGCCCAGAGCTGCCAGGAGGAGTTGATTAAAACAAGAACACAAAAAAGTCCAACAAAAGAATCCCCCCAAACCAAACCAATCCATACAAACAAACAAATCCAACAACCAAAACAAAACCAAAAGCCACTAGAGAAGGAGATCACCTCCCCAACAGACCTGTTCCATCCTTCAGTTGGTACACCTGCACACACACAGGACCCGAGAGTTCAAAAAAAAGTGGATTCGTTGAGTACATTTGCAGGAAAAGCAGGTGAAAGACAGGCTCACAGTTAGGACTCTTCTCAGCGGAGCCAAAAAGGCCCCTTTGGCAACCGCAGGGATCTTGGAAATGGCAAGTGCCACACCCTCAGCACATGGGGGAGAAAAGGGCTCTGTGGTGCCCACCATGGCATGTAAACCCTGCTCCCTGGGCACTTGACACTTAGGATTCTTACAGAGCAATCCAGTAGGGCCTTCTAGGTATCGAGCCCCAGGCTTTGTGAGCCCAGGCAGAGGCAGGCAGGACGCAAAGCTGGCAGCAAAGGAAGGGGCCAGCGAGGTGGGGCAGCCGGGGGTTGACGACAGCCTGCAGGGACAGAGGCACAGGGCATGGACACCGTAGGACAGCCTGGGCTGCAGAGGGCACAGGGATGGGCAGCAGCTGAAAGGCCCTGCCAGAGCCACCTGCTGAAGCACTTTGGCCATGGCTGCTGGCCCTGGGCCCTTGGCCAGCAGGGGACAAGTGAGCCTTGCTGTGCTGAGGTTTGCTCAGCATCAGAGACACCTTTCCCTTGTTTGTCTGCACCTGTCATCGCTTCCACCAGTGTTCTGCTCTAACTGGAACCTGGGGACACTTTCTCCGATGTGTCCCTCAGTGGCACCCATTACAGCTTCTAGAATCTTTGGACTTTAAATATCACTTTGAGTTCTTGACAAGATTTTTGAGCACACTCTCAGGGACTGAGTCTGATATAAACAACATCAAAGCCCTGAGAGGGTCATTAAAGTCATTCAGCTGTGTCTGTGCTGCTGAGCTGGGCTGGGCTGGGCTCCTGGCTCAGAGGGTGATCCTGCCAATCAAGAAGATCTACAAAATGACATTTCTACTGAGGAGCAGCTCCTGTGTGCAGCCCAGCAGGGCTGGGGCACTGCCTGCGGCCACCCCGGCTACAGCACAGGGGCACAGAGAGCTTCAATCTGTCAGGGCTGGGAAGATGCTCAGAGGTGACTGGGGCGGAATCACTCCCAGCCTTTGACACAGGAAGCCTCTGGCTGCAGGACAATGCAGCTGCAGCTCCTGGAGTGATCTCCTAAAGCTGGAACATTTCACGGACGATGCATTCTCTAAGTACAACTCAGAGTATCTCTGGTACAGAGGATGACAAGCTGGGAGCTTGTCACGATCTGCCAGTACAGGCGGGGATCATGATGGTTCGTTTTGATCTCGAGGTACAAAAGACACAGCAGGGGACAACAGTATACATCAGAATACTCACAGCAGAGCACTTTTATTTGGTGCTAAGCACACAGTTATGTGCTATAGATGGCAGAGTTTTTAAGGAAACAAAGTCAAGAGATAGAGAGAAAGAGGGGAAAAGAGGGGAAGGGACATAGCTACCAAGGGATGAGACACCATCCTTGTGGTCATAGACGGGTGTGCTCGGGGCCTTCTGCCAATGGACGGGTCTTCCCTCTGTGGGGAGATCTCAAGGGGCTTCTTCAAGGAGTCACCTTCTTAAAGTCTTTCCTCAAAGCGAATGGCTTCTGGCCATGAGGTAGGGATTTTTACGGACCACTGTGTGTCCAGAGAAGCAGGCACCCACATGTCTGGGCCGGCACTTATGACGGCACAGCACAGCACGGCACAGTGCACCTGTGACAGCCACCTGCCACGCGTCTACCTCGGCCGGGTCAGAGCTCCTGCTCAAAGCCGACCAGGTCAGGAGCACGTGGGGTACACGGGCATCTTCTTGCGACGGTCATGAGGAAAATGAGGGAAACTTTGGACCGTCTCTTACACCACCCCGTGACTCACAATCTTTGTCGAGAGAGCTCCTTTGTAGTGTTGTTGCTGCGGTGTCTTCAGTTGCGAAGTGTAGAAGAATGGCTTAGAGAGAAAGGCCATATTCCCATGCGAGAACTAGCTGACAGGGCTTTGGGAAAATACTGACACAGTGGGTATTTTGAAGGACAGCTTTTCCTTGAGCAATAGATATGGAACCACGTTTGCAATAACAGGATACTTCCGTTAAGATAGTATGCAGAACCTCCGCAGCTAAAGGATCACAAGAATGAGGAACTGGGTGGGACTGACCTTTGCTGCGGTAGCCAGTGATGAGCTTGCTTTTGCACTATGTATGAGCTTAATTATTGATGATATAAATGTAACTAAGAGCATGCAATAAATTGTGACTTGCTGATCATTCACACTGAGTGCTGCATTTCTCCCGCCAACTCCGACAGCGAAGTCTTCAGGACTCATCCAGGTTGGTAGCATATTCCGAAAAACGGGGACAGAAAGTCAGCCAAAGAAAAAAGTAGGAAAGGGAAAGGGAAAGGGAAAGGGAAAGGGAAAGGGAAAGGGAAAGGGAAAGAACAAGTTCAATCTTTCAAAGTAATTTCAATTTAAGTAAGTATTTTCAATTTAAAACACAAGTAAAATTATTAATCAGTAATTTCAATTTGAAACACTAATTTAAGTAATTTCAATTGAAAACACAAGTAAAATAATTAATAAGTAAGTTGAACACAATTTAAAATAATGAATAAGCAATTTCAGTACAAAACACAAGTAAGATAATTAAAAAACAAGTCAATACCAGTACATCATTTCAACACAATTTAAAATAATTAAGAAGTATTTTAAGTAGATAATTAATAAAATAAAATAATTTCTAGGTAATTGGATTTTGAAAACACAAGTCGTCAATATAACATTTTAAATTCTCATGTGTTTTTCATCTTGCATCAATAACCTTGGGGACGTCATCAGTGACTGACTTGTGTATATTCATTATGGATGTCAAGTGTGTTAACTGCTTCATCATTCTCCAATTCATGTTGTACAGGATTGCTGATATAAGCAAAACCAATCAAAACCAAAATCAAAAGGACAGTGATGGGATGACACAATTTGTTCAGGACACCTGTGGCAGTAGGTGACCACCCAAAGAGGGTATCCCACCACTTGAGTTCAGCATCTTTCTTTACTCTTTCCAAAACATGATGTAGTTCCTTTACATGGTGATGAAGAGTTATCAGAGTTTTGGTCTGTTTTTCTTAATCCTTTCCAAAATTTCAATTAAATCCTGGGGAAGCAGCAATTGCTTTACCAGAGCGAGGTTCATTCCAACGGGAGTAGGCAATAAATGGTGGATTCATGTGTAATTGGACTGCAAAAGGTGGCAAGACGTAACTGGGACTACATAAGGAAATCACATCCTACAATTCTAGTAAAGTTACAAATGCAAACATTCGAATGATTTTTAGTATGCACTACCAAATTTTCTATGATAACAGGTTGCCAGCAGTTCTTAAGCATTCACAACCATTGCCTATATAAATCAGCACCGTTTCAGGAATCTCGTTTGGACGTATTTCAAAGTTACAAACATTTGGCTCTGTGTCCAAACAAATATCTTGAGCTCAAATTGCGTTACTTTCACAGATAAACCCTTGTTGTTCCCGGACAGTACAAGTTTCCAAATTCACAGTTTCCCACTTCTCACCAATTTGACGGGCCCATTCTCTATGCTTAAAAGGATAGAGAATAGCTCCATCACGATTCAGCCCGAATGCAATGATGGCGAATATGGAATGCACTGAAGCATTATGTATCATCAGCACAAAGGCTCTGGCTGTGTTTGTGCTGGGGTCATAGCTAAAATGTACCAAGTTCCACCAGGATTGGAATTCTCCTTCAAAGTCAGTGGCACTATCCCAAATTCTTTGCCGAATTTCAGTAGGAAAAGTGCCTTCCTCGCCTTCTCTGATAATTGAGGCAGCAACAAACCGCACCCACAGCTGAGCCTGGATACAGCTGAGACCTAAAGAGATGTTATTTTGTGCAGCACCGAGTTCATCAGTTATCGGTTTGCGGTCATTTGCATTTACCTTTTCCCAATTTGCCAAAATGTTTGATAGGAACCATTGTTGGGTTCCCAAAGCTGTCAAAGATGACTGCAGTGGTTGCTGTAATTTGGTGACATCTCCAGATGTAGTAGCCAATTTATTCCTCAGTACTTCTGAATCAATGCTACTGAAAATTCCCAATCCTGCTCCCACAACGCCGATTATGTCTCTTGTCATTCGTTTGTTAAAAGGGTTCAGGATAAGCGGTGGTGGAGTAGCAGGTGTCACAATAGTCACATCAAATTCCCCCCAGTATTTTGTATTGTTTTTACCACACATGATTTTATGGGAAAACTGTACAGCAATGAAATGGAGCCAACAATTCTGATTTTAAATTTTACAAAGTACAACACGGCCGTGAGGTCTTGTGCCATAACTGTGTACAAGTTTGATGAGGGATTCAGCAATGAATTTATGTGTTATTGTAACCATGAAGCTTTGTCATTTCAATCTTGGTTTAGTTCACGTAAAATTATACCAACAGTCAGTAAGTATCAGCAGTGTTATCATGGGTTATCTGGTTCTTCATGTCCCTCGGTGCTCTTCTGTGAAAAGTAAACGCAACAGAGTCTGCCATGAAGAGGCAGGAAATTAAAATGATGAAACTATCTAGCATGTGTGAAGCTACCCACCGCATGGCAAAATTCTCTTACCTTGCGATAGTTCAAATTTCTTGCCACCTCTCTCTTTTGCCATACTGGAATTCGGTTAACTTCCCAATCATTTTGCTGCCAAAAAGGAAGCCACTCTGTACATCCCTGAAACACAGCATAAGAGTCAGTGTAGATGCAAACAAGAGAGGTATTGTGTACCTCACACTGGAAAACACTCCAGGCAGCCATCAGTTCCCCAACGTGAGCACTGCCTTCTCCCTCAGTAATGATTCATTCATCAGAAGTGTGGAGGGCTACTGCTCTGTGTTTCCACACCTTTCCCTCTGGTTTGGCAGAAGCATCAGTGAACCAAGAATTTGCTGATTGTTCAGAGGAGAAAGGAGGGGCTACTTTAATTGCCGAGGCAGCTTTGTCTTGGCTGCTCCCCAAGCTCTCAGTTTCTTGTATAGCCCAATGTTTTATAGCAACTTCTGTTATTGAGAAGATGTTACAATAATGTTCAATCTGGGCATACCACTTCCTAGCTGAGGATCTATGGGCCACCGCGTCAGGCAGGGGAGCCCCAGTAGTGACCAGTACGATCACTTTGAAAAGACCTCTTAATGTAATTGGTCGTTGCCCTACAATTTTCTCCACTTCTATGAGAGCTAAGCTAACCGCAAACAGTCATTTAACCCAGATAGCGTATCTTTATTCAGCATCTTGAAAGCCACGGAAATACAAACAAATAACAGGCCTTGTAGGACCATCAGGGCCTTGTTGCCATATGTGAACTGACAACCCCGAGATGGGGAATCCCCACTCTACCTGGAAAGGGTCTGTGGGGTGAACAGGGCCCAGGGCTTGATGAGCTGTTGCTTCAAAAATCAGCACTTGCAGTGCTTCCTCCTGAGAAAGAGTCCAATCCCATTTCACCCCTTCCCTCAGCAAGTCATAAAGAGGCCTGGCAATTATTGAAAAGTCTGGAATGTGCTTTCTCCAGAACACTAATAATGTCCACATTTTATGGCTGTTGGCAGGACAACGCGAAGGTGAACCTGGTGTCTGCTGAGAAGGGGTTGTATAGGGAGAAAAGGGAATGGGGCCCAGAGTGGGTGGAACCATTTTTGGTACATTGCTCTGCTTCTTTCAGTGGGTCCAGAAGTTCTAAAGTTTTAGTGTGTTCCTCTCTTAGAGCACTTTCTAACAACTGTTTCTCATTTTGCAACAAAGAGCACTCATGTTTTCCAACAAAGATACTTGTTCCTTTCTTCATTTAGTTGTTCTGGCAAAATTTGAACTCATTTTTGTAGAGAATTTATAATTGTAGTCTCCTCATTTGTTTGCTTGAAGTGATTTTCTAGAGCTGCCCTAAGACAGGCTCCCAAAACAGAACAGAGTACAGTTTTATTTTTGTACAGTTTGAATTTTGACTCCCTTTGCAGAGAACATATTCCATCAATCACATTTTCTAAATTATACCAATTATTTGGTGCCCACTCTTCTCCTCCCTGAGAGGGTCTGGCACTATATATAGCTAATAGAGCAAACAATGCAGCTTTATTTGTTGCACTGCAATTTTCACTCATTTTATGAAGGGGCAAGTAAAAACCACTGCAGGGAGGTATATCACTTAAGTTACACACACGCGCACACACACACACACACACACACACACACACAACTTTTCTCTGTGTTCCCTTTCACTTCCCTGTGTGGGTGAAGAGACCGAAGCTGCTTGGGAGGCACTAGCTTCAGTACAAATCTCTGGTTGTCTCTTTGCTACACCAAGCAGTCAAAAAAACCACAATAAAAACCAACAAAACAGTCCTGTCTTCCACACCAAGAGATCCTAGAGTGAAATTCTACAGACAGAGCCCTCAAACAAGTGTGGGGGTGCTCTCCACCTAGGCCTGTGCAGTTTGCAGGAAATCTGAACTTGCCCCCCTTGCTTTCTGGACAAGCTCACTCCTTTTGAGGTGACCAGCTAGGTGCGGCTGGAGCAAGATGTCCTTCCCCTATTACAGACTACACACAACCTTGCAGCCCTTCTGTCTGTCATAATCCAGTCCGTGATGCCAATTTAATGTCACGATCCGCCAATCCAGGCGGGGATCGTGATGCTTTGTTTTGATCTTGAGGTGCAAGACACAGAGCAGGGGGACAGCAGTATGCTTCAATATAGCACTTTATTTGATGCTAACAATTCAGTTGTGCGACAGAGGGGAGAGTTTAAGGAAACAAAAGGGGAAAAGAGGGGAAGGGAAATAGCTACCAAGGGATGGGACGGAGTCCTCGTGGTCTTCGGCCAATAGACGTGTCTTCCTTACGTGGGGAGATCTCAAGAGGCTTCTCCAAAGAGTCACCGTTTTACAGTCTTTTCTCAAAGTGAGCGATGTCTGGCCAAGAGGTGGGGAGATTTATGGACCGTTGTGTGCTCAGAGAAGCAGGTGCCAATCTGGCTGGACTAGTGTGGCCTCGAAGAGCAGTGCACCATGACGGCACAGCACAGCACAGCTGCAAACAGTTATTTGGTAAACCTCTACCTCGGCCAGGCCAGAACTGTTCAAAGGCAACCAGGCCAGAAAACTCCTGTCTGGAGCGAGTGGGGTTCACCGGGGTCTTCTTGTGATGGTCGTGAGGCAAATGAGGGAAACTTCGGACCGTCTCTTCCAGATGACAGGAGATGAATTCCCAGAAGTGGCTGTAACGGCCATCTATGGGGTTGGGAGCACTTTGGAGTCTGGGGATGCTTTTGGGGTGAGCCAAATGGGTGCTGCGGGGGCACTTAGAGATCCTGGGAGGTCTGGGGGACACATACGTGACATGTGGTGGGTGGACACTGGGGTTCTGTGAAGCCCAGGGCATGACGGGCGTTGTTGTCCCAGCTCCAACGGGGCTCAACTGGGCCGTGGGGCATGACGGGAGCCACAGGCAAAAACAGAAAAGATGGCGCCGACACCAGGCACCGCCCCCAAAGTGCCAAGACCCAGCACTGATTGGTTGTGTGCAGTGATGGGCGGGAGTCTTGGCAAATGGGAGGCACCAGAGGCAGGAGCCCACTCCATCCCCAGTACAGCCCCGTACAAACCCAGTGCCCCTCCAGGTCATCCCAGTACACCCCAGTCCCACCCAATACACCTGGCTTAGTTCCCAGTCCATTCCAGTTCCTCCCCGTATTATCCACAGTAGGCGTCAGTGTCCCCCAGCCATCCCCACAGTGCGCCCTGTGTCCCTAGTTTGTCCCAGTACTTCCAAGTATCAATCCCAGTATGTCCCAGTAGTTTTCAGTGCAACCCCACAGTCCATCCCAGTCCACCCAGATTCCCCCTCAGCATTCCCCATGTTCCCACGTTGACCCACTCCTCCCCAGTATCACTCCCAGTATGTCCCAGTGTTTCCCACAGTGCTCCCAGTGTCCCCCAGTATGTCCCAGTTCTCCCAAATGTTTCCAAGGAAACCTGAACTTCTCACGGTTGCCGTGGCACACAAACGCAGCCGTGGGATCAGTGCAGTGTCCATGGCCCTGTACAACCCCTGGCAGTGGCCCAGTGCAGGATGCGATGATGATCCACCCGCAGAGCTGGCCCAGGGCAGGCTCTGCAGTGCTTTTGGTGGCACCTTGGGCAGGCACACTCCTGAGGACTATGTCTGTTTGCAGTGGAGAAAATTAGGAGTTTTAGATTGTTTAAAAAAATTAAAAAGGGAAAACATTTCTTTCCTGAGCGCAGCCAGTTCTCCAAGCCAAGCAGGTTCCAGATGAGGGAGGACAGACGGGATGGGGCTGGGCAAAGTGGAGCAAGGTTGTCCACACTGGGTCAGACCTCAAGGCACAGCTTCTCTGAGCATGCCAGACCTGCCGAGGAGAGACCCTGGATCAATATCAACCACATAATGCTCTAATCACCTCTGCTCTAAAATCAGCAGTAATAAAATACACCCTTTAAAACTCCAATGGATATTTCTCCATAACTGCAGCAGAAAACCTTCCTCATGGACTGCACCAGACCAGAGGGAAATCAAGGCAGAGCCGTGGTTTGTCAGGACTTGCTTGATCCCAGTGAGCCCCGTGGTGCATTTGGTGCTGAGTCCTTGAACCTCAGGGCCTAGGAGGAGATTGCACAAACCCTTCGAGGAGTCCAATTCAGAAGAACCTTTCAGCTGCTGCCCATGCCTGTGCCTTGGGCTGGCCCAGACTCCTTCTGGGGGATGTGTTGCATCTCAGCCCTGCTCTGGGAGAGAAATTCCTTCTCCTTGTTTCCAGTCTGGGCCTCCACAGCTGCCCTTGGTATTAATTGTTTCTTTCTCTGGATATTCTCTGTCAAAAGAGCCATCATCTCTGAAACTGCCCATCAATCCCTCCCAGGGCTCTCCTCTGCTGTCCTCAGTCTCCAGCCCACTGAGCACAGAACTCCTTTCTCCACTCCATTGACCACTATCAAATGGTCATGTGCTTGAGGCCATGGGCACCTGACAAAAAGGACAGTTCTTTTCCATAGAAAGGAACGTAGGGAGCCCCAGTGTTTCAAAGGCAGGGAAGAGTCGGCCCTCAGGAAGCCAAGGTAACCTACATAGTCCTGGCAGCTTTTGTCTGGGAGCTATCCTTGTATATATCCAGAATTTCAGAGGCAGTATCCCAATCTTGGCCGCCAATGCCTGTGCTTGAAAGATGTTTTATTCTCCATGGAAAGAAAAGGCTCAGGGGCTGCCCCCGGGGTGCGCGGGGCTTGGCACAGGGCTGAGAAGGCAACGGAAAAACGGAAAAACGGAAAAACGGCCATGGGGACAAACGGCCCCAGGGCTTCAGTTGCAGTTGCAGCAGCAGCAGCAGCAGCAGCAGCGGCAGCAGAAGCAGCAGCAGCGAATCAAGAGACTTTGTCGACCCTCTGGATCTCCTCTCCCTCTCCCGCAGTCCCACAGCCTCTCTCAGTCTCCGTTTCCCGGTGTCTCCCTCCTCTCCCAGTCTCCCTCTCCCCGTTCCGAGCCGGCTCATGCCCCCAGCCCGCCCTCGGCCCCGAGCGGGGCTTCCCCGTCCCCGTCCCCGTCCCCGGCCGTCCTGCCGCGGTCTCTCCTCCGCCCGGCTCTGGCTGTACTGGCAGTGGCGCTGCTGGGCGGGGATCAGTGCCTGGTGCGGCATCGCCTCCCTTTGGCTCCGCCTGTCCCGGCCCCGGCCCCGGCCCCGGCCCCGGCCCCGGCCCCGGCCCCGGCCCCGGCCCCGGCCCCGGCCCCGGCCCCGGCCCCGGCCCCGGCCCCGGCCGCAACGTGGGCTCCGACCTCGGCCTCAACGCGGGGTCCGGCCCCGACCCCGGGCCCGGCCGCAGCCCCAGCCCCAACGTGGATCCCGGTCCCGGTCCCGGTCCCGGCGCCGGCTGCTCCCGGAGCCCGCAGAGCACACACAGGGCGCGGCCGCTCCCGCCGCCTCCGTTGGGGCTTCCCCGGCCCGAGCTCCGCCGCTCGGCAGCGCGGCCGCTGGCCCCGAGCCGCCGCTGTCGCGTTCCAAAGAGCGAACGCCAGGGGCTGCCCGGCCCGGGACGGCTGAGGGGCGCTCGGGGCCCGTGTCTGGCCCCGGGCCGAGCGCTGACAGCCGCGTCTCGCCGGCAGGGAAGGTGGAGCACGGCATTAAGGAGCGCTACCAGCTCGGTTCGCTGCTGGGGCGCGGCGGCTTCGGCAGCGTCTGGGCGGCGACGCGGCTCTCGGACGGCGCCCCGGTGAGTGGAGGGGCCGGCGGCGGGCGGAGGAGGAGGAGGCTGAGGAGGGGTCGGGGAAGGATGGGGCTCGGCAGGGCGGGCGGCAAGCTAAGCCCTCTGCTCCCCTTGGCTTGCAGGTGGCCATCAAAAGGGTGCCACGGAACCGCGTCCGACACTGGGGTGAGCTGGTGAGTGAGCGGGGGTCAGCGGGAGAAGCCGGGGCGTGCTGGGTGGGCATGAGCCGAGGCCCAGCAGGGTGGACAGCGCGTGTGGGGCCAGCAGAGCATCCCGGGCTGGGTGAGGGCTTCCCGAGCCCTGGCACGGCATCAGCCCCGCTGACGGCATCGTGGTCCTCCTGCAGCCCGACGGCACCAGCGCACCAATGGAGATCGTGCTCCTGGACAAGGTGTCCACTGGCTTCCCTGGTGTTGTCCAGCTGCTGGAGTGGCTTGAGCTCCCCAGCGACATCCTGATGGTGCTGGAGCGCCCGGAGCGGTGTCAGGACCTCCGTCATTTCATTCGGGCACGGGGGTTCCTGTCCGAGGAGGTGGCGCGGCAGCTGTTCCGCCAGGTGCTGGAGGCCGTGCAGCACTGCACCAGCTGCGGAGTCCTGCACAGGGACGTCAAACCGGAGAACATCCTCGTTGACCTGGCCAGCGGGCAGGCAAAACTGATTGATTTTGGCTGTGGCACCTACCTGCAGGACACAGCCTACACTCACTTTGCAGGTGAGCCCACACAGCGCCGTCTTCCCGCTCCCAGCATCTCCTGGCCCAACAGCTCAGGGCCCAGGCTGGCTGTGGGAGCGTGGACTCTCCTTTTTGCTGCCAGTCATGGCACTGAGTCTTCAGCTGAGTTGCTTTCCACTGGGGGCGGCTGGGGGGACAGCTTCCAGCCCTGCTGGCAGCCTTTGCCAGCCGCTGTGCCCAGGACTGGGGCTGGGGCAGCCAGCCTGACAAAAACACCCATGGGTGGGGGTAGTAGGGGAGCAGGGGAGGGGCAGAACCTGCGCACCCGCTGTTTTGGTGTGCAGGTGAGAAAGGGCTTGCACTACTGTGCTCGCCTTGTTTGCCTTGGCCTCATAATTGTTTTTTGGGGCAATGCAGGCAGGGAGGATGGAGACATGGATTTCCCCACCACTGAGTGGGTTTTTCCTTGTCATGCTCAGGCCTTGCTAGGGCTTCTGCTGCCCTCTTGCAGCACCAGTGGCTTCTTTTCCAAGCCCAAGTTTGTACACACGTCCCAGGTGCTGGCCAGAGGCAAGGGGTCACACCATGTGCCATTGGTGCAGCCCTAGCATGGCCAAGGATTCTGGGGCCAGGCTCTGGGAGCAGCAGCATTCCCCTGATGAACTCCATCTCTGTCCCATAGGAACACGGTCCTACAGCCCCCCGGAATGGACCCGCTTTGGCTGGTACTATGGCAAGCCAGCTACCATCTGGTCCCTGGGCATCCTGCTGCACCAGATGGTCTGTGGGAAGCACCCTTTCAGGAGGGGCCGGAACATCAGCTGGAACCATCAGCTCTCACTGCCACAACGGCTCTCTCAAGGTGAATCCTCATCTCTGGGCACGGGGGGAATGGGAGGCAGTGCTGGGAGACAGCAGTGGGCTCGTGAGCATCCCGCTCTGGCAGCTGCTGAGCACGTGGCACAGGTCCTGCTCTCCTGCTCTCCTCCAAAACAAAGAACTGATGGGAGGCTTTAGGCCCAGCTCTGAGCACACGCAGCATGGCTTGGGCATGGGAATAATGGGGCAAAGCAGACTGCAGCCTCCTCCAAGTGACCGGTGGTTTCTGCTTTCTCTCTCCAGACTGCCAAGATCTGATCAAAAGGTGTTTATCCATGCTCGACATAGAAAGGCCCTCATTAGAAGACCTGCTTTGTGACCCTTGGATGCAGCAAATTCACCTGACGTAGAAGGGAGAGAGCCACAGGCGCACTTTGATGCAGTCATCTGGTAAGTTCCAGCTCCACACAGGCCTTGGCAATCAGAAGCAAAGAAGCCCAGACTGTTTTGTCCTGCCTGTGCCACTGCACCCAGGTCATCAGATGGGAACACCCAGCCCTTGGGCTGGAGCTGAGCTGCTCTCTGCCCAGCACTGGTGGCCACCATCTGAGCTGGTTTGGCTTGTCCTGGTTCACTGACAGCTGGGGCCCTGGGCAGAACACTGAGAGCCTGGTCTCCCCCCCAGGGAAGGAGAAGGAGCCCCTGGAGAAGCTGTAGCAGGTGGGGCTGCTGCTGCTGGGGACAGCGAGGATGACATCAAGGATGACAACCTCTTCCTCCACCTGGCCACTGGCAAGCTGAAGATGACAGACTTGGATTCTGGCACCTTCTTCAAAGCCAGGCTCCACACAGCAAATTTACAGATGAGTCCAGACCCAGGGGGATGCTCCCAGATTTGGGCATTGCACAGCCTGCCCAGGAAACAAAGGTTCCCCCTTTGCTGGGGAGGATAAAATTGATTCTTCTGTCGTCTGCCAAGCTGCCTTTTGGCAGGACTGGGGGATGGGCTGGGGTGGGTACGAAATGGGAGTTGGCTCCTGGCCCTGCCAACAGCCCCCAGCACCCACCGTGCCCCAGCTGGGGCTGGGGCAGCCAGCTTGACACAAACAAAGCCCCGTGGTGGGAGCAGAGGTGGGGCTCCAGAATTGTGCTTGGCTGCTTTGCTTTGCAGGCAAGGAAGGGCTTGGGCTGCTCCACTGCCCTTGCTTGCTTTGGGATCACCATAACTTTTGCGGCAGCGCAGGGGGAAAGGGAGAAAGCACGGGCTTCTCTCAGCCATGGGTGGCTTTTTCCCTGGCATGTAGGGTTGGGCCTTCCTCAAGCCCTTGATAGAGATAAGATTTTTTACCATTTCTCTTTTCCCCCCCTTTGCACTGTAACCTATTTTCATTATTTTGTTGTTTGTTTCTCTAAAGGAAGTGTTCCAGGTGGGGTCCAGTGTGGATCAGGAGGTGCTTGGGACCAGCTGCGGTGTGGACGGGCCGTGCGCTTGGAGAAGGCTGAGGACATCGTTTGGGACCAGCTTTTCTGCCAGCAGCGATGGCATGAGGTGAGTCCCCGTCTTCTTTGCATGGTGGGATAAGAGCTTTTGGGAAATGGCAGCAAACACCGGAGCATCCTGCTGTGGCAGCTGCTGAGGAGGAGGATGTGCCATGGCTGGCTGCAGGCTGGGCACATGTCCTGCCCTCCTGCTCTGCTGCCCAATGAGGGGCAGCAATGATGGGCAGCTTTGGGCACTGCTCTGGGCATGGCCAGCGTGGCCTGGGCACCGTGGGAGCTGGGACAAGGGTGAGCCTTCAGGAGCCTTCAGCTGACGGGCAATTTCTGGTTTCTCTCCTTGCAGCCGGGCCCTGTGGATGCTGAGGCTGCTCTGGGCTCTGCCAGGGCTCTGCTGCAGCTCAGCACCGGGCCCGAATCAGCCAAAGGAGAAATGGTGTGACCTGCAGCACAGACTTGCTTGAGCATTTTGGCAACGCAGCTCAAGTTTGCAGAGTGTACACCTCCAAGGGAAAACAAAGTAAACCTGTTCAATACCTTCTGAAATGAAATCCATCTGGAACGACCCCAAATGACATTTTCATCTTGCACAAGCTGTAGCTCAGCCCTCCTCTGAACAGTTCTCTCCCCCACCTGCCTTTTACTTCACAACTGCTCCCTCCTTTCCCCCACTGAGTTCCCAGCCCATCACAGTGTCCATCACGTTGTTGCCTTCCTTGATGCCCCTCACCACGAGGAACACTGATCCCCAGGCTTAGGATCTCATGCTGTCACTGGCTGAAGAGCAGCAATGTCTCAGAGGTCCAGTGAGATTTTAGTGTCATTCAGAGCTGCTCTCCAGCCCTCAGTTCTCCTCACTGCTGAGTTCCCACTCCCTTTTCCTCGTCCTTCCAGCAGGATGAACTCTGTGAATCCCCCTGAGCTTCCCCACTCTTCCCAGCCCACCCATGCACCTCAGTTAGGCTGAAGCTGAAGCTTCTTTGTCTCCTCTGGCACAGCAGTGCAGTCCCCTGTGCAGGGAGCCCCAGCCCCAGAGCACAGCACACAGCAGTGCAGTGCTGGGCTGGACCAGCTCCCCTCCACCCCTGCCTTGGCTGTCTGTGGCAACTGAATGCTCCCTGTTTGGAGCTGTCATTGCAGGACGGCCCCAGGGCAGAGCCCAGCCGGGCTCCCACTGCATCCCCTGAAGCTTGGGGCAGACACTGGGCCCTGGGCTGAGGTTCGTGGGGAGCACCCAGAGCTGTGGCTTGCAGTCAGTGTTTGCAAGCCTTGTGTTCTCATCTCCTGCAGCCTGTGGGGAAAACAACCTGTGCTGCCAGGCCAGCACTGCCCCTCTGGGCAGGGACAAGGCTGAAGGGCTTTCCCATTTCAGAGCAGCCAGCATTGAGCCTTGGCAGGGCCTGGCAGGGCTGGAGCCAGGTTTGTCTCCCGTCCAGGACTCACTGCTCACCCACCCCCACTGTGCTCACTTACCCATGGACAGAAGGGTCTGTCTATGCCAGGGGCTCTGGGATGTCTCTGTACCCATGGACTGAAGGGTCTCTCTGTGCCAGGGTTTCCATGATGTCTTTGTACCCACGGGTGTAGAATGAACACAGAGACTGAAAAGTGTCAGTCACGTTGCTTTCACACTCCTTCTTTTCTGTACAAGACACATCCATGTACTCCACCATGTATGGCTATATTAAAAGGGTTGGAAAGGATAGAGATTTCCCACCGAGCTCTAACTTTGGCATAACTCACCTTGGAAGCCAGTGGCCGGGGGATTTTTTTCACAACTCTGTGAGTAGGTGTCCAGGAGCTGAAGGGAGCAGCATTTAGAAGCAATTTCATGCCGGATTTCTATGCAGGAAGTGGAGTTGACAACCATCTGCATCTCTGCAGCTGTGCTGGGACTCTCTTCCCTCCACCTCTGCTCACAGGCACTGCCCCTGCAGGGACAGAAAAGGGTGAGGAAGACCTGTCTTGGTCACACAGGGCAGAGCAGGACGCTTCATTGTACCTCAATGCACAGTGATCATGCCTCTTTACTGTCTGCTTAACACAAGCATAGTACCTGCTGATGTAGCAATACTGTGACTAAAGGCATCCCTCTATGGAAAATATTATCAAAAGATAAGAAATGAATAGTAGAACACACCAAATAGAGTAAGAAAAAAGACACTTGGCACAAAGCAGTCTGGGCAGTCTGTAATGAGTTCCATTCTTAAGTTTATACAGACAACAAACAGGCGCTTTATTAATAGTTTCTGGAAAGCACAGAGTTGTTATATTCCTCAGGGCATCCTCAAGCTCAGGCTGTAGAGAAGGGGGGGGACAGTTTTGGAGGCACCACCAAGTAGAGAACCGACAGTGCCAGACCCAGGGATGGGCACCAGGGTGGCACAGGTGACCTTTAGGTTTTGCAGGGCCCAGGCACAGAGCCAGGGCTGAGGTCACACTCTGAGGGCTGAGGCAGATCCCCAGCCAGAAATCCCCCCCTGACCCAGCAGCTCTGCAGTGGTGGCCACCAGGCCAGCTTGCCAAGGGAGGCTTGTGGCCATGCCCTGCAGGGAGCTGCTGCTGCCAAGGTGCCTTTGGCGTCTCGGGCTCTCCCTGGCACAGGTCCCACCACGGCACTCTGCTCTCGTGCCCAAGCACAAAAAATTCTGTTTAAACAGAAATATGATTAAGAAAATGTTCTTCTTCCACATCCAGACCATGCTCCTGAGGAGCCTCCAACCTTTGCTCAGCCTGGCCACACACTCACCCACTGAAATTGCCCACAGCTGGGCTTCACTCCGTTTCCAAAACACCAAACATCTTGGGGGAGAGCTGAGAGGAATCATGTAAATGTGGGGGACCTCATCGTGGAGCTACCAGTCCCCAGCCTGACTTGCTTGGCTTTAGGATTGGTCTTTTTGTGTCACTGGGTGCAGGGAACGCACAGGGGCAGCAGAGGACAGCCAGACCCTTCCTTGTCCACTGGACATGTGAAAATCCTTATCCCCACTCCTGTCTCTGCAGGCACTGCTGACCTAGTCATCCACAGAGGCAGTCAGGCATTTCTGTCACACAACACCCACCAGCTTTTCAGCCATACAGGGCTGGGGACTAAAAGGACTTATTAGAGATGCACTGAGGGCTGCTGGGCTGGAGTGGGAGGCAGGAGAAAAGAAGAGGGTCCGTGAGAAGACCTACGGGGAGCAATGGGGTGCAGGAGCTGCTGTGCTCCTGCCCAGAAGCACTGGGGTCCTGGCCAAGAGGCACAGCTGGGGCAGGGGCTGCATTCTAGGTCATCCAGGGTGGTCCTGGGGTGACAGGGATCAGAAGGCAACAGGGGCCCTGGAGAAAAGGGTTCCCTGGGAAAATTCCATGGGGCAGGGGTGTTGTCTAGGGTATCAGTAGGGGTGCACTGGGCTGTGCTAGGACAGACTGGGATTGCCTGGAGTATGGTGACCATGTGCAGATAGGGTCTGAAGCCGGCAGAATTCATGATGCCCACAAGCAGGGTTTTCAAGATCTCAGCATTCTCTTAATCGGTCTCCAGAAGCACCAGGAGACCTTGCAGGTCCCTGGGATGTCCCTAGTGCCAGCAAGGGGCGAGAGGACCAAAACTGCCCCGCAATTCCTAGAGAGGATGCCCTCCAATCCCCACACCCCACTCACCTCCCAGAGATCATTTTCCATCCCTTGCAGAAGTGCCTGGAAAGGGTAACAAAGGTTTGATGTGGACTGGGCCTTGTGGGACTGTGGGGAACACAGGTGCAGGGATCAGGGTGGAGGGGGAGACAATGGGATGGGAATTGAGGGCCTCCAAGGATGATCAAAGACACTGAAGTGGGGTGACCTGAAGAGCCCAAAGGACTGGGCTGAGGGTAGGGAAGGGGCCCTGTTGGATGCCGGGGAGAGGAAAGGAATTCCAAAGGAATTCCACTGTAGGGACACAGGATTGCAAGGAAGTGGCTTGATGGAGACAGAAAAAACAGCATGGATGAGGGGAAAACCAACAGGACTGGAAGATGGTTTGGGAGTAGGCAAGGAGTCCAGGAATGGCATCAGGAGAGCCCTGCGTGGCCAGGGAGAAAGGCAAAGCAGTGAGGGGGAAAAGGGAGGAAATGGAATTGGGAATGATCAGTGGGAGGGCATTAGAGCAATACAACAAAGAGGAAAACGTGGTGAGGAGATGTCTGAGAGGGCCAAAAGGATGGGATGGGAGGCTACAGGGCAAGATCATGATATCAGGCCTCACCTTGGCCTGTAGTGAGGGACACAACAGGATAGAGAAGAGCAGGGTCACACTGAGCACCGTCACCTTCATCTTCCTCTTGCACTTGGCAGCGCTCCCTGAGGCTGCACCAGGGCAGGAGCACCTTCATCCCTGCCGGGGCTCCTCCCTGCCCCCTCCCCAACAGCCCCCAGGCTAAAGCCTAGCTTGGTACTGACCCCAGCACTGGCTGGGAGCCCAGCACTGGCACAGACTCCATCCCACCTGCTGCACAGATCCAGCCCCTCCCCTGGCATCTCTCCAACTTCCTGCATGGGGCAATGGCCCTGCAAGGGCCTGAGTGCCTCTGGGGGCCAAAGGGTTGGGAATGGAGCCAATGGCAAGCGTATCCCTACTCCAACACAATCCATCCTTCAACAGTGCCCCAGAGCCAGGTCCCTGCATCTCCCAGTGCTCCTCCCCTCCTGGAGATTTCCCTGCAGGACACTCTAGAGCTGACCCCAGCCCCAAATATGGCATGTGGGAGGGGAGAACATGGGGTCATGGGCAATAGGATCAGCCACATAGCTGGGATCTTCAGGCAATGGGGAATGGTGATCACCTGCAGATAAGGCTGAGGCTTCAGGGATTGCTCAGTTGTAGCACTTCCCACGTCCACAGCATCCCATTTCCCAACCCTGCAGGCTCCAAACTGGTGCAGTCTCCAGCTCCAGAGCAGAGTCCAGAGGGGAATATCTCCCACCCTGCCCCTCACTCTGTCACACCTGCAGCCCCTTTGCCCTCTCAGAGCACCTGGTCCCTCTCTGCACAGCTGCCCCACACACCGAGTCCCAGGGACCCCATCCTCAACAGGGCTCCAACACCACCACTGGCCCAGGCTGGGAGCTGACCACCACTCCCCAAGGGCCCCGTCCCCACAGAGGGTCTCTGCAATGCCCTGGCCAGTGGAACACCAGGACAGTATAAATCCAGACACACACATACACGCGCACACACGGCTATAGGTTTGTCTGAAGGGTTTTGTTGATTATTCAAGAGAAATGTCGCTGGGCTCAAGAGAAAACAGGGGAGTCATTCAGGGATGATCATCTCCTGATGCCTCCGGAGCAGGCTGGACATGGATGTCACCAACTCTTGCAATCCTAAAGCACGGACACCAGAGGGTGACACAGGACACAACATGACAAGAGATGGACCCTGTCCTCACCCCTCTCCCTGGAAGCACTGCTGACCTACCCATGGAAAGCAAGAGCCAGGCGCTTCTGCCTCAAGGGACCCACCAGCTTTTCAGCACAGGGAGCTGGGGACAGAAACGACTTATTAGAGACACACTGGAGGCACTGGGCTGAACTGAGAAAAAAAGGGGAAAGTGAGGGGATCCTGGGGGAAGGGGCCTGTGGGAGCAATGGGGTGCAGGAGCTGCTGCTCTCCTGCTCAGAAGCAGTGGGGTCCTGGCCAAGAGGCACAGCTGGGGCAGGGGCTGCATGCTGGGTCATCCAGGGGATGCTGGGGTGACAGGGATGGGAAGGCAACGGGGAGTCCTGGTCAAGGGGGTTTCCTAGCAAAACTCAAAAGGTGCAGGGGTGTTGTCTGGGGTGTCAGTAGGGGTGCACCGGGCTGTGCTTCCAGCACAGGGATGACCTAGAGTACGGTGGCCATGCAAGGGGAGGGTCTGACACTGGCAGAACTCGTGGTACTCACCAGCGGCGTCTTCAGGATCACAACATTGTCTAAATCCATCTGCAGAGAGATCAGGAGACCTCACTTGTCACTGGGATGCCCTCGGTACCAGCAAGAGATGGGGGGACTAAACTGTCCCCCAGCTCCCTGAGGGGATGCCCTCCAATCCCACCCCCCACTCACCTCCTGGAGATCATTTTCAGTTCCTTGCAGGAGTGTCTGGGAAAGGAGGACAAACCATGGTTCTGGACTGGAACATGTGGGGCTGTGGGACAACAAGGGTGCAGGGACCAAAGGGGGGTTGCGTGGGGGGCAGGCAAAGGGATTGGAATTCAGGGCCTCCAAGGAGGTTGTGGTGAGGCAGCAGGGACCCAAAGGCACCGAGCTGGAGTGAACTGGGGAGGCCAAGGGACTGGGCTGGGGATATGGAAGGGGCCCTGTTTGGGATGCAGGGGAGAAGAAAGGAATTCCAGTGTAGGGACATGGGAGTGAAACAGAGGGGATTGGAGTGGGCAGAAGAAGTAGGACAGATGAGGAGAAGATGAGACTGGGACAGGGTTTGTGAGTGGCAGGTGAATTCACAAATGATGCCAGGAGACACCACTGCAGTGGCCAGAGAGAAAAGCAAAGGATTGAAGTGAAAAAAGGAAAGGAACTGGGAATGATCAGTGCGAGGCCATTCATAGACCCTGGGTGGGATAAAGAGGAGATCCCAGGGCGATTTTGCAAGAAACCAAAGATGGGAAGCTACAAAGGACAGCATGTGGGGACACCATGACATCGGGGCCTCACCTTGGCCTGTGTCAGGGGGCACAGCAGGATGGAGAAGAGCAGGGCCACACTGAGCACACACTGAGCCACCTTCATCTTCCTCTAGCACTGGCAGCACGGGTGGAGGATGCACCAAGTGAGGAGCACATTTATCCCTCACAGGACTCCTCCCTGTGCCCTCCCTGACAAGACCCAAGGCCAAAGCCTGGCTTGGCACAGCCCCCAGTCCTGGCAACAAGCCCAGCCCTGGCACAGAGTACATCCCACCTGCAATATGGATCCAGCCCCCTTTCCCAGCATCTCTCCAGCTTCCTGTATGGGGCAGCCGCCCCTGGAAGGGCCCAGGTACCTGGGGGAAGGGAGCTGGAGACAGGTGAATCCCCACTCCAACACAATCCATCTTCCACCAGACCCCCAGAGCGCTGGGGGATTGGGATCACCTGAAGATGAGGCTGAGGCTTGGAGAATTACACAGGTGTGGCACATCCCACATCCGTACCACCCCATTTTCCAGCGCTGCAGGTCCCAGCTGGTCCAGTCTCCAGCCCCAGAGCACATTCCAGAGAGGAATATCTCCTGTCCTGACCCTCAGCCTGTCACACTTGTGGCCACTGTGCCATCCCAGAGTACCTGGCTCCCACTCTGCACAGCTGCTCTACATGGGGCTTGCCAGGAACCCCATCCCCAACAAGGTTCTCACTCCAGCACTGTCCCTGTCTGGGACTTGCCCACAGGTCCCCAAGGCCCTTGTCCCCCCACAGTGTCTCTGCAATGCCCTGGCCCTGGGCCCAGCTCAGTGCTCACCCCGAGCAGGATGTGCCCATCCTGAGGGTTATCGGGGAGTGGGTGTTTGTCCCCAGGCAGCCACTGGGATCAAACTGGGCAAGCAGGTTTCAGCATTTTTAAACCAAAAGCATCATGGTCCCACTCTTCATTTTCCACTGGGAGCTTTTCTAACAGAGGCTTCTAGGAGATGTTTGAGCCCATTCCAGGCAGAGCCTCCTACTCCAGGAGGAACTGCGTTTCCTGTGCCATGGCCAGAGCAGATCCTGCTGCAGGAAAAGCCTCGAGCCAACCCCAACACAGGAAAGGGCTCGGGCACAAGAGCAGAGTGCCGGGGTGGGACCTGTGCCAGGGAGAGCCCGAGACACCAAAGGCACCTTGGCAGCAGCAGCTCCCTGCAGGGCATGGCCACAAGCCTCCCTTGGCAAGCTGGCCTGGTGGCCACCACTGCAGAGCTGCTGGGTCAGGGGGGGATTTCTGGCTGGGGATCTGCCTCAGCCCACAGAGTGTGACCTCAGCCCTGGCTCTGGCACAGCCCCTGTGCCTGGGCCCTGCAAAACCTAAAGGTCACCTGTGCCACCCTGGTGCCCATCCCTGGGTCTGGCACTGTCGGTTCTCTACTTGGTGGTGCCTCCAAAACTGCACCCCCCTTCTCTACAGCCTGAGCTTGAGGATGCCCTGAGAAATATAACAACTCTGTGCTTTCCAGAAACTATTAATAAAGTGCCTGTTTGTTGTCTGTATAAACTTAAGAATGGAACTCATTACAGACTGCCCAGACTGCTTTGTGCCATGTGTCTTTTTTGTTACTCTATTTGGTGTGTTCTACTATTCATTTCTTAACTTTTGATAATATTTTCCATAGAGGGATGCCTTTAGTCACAGTATTGCTACATCAGCAGGTACTGTGCTTGTGTTAAGCAGACAGTAAAGAGGCATGATCACTGTGCATTGAGGTACAATAAAGCGTCCTGCTCTGCCCTGTGTGACCAAGACAGGTCTTCCTCCCCCTTTTCTGTCCCTGCAGGGGCAGTGCCTGTGAGCAGAGGTGGAGGGAAGAGAGTCCCAGCACAGCTGCAGAGATGCAGATGGTTGTCAACTCCACTTCCTGCATAGAAATCCGGCATGAAATTGCTTCTAAATGCTGCTCCCTTCAGCTCCTGGACACCTACTCACAGAGTTGTGAAAAAAATCCCCCGGCCACTGGCTTCCAAGGTGAGTTATGCCAAAGTTAGAGCTCGGTGGGAAATCTCTATCCTTTCCAACCCTTTTAATATAGCCATACATGGTGGAGTACATGGATGTGTCTTGTACAGAAAAGAAGGAGTGTGAAAGCAACGTGACTGACACTTTTCAGTCTCTGTGTTCATTCTACACCCGTGGGTACAAAGACATCATGGAAACCCTGGCACAGAGAGACCCTTCAGTCCATGGGTACAGAGACATCCCAGAGCCCCTGGCATAGACAGACCCTTCTGTCCATGGGTAAGTGAGCACAGTGGGGGTGGGTGAGCAGTGAGTCCTGGACGGGAGACAAACCTGGCTCCAGCCGTGCCAGGCCCTGCCAAGGCTCAATGCTGGCTGCTCTGAAATGGGAAAGCCCTTCAGCCTTGTCCCTGCCCAGAGGGGCAGTGCTGGCCTGGCAGCACAGGTTGTTTTCCCCACAGGCTGCAGGAGATGAGAACACAAGGCTTGCAAACACTGACTGCAAGCCACAGCTCTGGGTGCTCCCCACGAACCTCAGCCCAGGGCCCAGTGTCTGCCCCAAGCTTCAGGGGATGCAGTGGGAGCCCGGCTGGGCTCTGCCCTGGGGCCGTCCTGCAATGACAGCTCCAAACAGGGAGCATTCAGTTGCCACAGACAGCCAAGGCAGGGGTGGAGGGGAGCTGGTCCAGCCCAGCACTGCTGTGTGCTGTGCTCTGGGGCTGGGGCTCCCTGCACAGGGGACTGCACTGCTGTGCCAGAGGAGACAAAGAAGCTTCAGCTTCAGCCTAACTGAGGTGCATGGGTGGGCTGGGAAGAGTGGGGAAGCTCAGGGGGATTCACAGAGTTCATCCTGCTGGAAGGACGAGGAAAAGGGAGTGGGAACTCAGCAGTGAGGAGAACTGAGGGCTGGAGAGCAGCTCTGAATGACACTAAAATCTCACTGGACCTCTGAGACATTGCTGCTCTTCAGCCAGTGACAGCATGAGATCCTAAGCCTGGGGATCAGTGTTCCTCGTGGTGAGGGGCATCAAGGAAGGCAACAACGTGATGGACACTGTGATGGGCTGGGAACTCAGTGGGGGAAAGGAGGGAGCAGTTGTGAAGTAAAAGGCAGGTGGGGGAGAGAACTGTTCAGAGGAGGGCTGAGCTACAGCTTGTGCAAGATGAAAATGTCATTTGGGGTCGTTCCAGATGGATTTCATTTCAGAAGGTATTGAACAGGTTTACTTTGTTTTCCCTTGGAGGTGTACACTCTGCAAACTTGAGCTGCGTTGCCAAAATGCTCAAGCAAGTCTGTGCTGCAGGTCACACCATTTCTCCTTTGGCTGATTCGGGCCCGGTGCTGAGCTGCAGCAGAGCCCTGGCAGAGCCCAGAGCAGCCTCAGCATCCACAGGGCCCGGCTGCAAGGAGAGAAACCAGAAATTGCCCGTCAGCTGAAGGCTCCTGAAGGCTCACCCTTGTCCCAGCTCCCACGGTGCCCAGGCCACGCTGGCCATGCCCAGAGCAGTGCCCAAAGCTGCCCATCATTGCTGCCCCTCATTGGGCAGCAGAGCAGCAGGGCAGGACATGTGCCCAGCCTGCAGCCAGCCATGGCACATCCTCCTCCTCAGCAGCTGCCACAGCAGGATGCTCCGGTGTTTGCTGCCATTTCCCAAAAGCTCTTATCCCACCATGCAAAGAAGACGGGGACTCACCTCATGCCATCGCTGCTGGCAGAAAAGCTGGTCCCAAACGATGTCCTCAGCCTTCTCCAAGCGCACGGCCCGTCCACACCGCAGCTGGTCCCAAGCACCTCCTGATCCACACTGGACCCCACCTGGAACACTTCCTTTAGAGAAACAAACAACAAAATAATGAAAATAGGTTACAGTGCAAAGGGGGGGAAAAGAGAAATGGTAAAAAATCTTATCTCTATCAAGGGCTTGAGGAAGGCCCAACCCTACATGCCAGGGAAAAAGCCACCCATGGCTGAGAGCAGCCCGTGCTTTCTCCCTTTCCCCCTGCGCTGCCGCAAAAGTTATGGTGATCCCAAAGCAAGCAAGGGCAGTGGAGCAGCCCAAGCCCTTCCTTGCCTGCAAAGCAAAGCAGCCAAGCACAATTCTGGAGCCCCACCTCTGCTCCCACCACGGGGCTTTGTTTGTGTCAAGCTGGCTGCCCCAGCCCCAGCTGGGGCACGGTGGGTGCTGGGGGCTGTTGGCAGGGCCAGGAGCCAACTCCCATTTCGTACCCACCCCAGCCCATCCCCCAGTCCTGCCAAAAGGCAGCTTGGCAGACGACAGAAGAATCAATTTTATCCTCCCCAGCAAAGGGGGAACCTTTGTTTCCTGGGCAGGCTGTGCAATGCCCAAATCTGGGAGCATCCCCCTGGGTCTGGACTCATCTGTAAATTTGCTGTGTGGAGCCTGGCTTTGAAGAAGGTGCCAGAATCCAAGTCTGTCATCTTCAGCTTGCCAGTGGCCAGGTGGAGGAAGAGGTTGTCATCCTTGATGTCATCCTCGCTGTCCCCAGCAGCAGCAGCCCCACCTGCTACAGCTTCTCCAGGGGCTCCTTCTCCTTCCCTGGGGGGGAGACCAGGCTCTCAGTGTTCTGCCCAGGGCCCCAGCTGTCAGTGAACCAGGACAAGCCAAACCAGCTCAGATGGTGGCCACCAGTGCTGGGCAGAGAGCAGCTCAGCTCCAGCCCAAGGGCTGGGTGTTCCCATCTGATGACCTGGGTGCAGTGGCACAGGCAGGACAAAACAGTCTGGGCTTCTTTGCTTCTGATTGCCAAGGCCTGTGTGGAGCTGGAACTTACCAGAGCCCTGCATCAAAGTGCGCCTGTGGCTCTCTCCCTTCTTCTACGTCAGGTGAATTTGCTGCATCCAAGGGTCACAAAGCAGGTCTTCTAATGAGGGCCTTTCTATGTCGAGCATGGATAAACACCTTTTGATCAGATCTTGGCAGTCTGGAGAGAGAAAGCAGAAACCACCGGTCACTTGGAGGAGGCTGCAGTCTGCTTTGCCCCATTATTCCCATGCCCAAGCCATGCTGCGTGTGCTCAGAGCTGGGCCTAAAGCCTCCCATCAGTTCTTTGTTTTGGAGGAGAGCAGGAGAGCAGGACCTGTGCCACGTGCTCAGCAGCTGCCAGAGCGGGATGCTCACGAGCCCACTGCTGTCTCCCAGCACTGCCTCCCATTCCCCCCGTGCCCAGAGATGAGGATTCACCTTGAGAGAGCCGTTGTGGCAGTGAGAGCTGATGGTTCCAGCTGATGTTCCGGCCCCTCCTGAAAGGGTGCTTCCCACAGACCATCTGGTGCAGCAGGATGCCCAGGGACCAGATGGTAGCTGGCTTGCCATAGTACCAGCCAAAGCGGGTCCATTCCGGGGGGCTGTAGGACCGTGTTCCTATGGGACAGAGATGGAGTTCATCAGGGGAATGCTGCTGCTCCCAGAGCCTGGCCCCAGAATCCTTGGCCATGCTAGGGCTGCACCAATGGCACATGGTGTGACCCCTTGCCTCTGGCCAGCACCTGGGACTTGTGTACAAACTTGGGCTTGGAAAAGGAGCCACTGGTGCTGCAAGAGGGCAGCAGAAGCCCTAGCAAGGCCTGAGCATGACAAGGAAAAACCCACTCAGTGGTGGGGAAATCCATGTCTCCATCCTCCCTGCCTGCATTGCCCCAAAAAACAATTATGAGGCCAAGGCAAACAAGGTGAGCACAGTAGTGCAAGCCCTTTCTCACCTGCACACCAAAACAGCGGGTGCGCAGGTTCTGCCCCTCCCCTGCTCCCCTACTACCCCCACCCATGGGTGTTTTTGTCAGGCTGGCTGCCCCAGCCCCAGTCCTGGGCACAGCGGCTGGCAAAGGCTGCCAGCAGGGCTGGAAGCTGTCCCCCCAGCCGCCCCCAGTGGAAAGCAACTCAGCTGAAGACTCAGTGCCATGACTGGCAGCAAAAAGGAGAGTCCGCGCTCCCACAGCCAGGCTGGGCCCTGAGCTGTTGGGCCAGGAGATGCTGGGAGCGGGAAGACGGCGCTGTGTGGGCTCACCTGCAAAGTGAGTGTAGGCTGTGTCCTGCAGGTAGGTGCCACAGCCAAAATCAATCAGTTTTGCCTGCCCGCTGGCCAGGTCAACGAGGATGTTCTCCGGTTTGACGTCCCTGTGCAGGACTCCGCAGCTGGTGCAGTGCTGCACGGCCTCCAGCACCTGGCGGAACAGCTGCCGCGCCACCTCCTCGGACAGGAACCCCCGTGCCCGAATGAAATGACGGAGGTCCTGACACCGCTCCGGGCGCTCCAGCACCATCAGGATGTCGCTGGGGAGCTCAAGCCACTCCAGCAGCTGGACAACACCAGGGAAGCCAGTGGACACCTTGTCCAGGAGCACGATCTCCATTGGTGCGCTGGTGCCGTCGGGCTGCAGGAGGACCACGATGCCGTCAGCGGGGCTGATGCCGTGCCAGGGCTCGGGAAGCCCTCACCCAGCCCGGGATGCTCTGCTGGCCCCACACGCGCTGTCCACCCTGCTGGGCCTCGGCTCATGCCCACCCAGCACGCCCCGGCTTCTCCCGCTGACCCCCGCTCACTCACCAGCTCACCCCAGTGTCGGACGCGGTTCCGTGGCACCCTTTTGATGGCCACCTGCAAGCCAAGGGGAGCAGAGGGCTTAGCTCGCCGCCCGCCCTGCCGAGCCCCATCCTTCCCCGACCCCTCCTCAGCCTCCTCCTCCTCCGCCCGCCGCCGGCCCCTCCACTCACCGGGGCGCCGTCCGAGAGCCGCGTCGCCGCCCAGACGCTGCCGAAGCCGCCGCGCCCCAGCAGCGAACCGAGCTGGTAGCGCTCCTTAATGCCGTGCTCCACCTTCCCTGCCGGCGAGACGCGGCTGTCAGCGCTCGGCCCGGGGCCAGACACGGGCCCCGAGCGCCCCTCAGCCGTCCCGGGCCGGGCAGCCCCTGGCGTTCGCTCTTTGGAACGCGACAGCGGCGGCTCGGGGCCAGCGGCCGCGCTGCCGAGCGGCGGAGCTCGGGCCGGGGAAGCCCCAACGGAGGCGGCGGGAGCGGCCGCGCCCTGTGTGCGCTCTGCGGGCTCCGGGAGCAGCCGGCGCCGGGACCGGGACCGGGACCGGGATCCACGTTGGGGCTGGGGCTGCGGCCGGGCCCGGGGTCGGGGCCGGACCCCGCGTTGAGGCCGAGGTCGGAGCCCACGTTGCGGCCGGGGCCGGGGCCGGGGCCGGGGCCGGGGCCGGGGCCGGGGCCGGGGCCGGGGCCGGGGCCGGGGCCGGGGCCGGGGCCGGGGCCGGGGCAGGCGGAGCCAAAGGGAGGCGATGCCGCACCGGGCACTGATCCCCGCCCAGCAGCGCCACTGCCAGTACAGCCAGAGCCGGGCGGAGGAGAGACCGCGGCAGGACGGCCGGGGACGGGGACGGGGACGGGGACGGGGACGGGGAAGCCCCGCCCGGGGCCGAGGGCGGGCTGGGGGCATGAGCCGGCTCGGAACGGGGAGAGGGAGACTGGGAGAGGAGGGAGACACCGGGAAACGGAGACTGAGAGAGGCTGTGGGACTGCGGGAGAGGGAGAGGAGATCCAGAGGGTCGACAAAGTCGCTTGATTCGCTGCTGCTGCTGCTGCTGCTGCTGCTGCTGCTGCTGCTCCTGCTGCTGCTGCTGCTGCTGCTGCAACTGCAACTGAAGCCCTGGGGCCGTTTGTCCCCATGGCCGTTTTTCCGTTTTTCTGTTTTTCCGTTGCCTTCTCAGCCCTGTGCCAAGCCCCGCGCACCCCGGGGGCAGCCCCTGAGCCTTTTCTTTCCATGGAGAATAAAACATCTTTCAAGCACAGTCCTTGACGGCCAAGATTGGGATACTGCCTCTGAAATTCTGGATATATACAAGGATAGCTCCCAGACAAAAGCTGCCAGGACTATGTAGGTTACCTTGGCTTCCTGAGGGCCGACTCTTCCCTGCCTTTGAAACACTGGGGCTCCCTACGTTCCTTTCTATGGAAAAGAACTGTCCTTCTTGTCCAGGTGCCCATGGCCTCAAGCACATGACCATTTGATAGTGGTCAAAGGAGTGGAGAAAGGAGTTCTGTGCTCAGTGGGCTGGAGACTGAGGACAGCAGAGGAGAGCCCTGGGAGGGATTGATGGGCAGTTTCAGAGATGATGGCTCTTTTGACAGAGAATATCCAGAGAAAGAAACAATTAATACCAAGGGCAGCTGTGGAGGCCCAGACTGGAAACAAGGAGAAGGAATTTCTCTCCCAGAGCAGGGCTGAGGTGCAACACATCCCCCAGAAGGAGTCTGGGCCAGCCCAAGGCACAGGCATGGGCAGCAGCTGAAAGGTTCTTCTGAATTGGACTCCTCGAAGGGTTTGTGCAATCTCCTCCTAGGCCCTGAGGTTCAAGGACTCAGCACCAAATGCACCACGGGGCTCACTGGGATCAAGCAAGTCCTGACAAACCACGGCTCTGCCTTGATTTCCCTCTGGTCTGGTGCAGTCCATGAGGAAGGTTTTCTGCTGCAGTTATGGAGAAATATCCATTGGAGTTTTAAAGGGTGGATTTTATTACTGCTGATTTTAGAGCAGAGGTGATTAGAGCATTGTGTGGTTGATATTGATCCAGGGTCTCCCCTCGGCAGGTCTGGCCTGCTCAGAGAAGCTGTTCCTTGAAGTCTGACCCAGTGTGGACAACCTTGCTCCACTTTGCCCAGCCCCATCCCGTCTGTCCTCCCTCATCTGGAACCTGCTTTGCTTGGAGAACTGGCTGCGCTCAGGCAAAGAGATGTTTTCCCTTTTTAATTTTTTTAAACAATCTAAAACTCCTAATTTTCTCCACTGCAAACAGACATAGTCCTCAGGAGTGTGCCTGCCCAAGGTGCCACCAAAAGCACTGCAGAGCTGCCCTGGGCCAGCTCTGCGGGAGGATCATCATCGCATCCTGCACTGGGCCACTGCCAGGGGCTGTACAGGGCCATGGACACTGCACTGATCCCACGGCTGGGTTTGTGTGCCACGGCAACCGTGAGAAGTTCAGGTTTCCTTGGAAACATTTGGGAGAACTGGGACATACTGGGCAACACTGGGAGCACTGTGGGAAACGCTGGGACATACTGGGAGTGATACTGGGGAGGAGTGGGTCAACGTGGGAACATGGGGAATGCTGAGGGGGAATCTGGGTGGACTGGGATGGACTGTGGGGTTGCACTGAAAACTACTGGGACATACTGGGATTGATACTTGGAAGTACTGGGACAAACTAGGGACACAGGGCGCACTGTGGGGATGGCTGGGGGACACTGACGCCTACTGTGGATAATACGGGGAGGAACTGGAATGGACTGGGAACTAAGCCAGGTGTATTGGGTGGGACTGGGGTGTACTGGGATGACCTGGAGGGGCACTGGGTTTGTACGGGGCTGTACTGGGGATGGAGTGGGCTCCTGCCTCTGGTGCCTCCCATTTGCCAAGACTCCCGCCCATCACTGCACACAACCAATCAGTGCTGGGTCTTGGCACTTTGGGGGCGGTGCCTGGTGTCGGCGCCATCTTTTCTGTTTTTGCCTGTGGCTCCCGTCATGCCCCACGGCCCAGTTGAGCCCCGTTGGAGCTGGGACAACAACGCCCGTCATGCCCTGGGCTTCACAGAACCCCAGTGTCCACCCACCACATGTCACGTATGTGTCCCCCAGACCTCCCAGGATCTCTAAGTGCCCCCGCAGCACCCATTTGGCTCACCCCAAAAGCATCCCCAGACTCCAAAATGCTCCCAACCCCATAGATGGCCGTTACAGCCACTTCTGGGAATTCATCTCCTGTCATCTGGAAGAGACGGTCCGAAGTTTCCCTCATTTGCCTCACGACCATCACAAGAAGACCCTGGTGAACCCCACTCGCTCCAGACAGGAGTTTTCTGGCCTGGTTGCCTTTGAACAGTTCTGGCCTGGCCGAGGTAGAGGTTTACCAAATAACTGTTTGCAGCTGTGCTGTGCTGTGCCGTCATGGTGCACTGCTCTTCGAGGCCACACTAGCCCAGCCAGATTGGCACCTGCTTCTCTGAGCACACAACGGTCCATAAATCTCCCCACCTCTTGGCCAGACATCGCTCACTTTGAGAAAAGACTGTAAAACGGTGACTCTTTGGAGAAGCCTCTTGAGATCTCCCCACGTAAGGAAGACACGTCTATTGGCCGAAGACCACGAGGACTCCGTCCCATCCCTTGGTAGCTATTTCCCTTCCCCTCTTTTCCCCTTTTGTTTCCTTAAACTCTCCCCTCTGTCGCACAACTGAATTGTTAGCATCAAATAAAGTGCTATATTGAAGCATACTGTTGTCCCCCTGCTCTGTGTCTTGCACCTCAAGATCAAAACAAAGCATCACGATCCCCACCTGGATTGGCGGATCGTGACATTAAATTGGCATCACGGACTGGATTATGACAGACAGAAGGGCTGCAAGGTTGTGTGTAGTCTGTAATAGGGGAAGGACATCTTGCTCCAGCCACACCTAGCTGGTCACCTCAAAAGGAGTGAGCTTGTCCAGAAAGCAAGGGGGGCAAGTTCAGATTTCCTGCAAACTGCACAGGCCTAGGTGGAGAGCACCCCCACACTTGTTTGAGGGCTCTGTCTGTAGAATTTCACTCTAGGATCTCTTGGTGTGGAAGACAGGACTGTTTTGTTGGTTTTTATTGTGGTTTTTTTGACTGGTTGGTGTAGCAAAGAGACAACCAGAGATTTGTACTGAAGCTAGTGCCTCCCAAGCAGCTTCGGTCTCTTCACCCACACAGGGAAGTGAAAGGGAACACAGAGAAAAGTTGTGTGTGTGTGTGTGTGTGTGTGTGTGTGTGTGTGCGCGTGTGTGTAACTTAAGTGATATACCTCCCTGCAGTGGTTTTTACTTGCCCCTTCATAAAATGAGTGAAAATTGCAGTGCAACAAATAAAGCTGCATTTTTTGCTCTATTAGCTATATATAGTGCCAGACCCTCTCAGGGAGGAGAAGAGTGGGCACCAAATAATTGGTATAATTTAGAAAATGTGATTGATGGAATATGTTCTCTGCAAAGGGAGTCAAAATTCAAACTGTACAAAAATAAAACTGTACTCTGTTCTGTTTTGGGAGCCTGTCTTAGGGCAGCTCTAGAAAATCACTTCAAGCAAACAAATGAGGAGACTACAATTATAAATTCTCTACAAAAATGAGTTCAAATTTTGCCAGAACAACTAAATGAAGAAAGGAACAAGTATCTTTGTTGAAAAAATGAGTGCTCTTTGTTGCAAAATGAGAAACAGTTGTTAGAAAGTGCTCTAAGAGAGGAACACACTAAAACTTTAGAACTTCTGGACCCACTGAAAGAAGCAGAGCAATGTACCAAAAATGGTTCCACCCACTCTGGGCCCCATTCCCTTTTCTCCCTATACAACCCCTTCTCAGCAGACACCAGGTTCACCTTCGCGTTGTCCTGCCAACAGCCATAAAATGTGGACATTATTAGTGTTCTGGAGAAAGCACATTCCAGACTTTTCAATAATTGCCAGGCCTCTTTATGACTTGCTGAGGGAAGGGGTGAAATGGGATTGGACTCTTTCTCAGGAGGAAGCACTGCAAGTGCTGATTTTTGAAGCAACAGCTCATCAAGCCCTGGGCCCTGTTCACCCCACAGACCCTTTCCAGGTAGAGTGGGGATTCCCCATCTCGGGGTTGTCAGTTCACATATGGCAACAAGGCCCTGATGGTCCTACAAGGCCTGTTATTTGTTTGTATTTCCGTGGCTTTCAAGATGCTGAATAAAGATACGCTATCTGGGTTAAATGACTGTTTGCGGTTAGCTTAGCTCTCATAGAAGTGGAGAAAATTGTAGGGCAACGACCAATTTCATTAAGAGGTCCTTTCAAAGTGATCGTAGTGGTCACTACTGGGGCTCCCCTGCCTGACGCGGTGGCCCATAGATCCTCAGCTAGGAAGTGGTATGCCCAGATTGAACATTATTGTAACATCTTCTCAATAACAGAAGTTGCTATAAAACATTGGGCTATACAAGAAACTGAGAGCTTGGGGAGCAGCCAAGACAAAGCTGCCTCGGCAATTAAAGTAGCCCCTCCTTTCTCCTCTGAACAATCAGCAAATTCTTGGTTCACTGATGCTTCTGCCAAACCAGAGGGAAAGGTGTGGAAACACAGAGCAGTAGCCCTCCACACTTCTGATGAATGAATCATTACTGAGGGAGAAGGCAGTGCTCACGTTGGGGAACTGATGGCTGCCTGGAGTGTTTTCCAGTGTGAGGTACACAATACCTCTCTTGTTTGCATCTACACTGACTCTTATGCTGTGTTTCAGGGATGTACAGAGTGGCTTCCTTTTTGGCAGCAAAATGATTGGGAAGTTAACCGAATTCCAGTATGGCAAAAGAGAGAGGTGGCAAGAAATTTGAACTATCGCAAGGTAAGAGAATTTTGCCATGCGGTGGGTAGCTTCACACATGCTAGATAGTTTCATCATTTTAATTTCCTGCCTCTTCATGGCAGACTCTGTTGCGTTTACTTTTCACAGAAGAGCACCGAGGGACATGAAGAACCAGATAACCCATGATAACACTGCTGATACTTACTGACTGTTGGTATAATTTTACTTGAACTAAACCAACAAGATTGAAATGACAAAGCTTCATGGTTACAATAACACATAAATTCATTGCTGAATCCCTCATCAAACTTGTACACAGTTATGGCACAAGACCTCACGGCCGTGTTGTACTTTGTAAAATTTAAAATCAGAATTGTTGGCTCCATTTCATTGCTGTACAGTTTTCCCATAAAATCATGTGTGGTAAAAACAATACAAAATACTGGGGGGAATTTGATGTGACTATTGTGACACCTACTACTCCACCACCGCTTATCCTGAACCCTTTTAACAAACGAATGACAAGAGACATAATCGGCGTTGTGGGAGCAGGATTGGGAATTTTCAGTAGCATTGATTCAGAAGTACTGAGGAATAAATTGGCTACTACGTCTGGAGATGTCACCAAATTACAGCAACCACTGCAGTCATCTTTGACAGCTTTGGGAACCCAACAATGGTTCCTATCAAACATTTTGGCAAATTGGGAAAAGGTAAATGCAAATGACCGCAAACCGATAACTGATGAACTCGGTGCTGCACAAAATAACATCTCTTTAGGTCTCAGCTGTATCCAGGCTCAGCTGTGGGTGCGGTTTGTTGCTGCCTCAATTATCAGAGAAGGCGAGGAAGGCACTTTTCCTACTGAAATTCGGCAAAGAATTTGGGATAGTGCCACTGACTTTGAAGGAGAATTCCAATCCTGGTGGAACTTGGTACATTTTAGCTATGACCCCAGCACAAACACAGCCAGAGCCTTTGTGCTGATGATACATAATGCTTCAGTGCATTCCATATTCGCCATCATTGCATTCGGGCTGAATCGTGATGGAGCTATTCTCTATCCTTTTAAGCATAGAGAATGGGCCCGTCAAATTGGTGAGAAGTGGGAAACTGTGAATTTGGAAACTTGTACTGTCCGGGAACAACAAGGGTTTATCTGTGAAAGTAACGCAATTAGAGCTCAAGATATTTGTTTGGACACAGAGCCAAATGTTTGTAACTTTGAAATACTTCCAAGCGAGATTCCTGAAACGGTGCTGATTTATATAGGCAATGGTTGTGTATGCTTAAGAACTGCTGGCAACCTGTTATCATAGAAAATTTGGTAGTGCATAATAAAATCATTCGAATGTTTGCATTTGTAACTTTACTAGAATTGTAGGATGTGATTTCCTTATGTAGTCCCAGTTACGTCTTGCCGCCATTTGCAGTCCAATTACACATGAATCCACCATTTATTGCCTACTCCCGTTGGAATGAACCTCGCTCTGGTAAAGCAATTGCTGCTTCCCCAGGATTTAATTGAAATTTTGGAAAGGATTAAGAAAAACAGACCAAAACTCTGATAACTCTTCATCACCATGTAAAGGAACTACATCATGTTTCGGAAAGAGTAAAGAAAGATGCTGAACTCAAGTGGTGGGATACCCTCTTTGGGTGGTCACCTACTGCCACAGGTGTCCTGAACAAATTGTGTCATCCCATCACTGTCCTTTTGATTTTGGTTTTGATTGGTTTTGGTTATATCAGCAATCCTGTACAACATGAATTGGAGAATGATGAAGCAGTTAACACACTTGACATCCATAATGAATATACACAAGTCAGTCACTGATGACGTCCCCAAGGTTATTGATGCAAGATGAAAAACACATGAGTATTTAAAATGTTATATTGACGACTTGTGTTTTCAAAATCCAATTACCTAGAAATTATTTTATTTTATTAATTATCTACTTAAAATACTTCTTAATTATTTTAAATTGTGTTGAAATGATGTACTGGTATTGACTTGTTTTTTAATTATCTTACTTGTGTTTTGTACTGAAATTGCTTATTCATTATTTTAAATTGTGTTCAACTTACTTATTAATTATTTTACTTGTGTTTTCAATTGAAATTACTTAAATTAGTGTTTCAAATTGAAATTACTGATTAATAATTTTACTTGTGTTTTAAATTGAAAATATTTACTTAAATTGAAATTACTTTGAAAGATTGAACTTGTTCTTTCCCTTTCCCTTTCCCTTTCCCTTTCCCTTTCCCTTTCCCTTTCCCTTTCCTACTTTTTTCTTTGGCTGACTTTCTGTCCCTGTTTTTCGGAATATGCTACTAACCTGGATGAGTCCTGAAGACTTCGCTGTTGGAGTTGGCGGGAGAAATGCAGCACTCAGTGTGAATGATCAGCAAGTCACAATTTATTGCATGCTCTTAGTTACATTTATATCATCAATAATTAAGCTCATACATAGTGCAAAAGCAAGCTCATCACTGGCTACCGCAGCAAAGGTCAGTCCCACCCAGTTCCTCATTCTTGTGATCCTTTAGCTGCGGAGGTTCTGCATACTATCTTAACGGAAGTATCCTGTTATTGCAAAAGTGGTTCCATATCTATTGCTCAAGGAAAAGCTGTCCTTCAAAATACCCACTGTGTCAGTATTTTCCCAAAGCCCTGTCAGCTAGTTCTCGCATGGGAATATGGCCTTTCTCTCTAAGCCATTCTTCTACACTTCGCAACTGAAGACACCGCAGCAACAACACTACAAAGGAGCTCTCTCGACAAAGATTGTGAGTCACGGGGTGGTGTAAGAGACGGTCCAAAGTTTCCCTCATTTTCCTCATGACCGTCGCAAGAAGATGCCCGTGTACCCCACGTGCTCCTGACCTGGTCGGCTTTGAGCAGGAGCTCTGACCCGGCCGAGGTAGACGCGTGGCAGGTGGCTGTCACAGGTGCACTGTGCCGTGCTGTGCTGTGCCGTCATAAGTGCCGGCCCAGACATGTGGGTGCCTGCTTCTCTGGACACACAGTGGTCCGTAAAAATCCCTACCTCATGGCCAGAAGCCATTCGCTTTGAGGAAAGACTTTAAGAAGGTGACTCCTTGAAGAAGCCCCTTGAGATCTCCCCACAGAGGGAAGACCCGTCCATTGGCAGAAGGCCCCGAGCACACCCGTCTATGACCACAAGGATGGTGTCTCATCCCTTGGTAGCTATTTCCCTTCCCCTCTTTTCCCCTCTTTCTCTCTATCTCTTGACTTTGTTTCCTTAAAAACTCTGCCATCTATAGCACATAACTGTGTGCTTAGCACCAAATAAAAGTGCTCTGCTGTGAGTATTCTGAAGCATACTGTTGTCCCCTGCTGTGTCTTTTGTACCTCGAGATCAAAACGAACCATCATGATCCCCGCCTGTACTGGCAGATCGTGACAAGCTCCCAGCTTGTCATCCTCTGTACCAGAGATACTCTGAGTTGTACTTAGAGAATGCATCGTCCGTGAAATGTTCCAGCTTTAGGAGATGACTCCAGGAGCTGCAGCTGCATTGTCCTGCAGCCAGAGGCTTCCTGTGTCAAAGGCTGGGAGTGATTCCGCCCCAGTCACCTCTGAGCATCTTCCCAGCCCTGACAGATTGAAGCTCTCTGTGCCCCTGTGCTGTAGCCGGGGTGGCCGCAGGCAGTGCCCCAGCCCTGCTGGGCTGCACACAGGAGCTGCTCCTCAGTAGAAATGTCATTTTGTAGATCTTCTTGATTGGCAGGATCACCCTCTGAGCCAGGAGCCCAGCCCAGCCCAGCTCAGCAGCACAGACACAGCTGAATGACTTTAATGACCCTCTCAGGGCTTTGATGTTGTTTATATCAGACTCAGTCCCTGAGAGTGTGCTCAAAAATCTTGTCAAGAACTCAAAGTGATATTTAAAGTCCAAAGATTCTAGAAGCTGTAATGGGTGCCACTGAGGGACACATCGGAGAAAGTGTCCCCAGGTTCCAGTTAGAGCAGAACACTGGTGGAAGCGATGACAGGTGCAGACAAACAAGGGAAAGGTGTCTCTGATGCTGAGCAAACCTCAGCACAGCAAGGCTCACTTGTCCCCTGCTGGCCGAGGGCCCAGGGCCAGCAGCCATGGCCAAAGTGCTTCAGGAGGTGGCTCTGGCAGGGCCTTTCAGCTGCTGCCCATCCCTGTGCCCTCTGCAGCCCAGGCTGTCCTACGGTGTCCATGCCCTGTGCCTCTGTCCCTGCAGGCTGTCGTCAACCCCCGGCTGCCCCACCTCGCTGGCCCCTTCCTTTGCTGCCAGCTTTGCGTCCTGCCTGCCTCTGCCTGGGCTCACAAAGCCTGGGGCTCGATACCTAGAAGGCCCTACTGGATTGCTCTGTAAGAATCCTAAGTGTCAAGTGCCCAGGGAGCAGGGTTTACATGCCATGGCGGGCACCACAGAGCCCTTTTCTCCCCCATGTGCTGAGGGTGTGGCACTTGCCATTTCCAAGATCCCTGCGGTTGCCAAAGGGGCCTTTTTGGCTCCGCTGAGAAGAGTCCTAACTGTGAGCCTGTCTTTCACCTGCTTTTCCTGCAAATGTACTCAAGGAATCCACTTTTTTTTGAACTCTCGGGTCCTGTGTGTGTGCAGGTGTACCAACTGAAGGATGGAACAGGTCAGTTGGGGAGGTGATCTCCTTCTCCAGTGGCTTTTGGTTTTGTTTTGGTTGTTGGATTTGTTTGTTTGTATGGATTGGTTTGGTTTTGGGGGATTCTTTTGTTGGACTTTTTTGTGTTCTTTTTTTAATCAGCTCCTCCTGGCGGCTCTGGGCAGGGCTCTGGAACCGTGTCTGACACTTGTCTGTGGCACAGTGAAGGCGGCCAAGGGGACCTTCGCTGAGCTGCGTGCAGAGGAATCCACATCAGCCCAGGCTGGGGGTGCTCAGTGGCAGGTCGGTTCTGTTGACTGGAACCTTTCCATGGAGCATGTCCAGGGATGGAATGTTGGGGCTGCCATGGCTGTGCTGTCACAGACAGGGGAACGCTGGGGCTGCCCCAGCTGCGATGTGCCAGAGAGGGGAAAGCTGGGGCTGCCCTGCTCCTGGCCAGCAGGATCCAGCACGGTGATTCTTGCCCTGTACTCAGCACTGTTTGGGCAGCACCTCGAGTGCTGTCTCCAGTTCTGGGCGCCCCGATTTAGGAAGGACGAGGAGGAGCTGAAGTATTTCCCGAGAAGGGCAACAAGGCTGGTGAGGGGTCTGGAACACAAGTCCTGTGAGGAGCGGCTGAGGGATCAGGGGTTATTTATCCTGGAGAAGAGGAGGCTCAGGTGAGACAAGGTGGTGTCAGGGCACAGGTGGGATTTGAGGATCGCTTAGGTCTTTTCCATCCTTGCTGCTTTTGTGATTCTCTGAAACCAGCCCTGGAGCACTTGCAGGATGAGCGCTGGGCCCCCTCTTCAGAAGCTCCAGCAGCCCAGGTCCCTCAGCTTCTCCACACAGTCCCCAGAGCCCATCCTGTCAGTCCTGCAGAGCCTCTCCAGCCCCTCCTCAGTGCCCAGAACAGGGAGCCCCACAGCCAGACACACCAGCCCAGATGTGCCCCCCTGGCCTGTGGTGCCCCTGGCAAGGGAGCAGCACGAGGCACTGCAGGACCCTGCAGACAATTCCTGTGGCACCACTGCAGTTTGGGCGTGGCTGCCAGGCAGCTCTCCCTGTGAGCAATGATGTCTGCAGTGGGACAGGAAACTCACAACTCCCGTGAACAAACTTTCAGAGGCCACGACAAACCTGAGTGGTTTCCCTCCCGTCCCCCAGACCTTGCTGGCCCCAGGGGCTGATGGCGTTTGTGCTCACTGAGGTCCATCTCCCCACACCAGCACCATGCTCTGCCAGCACTGATCTTCCCTCAGCTCTGCACACAGACATTGCTGCTGCAGCTCCAGAGAAGGGAACAAAAGGGGCATCTCTAGAGAAAACTTTCCGGGCAGATCCTGTTATAAATGAGAAACAAAAAGTCTTGATATTTAGCAGAATTTAGGTTGCTTTATTTGATATAGACGGAGCAAGCAGCGCTGGGGAACGTGAGGGGTCAGCGCCCACCCCACGCTCCGTTGAACCTTGGTTTGCAGCTCCTTTCTAGAGTATGGTTTTCCTTGTAGTAATCAATAATTCTTAATTTCTTTTGTTGTCATAATTCTGCCAGGTAAGCAGTGGTGGTTAAAAAAACATCCGTGGGACCGCTGTGTGAAATCTCCGGACAATTTGTCAAGTAACCACCTGGTTTTGGTAGATAAAGAACAGCAGAAGTGGGAAGTCTGGTCTTAGCAGATAGGTTGCAGTTGATTACGCAAAGGCGGGAGATCTGATTTTGCAAAATCTTTCAGGCTCTGGGAAAACCTCATTTTGCAAACTGGTATCAAATACAATTTACTTAGGAAGCAAAATATTCATAACTGGGGGATTTAAACAGAATGGTTTTAAAAATGTATTTCCCTTTATCGAGTTCCATGTCTTGTCTAAGTATTCTGGTTTATACAAACTCCAAAACTTTTGCGATTAACACGAATCATTTATCAATTATCACAATTTCCCCACTTCTCTTTTTTTATCCCATTAATTCCTGTTTGGGCTTTAAATTTTGTCAGTACTTCTTGTACTAGATTTAATTCATTTACTGCCATTAATTTCGTTGCCATCTCAGGGTCTCTTGGTATTGTAGAAATTTGCATTCCTTGAACCACTGATTGCATGTGTCAATTGAAACATGGAACAAGACAAGGCATGAACAGTAGTTCTAATAATGCACATGTTAACATAAAACCTAATTTCTTCCACCAAGTTCCCCCAACAGGTTACTTCACCAATTATCATTAAGCATAGAGTTCCAGGTTTGTACAGGTACAGGGGCTATTTGTTTTAATTTTTTTTTTCTGCAATTATAGTAATTATTTCACCGTTATAAATACCATTTTTAAGCAGCATTCATAATTATTAAACTTGCCACACACTCCTTCTTCAGCTAATAGATAGTCCAGGGCTAGTCGATTTTGATATACTGCTGCTCTAGTTTGAGTAAGTTGCTTAGCTATTCCTTTCGTTGCTTGGGCTTAATCCCTCCCCCCTCTGTGGCCATTGTTCAGTTTTTTGCATTTCTCCACAGATCCAGCAGGGGGGTTCAGTTCAGTTCAGTAGTAATTTCTTTCGTTAATTCTGCTAAGAAATTCTTTTCCGAGGTGGGTAAGTCCCGTTTGCTGCTTTGTTGTTTCAATTTCTCGTGCAAGTTAAAACTTTTCTTATGGTTTGTTCTTGTTTCCTTGAGCGTTTTAATTGTGTTCTTTATTCATTCCTCCTTGCAGTGATTTTGCACTCCTCCCTGATCTGAATATCCCCACAGACCTTCTTTTGTGAAGCAGGGGTACGCTTCTCCTACTGGGCAACTTTGGTATGCCAATAGAGCCCACCATTTTTTCCAAATTGGTGGCTACCCAGTAACTTTTTCCTATAACAGTGCACGTTTCTAAGTTGTGCTTATTATAGCAGGCTGAACTGATATGTGTGTGGAGGGCAAGGGTGGATTCTGTGCGTCCGCCGTACCCGATTGTCTGGTAACACTTGGAACAAGCATCAGCACTATTTCCTTTCATCATAAGGAGCAATAGGATGACTCCCAGGACTGTTCTCATCCCTCTGCCTCCCTCAAGGCCTACGGGGTTGCTGCCAGTGACGGAGGTTTGTTTAATCTTCTTGGCAGCACGGACTATGTCCTGGGGTCTCGCCCTTTGTCTTTCTCTTTTGGTATAATTTCTTAATTTTGTCCCAGCTTTTGGTTTTAACATTCCGGTACGAGGTACAGCAGTAACAGCACGGTATACTCAACCCTTTCCAGCACTTTCTTGCCAGTACCTCCGCTTTGGCTTTCTTTTTTTTTTCCTTTTCCCCTTGTTCTATTCTCAAATAACTCCCACCATTTATGATCATCAGTTTTGATTTCTCCTCTTGCTGATAGAGTATTCAGTACCTTAACAGTTTCCTTATATTAATTTCTTCTACACTGGATACATAATGCGAGTGGGAGACACCCACCACAGGAATGACCCCGCCACAACTCAGTACAATATGGAC
Source organism: Cinclus cinclus (assembly GCF_963662255.1). Lineage (NCBI taxonomy): Eukaryota > Metazoa > Chordata > Aves > Passeriformes > Cinclidae > Cinclus > Cinclus cinclus. The sequence continues at coordinate 1,254,277 of NC_085078.1, forward strand.
ACCGTTTTTTGATGAACGGGCTGCAGTCACACCCAGGTTTAGGACAGGTGACTTTCAGTCCTGACTGGGAGACCTTCGAGACGAGTTGATCCGGTATCAACATCCAGTCCTGTGAATTCGCACTTCGAGGTCTCTGAGCTCGGGTGTCGCTGTCCAGCCTACAGTAGGAGGGGTTATGGGACCTTTGACTCTACTCACATGTGTTCACTCCTTTTTGGCTGTCTGTACAGCTGTTTCAGTGGTTAACAGAACTAAATATGGTCCTTCCCATTTTGGATCCAGACTTTCTTCTTTCCACACTTTAATTAACACATGTTGTCCTGGCTTAATCTTACGTATGGCAAATCCTAGACGGATGGTTTGAGCTAAAATTTCCTTCCACTTAATTCTTGCAAGTTTTTGTTGATGGTTATTATGTAACTTTGAAGAGAAGTGTCCTGAACTAAGATCAGATCAAGGTGTACTCCTTTAGGGTAAGACATACCATACAGCATTTCCTGTGGTGAAATTGAAGTTGTTTTCCAAGTTGGCATTCTTTGTATATTAGACAGGGCTAGTGGGAGGCACTTTGTCCATGGCATTTCAGTCTTAATTCTTAATTTTAACAGCTGTTGTTGAAATGTTTGACTGATCCTTTCAACTGTCCCAGAACTCTGAGGGTGCCAGGGTGTATAGTACTCCCAGCTGATGCCTAGGGCCGAGGTCAGGAACTTAAGCACCTTTGATGTAAAGTGCATGCCTGGTCGGAGTCTATTGCTGGGACCAGGACATGCTTTGGTATTATGTGTTCTATGAATATTTTGGCTACCACTTGTAATGTGGCTCTAGCTGCAGGGTGTGCCTCTAGCCAGTGGGTTAATTGGTTTACTATTACTAGTAAATATTTCCACCTTCCTACCACCTTTCCTGTGTTCAAGGGAACATTAACAAATCCAATTAATTCAGTCTCTTGTCCTGCTAATGGCACTTGCCCCAGGGGGTAAAGGGGAGCCTTTGTGTCATTATCTCTGTCCTCTCTGCTGATACCATCTCTCCTGGTATTTCTTTGACTCCAGGGAGTCCTTTGAGCTATAGGAGGAAAGGGAGCAGAGACCCTGGTTGGAGAGGGGTGGGGGAGGTAAATGGGGGGGGGGTCTCCTGTATTTTCTGTATTATACAGAGGTGGGAGATTATCAAGTGTTCCCAGGTAATTTTTTTTTATCCTCATCCCCTTTTTCCTTTAAAGTATATACCGAGAATGGTTTATGCTGTTCTGTCCACAGAGCAGCACAGTCACACTCCTCTCTGTAAAATGGTTCTTTACAAGCAACATATGTGTTTAATGCTCTACAAATCCAACCCTTAAACGATCCCAACATGGGCCAGTACAGATTATCTCTGCGGATCATTTCTTTGGTCCACTTTACCATACTATATTGAATCAATTTTTCTTTGCTTTTTACTTTGTATAATTCCCTTGTGTCTCAAGGTCTTACTATTACTCCCAAAGGGCTGGCTGGTGGTATTTCTGGCAACCTGCTGGGCTTATTTTATTTCTTTGTTTTTCTTTTTACTTTTATGTTTGTGATTATAAGAACTTTGACCCCGTTTGTGGGTCGTCTGGACTTGAACCCTTACTCTTTCTTTGTCCTATTTTTACCTCAATGGACTGTCTTGAAGTGTTTTGTGCTCCACAGAGTGGAATTTTGCTGAAAGGGTGCATTGATTATTCAGGGGAATTGGCCCAGGGCTTAAAGGGGTCAGGGTGTTCTTCAAGGGATGATCATCTCCTCATGCCACTAGAGGGGATCAGGACACCAGTGTCCCCATTACTCGTAATCCTCAAAGACAAACCCCAGAACGCTCTGGTGCCCACCGGGGTATGAGAGGGGCCTTGTTCCCACCCCTCTCCCTGCAGGCTCTGCTCACCTAGGCATCCAGAGAGGAAGCCTGGTGCTTCTGCTGCAGAAGGCCTGCCAGCTTTTCAGCCACACAGGGCTGGAGAAAAAGGCAGCATTAGAGACACACTGGGGGCACTGGGCTGGACTGGGAGGAAAGAGGAAAGCAGGGAGATCCTTGGAGAAGGGGCCTATGGGAGCAATGGGGTGCAGGAGCTGCTGTGCTCCTGCCCAGAAGCACTGGGGTCCTGGCCAAGAGGCACAGCTGGGGCAGGGGCTGCATGCTGGGTCATCCTGGGAGGTACTGGAGTGGCAGGGATGGAAATGCAGTGGGGCCCTCTGGGCAAGGGGTTCCCTGAGAAAGATCCATGGGCCTGGGGTGTTGTCTAGGACGCCAGTAGGGGTGCACTGGGCTGTGCTGGGACAGACTGGGATAATCTGGGGTGTAGTGGCCATGTAAGGGGACGGTCTGACACTGGCAGATTTCATGGTACCCACCAGAGGTGTCTTCAGGATCTCAAAGTTTTCGAAATCAATCTCCAGAAGGACCAGGAGACATCAGTGAATGCTGTGATGTCCCTGGTGCCAGCATGGGATGGGGGGACCAAACTGCTCCCCAGTTCCCTGAGGGGATGCCCTCTAATCCCAGCACCCCACTCACCTCCCAGAGACCATCTTGGGTTCCTCCCACTCCAGCTCTGTCCCTGCCTGGGACTTGGCCACAGCTCCACAAGGCTCTTGACCCCACAGTGTGACTTCAATGCCCTGGCCCTTGGCCCAGGCCAGCACTGGCTCTGAGTAGGATGTGCCCATCCTAACAGACAAGGGGAAGTGGGCATTTCTCCTCCAGCAGCCACTGGAAGCTAATTGCGCAAACAGAGATGCCCTGTGACGAGGAGGGATGTTGCTCCCATGCCAGCATCTCTGATAAGCCCTGTTTACTCAGGGCCTGAAGCACCAGGAAGAAAGTGGCAATCTCGGGCTTCCTGGAAGGAAAATCCACAGTGAAGTTGTTCCTGAAAGCTGTCCCTGTCTGTGATTCCTCTTTGACATTTCAGAGCATTAGCGAAGGCTTCTGCTTCTCTCTTTCCACAGGGACCCTGTGGATCCATCAGATATGTGTGGTGGGAAGACGTGTGCCCAGATGGGAAAACATTTCAGGCCACTGCCTTGACTGTTTGCTCTGGAACTTGTCCAAGGAGCCACAGTAGCCACGGGGGAAGATTTTCCTCTGGAATGTTGCTGCTCTGTGCCCATGGAGGAGAGAGCAGAGTGTCCCTGTTGGGGATTCTTGACCAGATGGACAAGTGCTGTGGTGTCATTGCTGTGCAGACATCACCTTGGAGAGGAACTCGGGAAGTGTCTGCAGGGTGCTAACCGGGAACTTTGGCTAGGGAGAGGTCCAGGCTTCCTTGGAGATCAGTGCCAGTCAGGGGGATGGCATTGGATGGCCACTGACCATATGCCAACAGTCTGGGGACAGTGACCTGGACACACACAGAGGTTTCCAGTGTGGGTGCAGTGACCCCCATTTCCAGGGAACCCCGTGGGAATGTCCCTTCATCCCTGGGGGCTGGGTCTCAGCCCTCCAGAAACTGTCCCTACAGTTGTATTTTCCTACACTTGGGCCAGCCTTTCAGGACAAATGAGTTTCCCCTCTCCTACCGACAGTGACTTCAGTATAAGCAATTTGCAAGAAGGTTCTCAGCACAGGAAAGACTCAGACCTCATGAAACTGTTCCAGGGGAGGACACCAAGACACTTGGAGAGCTGGAGCACCTCTGTGACAGAGACAGGCAGAGAGAGCTGGCAGTGTTCAGCCTGGAAAAGAAAAGGCTGCGGGGACACCCCATGACCCTTTCAGATCATCAAGGCACCTCACAGGAAACAACAAACCTGTGTTAATGCCACAGAATGTCAAACAAGAATCAGTGGCATGGGCAGCTCTCAGGAACCATTTCTTGATGGATTTTTGCTTTGTGAAAGCCCAAGATATTTGAATGTCTTCCTGGTTCCTCAGGCCCTGGATGAACAGGGCTTATCAGAGATGCTGGCAGGGGACCAACATCCCTCCCCCTGAATGGGCACCTCAGTTTTCCCAGTTTGATCCCAGTGGCTGCCTGGGGACAAACACCAACTGCCCCATATCCCTCAGGATGGGCACATCCTGCTCTGGGCCATTGCTGGCCTGGGCCCAGGGCCAGGGTATTGCAGAGACACTGAGTGGGGACAAGGGCCCTGGGGAGCTGTGGGCAAGTCCCAGTGAGGGACAGTGCTGCAATGGGAGCCTGGTTGGACATGGGGTCCCTGGAACCTCCTGTGTGTGGCACCTGTGCATAGCAGGACCCAGTGCTCTGGGAGGGCACAATGGCTGCAGGTGTGACAGGATGAGGGTCTGCCCCAGGGCAGGGGATATTCCCACCTGGACTCCACCCTGGGGCTGAAGATGGGACCAGTTTGGGGCATGCAGGGAAAGGGAAATAATGGGGTGGTGTGGATGTGTGAAGTGCCACACCTGAGCCATTCCCCAGCCTTCAGCCTTGTCTGCGGGTGATCATCATTTCCCAGTTCTGCCCAGTGTCTCTAGTGCCTAGAGACCCAAATCACCTGGCTATTTCCTAGGTTTATGACACCGTTGTCCTAGCATGCCCCAGTTTTCTGAGATTCTGGAGTCTTGTTGTCACCAGAAGAGGGGTCAGTCCATCTCCTGTTTCTCCATGGGACAGGAGGGGGAAGAGTGATGATTCTGCACTGACAGGCTGGGTGAGTAGCTGGGGTCAGCTCTGGGATATCTTGAAGAAAAAGCCCTTGGAGAGAAGGGAAACCAAAGATGGGGGAATGTGACTCTGGAGGCTGTTGGAGGATGGATTGGGTTGGAGTGGGGGTGTTCTCCACAGGTGATCCAGCTTCCTTCGGCTCCCTGACCACCCCTCTTGGACCCCAGAGGTGCCTGGGCCCTTGCAGGGGCAGGTGGCCCATGCAGGAAGCTGGAGAGATGATGGGCAAGGGGGTTGGATGTGTGCCACAGGTTGGATGGAATCTGTCCAGGGCTAGGCTTGTGGCCAGGGCTAGGGGCTGGGCCAAGCCAGGCTTTGGCCTGGGAGCTGCTGGGGAAGGAGCAGGGAGGAGTCCTGACAGGCTAAAGGTGCTCCTGCCCTGCGGCAGCCTCAGAAAGAGTAAGGGTTCAAGTCCAGACGACCCACAAACGGGGTCAAAGTTCTTATAATCACAAACATAAAAGTAAAAAGAAAAACAAAGAAATAAAATAAGCCCAGCAGGTTGCCAGAAATACCACCAGCCAGCCCTTTGGGAGTAATAGTAAGACCTTGAGACACAAGGGAATTATACAAAGTAAAAAGCAAAGAAAAATTGATTCAATATAGTATGGTAAAGTGGACCAAAGAAATGATCCGCAGAGATAATCTGTACTGGCCCATGTTGGGATCGTTTAAGGGTTGGATTTGTAGAGCATTAAACACATATGTTGCTTGTAAAGAACCATTTTACAGAGAGGAGTGTGACTGTGCTGCTCTGTGGACAGAACAGCATAAACCATTCTCGGTATATACTTTAAAGGAAAAAAGGGATGAGGATAAAAAAAAGTTACCTGGGAACACTTGATAATCTCCCACCTCTGTATAATACAGAAAATACAGGAGACCCCCCCCCCATTTACCTCCCCCACCCCTCTCCAACCAGGGTCTCTGCTCCCTCTCCTCCTATAGCTCAAAGGACTCCCTGGAGTCAAAGAAATACCAGGAGAGATGGTATCAGCAGAGAGGACAGAGATAATGACACAAAGGCTCCCCTTTACCCCCTGGGGCAAGTGCCATTAGCAGGACAAGAGACTGAATTAATTGGATTTGTTAATGTTCCCTTGAACACAGGAAAGGTGGTAGGAAGGTGGAAATATTTACTAGTAATAGTAAACCAATTAACCCACTGGCTAGAGGCACACCCTGCAGCTAGAGCCACATTACAAGTGGTAGCCAAAATATTCATAGAACACATAATACCAAAGCATGTCCTGGTCCCAGCAATAGACTCCGACCAGGCATGCACTTTACATCAAAGGTGCTTAAGTTCCTGACCTCGGCCCTAGGCATCAGCTGGGAGTACTATACACCCTGGCACCCTCAGAGTTCTGGGACAGTTGAAAGGATCAGTCAAACATTTCAACAACAGCTGTTAAAATTAAGAATTAAGACTGAAATGCCATGGACAAAGTGCCTCCCACTAGCCCTGTCTAATATACAAAGAATGCCAACTTGGAAAACAACTTCAATTTCACCACAGGAAATGCTGTATGGTATGTCTTACCCTAAAGGAGTACACCTTGATCTGATCTTAGTTCAGGACACTTCTCTTCAAAGTTACATAATAACCATCAACAAAAACTTGCAAGAATTAAGTGGAAGGAAATTTTAGCTCAAACCATCCGTCTAGGATTTGCCATACGTAAGATTAAGCCAGGACAACATGTGTTAATTAAAGTGTGGAAAGAAGAAAGTCTGGATCCAAAATGGGAAGGACCATATTTAGTTCTGTTAACCACTGAAACAGCTGTACAGACAGCCAAAAAGGAGTGAACACATGTGAGTAGAGTCAAAGGTCCCATAACCCCTCCTACTGTAGGCTGGACAGCGACACCCGAGCTCAGAGACCTCGAAGTGCGAATTCACAGGACTGGATGTTGATACCGGATCAACTCGTCTCGAAGGTCTCCCAGTCAGGACTGAAAGTCACCTGTCCTAAACCTGGGTGTGACTGCAGCCCGTTCATCAAAAAACGGTGTCCATATTGTACTGAGTTGTGGCGGGGTCATTCCTGTGGTGGGTGTCTCCCACTCGCATTATGTATCCAGTGTAGAAGAAATTAATATAAGGAAACTGTTAAGGTACTTAATACTCTATCAGCAAGAGGAGAAATCAAAACTGATGATCATAAATGGTGGGAGTTATTTGAGAATAGAACAAGGGGAAAAGGAAAAAAAAAAGAAAGCCAAAGCGGAGGTACTGGCAAGAAAGTGCTGGAAAGGGTTGAGTATACCGTGCTGTTACTGCTGTACCTCGTACCGGAATGTTAAAACCAAAAGCTGGGACAAAATTAAGAAATTATACCAAAAGAGAAAGACAAAGGACGAGACCCCAGGACATAGTCCGTGCTGCCAAGAAGATTAAACAAACCTCCGCTACTGGCAGCAACCCCGTAGGCCTTGAGGGAGGCAGAGGGATGAGAACAGTCCTGGGAGTCATCCTATTGCTCCTTATGATGAAAGGAAATAGTGCTGATGCTTGTTCCAAGTGTTACCAGACAATCGGGTACGGCGGACGCACAGAATACACCCTTGCCCTCCACACTCATATCAGTTCAGCCTGCTATAATAAGCACAACTTAGAAACGTGCACTGTTATAGGAAAAAGTTACTGGGTAGCCACCAATTTGGAAAAAATGGTGGGCTCTATTGGCATACCAAAGTTGCCCAGTAGGAGAAGCGTACCCCTGCTTCACAAAAGAAGGTCTGTGGGGATATTCAGATCAGGGAGGAGTGCAAAATCACTGCAAGGAGGAATGAATAAAGAACACAATTAAAACGCTCAAGGAAACAAGAACAAACCATAAGAAAAGTTTTAACTTGCACGAGAAATTGAAACAACAAAGCAGCAAACGGGACTTACCCACCTCGGAAAAGAATTTCTTAGCAGAATTAACGAAAGAAATTACTACTGAACTGAACTGAACCCCCCTGCTGGATCTGTGGAGAAATGCAAAAAACTGAACAATGGCCACAGAGGAGGGAGGGATTAAGCCCAAGCAACGAAAGGAATAGCTAAGCAACTTACTCAAACTAGAGCAGCAGTATATCAAAATTGACTAGCCCTGGACTATCTATTAGCTGAAGAAGGAGTGTGTGGCAAGTTTAATAATTATGAATGCTGCTTAAAAATGGTATTTATAACGGTGAAATAATTACTATAATTGCAGAAAAAAAAAATTAAAACAAATAGCCCCTGTACCTGTACAAACCTGGAGCTCTATGCTTAATGATAATTGGTGAAGTAACCTGTTGGGGGAACTTGGTGGAAGAAATTAGGTTTTATGTTAACATGTGCATTATTAGAACTACTGTTCATGCCTTGTCTTTTTCCATGTTTCATTTGACACGTCCAATCAGTGGTTCAAGGAATGCAAATTGCTACAATACCAAGAGACCCTGAGATGGCAACGAAATTAATGGCAGTAAATGAATTAAATCTAGTACAAGAAGTACTGACAAAATTTAAAGCCCAAACAGGAATTAATGGGATAAAAAAAGAGAAGTGGGGAAATTGTGATAATTGATAAATGATTCGTGTTAATCGTAAAAGTTTTGGAGTTTGTATAAACCAGAATACTTAGACAAGACATGGAACTCGATAAAGGGAAATACATTTTTAAAACTATTCTGTTTAAATCCCCCTGTTATGAATATTTTGCTTCCTAAGTAAATTGTATTTGATACCAGTTTGCAAAATGAGGTTTTCCCAGAGCCTGAAAGATTTTGCAAAATCAGATCTCCCGCCTTTGCGTAATCAACTGCAACCTATCTGCTAAGACCAGACTTCCCACTTCTGCTGTTCTTTATCTACCAAAACCAGGTGGTTACTTGACAAATTGTCCGGAGATTTCACACAGCGGTCCCACGGATGTTTTTTTAACCACCACTGCTTACCTGGCAGAATTATGACAAAAAAAGAAATTAAGAATTATTGATTACTACAAGGAAAACCATACTCTAGAAAGGAGCTGCAAACCAAGGTTCAACGGAGCGTGGGGTGGGCGCTGACCCCTCACGTTCCCCAGCGCTGCTTGCTCCGTCTATATCAAATAAAGCAACCTAAATTCTGCTAAATATCAAGACTTTTTGTTTCTCATTTATAACAGGATCTGCCCGGAAAGTTTTCTCTAGAGATGCCCCTTTTGTTCCCTTCTCTGGAGCTGCAGCAGCAATGTCTGTGTGCAGAGCTGAGGGAAGATCAGTGCTGGCAGAGCATGGTGCTGGTGTGGGGAGATGGACCTCAGTGAGCACAAACGCCATCAGCCCCTGGGGCCAGCAAGGTCTGGGGGACGGGAGGGAAACCACTCAGGTTTGTCGTGGCCTCTGAAAGTTTGTTCACGGGAGTTGTGAGTTTCCTGTCCCACTGCAGACATCATTGCTCACAGGGAGAGCTGCCTGGCAGCCACGCCCAAACTGCAGTGGTGCCACAGGAATTGTCTGCAGGGTCCTGCAGTGCCTCGTGCTGCTCCCTTGCCAGGGGCACCACAGGCCAGGGGGGCACATCTGGGCTGGTGTGTCTGGCTGTGGGGCTCCCTGTTCTGGGCACTGAGGAGGGGCTGGAGAGGCTCTGCAGGACTGACAGGATGGGCTCTGGGGACTGTGTGGAGAAGCTGAGGGACCTGGGCTGCTGGAGCTTCTGAAGAGGGGGCCCAGCGCTCATCCTGCAAGTGCTCCAGGGCTGGTTTCAGAGAATCACAAAAGCAGCAAGGATGGAAAAGACCTAAGCGATCCTCAAATCCCACCTGTGCCCTGACACCACCTTGTCTCACCTGAGCCTCCTCTTCTCCAGGATAAATAACCCCTGATCCCTCAGCCGCTCCTCACAGGACTTGTGTTCCAGACCCCTCACCAGCCTTGTTGCCCTTCTCGGGAAATACTTCAGCTCCTCCTCGTCCTTCCTAAATCGGGGCGCCCAGAACTGGAGACAGCACTCGAGGTGCTGCCCAAACAGTGCTGAGTACAGGGCAAGAATCACCGTGCTGGATCCTGCTGGCCAGGAGCAGGGCAGCCCCAGCTTTCCCCTCTCTGGCACATCGCAGCTGGGGCAGCCCCAGCGTTCCCCTGTCTGTGACAGCACAGCCATGGCAGCCCCAACATTCCATCCCTGGACATGCTCCATGCAAAGGTTCCAGTCAACAGAACCGACCTGCCACTGAGCACCCCCAGCCTGGGCTGATGTGGATTCCTCTGCACGCAGCTCAGCGAAGGTCCCCTTGGCCGCCTTCACTGTGCCACAGACAAGTGTCAGACACGGTTCCAGAGCCCTGCCCAGAGCTGCCAGGAGGAGTTGATTAAAACAAGAACACAAAAAAGTCCAACAAAAGAATCCCCCCAAACCAAACCAATCCATACAAACAAACAAATCCAACAACCAAAACAAAACCAAAAGCCACTAGAGAAGGAGATCACCTCCCCAACAGACCTGTTCCATCCTTCAGTTGGTACACCTGCACACACACAGGACCCGAGAGTTCAAAAAAAAGTGGATTCCTTGAGTACATTTGCAGGAAAAGCAGGTGAAAGACGGGCTCACAGTTAGGACTCTTCTCAGCGGAGCCAAAAAGGCCCCTTTGGCAACCGCAGGGATCTTGGAAATGGCAAGTGCCACACCCTCAGCACATGGGGGAGAAAAGGGCTCTGTGGTGCCTGCCATGGCATGTAAACCCTGCTCCCTGGGCACTTGACACTTAGGATTCTTACAGAGCAATCCAGAAGGGCCTTCTAGGTATCGAGCCCCAGGCTTTGTGAGCCCAGGCAGAGGCAGGCAGGACGCAAAGCTGGCAGCAAAGGAAGGGGCCAGCGAGGTGGGGCAGCCGGGGGTTGACGACAGCCTGCAGGGACAGAGGCACAGGGCATGGACACCGTAGGACAGCCTGGGCTGCAGAGGGCACAGGGATGGGCAGCAGCTGAAAGGCCCTGCCAGAGCCACCTGCTGAAGCACTTTGGCCATGGCTGCTGGCCCTGGGCCCTTGGCCAGCAGGGGACAAGTGAGCCTTGCTGTGCTGAGGTTTGCTCAGCATCAGAGACACCTTTCCCTTGTTTGTCTGCACCTGTCATCGCTTCCACCAGTGTTCTGCTCTAACTGGAACCTGGGGACACTTTCTCCGATGTGTCCCTCAGTGGCACCCATTACAGCTTCTAGAATCTTTGGACTTTAAATATCACTTTGAGTTCTTGACAAGATTTTTGAGCACACTCTCAGGGACTGAGTCTGATATAAACAACATCAAAGCCCTGAGAGGGTCATTAAAGTCATTCAGCTGTGTCTGTGCTGCTGAGCTGGGCTGGGCTGGGCTCCTGGCTCAGAGGGTGATCCTGCCAATCAAGAAGATCTACAAAATGACATTTCTACTGAGGAGCAGCTCCTGTGTGCAGCCCAGCAGGGCTGGGGCACTGCCTGCGGCCACCCCGGCTACAGCACAGGGGCACAGAGAGCTTCAATCTGTCAGGGCTGGGAAGATGCTCAGAGGTGACTGGGGCGGAATCACTCCCAGCCTTTGAAACAGGAAGCCTCTGGCTGCAGGACAATGCAGCTGCAGCTCCTGGAGTCATCTCCTAAAGCTGGAACATTTCACGGACGATGCATTCTCTAAGTACAACTCAGAGTATCTCTGGTACAGAGGATGACAAGCTGGGAGCTTGTCACGATCTGCCAGTACAGGCGGGGATCATGATGGTTCGTTTTGATCTCGAGGTACAAAAGACACAGCAGGGGACAACAGTATGCTTCAGAATACTCACAGCAGAGCACTTTTATTTGGTGCTAAGCACACAGTTATGTGCTATAGATGGCAGAGTTTTTAAGGAAACAAAGTCAAGAGATAGAGAGAAAGAGGGGAAAAGAGGGGAAGGGAAATAGCTACCAAGGGATGAGACACCATCCTTGTGGTCATAGACGGGTGTGCTCGGGGCCTTCTGCCAATGGACGGGTCTTCCCTCTGTGGGGAGATCTCAAGGGGCTTCTTCAAGGAGTCACCTTCTTAAAGTCTTTCCTCAAAGCGAATGGCTTCTGGCCATGAGGTAGGGATTTTTACGGACCACTGTGTGTCCAGAGAAGCAGGCGCCCACATGTCTGGGCCGGCACTTATGACGGCACAGCACAGCACGGCACAGTGCACCTGTGACAGCCACCTGCCACGCGTCTACCTCGGCCGGGTCAGAGCTCCTGCTCAAAGCCGACCAGGTCAGGAGCACGTGGGGTACACGGGCATCTTCTTGCGACGGTCATGAGGAAAATGAGGGAAACTTTGGACCGTCTCTTACACCACCCCGTGACTCACAATCTTTGTCGAGAGAGCTCCTTTGTAGTGTTGTTGCTGCGGTGTCTTCAGTTGCGAAGTGTAGAAGAATGGCTTAGAGAGAAAGGCCATATTCCCATGCGAGAACTAGCTAACAGGGCTTTGGGAAAATACTGACACAGTGGGTATTTTGAAGGACAGCTTTTCCTTGAGCAATAGATATGGAACCACTTTTGCAATAACAGGATACTTCCGTTAAGATAGTATGCAGAACCTCCGCAGCTAAAGGATCACAAGAATGAGGAACTGGGTTGGACTGACCTTTGCTGCGGTAGCCAGTGATGAGCTTGCTTTTGCACTATGTATGAGCTTAATTATTGATGATATAAATGTAACTAAGAGCATGCAATAAATTGTGACTTGCTGATCATTCACACTGAGTGCTGCATTTCTCCCGCCAACTCCAACAGCGAAGTCTTCAGGACTCATCCAGGTTGGTAGCATATTCCGAAAAACAGGGACAGAAAGTCAGCCAAAGAAAAAAGTAGGAAAGGGAAAGGGAAAGGGAAAGGGAAAGGGAAAGGGAAAGGACAAGTTCAATCTTTCAAAGTAATTTCAATTTAAGTAAGTATTTTCAATTTAAAACACAAGTAAAATTATTAATCAGTAATTTCAATTTGAAACACTAATTTAAGTAATTTCAATTGAAAACACAAGTAAAATAATTAATAAGTAAGTTGAACACAATTTAAAATAATGAATAAGCAATTTCAGTACAAAACACAAGTAAGATAATTAAAAAACAAGTCAATACCAGTACATCATTTCAACACAATTTAAAATAATTAAGAAGTATTTTAAGTAGATAATTAATAAAATATAATAATTTCTCAGTAATTGGAGTCTGAAAACACAAGTCGTCAATATAACATTTTAAATACTCATGTGTTTTTCATCTTGCATCAATAACCTTGGGGACGTCATCAGTGACTGACTTGTGTATATTCATTATGGATGTCAAGTGTGTTAACTGCTTCATCATTCTCCAATTCATGTTGTACAGGATTGCTGATATAACCAAAACCAATCAAAACCAAAATCAAAAGGACAGTGATGGGATGACACAATTTGTTCAGGACACCTGTGGCAGTAGGTGACCACCCAAAGAGGGTATCCCACCACTTGAGTTCAGCATCTTTCTTTACTCTTTCCAAAACATGATGTAGTTCCTTTACATGGTGATGAAGAGTTATCAGAGTTTTGGTCTGTTTTTCTTAATCCTTTCCAAAATTTCAATTAAATCCTGGGGAAGCAGCAATTGCTTTACCAGAGCGAGGTTCATTCCAACGGGAGTAGGCAATAAATGGTGGATTCATGTGTAATTGGACTGCAAAAGGCGGCAAGACGTAACTGGGACTACATAAGGAAATCACATCCTACAATTCTAGTAAAGTTACAAATGCAAACATTCGAATGATTTTTAGTATGCACTACCAAATTTTCTATGATAACAGGTTGCCAGCAGTTCTTAAGCATACACAACCATTGCCTATATAAATCAGCACCGTTTCAGGAATCTCGTTTGGACGTATTTCAAAGTTACAAACATTTGGCTCTGTGTCCAAACAAATATCTTGAGCTCTAATTGCGTTACTTTCACAGATAAACCCTTGTTGTTCCCGGACAGTACAAGTTTCCAAATTCACAGTTTCCCACTTCTCACCAATTTGACGGGCCCATTCTCTATGCTTAAAAGGATAGAGAATAGCTCCATCACGATTCAGCCCGAATGCAATGATGGCGAATATGGAATGCACTGAAGCATTATGTATCATCAGCACAAAGGCTCTGGCTGTGTTTGTGCTGGGGTCATAGCTAAAATGTACCAAGTTCCACCAGGATTGGAATTCTCCTTCAAAGTCAGTGGCACTATCCCAAATTCTTTGCCGAATTTCAGTAGGAAAAGTGCCTTCCTCGCCTTCTCTGATAATTGAGGCAGCAACAAACCGCACCCACAGCTGAGCCTGGATACAGCTGAGACCTAAAGAGATGTTATTTTGTGCAGCACCGAGTTCATCAGTTATCGGTTTGCGGTCATTTGCATTTACCTTTTCCCAATTTGCCAAAATGTTTGATAGGAACCATTGTTGGGTTCCCAAAGCTGTCAAAGATGACTGCAGTGGTTGCTGTAATTTGGTGACATCTCCAGACGTAGTAGCCAATTTATTCCTCAGTACTTCTGAATCAATGCTACTGAAAATTCCCAATCCTGCTCCCACAACGCCGATTATGTCTCTTGTCATTCGTTTGTTAAAAGGGTTCAGGATAAGCGGTGGTGGAGTAGCAGGTGTCACAATAGTCACATCAAATTCCCCCCAGTAATTTGTATTGTTTTTACCACACATGATTTTATGGGAAAACTGTACAGCAATGAAATGGAGCCAACAATTCTGATTTTAAATTTTACAAAGTACAACACGGCCGTGAGGTCTTGTGCCATAACTGTGTACAAGTTTGATGAGGGATTCAGCAATGAATTTATGTGTTATTGTAACCATGAAGCTTTGTCATTTCAATCTTGTTGGTTTAGTTCAAGTAAAATTATACCAACAGTCAGTAAGTATCAGCAGTGTTATCATGGGTTATCTGGTTCTTCATGTCCCTCGGTGCTCTTCTGTGAAAAGTAAACGCAACAGAGTCTGCCATGAAGAGGCAGGAAATTAAAATGATGAAACTATCTAGCATGTGTGAAGCTACCCACCGCATGGCAAAATTCTCTTACCTTGCGATAGTTCAAATTTCTTGCCACCTCTCTCTTTTGCCATACTGGAATTCGGTTAACTTCCCAATCATTTTGCTGCCAAAAAGGAAGCCACTCTGTACATCCCTGAAACACAGCATAAGAGTCAGTGTAGATGCAAACAAGAGAGGTATTGTGTACCTCACACTGGAAAACACTCCAGGCAGCCATCAGTTCCCCAACGTGAGCACTGCCTTCTCCCTCAGTAATGATTCATTCATCAGAAGTGTGGAGGGCTACTGCTCTGTGTTTCCACACCTTTCCCTCTGGTTTGGCAGAAGCATCAGTGAACCAAGAATTTGCTGATTGTTCAGAGGAGAAAGGAGGGGCTACTTTAATTGCCGAGGCAGCTTTGTCTTGGCTGCTCCCCAAGCTCTCAGTTTCTTGTATAGCCCAATGTTTTATAGCAACTTCTGTTATTGAGAAGATGTTACAATAATGTTCAATCTGGGCATACCACTTCCTAGCTGAGGATCTATGGGCCACCGCGTCAGGCAGGGGAGCCCCAGTAGTGACCACTACGATCACTTTGAAAAGACCTCTTAATGTAATTGGTCGTTGCCCTACAATTTTCTCCACTTCTATGAGAGCTAAGCTAACCGCAAACAGTCATTTAACCCAGATAGCGTATCTTTATTCAGCATCTTGAAAGCCACGGAAATACAAACAAATAACAGGCCTTGTAGGACCATCAGGGCCTTGTTGCCATATGTGAACTGACAACCCCGAGATGGGGAATCCCCACTCTACCTGGAAAGGGTCTGTGGGGTGAACAGGGCCCAGGGCTTGATGAGCTGTTGCTTCAAAAATCAGCACTTGCAGTGCTTCCTCCTGAGAAAGAGTCCAATCCCATTTCACCCCTTCCCTCAGCAAGTCATAAAGAGGCCTGGCAATTATTGAAAAGTCTGGAATGTGCTTTCTCCAGAACACTAATAATGTCCACATTTTATGGCTCTTGGCAGGACAACGCGAAGGTGAACCTGGTGTCTGCTGAGAAGGGGTTGTATAGGGAGAAAAGGGAATGGGGCCCAGAGTGGGTGGAACCATTTTTGGTACATTGCTCTGCTTCTTTCAGTGAGTCCAGAAGTTCTAAAGTTTTAGTGTGTTCCTCTCTTAGAGCACTTTCTAACAACTGTTTCTCATTTTGCAACAAAGAGCACTCATGTTTTCCAACAAAGATACTTGTTCCTTTCTTCATTTAGTTGTTCTGGCAAAATTTGAACTCATTTTTGTAGAGAATTTATAATTGTAGTCTCCTCATTTGTTTGCTTGAAGTGATTTTCTAGAGCTGCCCTAAGACAGGCTCCCAAAACAGAACAGAGTACAGTTTTATTTTTGTACAGTTTGAATTTTGACTCCCTTTGCAGAGAACATATTCCATCAATCACATTTTCTAAATTATACCAATTATTTGGTGCCCACTCTTCTCCTCCCTGAGAGGGTCTGGCACTATATATAGCTAATAGAGCAAAAAATGCAGCTTTATTTGTTGCACTGCAATTTTCACTCATTTTATGAAGGGGCAAGTAAAAACCACTGCAGGGAGGTATATCACTTAAGTTACACACACGCGCGCGCACACACACACACACACACACAACTTTTCTCTGTGTTCCCTTTCACTTCCCTGTGTGGGTGAAGAGACCGAAGCTGCTTGGGAGGCACTAGCTTCAGTACAAATCTCTGGTTGTCTCTTTGCTACACCAACCAGTCAAAAAAACCACAATAAAAACCAACAAAACAGTCCTGTCTTCCACACCAAGAGATCCTAGAGTGAAATTCTACAGACAGAGCCCTCAAACAAGTGTGGGGGTGCTCTCCACCTAGGCCTGTGCAGTTTGCAGGAAATCTGAACTTGCCCCCCTTGCTTTCTGGACAAGCTCACTCCTTTTGAGGTGACCAGCTAGGTGCGGCTGGAGCAAGATGTCCTTCCCCTATTACAGACTACACACAACCTTGCAGCCCTTCTGTCTGTCATAATCCAGTCCGTGATGCCAATTTAATGTCACGATCCGCCAATCCAGGCGGGGATCGTGATGCTTTGTTTTGATCTTGAGGTGCAAGACACAGAGCAGGGGGACAGCAGTATGCTTCAATATAGCACTTTATTTGATGCTAACAATTCAGTTGTGCGACAGAGGGGAGAGTTTAAGGAAACAAAAGGGGAAAAGAGGGGAAGGGAAATAGCTACCAAGGGATGGGACAGAGTCCTCGTGGTCTTCGGCCAATAGACGTGTCTTCCTTACGTGGGGAGATCTCAAGAGGCTTCTCCGAAGAGTCACCGTTTTACAGTCTTTTCTCAAAGTGAGCGATGTCTGGCCAAGAGGTGGGGAGATTTATGGACCGTTGTGTGCTCAGAGAAGCAGGTGCCAATCTGGCTGGGCTAGTGTGGCCTCGAAGAGCAGTGCACCATGACGGCACAGCACAGCACAGCTGCAAACAGTTATTTGGTAAACCTCTACCTCAGCCAGGCCAGAACTGTTCAAAGGCAACCAGGCCAGAAAACTCCTGTCTGGACCGAGTGGGGTTCACCAGGGTCTTCTTGTGATGGTCGTGAGGCAAATGAGGGAAACTTCAGACCGTCTCTTCCAGATGACAGGAGATGAATTCCCAGAAGTGGCTGTAACGGCCATCTATGGGGTTGGGAGCACTTTGGAGTCTGGGGATGCTTTTGGGGTGTGCCAAATGGGTGCTGCGGGGGCACTTAGAGATCCTGGGAGGTCTGGGGGACACATACGTGACATGTGGTGGGTGGACACTGGGGTTCTGTGAAGCCCAGGGCATGACGGGCGTTGTTGTCCCAGCTCCAACGGGGCTCAACTGGGCCGTGGGGCATGACGGGAGCCACAGGCAAAAACAGAAAAGATGGCGCCGACACCAGGCACCGCCCCCAAAGTGCCAAGACCCAGCACTGATTGGTTGTGTGCAGTGATGGGCGGGAGTCTTGGCAAATGGGAGGCACCAGAGGCAGGAGCCCACTCCATCCCCAGTACAGCCCCGTACAAACCCAGTGCCCCTCCAGGTCATCCCAGTACACCCCAGTCCCACCCAATACACCTGGCTTAGTTCCCAGTCCATTCCAGTTCCTCCCCGTATTATCCACAGTAGGCGTCAGTGTCCCCCAGCCATCCCCACAGTGCGCCCTGTGTCCCTAGTTTGTCCCAGTACTTCCAAGTATCAATCCCAGTATGTCCCAGTAGTTTTCAGTGCAACCCCACAGTCCATCCCAGTCCACCCAGATTCCCCCTCAGCATTCCCCATGTTCCCACGTTGACCCACTCCTCCCCAGTATCACTCCCAGTATGTCCCAGTGTTTCCCACAGTGCTCCCAGTGTCCCCCAGTATGTCCCAGTTCTCCCAAATGTTTCCAAGGAAACCTGAACTTCTCACGGTTGCCGTGGCACACAAACGCAGCCGTGGGATCAGTGCAGTGTCCATGGCCCTGTACAACCCCTGGCAGTGGCCCAGTGCAGGATGCGATGATGATCCACCCGCAGAGCTGGCCCAGGGCAGGCTCTGCAGTGCTTTTGGTGGCACCTTGGGCAGGCACACTCCTGAGGACTATGTCTGTTTGCAGTGGAGAAAATTAGGAGTTTTAGATTGTTTAAAAAAATTAAAAAGGGAAAACATTTCTTTCCTGAGCGCAGCCAGTTCTCCAAGCCAAGCAGGTTCCAGATGAGGGAGGACAGACGGGATGGGGCTGGGCAAAGTGGAGCAAGGTTGTCCACACTAGGTCAGACCTCAAGGCACAGCTTCTCTGAGCATGCCAGACCTGCCGAGGAGAGACCCTGGATCAATATCAACCACATAATGCTCTAATCACCTCTGCTCTAAAATCAGCAGTAATAAAATACACCCTTTAAAACTCCAATGGATATTTCTCCATAACTGCAGCAGAAAACCTTCCTCATGGACTGCACCAGACCAGAGGGAAATCAAGGCAGAGCCGTGGTTTGTCAGGACTTGCTTGATCCCAGTGAGCCCCGTGGTGCATTTGGTGCTGAGTCCTTGAACCTCAGGGCCTAGGAGGAGATTGCACAAACCCTTCGAGGAGTCCAATTCAGAAGAACCTTTCAGCTGCTGCCCATGCCTGTGCCTTGGGCTGGCCCAGACTCCTTCTGGGGGATGTGTTGCACCTCAGCCCTGCTCTGGGAGAGAAATTCCTTCTCCTTGTTTCCAGTCTGGGCCTCCACAGCTGCCCTTGGTATTAATTGTTTCTTTCTCTGGATATTCTCTGTCAAAAGAGCCATCATCTCTGAAACTGCCCATCAATCCCTCCCAGGGCTCTCCTCTGCTGTCCTCAGTCTCCAGCCCACTGAGCACAGAACTCCTTTCTCCACTCCTTTGACCACTATCAAATGGTCATGTGCTTGAGGCCATGGGCACCTGGACAAGAAGGACAGTTCTTTTCCATAGAAAGGAACGTAGGGAGCCCCAGTGTTTCAAAGGCAGGGAAGAGTCGGCCCTCAGGAAGCCAAGGTAACCTACATAGTCCTGGCAGCTTTTGTCTGGGAGCTATCCTTGTATATATCCAGAATTTCAGAGGCAGTATCCCAATCTTGGCCGCCAATGCCTGTGCTTGAAAGATGTTTTATTCTCCATGGAAAGAAAAGGCTCAGGGGCTGCCCCCGGGGTGCGCGGGGCTTGGCACAGGGCTGAGAAGGCAACGGAAAAACTGAAAAACTGAAAAACGGAAAAACGGAAAAACGGCCATGGGGACAAACGGCCCCAGGGCTTCAGTTGCAGTTGCAGCAGCAGCAGCAGCAGCAGCAGCAGCAGCAGCAGCAGCGGCGGCAGAAGCAGCAGCGAATCAAGCGACTTTGTCGACCCTCTGGATCTCCTCTCCCTCTCCCGCAGTCCCACAGCCTCTCTCAGTCACCGTTTCCCGGTGTCTCCCTCCTCTCCCAGTCTCCCTCTCCCCGTTCCGAGCCGGCTCATGCCCCCAGCCCGCCCTCGGCCCCGGGCGGGGCTTCCCCGTCCCCGTCCCCGACCCCATCCCCGGCCGTCCTGCCGCGGTCTCTCCTCCGCCCGGCTCTGGCTGTACTGGCAGTGGCGCTGCTGGGCGGGGATCAGTGCCTGGTGCGGCATCGCCTCCCTTTGGCTCCGCCTGCCCCGGCCCCGGCCCCTGCCCCGGCCCCGGCCGCAACGTGGGCTCCGACCTCGGCCTCAACGCGGGGTCCGGCCCTGGCCCCGGGCCCGGCCGCAGCCCCAGCCCCAACGTGGATCCCAGTCCCGGTCCCGGTCCCGGCGCCGGCTGCTCCCGGAGCCCGCAGAGCACACACAGGGCGCGGCCGCTCCCGCCGCCTCCGTTGGGGCTTCCCCGGCCCGAGCTCCGCCGCTCGGCAGCGCGGCCGCTGGCCCCGAGCCGCCGCTGTCGCGTTCCAAAGAGCGAACGCCAGGGGCTGCCCGGCCCGGGACGGCTGAGGGGCGCTCGGGGCCCGTGTCTGGCCCCGGGCCGAGCGCTGACAGCCGCGTCTCGCCGGCAGGGAAGGTGGAGCACGGCATTAAGGAGCGCTACCAGCTCGGTTCGCTGCTGGGGTGCGGCGGCTTCGGCAGCGTCTGGGCGGCGACGCGGCTCTCGGACGGCGCCCCGGTGAGTGGAGGGGCCGGCGGCGGGCGGAGGAGGAGGGGAAGAGCAGGAGGAGGAGGAGGAGGAGGAGGAGGGGTCGGGGAGGGATGGGGCTCGGCAGGGCGGGCGGCGAGCTAAGCCCTCTGCTCCCCTTGGCTTGCAGGTGGCCATCAAAAGGGTGCCACGGAACCGAGTCCGACACTGGGGTGAGCTGGTGAGTGAGCGGGGGTCAGCGGGAGAAGCCGGGGCGTGCTGGGTGGGCATGAGCCGAGGCCCAGCAGGGTGGACAGTGCGTGTGGGGCCAGCAGAGCATCCCGAGCTGGGTGAGGGCTTCCCGAGCTTCCTGTATGGGGCAGCCGCCCCTGGAAGGGCCCAGGTACCTGGGGGAAGGGAGCTGGAGACAGGTGAATCCCCACTCCAACACCATCCATCTTCCACCAGACCCCCAGAGCGCTGGGGGATTGGGATCACCTGAAGATGAGGCTGAGGCTTGGAGAATTACACAGGTGTGGCACATCCCACATCCGTACCACCCCATTTTCCAGCGCTGCAGGTCCCAGCTGGTCCAGTCTCCAGCCCCAGAGCACATTCCAGAGGGGAATATCTCCTGTCCTGACCCTCAGCCTGTCACACTTGTGGCCACTGTGCCATCCCAGAGTACCTGGCTCCCACTCTGCACAGCTGCTCTACATGGGGCTTGCCAGGAACCCCATCCCCAACAAGGTTCTCACTCCAGCACTGTCCCTGTCTGGGACTTGCCCACACCTCCCCAAGGCCCTTGTCCCCCCACAGTGTCTCTGCAATGCCCTGGCCCTGGGCCCAGCTCAGTGCTCACCCCGAGCAGGATGTGCCCATCCTGAGGGTTATCGGGGAGTGGGTGTTTGTCCCCAGGCAGCCACTGGGATCAAACTGGGCAAGCAGGTTTCAGCATTTTTAAACCAAAAGCATCATGGTCCCACTCTTCATTTTCCACTGGGAGCTTTTCTAACAGAGGCTTCTAGGAGATGTTTGAGCCCATTCCAGGCAGAGCCTCCTACTCCAGGAGGAACTGCGTTTCCTGTGCCATGGCCAGAGCAGATCCTGCTGCAGGAAAAGCCTCGAGCCAACCCCAACACAGGAAAGGGCTCGGGCACAAGAGCAGAGTGCCGGGGTGGGACATGTGCCAGGGAGAGCCCGAGACACCAAAGGCACCTTGGCAGCAGCAGCTCCCTGCAGGGCATGGCCACAAGCCTCCCTTGGCAAGCTGGCCTGGTGGCCACACTGGAGAGCTGCTGGGTCAGGGGGGGATTTCTGGCTGGGGATCTGCCTCAGCCCACAGAGTGTGACCTCAGCCCTGGCTCTGGCACAGCCCCTGTGCCTGGGCCCTGCAAAACCTAAAGGTCACCTGTGCCACCCTGGTGCCCATCCCTGGGTCTGGCACTGTCGGTTCTCTACTTGGTGGTGCCTCCAAAACTGCACCCCCCTTCTCTACAGCCTGAGCTTGAGGATGCCCTGAGGAATATAACAACTCTGTGCTTTCCAGAAACTATTAATAAAGCGCCTGTTTGTTGTCTGTATAAACTTAAGAATGGAACTCATTACAGACTGCCCAGACTGCTTTGTGCCAAGTGTCTTTTTTCTTACTCTATTTGGTGTGTTCTACTTTTCTTATCTTTTGATAATATTTTCCATAGAGGGATGCCTTTAGTCACAGTATTGCTACATCAGCAGGTACTGTGCTTGTGTTAAGCAGACAGTAAAGAGGCATGATCACTGTGCATTGAGGTACAATAAA
Source organism: Cinclus cinclus (assembly GCF_963662255.1). Lineage (NCBI taxonomy): Eukaryota > Metazoa > Chordata > Aves > Passeriformes > Cinclidae > Cinclus > Cinclus cinclus. Next base: position 1,276,353 of record NC_085078.1, read on the forward strand.
GCGTCCTGCTCTGCCCTGTGTGACCAAGACAGGTCTTCCTCCCCCTTTTCTGTCCCTGCAGGGGCAGTGCCTGTGAGCAGAGGTGGAGGGAAGAGAGTCCCAGCACAGCTGCAGAGATGCAGATGGTTGTCAACTCCACTTCCTGCATAGAAATCCGGCATGAAATTGCTTCTAAATGCTGCTCCCTTCAGCTCCTGGACACCTACTCACAGAGTTGTGAAAAAAATCCCCCGGCCACTGGCTTCCAAGGTGAGTTATGCCAAAGTTAGAGCTCGGTGGGAAATCTCTATCCTTTCCAACCCTTTTAATATAGCCATACATGGTGGAGTACATGGATGTGTCTTGTACAGAAAAGAAGGAGTGTGAAAGCAACGTGACTGACACTTTTCAGTCTCTGTGTTCATTCTACACCCGTGGGTACAAAGACATCATGGAAACCCTGGCACAGAGAGACCCTTCAGTCCATGGGTACAGAGACATCCCAGAGCCCCTGGCATAGACAGACCCTTCTGTCCATGGGTAAGTGAGCACAGTGGGGGTGGGTGAGCAGTGAGTCCTGGACGGGAGACAAACCTGGCTCCAGCCCTGCCAGGCCCTGCCAAGGCTCAATGCTGGCTGCTCTGAAATGGGAAAGCCCTTCAGCCTTGTCCCTGCCCAGAGGGGCAGTGCTGGCCTGGCAGCACAGGTTGTTTTCCCCACAGGCTGCAGGAGATGAGAACACAAGGCTTGCAAACACTGACTGCAAGCCACAGCTCTGGGTGCTCCCCACGAACCTCAGCCCAGGGCCCAGTGTCTGCCCCAAGCTTCAGGGGATGCAGTGGGAGCCCGGCTGGGCTCTGCCCTGGGGCCGTCCTGCAATGACAGCTCCAAACAGGGAGCATTCAGTTGCCACAGACAGCCAAGGCAGGGGTGGAGGGGAGCTGGTCCAGCCCAGCACTGCACTGCTGTGTGCTGTGCTCTGGGGCTGGGGCTCCCTGCACAGGGGACTGCACTGCTGTGCCAGAGGAGACAAAGAAGCTTCAGCTTCAGCCTAACTGAGGTGCATGGGTGGGCTGGGAAGAGTGGGGAAGCTCAGGGGGATTCACAGAGTTCATCCTGCTGGAAGGACGAGGAAAAGGGAGTGGGAACTCAGCAGTGAGGAGAACTGAGGGCTGGAGAGCAGCTCTGAATGACACTAAAATCTCACTGGACCTCTGAGACATTGCTGCTCTTCAGCCAGTGACAGCATGAGATCCTAAGCCTGGGGATCAGTGTTCCTCGTGGTGAGGGGCATCAAGGAAGGCAACAACGTGATGGACACTGTGATGGGCTGGGAACTCAGTGGGGGAAAGGAGGGAGCAGTTGTGAAGTAAAAGGCAGGTGGGGGAGAGAACTGTTCAGAGGAGGGCTGAGCTACAGCTTGTGCAAGCTGAAAATGTCATTTGGGGTCGTTCCAGATGGATTTCATTTCAGAAGGTATTGAACAGGTTTACTTTGTTTTCCCTTGGAGGTGTACACTCTGCAAACTTGAGCTGCGTTGCCAAAATGCTCAAGCAAGTCTCTGCTGCAGGTCACACCATTTCTCCTTTAGCTGATTCAGGCCCGGTGCTGAGCTGCAGCAGAGCCCTGGCAGAGCCCAGAGCAGCCTCAGCATCCACAGGGCCCGGCTGCAAGGAGAGAAACCAGAAATTGCCCGTCAGCTGAAGGCTCCTGAAGGCTCACCCTTGTCCCAGCTCCCACGGTGCCCAGGCCACGCTGGCCATGCCCAGAGCAGTGCCCAAAGCTGCCCATCATTGCTGCCCCTCATTGGGCAGCAGAGCAGGAGGGCAGGACATGTGCCCAGCCTGCAGCCAGCCATGGCACATCCTCCTCCTCAGCAGCTGCCACAGCAGGATGCTCCGGTGTTTGCTGCCATTTCCCAAAAGCTCTTATCCCACCATGCAAAGAAGACGGGGACTCACCTCATGCCATCGCTGCTGGCAGAAAAGCTGGTCCCAAACGATGTCCTCAGCCTTCTCCAAGCGCACGGCCCGTCCACACCGCAGCTGGTCCCAAGCACCTCCTGATCCACACTGGACCCCACCTGGAACACTTCCTTTAGAGAAACAAACAACAAAATAATGAAAATAGGTTACAGTGCAAAGGGGGGGAAAAGAGAAATGGTAAAAAATCTTATCTCTATCAAGGGCTTGAGGAAGGCCCAACCCTACATGCCAGGGAAAAAGCCACCCATGGCTGAGAGCAGCCCGTGCTTTCTCCCTTTCCCCCTGCGCTGCCGCAAAAGTTATGGTGATCCCAAAGCAAGCAAGGGCAGTGGAGCAGCCCAAGCCCTTCCTTGCCTGCAAAGCAAAGCAGCCAAGCACAATTCTGGAGCCCCACCTCTGCTCCCACCACGGGGCTTTGTTTGTGTCAAGCTGGCTGCCCCAGCCCCAGCTGGGGCACGGTGGGTGCTGGGGGCTGTTGGCAGGGCCAGGAGCCAACTCCCATTTCGTACCCACCCCAGCCCATCCCCCAGTCCTGCCAAAAGGCAGCTTGGCAGACGACAGAAGAATCAATTTTATCCTCCCCAGCAAAGGGGGAACCTTTGTTTCCGGGGCAGGCTGTGCAATGCCCAAATCTGGGAGCATCCCCCTGGGTCTGGACTCATCTGTAAATTTGCTGTGTGGAGCCTGGCTTTGAAGAAGGTGCCAGAATCCAAGTCTGTCATCTTCAGCTTGCCAGTGGCCAGGTGGAGGAAGAGGTTGTCATCCTTGATGTCATCCTCGCTGTCCCCAGCAGCAGCAGCCCCACCTGCTACAGCTTCTCCAGGGGCTCCTTCTCCTTCCCTGGGGGGGAGACCAGGCTCTCAGTGTTCTGCCCAGGGCCCCAGCTGTCAGTGAACCAGGACAAGCCAAACCAGCTCAGATGGTGGCCACCAGTGCTGGGCAGAGAGCAGCTCAGCTCCAGCCCAAGGGCTGGGTGTTCCCATCTGATGACCTGGGTGCAGTGGCACAGGCAGGACAAAACAGTCTGGGCTTCTTTGCTTCTGATTGCCAAGGCCTGTGTGGAGCTGGAACTTACCAGAGCCCTGCATCAAAGTGCGCCTGTGGCTCTCTCCCTTCTTCTACGTCAGGTGAATTTGCTGCATCCAAGGGTCACAAAGCAGGTCTTCTAATGAGGGCCTTTCTATGTCGAGCATGGATAAACACCTTTTGATCAGATCTTGGCAGTCTGGAGAGAGAAAGCAGAAACCACCGGTCACTTGGAGGAGGCTGCAGTCTGCTTTGCCCCATTATTCCCATGCCCAAGCCATGCTGCGTGTGCTCAGAGCTGGGCCTAAAGCCTCCCATCAGTTCTTTGTTTTGGAGGAGAGCAGGAGAGCAGGACCTGTGCCACGTGCTCAGCAGCTGCCAGAGCGGGATGCTCACGAGCCCACTGCTGTCTCCCAGCACTGCCTCCCATTCCCCCCGTGCCCAGAGATGAGGATTCACCTTGAGAGAGCCGTTGTGGCAGTGAGAGCTGATGGTTCCAGCTGATGTTCCGGCCCCTCCTGAAAGGGTGCTTCCCACAGACCATCTGGTGCAGCAGGATGCCCAGGGACCAGATGGTAGCTGGCTTGCCATAGTACCAGCCAAAGCGGGTCCATTCCGGGGGGCTGTAGGACCGTGTTCCTATGGGACAGAGATGGAGTTCATCAGGGGAATGCTGCTGCTCCCAGAGCCTGGCCCCAGAATCCTTGGCCATGCTAGGGCTGCACCAATGGCACATGGTGTGACCCCTTGCCTCTGGCCAGCACCTGGGACTTGTGTACAAACTTGGGCTTGGAAAAGGAGCCACTGGTGCTGCAAGAGGGCAGCAGAAGCCCTAGCAAGGCCTGAGCATGACAAGGAAAAACCCACTCAGTGGTGGGGAAATCCATGTCTCCATCCTCCCTGCCTGCATTGCCCCAAAAAACAATTATGAGGCCAAGGCAAACAAGGCGAGCACAGTAGTGCAAGCCCTTTCTCACCTGCACACCAAAACAGCGGGTGCGCAGGTTCTGCCCCTCCCCTGCTCCCCTACTACACCCACCCATGGGTGTTTTTGTCAGGCTGGCTGCCCCAGCCCCAGTCCTGGGCACAGCGGCTGGCAAAGGCTGCCAGCAGGGCTGGAAGCTGTCCCCCCAGCCGCCCCCAGTGGAAAGCAACTCAGCTGAAGACTCAGTGCCATGACTGGCAGCAAAAAGGAGAGTCCGCGCTCCCACAGCCAGCCTGGGCCCTGAGCTGTTGGGCCAGGAGATGCTGGGAGCGGGAAGACGGCGCTGTGTGGGCTCACCTGCAAAGTGAGTGTAGGCTGTGTCCTGCAGGTAGGTGCCACAGCCAAAATCAATCAGTTTTGCCTGCCCGCTGGCCAGGTCAACGAGGATGTTCTCTGGTTTGACGTCCCTGTGCAGGACTCCGCAGCTGGTGCAGTGCTGCACGGCCTCCAGCACCTGGCGGAACAGCTGCCGCGCCACCTCCTCGGACAGGAACCCCCGTGCCCGAATGAAATGACGGAGGTCCTGACACCGCTCCGGGCGCTCCAGCACCATCAGGATGTCGCTGGGGAGCTCAAGCCACTCCAGCAGCTGGACAACACCAGGGAAGCCAGTGGACACCTTGTCCAGGAGCACGATCTCCATTGGTGCTCTGGTGCCGTCGGGCTGCAGGAGGACCACGATGCCGTCAGCGGGGCTGATGCCGTGCCAAGGCTCGGGAAGCCCTCACCCAGCCCGGGATGCTCTGCTGGCCCCACACGCGCTGTCCACCCTGCTGGGCCTCGGCTCATGCCCACCCAGCACGCCCCGGCTTCTCCCGCTGACCCCCGCTCACTCACCAGCTCACCCCAGTGTCGGACGCGGTTCCGTGGCACCCTTTTGATGGCCACCTGCAAGCCAAGGGGAGCAGAGGGCTTAGCTCGCCGCCCGCCCTGCCGAGCCCCATCCCTCCCCGACCCCTCCTCCTCCTCCTCCTCCTCCTCCTCCTGCTCTTCCCCTCCTCCTCCGCCCGCCGCCGGCCCCTCCACTCACCGGGGCGCCGTCCGAGAGCCGCGTCGCCGCCCAGACGCTGCCGAAGCCGCCGCGCCCCATCAGCGAACCGAGCTGGTAGCGCTCCTTAATGCCGTGCTCCACCTTCCCTGCCGGCGAGACGCGGCTGTCAGCGCTCGGCCCGGGGCCAGACACGGGCCCCGAGCGCCCCTCAGCCGTCCCGGGCCGGGCTGCCCCTGGCGTTCGCTCTTTGGAACGCGACAGCGGCGGCTCGGGGCCAGCGGCCGCGCTGCCGAGCGGCGGAGCTCGGGCCGGGGAAGCCCCAACGGAGGCGGCGGGAGCGGCCGCGCCCTGTGTGCGCTCTGCGGGCTCCGGGAGCAGCCGGCGCCGGGACCGCGACCGGGACTGGGATCCACGTTGGGGCTGGGGCTGCGGCCGGGCCCGGGGTCGGGGCCGGACCCCGCGTTGAGGCCGAGGTCGGAGCCCACGTTGCGGCCGGGGCCGGGGCCGGGGCCGGGGCCGGGGCCGGGGCCGGGGCCGGGGCCGGGGCCGGGGCCGGGGCCGGGGCAGGCGGAGCCAAAGGGAGGCGATGCCGCACCAGGCACTGATCCCCGCCCAGCAGCGCCACTGCCAGTACAGCCAGAGCCGGGCGGAGGAGAGACCGCGGCAGGACGGCCGGGGACGGGGACGGGGACGGGGAAGCCCCGCCCGGGGCCGAGGGCGGGCTGGGGGCATGAGCCGGCTCGGAACGGGGAGAGGGAGACTGGGAGAGGAGGGAGACACCGGGAAACGGAGACTGAGAGAGGCTGTGGGACTGCGGGAGAGGGAGAGGAGATCCAGAGGGTTGACAAAGTCGCTTGATTCGCCGCTGCTGCCGCTGCTGCCGCTGCTGCCGCTGCTGCTGCAACTACAACTGAAGCCCTGGGGCCGTTTGTCCCCATGGCCGTTTTTCCGTTTTTCCGTTGCCTTCTCAGCCCTGTGCCAAGCCCCGCGCACCCCGGGGGCAGCCCCTGAGCCTTTTCTTTCCATGGAGAATAAAACATCTTTCAAGCACAGGCATTGGCGGCCAAGATTGGGATACTGCCTCTGAAATTCTGGATATATACAAGGATAGCTCCCAGACAAAAGCTGCCAGGACTATGTAGGTTACCTTGGCTTCCTGAGGGCCGACTCTTCCCTGCCTTTGAAACACTGGGGCTCCCTACGTTCCTTTCTATGGAAAAGAACTGTCCTTCTTGTCCAGGTGCCCATGGCCTCAAGCACATGACCATTTGATAGTGGTCAAAGGAGTGGAGAAAGGAGTTCTGTGCTCAGTGGGCTGGAGACTGAGGACAGCAGAGGAGAGCCCTGGGAGGGATTGATGGGCAGTTTCAGAGATGATGGCTCTTTTGACAGAGAATATCCAGAGAAAGAAACAATTAATACCAAGGGCAGCTGTGGAGGCCCAGACTGGAAACAAGGAGAAGGAATTTCTCTCCCAGAGCAGGGCTGAGGTGCAACACATCCCCCAGAAGGAGTCTGGGCCAGCCCAAGGCACAGGCATGGGCAGCAGCTGAAAGGTTCTTCTGAATTGGACTCCTCGAAGGGTTTGTGCAATCTCCTCCTAGGCCCTGAGGTTCAAGGACTCAGCACCAAATGCACCACGGGGCTCACGGGGATCAAGCAAGTCCTGACAAACCACGGCTCTGCCTTGATTTCCCTCTGGTCTGGTGCAGTCCATGAGGAAGGTTTTCTGCTGCAGTTATGGAGAAATATCCATTGGAGTTTTAAAGGGTGGATTTTATTACTGCTGATTTTAGAGCAGAGGTGATTAGAGCATTGTGTGGTTGATATTGATCCAGGGTCTCTCCTCGGCAGGTCTGGCCTGCTCAGAGAAGCTGTGCCTTGAGGTCTGACCCAGTGTGGACAACCTTGCTCCACTTTGCCCAGCCCCATCCCGTCTGTCCTCCCTCATCTGGAACCTGCTTTGCTTGGAGAACTGGCTGCGCTCAGGCAAAGAGATGTTTTCCCTTTTTAATTTTTTTAAACAATCTAAAACTCCTAATTTTCTCCACTGCAAACAGACATAGTCCTCAGGAGTGTGCCTGCCCAAGGTGCCACCAAAAGCACTGCAGAGCCTGCCCTGGGCCAGCTCTGCGGGAGGATCATCATCGCATCCTGCACTGGGCCACTGCCAGGGGCTGTACAGGGCCATGGACACTGCACTGATCCCACGGCTGCGTTTGTGTGCCACGGCAACCGTGAGAAGTTCAGGTTTCCTTGGAAACATTTGGGAGAACTGGGACATACTGGGGAACACTGGGAGCACTGTGGGAAACGCTGGGACATACTGGGAGTGATACTGGGGAGGAGTGGGTCAACGTGGGAACATGGGGAATGCTGAGGGGGAATCTGGGTGGACTGGGATGGACTGTGGGGTTGCACTGAAAACTACTGGGACATACTGGGATTGATACTTGGAAGTACTGGGACAAACTAGGGACACAGGGCGCACTGTGGGGATGGCTGGGGGACACTGACGCCTACTGTGGATAATACGGGGAGGAACTGGAATGGACTGGGAACTAAGCCAGGTGTATTGGGTGGGACTGGGGTGTACTGGGATGACCTGGAGGGGCACTGGGTTTGTACGGGGCTGTACTGGGGATGGAGTGGGCTCCTGCCTCTGGTGCCTCCCATTTGCCAAGACTCCCGCCCATCACTGCACACAACCAATCAGTGCTGGGTCTTGGCACTTTGGGGGCGGTGCCTGGTGTCGGCGCCATCTTTTCTGTTTTTGCCTGTGGCTCCCGTCATGCCCCACGGCCCAGTTGAGCCCCGTTGGAGCTGGGACAACAACGCCCGTCATACCCTGGGCTTCACAGAACCCCAGTGTCCACCCACCACATGTCACGTATGTGTCCCCCAGACCTCCCAGGATCTCTAAGTGCCCCCGCAGCACCCATTTGGCACACCCCAAAAGCATCCCCAGACTCCAAAGTGCTCCCAACCCCATAGATGGCCGTTACAGCCACTTCTGGGAATTCATCTCCTGTCATCTGGAAGAGACGGTCCGAAGTTTCCCTCATTTGCCTCACGACCATCACAAGAAGACCCTGGTGAACCCCACTCGGTCCAGACAGGAGTTTTCTGGCCTGGTTGCCTTTGAACAGTTCTGGCCTGGCTGAGGTAGAGGTTTACCAAATAACTGTTTGCAGCTGTGCTGTGCTGTGCCGTCATGGTGCACTGCTCTTCGAGGCCACACTAGCCCAGCCAGATTGGCACCTGCTTCTCTGAGCACACAACGGTCCATAAATCTCCCCACCTCTTGGCCAGACATCGCTCACTTTGAGAAAAGACTGTAAAACGGTGACTCTTCGGAGAAGCCTCTTGAGATCTCCCCACGTAAGGAAGACACGTCTATTGGCCGAAGACCACGAGGACTCTGTCCCATCCCTTGGTAGCTATTTCCCTTCCCCTCTTTTCCCCTTTTGTTTCCTTAAACTCTCCCCTCTGTCGCACAACTGAATTGTTAGCATCAAATAAAGTGCTATATTGAAGCATACTGCTGTCCCCCTGCTCTGTGTCTTGCACCTCAAGATCAAAACAAAGCATCACGATCCCCGCCTGGATTGGCGGATCGTGACATTAAATTGGCATCACGGACTGGATTATGACAGACAGAAGGGCTGCAAGGTTGTGTGTAGTCTGTAATAGGGGAAGGACATCTTGCTCCAGCCGCACCTAGCTGGTCACCTCAAAAGGAGTGAGCTTGTCCAGAAAGCAAGGGGGGCAAGTTCAGATTTCCTGCAAACTGCACAGGCCTAGGTGGAGAGCACCCCCACACTTGTTTGAGGGCTCTGTCTGTAGAATTTCACTCTAGGATCTCTTGGTGTGGAAGACAGGACTGTTTTGTTGGTTTTTATTGTGGTTTTTTTGACTGCTTGGTGTAGCAAAGAGACAACCAGAGATTTGTACTGAAGCTAGTGCCTCCCAAGCAGCTTCGGTCTCTTCACCCACACAGGGAAGTGAAAGGGAACACAGAGAAAAGTTGTGTGTGTGTGTGTGTGTGTGTGTGTGTGTGTGCGCGCGTGTGTGTAACTTAAGTGATATACCTCCCTGCAGTGGTTTTTACTTGCCCCTTCATAAAATGAGTGAAAATTGCAGTGCAACAAATAAAGCTGCATTTTTTGCTCTATTAGCTATATATAGTGCCAGACCCTCTCAGGGAGGAGAAGAGTGGGCACCAAATAATTGGTATAATTTAGAAAATGTGATTGATGGAATATGTTCTCTGCAAAGGGAGTCAAAATTCAAACTGTACAAAAATAAAACTGTACTCTGTTCTGTTTTGGGAGCCTGTCTTAGGGCAGCTCTAGAAAATCACTTCAAGCAAACAAATGAGGAGACTACAATTATAAATTCTCTACAAAAATGAGTTCAAATTTTGCCAGAACAACTAAATGAAGAAAGGAACAAGTATCTTTGTTGGAAAACATGAGTGCTCTTTGTTGCAAAATGAGAAACAGTTGTTAGAAAGTGCTCTAAGAGAGGAACACACTAAAACTTTAGAACTTCTGGACTCACTGAAAGAAGCAGAGCAATGTACCAAAAATGGTTCCACCCACTCTGGGCCCCATTCCCTTTTCTCCCTATACAACCCCTTCTCAGCAGACACCAGGTTCACCTTCGCGTTGTCCTGCCAAGAGCCATAAAATGTGGACATTATTAGTGTTCTGGAGAAAGCACATTCCAGACTTTTCAATAATTGCCAGGCCTCTTTATGACTTGCTGAGGGAAGGGGTGAAATGGGATTGGACTCTTTCTCAGGAGGAAGCACTGCAAGTGCTGATTTTTGAAGCAACAGCTCATCAAGCCCTGGGCCCTGTTCACCCCACAGACCCTTTCCAGGTAGAGTGGGGATTCCCCATCTCGGGGTTGTCAGTTCACATATGGCAACAAGGCCCTGATGGTCCTACAAGGCCTGTTATTTGTTTGTAGTTCCGTGGCTTTCAAGATGCTGAATAAAGATACGCTATCTGGGTTAAATGACTGTTTGCGGTTAGCTTAGCTCTCATAGAAGTGGAGAAAATTGTAGGGCAACGACCAATTACATTAAGAGGTCCTTTCAAAGTGATCGTAGTGGTCACTACTGGGGCTCCCCTGCCTGACGCGGTGGCCCATAGATCCTCAGCTAGGAAGTGGTATGCCCAGATTGAACATTATTGTAACATCTTCTCAATAACAGAAGTTGCTATAAAACATTGGGCTATACAAGAAACTGAGAGCTTGGGGAGCAGCCAAGACAAAGCTGCCTCAGCAATTAAAGTAGCCCCTCCTTTCTCCTCTGAACAATCAGCAAATTCTTGGTTCACTGATGCTTCTGCCAAACCAGAGGGAAAGGTGTGGAAACACAGAGCAGTAGCCCTCCACACTTCTGATGAATGAATCATTACTGAGGGAGAAGGCAGTGCTCACGTTGGGGAACTGATGGCTGCCTGGAGTGTTTTCCATTGTGAGGTACACAATACCTCTCTTGTTTGCATCTACACTGACTCTTATGCTGTGTTTCAGGGATGTACAGAGTGGCTTCCTTTTTGGCAGCAAAATGATTGGGAAGTTAACCGAATTCCAGTATGGCAAAAGAGAGAGGTGGCAAGAAATTTGAACTATCGCAAGGTAAGAGAATTTTGCCATGCGGTGGGTAGCTTCACACATGCTAGATAGTTTCATCATTTTAATTTCCTGCCTCTTCATGGCAGACTCTGTTGCGTTTACTTTTCACAGAAGAGCACCGAGGGACATGAAGAACCAGATAACCCATGATAACACTGCTGATACTTCCTGACTGTTGGTATAATTTTACTTGAACTAAACCAACAAGATTGAAATGACAAAGCTTCATGGTTACAATAACACATAAATTCATTGCTGAATCCCTCATCAAACTTGTACACAGTTATGGCACAAGACCTCACGGCCGTGTTGTACTTTGTAAAGTTTAAAATCAGAATTGTTGGCTCCATTTCATTGCTGTACAGTTTTCCCATAAAATCATGTGTGGTAAAAACAATACAAATTACTGGGGGGAATTTGATGTGACTATTGTGACACCTGCTACTCCACCACCGCTTATCCTGAACCCTTTTAACAAACGAATGACAAGAGACATAATCGGCGTTGTGGGAGCAGGATTGGGAATTTTCAGTAGCATTGATTCAGAAGTACTGAGGAATAAATTGGCTACTACGTCTGGAGATGTCACCAAATTACAGCAACCACTGCAGTCATCTTTGACAGCTTTGGGAACCCAACAATGGTTCCTATCAAACATTTTGGCAAATTGGGAAAAGGTAAATGCAAATGACCGCAAACCGATAACTGATGAACTCGGTGCTGCACAAAATAACATCTCTTTAGGTCTCAGCTGTATCCAGGCTCAGCTGTGGGTGCGGTTTGTTGCTGCCTCAATTATCAGAGAAGGCGAGGAAGGCACTTTTCCTACTGAAATTCGGCAAAGAATTTGGGATAGTGCCACTGACTTTGAAGGAGAATTCCAATCCTGGTGGAACTTGGTACATTTTAGCTATGACCCCAGCACAAACACAGCCAGAGCCTTTGTGCTGATGATACATAATGCTTCAGTGCATTCCATATTCGCCATCATTGCATTCGGGCTGAATCGTGATGGAGCTATTCTCTATCCTTTTAAGCATAGAGAATGGGCCCGTCAAATTGGTGAGAAGTGGGAAACTGTGAATTTGGAAACTTGTACTGTCCGGGAACAACAAGGGTTTATCTGTGAAAGTAACGCAATTAGAGCTCAAGATATTTGTTTGGACACAGAGCCAAATGTTTGTAACTTTGAAATACTTCCAAGCGAGATTCCTGAAACGGTGCTGATTTATATAGGCAATGGTTGTGTATGCTTAAGAACTGCTGGCAACCTGTTATCATAGAAAATTTGGTAGTGCATAATAAAATCATTCGAATGTTTGCATTTGTAACTTTACTAGAATTGTAGGATGTGATTTCCTTATGTAGTCCCAGTTACGTCTTGCCGCCATTTGCAGTCCAATTACACATGAATCCACCATTTATTGCCTACTCCCGTTGGAATGAACCTCGCTCTGGTAAAGCAATTGCTGCTTCCCCAGGATTTAATTGAAATTTTGGAAAGGATTAAGAAAAACAGACCAAAACTCTGATAACTCTTCATCACCATGTAAAGGAACTACATCATGTTTCGGAAAGAGTAAAGAAAGATGCTGAACTCAAGTGGTGGGATACCCTCTTTGGGTGGTCACCTACTGCCACAGGTGTCCTGAACAAATTGTGTCATCCCATCACTGTCCTTTTGATTTTGGTTTTGATTGGTTTTGGTTATATCAGCAATCCTGTACAACATGAATTGGAGAATGATGAAGCAGTTAACACACTTGACATCCATAATGAATATACACAAGTCAGTCACTGATGACGTCCCCAAGGTTATTGATGCAAGATGAAAAACACATGAGTATTTAAAATGTTATATTGACGACTTGTGTTTTCAAAATCCAATTACCTAGAAATTATTTTATTTTATTAATTATCTACTTAAAATACTTCTTAATTATTTTAAATTGTGTTGAAATGATGTACTGGTATTGACTTGTTTTTTAATTATCTTACTTGTGTTTTGTACTGAAATTGCTTATTCATTATTTTAAATTGTGTTCAACTTACTTATTAATTATTTTACTTGTGTTTTCAATTGAAATTACTTAAATTAGTGTTTCAAATTGAAATTACTGATTAATAATTTTACTTGTGTTTTAAATTGAAAATACTTACTTAAATTGAAATTACTTTGAAAGATTGAACTTGTTCTTTCCCTTTCCCTTTCCCTTTCCCTTTCCCTTTCCCTTTCCTACTTTTTTCTTTGGCTGACTTTCTGTCCCGGTTTTTCGGAATATGCTACCAACCTGGATGAGTCCTGAAGACTTCGCTGTTGGAGTTGGCGGGAGAAATGCAGCACTCAGTGTGAATGATCAGCAAGTCACAATTTATTGCATGCTCTTAGTTACATTTATATCATCAATAATTAAGCTCATACATAGTGCAAAAGCAAGCTCATCACTGGCTACCGCAGCAAAGGTCAGTCCCACCCAGTTCCTCATTCTTGTGATCCTTTAGCTGCGGAGGTTCTGCATACTATCTTAACGGAAGTATCCTGTTATTGCAAAAGTGGTTCCATATCTATTGCTCAAGGAAAAGCTGTCCTTCAAAATACCCACTGTGTCAGTATTTTCCCAAAGCCCTGTCAGCTAGTTCTCGCATGGGAATATGGCCTTTCTCTCTAAGCCATTCTTCTACACTTCGCAACTGAAGACACCGCAGCAACAACACTACAAAGGAGCTCTCTCGACAAAGATTGTGAGTCACGGGGTGGTGTAAGAGACGGTCCAAAGTTTCCCTCATTTTCCTCATGACCGTCGCAAGAAGATGCCCGTGTACCCCACGTGCTCCTGACCTGGTCGGCTTTGAGCAGGAGCTCTGACCCGGCCGAGGTAGACGCGTGGCAGGTGGCTGTCACAGGTGCACTGTGCCGTGATGTGCTGTGCCGTCATAAGTGCCGGCCCAGACATGTGGGTGCCTGCTTCTCTGGACACACAGTGGTCCGTAAACATCCCTACCTCATGGCCAGAAGCCATTCGCTTTGAGGAAAGACTTTAAGAAGGTGACTCCTTGAAGAAGCCCCTTGAGATCTCCCCACAGAGGGAAGACCCGTCCATTGGCAGAAGGCCCCGAGCACACCCGTCTATGACCACAAGGATGGTGTCTCATCCCTTGGTAGCTATTTCCCTTCCCCTCTTTTCCCCTCTTTCTCTCTATCTCTTGACTTTGTTTCCTTAAAAACTCTGCCATCTATAGCACATAACTGTGTGCTTGGCACCAAATAAAAGTGCTCTGCTGTGAGTATTCTGAAGCATACTGTTGTCCCCTGCTGTGTCTTTTGTACCTCGAGATCAAAACGAACCATCATGATCCCCGCCTGTACTGGCAGATCGTGACAAGCTCCCAGCTTGTCATCCTCTGTACCAGAGATACTCTGAGTTGTACTTAGAGAATGCATCGTCCGTGAAATGTTCCAGCTTTAGGAGATGACTCCAGGAGCTGCAGCTGCATTGTCCTGCAGCCAGAGGCTTCCTGTGTCAAAGGCTGGGAGTGATTCCGCCCCAGTCACCTCTGAGCATCTTCCCAGCCCTGACAGATTGAAGCTCTCTGTGCCCCTGTGCTGTAGCCGGGGTGGCCGCAGGCAGTGCCCCAGCCCTGCTGGGCTGCACACAGGAGCTGCTCCTCAGTAGAAATGTCATTTTGTAGATCTTCTTGATTGGCAGGATCACCCTCTGAGCCAGGAGCCCAGCCCAGCCCAGCTCAGCAGCACAGACACAGCTGAATGACTTTAATGACCCTCTCAGGGCTTTGATGTTGTTTATATCAGACTCAGTCCCTGAGAGTGTGCTCAAAAATCTTGTCAAGAACTCAAAGTGATATTTAAAGTCCAAAGATTCTAGAAGCTGTAATGGGTGCCACTGAAGGACACATCGGAGAAAGTGTCCCCAGGTTCCAGTTAGAGCAGAACACTGGTGGAAGCGATGGCAGGTGCAGACAAACAAGGGAAAGGTGTCTCTGATGCTGAGCAAACCTCAGCACAGCAAGGCTCACTTGTCCCCTGCTGGCCAAGGGCCCAGGGCCAGCAGCCATGGCCAAAGTGCTTCAGCAGGTGGCTCTGGCAGGGCCTTTCAGCTGCTGCCCATCCCTGTGCCCTCTGCAGCCCAGGCTGTCCTACGGTGTCCATGCCCTGTGCCTCTGTCCCTGCAGGCTGTCGTCAACCCCCGGCTGCCCCACCTCGCTGGCCCCTTCCTTTGCTGCCAGCTTTGCGTCCTGCCTGCCTCTGCCTGGGCTCACAAAGCCTGGGGCTCGATACCTAGAAGGCCCTACTGGATTGCTCTGTAAGAATCCTAAGTGTCAAGTGCCCAGGGAGCAGGGTTTACATGCCATGGCGGGCACCACAGAACCCTTTTCTCCCCCATGTGCTGAGGGTGTGGCACTTGCCATTTCCAAGATCCCTGCGGTTGCCAAAGGGGCCTTTTTGGCTCCGCTGAGAAGAGTCCTAACTGTGAGCCCGTCTTTCACCTGCTTTTCCTGCAAATGTACTCAAGGAATCCACTTTTTTTTGAACTCTCGGGTCCTGTGTGTGTGCAGGTGTACCAACTGAAGGATGGAACAGGTCAGTTGGGGAGGTGATCTCCTTCTCTAGTGACTTTTGGTTTTGTTTTGGTTGTTGGATTTGTTTGATTGTATGGATTGGTTTGGTTTGGGGGGATTCTTTTGTTGGACTTTTTTGTGTTCTTGTTTTAATCAACTCCTCCTGGCAGCTCTGGGCAGGGCTCTGGAACCGTGTCTGACACTTGTCTGTGGCACAGTGAAGGCGGCCAAGGGGACCTTCGTTGAGCTGCGTGCAGAGGAATCCACATCAGCCCAGGCTGGGGGTGCTCAGTGGCCAGTCGGTTCTGTTGACTGGAACCTTTGCATGGAGCATGTCCAGGGATGGAATGTTGGGGCTGCCATGGCTGTGCTGTCACAGACAGGGGAACGCTGGGGCTGCCCCAGCTGCGATGTGCCAGAGAGGGGAAAGCTGGGGCTGCCCTGCTCCTGGCCAGCAGGATCCAGCACGGTGATTCTTGCCCTGTACTCAGCACTGTTTGGGCAGCACCTCGAGTGCTGTCTCCAGTTCTGGGCGCCCCGATTTAGGAAGGACGAGGAGGAGCTGAAGTATTTCGCGAGAAGGGCAACAAGGCTGGTGAGGGGTCTGGAACACAAGTCCTGTGAGGAGCGGCTGAGGGATCAGGGGTTATTTATCCTGGAGAAGAGGAGGCTCAGGTGAGACAAGGTGGTGTCAGGGCACAGGTGGGATTTGAGGATCGCTTAGGTCTTTTCCATCCTTGCTGCTTTTGTGATTCTCTGAAACCAGCCCTGGAGCACTTGCAGGATGAGCGCTGGGCCCCCTCTTCAGAAGCTCCAGCAGCCCAGGTCCCTCAGCTTCTCCACACAGTCCCCAGAGCCCATCCTGTCAGTCCTGCAGAGCCTCTCCAGCCCCTCCTCAGTGCCCAGAACAGGGAGCCCCACAGCCAGACACACCAGCCCAGATGTGCCCCCCTGGCCTGTGGTGCCCCTGGCAAGGGAGCAGCACGAGGCACTGCAGGACCCTGCAGACAATTCCTGTGGCACCACTGCAGTTTGGGCGTGGCTGCCAGGCAGCTCTCCCTGTGAGCAATGATGTCTGCAGTGGGACAGGAAACTCACAACTCCCGTGAACAAACTTTCAGGGGCCACGACAAACCTGAGTGGTTTCCCTCCCGTCCCCCAGACCTTGCTGGCCCCAGGGGCTGATGGCGTTTGTGCTCACTGAGGTCCATCTCCCCACACCAGCACCATGCTCTGCCAGCACTGATCTTCCCTCAGCTCTGCACACAGACATTGCTGCTGCAGCTCCAGAGAAGGGAACAAAAGGGGCATCTCTAGAGAAAACTTTCCGGGCAGATCCTGTTATAAATGAGAAACAAAAAGTCTTGATATTTAGCAGAATTTAGGTTGCTTTATTTGATATAGACGGAGCAAGCAGCGCTGGGGAACGTGAGGGGTCAGCGCCCACCCCACGCTCCGTTGAACCTTGGTTTGCAGCTCCTTTCTAGAGTATGGTTTTCCTTGTAGTAATCAATAATTCTTAATTTCTTTTGTTGTCATAATTCTGCCAGGTAAGCAGTGGTGGTTAAAAAAACATCCGTGGGACCGCTGTGTGAAATCTCCGGACAATTTGTCAAGTAACCACCTGGTTTTGGTAGATAAAGAACAGCAGAAGTGGGAAGTCTGGTCTTAGCAGATAGGTTGCAATTGATTACGCAAAGGCAGGAGATCTGATTTTGCAAAATCTTTCAGGCTCTGGGAAAACCTCATTTTGCAAACTGGTATCAAATACAATTTACTTAGGAAGCACAATATTCATAACAGGGGGATTTAAACAGAATGGTTTTAAAAATGTATTTCCCTTTATCGAGTTCCATGTCTTGTCTAAGTATTCTGGTTTATACAAACTCCAAAACTTTTGCGATTAACACGAATCATTTATCAATTATCACAATTTCCCCACTTCTCTTTTTTTATCCCATTAATTCCTGTTTGGGCTTTAAATTTTGTCAGTACTTCTTGTACTAGATTTAATTCATTTACTGCCATTAATTTCGTTGCCATCTCAGGGTCTCTTGGTATTGTAGCAATTTGCATTCCTTGAACCACTGATTGGACGTGTCAAATGAAACATGGAACAAGACAAGGCATGAACAGTAGTTCTAATAATGCACATGTTAACATAAAACCTAATTTCTTCCACCAAGTTCCCCCAACAGGTTACTTCACCAATTATCATTAAGCATAGAGTTCCAGGTTTGTACAGGTACAGGGGCTATTTGTTTTAATTTTTTTTTTCTGCAATTATAGTAATTATTTCACCGTTATAAATACCGTTTTTAAGCAGCATTCATAATTATTAAACTTGCCACACACTCCTTCTTCAGCTAATAGATAGTCCAGGGCTAGTCGACTTTGATATACTGCTGCTCTAGTTTGAGTAAGTTGCTTAGCTATTCCTTTCGTTGCTTGGGCTTAATCCCTCCCCCCTCTGTGGCCATTGTTCAGTTTTTTGCATTTCTCCACAGATCCAGCAGGGGGGTTCAGTTCAGTTCAGTAGTAATTTCTTTCGTTAATTCTGCTAAGAAATTCTTTTCCGAGGTGGGTAAGTCCCGTTTGCTGCTTTGTTGTTTCAATTTCTCGTGCAAGTTAAAACTTTTCTTATGGTTTGTTCTTGTTTCCTTGAGCGTTTTAATTGTGTTCTTTATTCATTCCTCCTTGCAGTGATTTTGCACTCCTCCCTGATCTGAATATCCCCACAGACCTTCTTTTGTGAAGCAGGGGTACGCTTCTCCTACTGGGCAACTTTGGTATGCCAATAGAGCCCACCATTTTTTCCAAATTGGTGGCTACCCAGTAACTTTTTCCTATAACAGTGCACGTTTCTAAGTTGTGCTTATTATAGCAGGCTGAACTGATATGAGTGTGGAGGGCAAGGGTGGATTCTGTGCGTCCGCCGTACCCGATTGTCTGGTAACACTTGGAACAAGCATCAGCACTATTTCCTTTCATCATAAGGAGCAATAGGATGACTCCCAGGACTGTTCTCATCCCTCTGCCTCCCTCAAGGCCTACGGGGTTGCTGCCAGTAGCGGAGGTTTGTTTAATCTTCTTGGCAGCACGGACTATGTCCTGGGGTCTCGCCCTTTGTCTTTCTCTTTTGGTATAATTTCTTAATTTTGTCCCAGCTTTTGGTTTTAACATTCCGGTACGAGGTACAGCAGTAACAGCACGGTATACTCAACCCTTTCCAGCACTTTCTTGCCAGTACCTCTGCTTTGGCTTTCTTTTTTTTTTTTTTTTCCTTTTCCCCTTGTTCTATTCTCAAATAACTCCCACCATTTATGATCATCAGTTTTGATTTCTCCTCTTGCTGATAGAGTATTAAGTACCTTAACAGTTTCCTTATATTAATTTCTTCTACACTGGATACATAATGCGAGTGGGAGACACCCACCACAGGAATGACCCCGCCACAACTCAGTACAATATGGACACCGTTTTTTGATGAACGGGCTGCAGTCACACCCAGGTTTAGGACAGGTGACTTTCAGTCCTGACTGGGAGACCTTCGAGACGAGTTGATCCGGTATCAACATCCAGTCCTGTGAATTCGCACTTCGAGGTCTCTGAGCTCGGGTGTCGCTGTCCAGCCTACAGTAGGAGGGGTTATGGGACCTTTGACTCTACTCACATGTGTTCACTCCTTTTTGGCTGTCTGTACAGCTGTTTCAGTGGTTAACAGAACTAAATATGGTCCTTCCCATTTTGGATCCAGACTTTCTTCTTTCCACACTTTAATTAACACATGTTGTCCTGGCTTAATCTTACGTATGGCAAATCCTAGACGGATGGTTTGAGCTAAAATTTCCTTCCACTTAATTCTTGCAAGTTTTTGTTGATGGTTATTATGTAACTTTGAAGAGAAGTGTCCTGAACTAAGATCAGATCAAGGTGTACTCCTTTAGGGTAAGACATACCATACAGCATTTCCTGTGGTGAAATTGAAGTTGTTTTCCAAGTTGGCATTCTTTGTATATTAGACAGGGCTAGTGGGAGGCACTTTGTCCATGGCATTTCAGTCTTAATTCTTAATTTTAACAGCTGTTGTTGAAATGTTTGACTGATCCTTTCAACTGTCCCAGAACTCTGAGGGTGCCAGGGTGTATAGTACTCCCAGCTGATGCCTAGGGCCGAGGTCAGGAACTTAAGCACCTTTGATGTAAAGTGCATGCCTGGTCGGAGTCTATTGCTGGGACCAGGACATGCTTTGGTATTATGTGTTCTATGAATATTTTGGCTACCACTTGTAATGTGGCTCTAGCTGCAGGGTGTGCCTCTAGCCAGTGGGTTAATTGGTTTACTATTACTAGTAAATATTTCCACCTTCCTACCACCTTTCCTGTGTTCAAGGGAACATTAACAAATCCAATTAATTCAGTCTCTTGTCCTGCTAATGGCACTTGCCCCAGGGGGTAAAGGGGAGCCTTTGTGTCATTATCTCTGTCCTCTCTGCTGATACCATCTCTCCTGGTATTTCTTTGACTCCAGGGAGTCCTTTGAGCTATAGGGGGAGAGGGAGCAGAGACCCTGGTTGGAGGGGGGGGGGAGGCATGGGGAAGGGGGGTCTCCTGTATTTTCTGTATTATACAGAGGTGGGAGATTATCAAGTGTTCCCAGGTAACTTTTTTTTATCCTCATCCCTTTTTTCCTTTAAAGTATATACCGAGAATGGTTT
This sequence comes from Cinclus cinclus, assembly GCF_963662255.1. Lineage (NCBI taxonomy): Eukaryota > Metazoa > Chordata > Aves > Passeriformes > Cinclidae > Cinclus > Cinclus cinclus. The sequence continues at coordinate 1,296,266 of NC_085078.1, forward strand.
ATGCTGTTCTGTCCACAGAGCAGCACAGTCACACTCCTCTCTGTAAAATGGTTCTTTACAAGCAACATATGTGTTTAATGCTCTACAAATCCAACCCTTAAACGATCCCAACATGGGCCAGTACAGATTATCTCTGCGGATCATTTCTTTGGTCCACTTTACCATACTATATTGAATCAATTTTTCTTTGCTTTTTACTTTGTATAATTCCCTTGTGTCTCAAGGTCTTACTATTACTCCCAAAGGGCTGGCTGGTGGTATTTCTGGCAACCTGCTGGGCTTATTTTATTTCTTTGTTTTTCTTTTTACTTTTATGTTTGTGATTATAAGAACTTTGACCCCGTTTGTGGGTCGTCTGGACTTGAACCCTTTTACTCTTTCTTTGTCCTATTTTTACCTCAATGGACTGTCTTGAAGTGTTTTGTGCTCCACAGAGTGGAATTTTGCTGAAAGGGTGCATTGATTATTCAGGGGAAATGGCCCAGGGCTTAAAGGGGTCAGGGTGTTCTTCAAGGGATGATCATCTCCTCATGCCACTAGAGGGGATCAGGACACCAGTGTCCCCATTACTCGTAATCCTCAAAGACAAACCCCAGAACACTCTGGTGCCCTCCGGGGTATGAGAGGGGCCTTGTTCCCACCCCTCTCCCTGCAGGCTCTGCTCACCTAGGCATCCAGCGAGGAAGCCTGGTGCTTCTGCTGCAGAACGCCTGCCAGCATTTCAGCCACACAAGGCTGGAGAAAAAGGCAGCATTAGAGACACACTGGGGGCACTGGGCTGGACTGGGAGGAAAGAGGAAAGCAGGGAGATCCTTGGAGAAGGGGCCTATGGGAGCAATGGGGTGCAGGAGCTGCTGTGCTCCTGCCCAGAAGCACTGGGGTCCTGGCCAAGGGGCACAGCTGGGGCAGGGGCTGCATGCTGGGTCATCCTGGGAGGTACTGGAGTGGCAGGGATGGAAATGCAGTGGGGCCCTCTGGGCAAGGGGTTCCCTGAGAAAGATCCATGGGCCTGGGGTGTTGTCTAGGACGCCAGTAGGGGTGCACTGGGCTGTGCTGGGACAGACTGGGATAATCTGGGGTGTAGTGGCCATGTAAGGGGACGGTCTGACACTGGCAGATTTCATGGTACCCACCAGAGGTGTCTTCAGGATCTCAAAGTTTTCGAAATCAATCTCCAGAAGGACCAGGAGACATCAGTGAATGCTGTGATGTCCCTGGTGCCAGCATGGGATGGGGGGACCAAACTGCTCCCCAGTTCACTGAGGGGATGCCCTCTAATCCCAGCACCCCACTCACCTCCCAGAGACCATCTTGGGTTCCTCCCACTCCAGCGCTGTCCCTGCCTGGGACTTGGCCACAGCTCCACAAGGCTCTTGACCCCACAGTGTGACTTCAATGCCCTGGCCCTTGGCCCAGGCCAGCACTGGCTCTGAGTAGGATGTGCCCATCCTAACAGACAAGGGGAAGTGGGCATTTCTCCTCGAGCAGCCACTGGAAGCTAATTGCGCAAACAGAGATGCCCTGTGACGAGGAGGGATGTTGCTCCCATGCCAGCATCTCTGATAAGCCCTGTTTACTCAGGGCCTGAAGCACCAGGAAGAAAGTGGCAATCTCGGGCTTCCTGGAAGGAAAATCCACAGTGAAGTTGTTCCTGAAAGCTGTCCCTGTCTGTGATTCCTCTTTGACATTTCAGAGCATTAGCGAAGGCTTCTGCTTCTCTCTTTCCACAGGGACCCTGTGGATCCATCAGATATGTGTGGTGGGAAGACGTGTGCCCAGATGGGAAAACATTTCAGGCCACTGCCTTGACTGTTTGCTCTGGAACTTGTCCAAGGAGCCACAGTAGCCACGGGGGAAGATTTTCCTCTGGAATGTTGCTGCTCTGTGCCCATGGAGGAGAGAGCAGAGTGTCCCTGTTGGGGATTCTTGGCCAGATGGACAAGTGCTGTGGTGTCATTGCTGTGCAGACATCACCTTGGAGAGGAACTCGGGAAGTGTCTGCAGGGTGCTAACCGGGAACTTTGGCTAGGGAGAGGTCCAGGCTTCCTTGGAGATCAGTGCCAGTCAGGGGGATGGCATTGGATGGCCACTGACCATGTGCCAACAGTCTGGGGACAGTGACCTGGACACACACAGAGGTTTCCAGTGTGGGTGCAGTGACCCCCATTTCCAGGGAACCCCGTGGGAATGTCCCTTCATCCCTGGGGGCTGGGTCTCAGCCCTCCAGAAACTGTCCCTACAGTTGTATTTTCCTACACTTGGGCCAGCCTTTCAGGACAAATGAGTTTCCCCTCTCCTACCGACAGTGACTTCAGTATAAGCAATTTGCAAGAAGGTTCTCAGCACAGGAAAGACTCAGACCTCATGAAACTGTGCCAGGGGAGGACACCAAGACACTTGGAGAGCTGGAGCACCTCTGTGACAGAGACAGGCAGAGAGAGCTGGCAGTGTTCAGCCTGGAAAAGAAAAGGCTGCGGGGACACCCCATGACCCTTTCAGATCATCAAGGCACCTCACAGGAAACAACAAACCTGTGTTAATGCCACAGAATGTCAAACAAGAATCAGTGGCATGGGCAGCTCTCAGGAACCATTTCTTGATGGATTTTTGCTTTGTGAAAGCCCAAGATATTTGAATGTCTTCCTGGTTCCTCAGGCCCTGGATGAACAGGGCTTATCAGAGATGCTGGCAGGGGACCAACATCCCTCCCCCTGAATGGGCACCTCAGTTTTCCCAGTTTGATCCCAGTGGCTGCCTGGGGACAAACACCAACTGCCCCATATCCCTCAGGATGGGCACATCCTGCTCTGGGCCATTGCTGGCCTGGGCCCAGGGCCAGGGTATTGCAGAGACACTGAGTGGGGACAAGGGCCCTGGGGAGCTGTGGGCAAGTCCCAGTGAGGGACAGTGCTGCAATGGGAGCCTGGTTGGACATGGGGTCCCTGGAACCTCCTGTGTGTGGCACCTGTGCATAGCAGGACCCAGTGCTCTGGGAGGGCACAATGGCTGCAGGTGTGACAGGATGAGGGTCTGCCCCAGGGCAGGGGATATTTCCACCTGGACTCCACCCTGGGGCTGAAGATGGGACCAGTTTGGGGCATGCAGGGAAAGGGAAATAATGGGGTGGTGTGGATGTGTGAAGTGCCACACCTGAGCCATTCCCCAGCCTTCAGCCTTGTCTGCGGGTGATCATCATTTCCCAGTTCTGCCCAGTGTCTCTAGTGCCTAGAGACCCAAATCACCTGGCTATTTCCTAGGTTTATGACACCGTTGTCCTAGCATGCCCCAGTTTTCTGAGATTCTGGAGTCTTGTTGTCACCAGAAGAGGGGTCAGTCCATCTCCTGTTTCTCCATGGGACAGGAGGGGGAAGAGTGATGATTCTGCACTGACAGGCTGGGTGAGTAGCTGGGGTCAGCTCTGGGATATCTTGAAGAAAAAGCCCTTGGAGAGAAGGGAAACCAAAGATGGGGGAATGTGACTCTGGAGGCTGTTGGAGGATGGATTGGGTTGGAGTGGGGGTGTTCTCCACAGGTGATCCAGCTTCCTTCGGCTCCCTGACCACCCCTCTTGGACCCCAGAGGTGCCTGGGCCCTTGCAGGGGCAGGAGGCCCATGCAGGAAGCTGGAGAGATGATGGGCAAGGGGGTTGGATGTGTGCCACAGGTTGGATGGAATCTGTCCAGGGCTAGGCTTGTGGCCAGGGCTAGGGGCTGGGCCAAGCCAGGCTTTGGCCTGGGAGCTGCTGGGGAAGGAGCAGGGAGGAGTCCTGACAGGCTAAAGGTGCTCCTGCCCTGCGGCAGCCTCAGAAAGAGTAAGGGTTCAAGTCCAGACGACCTACAAACGGGGTCAAAGTTCTTATAATCACAAACATAAAAGTAAAAAGAAAAACAAAGAAATAAAATAAGCCCAGCAGGTTGCCAGAAATACCACCAGCCAGCCCTTTGGGAGTAATAGTAAGACCTTGAGACACAAGGGAATTATACAAAGTAAAAAGCAAAGAAAAATTGATTCAATATAGTATGGTAAAGTGGACCAAAGAAATGATCCGCAGAGATAATCTGTACTGGCCCATGTTGGGATCGTTTAAGGGTTGGATTTGTAGAGCATTAAACACATATGTTGCTTGTAAAGAACCATTTTACAGAGAGGAGTGTGACTGTGCTGCTCTGTGGACAGAACAGCATAAACCATTCTCGGTATATACTTTAAAGGAAAAAAGGGATGAGGATAAAAAAAAGTTACCTGGGAACACTTGATAATCTCCCACCTCTGTATAATACAGAAAATACAGGAGACCGCCCTTCCCCATCCACCTCCCCCCCCCCCCCCCTCCAACCAGGGTCTCTGCTCCCTCTCCTCCTATAGCTCAAAGGACTCCCTGGAGTCAAAGAAATACCAGGAGAGATGGTATCAGCAGAGAGGACAGAGATAATGACACAAAGGCTCCCCTTTACCCCCTGGGGCAAGTGCCATTAGCAGGACAAGAGACTGAATTAATTGGATTTGTTAATGTTCCCTTGAACACAGGAAAGGTGGTAGGAAGGTGGAAATATTTACTAGTAATAGTAAACCAATTAACCCACTGGCTAGAGGCACACCCTGCAGCTAGAGCCACATTACAAGTGGTAGCCAAAATATTCATAGAACACATAATACCAAAGCATGTCCTGGTCCCAGCAATAGACTCCGACCAGGCATGCACTTTACATCAAAGGTGCTTAAGTTCCTGACCTCGGCCCTAGGCATCAGCTGGGAGTACTATACACCCTGGCACCCTCAGAGTTCTGGGACAGTTGAAAGGATCAGTCAAACATTTCAACAACAGCTGTTAAAATTAAGAATTAAGACTGAAATGCCATGGACAAAGTGCCTCCCACTAGCCCTGTCTAATATACAAAGAATGCCAACTTGGAAAACAACTTCAATTTCACCACAGGAAATGCTGTATGGTATGTCTTACCCTAAAGGAGTACACCTTGATCTGATCTTAGTTCAGGACACTTCTCTTCAAAGTTACATAATAACCATCAACAAAAACTTGCAAGAATTAAGTGGAAGGAAATTTTAGCTCAAACCATCCGTCTAGGATTTGCCATACGTAAGATTAAGCCAGGACAACATGTGTTAATTAAAGTGTGGAAAGAAGAAAGTCTGGATCCAAAATGGGAAGGACCATATTTAGTTCTGTTAACCACTGAAACAGCTGTACAGACAGCCAAAAAGGAGTGAACACATGTGAGTAGAGTCAAAGGTCCCATAACCCCTCCTACTGTAGGCTGGACAGCGACACCCGAGCTCAGAGACCTCGAAGTGCCAATTCACAGGACTGGATGTTGATACCGGATCAACTCGTCTCGAAGGTCTCCCAGTCAGGACTGAAAGTCACCTGTCCTAAACCTGGGTGTGACTGCAGCCCGTTCATCAAAAAACGGTGTCCATATTGTACTGAGTTGTGGCGGGGTCATTCCTGTGGTGGGTGTCTCCCACTCGCATTATGTATCCAGTGTAGAAGAAATTAATATAAGGAAACTGTTAAGGTACTTAATACTCTATCAGCAAGAGGAGAAATCAAAACTGATGATCATAAATGGTGGGAGTTATTTGAGAATAGAACAAGGGGAAAAGGAAAAAAAAAAAAAAAGAAAGCCAAAGCAGAGGTACTGGCAAGAAAGTGCTGGAAAGGGTTGAGTATACCGTGCTGTTACTGCTGTACCTCGTACCGGAATGTTAAAACCAAAAGCTGGGACAAAATTAAGAAATTATACCAAAAGAGAAAGACAAAGGGCGAGACCCCAGGACATAGTCCGTGCTGCCAAGAAGATTAAACAAACCTCCGCTACTGGCAGCAACCCCGTAGGCCTTGAGGGAGGCAGAGGGATGAGAACAGTCCTGGGAGTCATCCTATTGCTCCTTATGATGAAAGGAAATAGTGCTGATGCTTGTTCCAAGTGTTACCAGACAATCGGGTACGGCGGACGCACAGAATCCACCCTTGCCCTCCACACTCATATCAGTTCAGCCTGCTATAATAAGCACAACTTAGAAACGTGCACTGTTATAGGAAAAAGTTACTGGGTAGCCACCAATTTGGAAAAAATGGTGGGCTCTATTGGCATACCAAAGTTGCCCAGTAGGAGAAGCGTACCCCTGCTTCACAAAAGAAGGTCTGTGGGGATATTCAGATCAGGGAGGAGTGCAAAATCACTGCAAGGAGGAATGAATAAAGAACACAATTAAAACGCTCAAGGAAACAAGAACAAACCATAAGAAAAGTTTTAACTTGCACGAGAAATTGAAACAACAAAGCAGCAAACGGGACTTACCCACCTCGGAAAAGAATTTCTTAGCAGAATTAACGAAAGAAATTACTACTGAACTGAACTGAACCCCCCTGCTGGATCTGTGGAGAAATGCAAAAAACTGAACAATGGCCACAGAGGGGGGAGGGATTAAGCCCAAGCAACGAAAGGAATAGCTAAGCAACTTACTCAAACTAGAGCAGCAGTATATCAAAGTCGACTAGCCCTGGACTATCTATTAGCTGAAGAAGGAGTGTGTGGCAAGTTTAATAATTATGAATGCTGCTTAAAAACGGTATTTATAACGGTGAAATAATTACTATAATTGCAGAAAAAAAAAATTAAAACAAATAGCCCCTGTACCTGTACAAACCTGGAACTCTATGCTTAATGATAATTGGTGAAGTAACCTGTTGGGGGAACTTGGTGGAAGAAATTAGGTTTTATGTTAACATGTGCATTATTAGAACTACTGTTCATGCCTTGTCTTGTTCCATGTTTCATTTGACACGTCCAATCAGTGGTTCAAGGAATGCAAATTGCTACAATACCAAGAGACCCTGAGATGGCAACGAAATTAATGGCAGTAAATGAATTAAATCTAGTACAAGAAGTACTGACAAAATTTAAAGCCCAAACAGGAATTAATGGGATAAAAAAAGAGAAGTGGGGAAATTGTGATAATTGATAAATGATTCGTGTTAATCGCAAAAGTTTTGGAGTTTGTATAAACCAGAATACTTAGACAAGACATGGAACTCGATAAAGGGAAATACATTTTTAAAACCATTCTGTTTAAATCCCCCTGTTATGAATATTGTGCTTCCTAAGTAAATTGTATTTGATACCAGTTTGCAAAATGAGGTTTTCCCAGAGCCTGAAAGATTTTGCAAAATCAGATCTCCCGCCTTTGCGTAATCAACTGCAACCTATCTGCTAAGACCAGACTTCCCACTTCTGCTGTTCTTTATCTACCAAAACCAGGTGGTTACTTGACAAATTGTCCGGAGATTTCACACAGCGGTCCCACGGATGTTTTTTTAACCACCACTGCTTACCTGGCAGAATTATGACAAAAAAAGAAATTAAGAATTATTGATTACTACAAGGAAAACCATACTCTAGAAAGGAGCTGCAAACCAAGGTTCAACGGAGCGTGGGGTGGGCGCTGACCCCGCACGTTCCCCAGCGCTGCTTGCTCCGTCTATATCAAATAAAGCAACCTAAATTCTGCTAAATATCAAGACTTTTTGTTTCTCATTTATAACAGGATCTGCCCGGAAAGTTTTCTCTAGAGATGCCCCTTTTGTTCCCTTCTCTGGAGCTGCAGCAGCAATGTCTGTGTGCAGAGCTGAGGGAAGATCAGTGCTGGCAGAGCATGGTGCTGGTGTGGGGAGATGGACCTCAGTGAGCACAAACGCCATCAGCCCCTGGGGCCAGCAAGGTCTGGGGGACGGGAGGGAAACCACTCAGGTTTGTCGTGGCCTCTGAAAGTTTGTTCACGGGAGTTGTGAGTTTCCTGTCCCACTGCAGACATCATTGCTCACAGGGAGAGCTGCCTGGCAGCCACGCCCAAACTGCAGTGGTGCCACAGGAATTGTCTGCAGGGTCCTGCAGTGCCTCGTGCTGCTCCCTTGCCAGGGGCACCACAGGCCAGGGGGGCACATCTGGGCTGGTGTGTCTGGCTGTGGGGCTCCCTGTTCTGGGCACTGAGGAGGGGCTGGAGAGGCTCTGCAGGACTGACAGGATGGGCTCTGGGGACTGTGTGGAGAAGCTGAGGGACCTGGGCTGCTGGAGCTTCTGAAGAGGGGGCCCAGCGCTCATCCTGCAAGTGCTCCAGGGCTGGTTTCAGAGAATCACAAAAGCAGCAAGGATGGAAAAGACCTAAGCGATCCTCAAATCCCACCTGTGCCCTGACACCACCTTGTCTCACCTGAGCCTCCTCTTCTCCAGGATAAATAACCCCTGATCCCTCAGCCGCTCCTCACAGGACTTGTGTTCCAGACCCCTCACCAGCCTTGTTGCCCTTCTCGGGAAATACTTCAGCTCCTCCTCGTCCTTCCTAAATCGGGGCGCCCAGAACTGGAGACAGCACTCGAGGTGCTGCCCAAACAGTGCTGAGTACAGGGCAAGAATCACCGTGCTGGATCCTGCTGGCCAGGAGCAGGGCAGCCCCAGCTTTCCCCTCTCTGGCACATCGCAGCTGGGGCAGCCCCAGCGTTCCCCTGTCTGTGACAGCACAGCCATGGCAGCCCCAACATTCCATCCCTGGACATGCTCCATGCAAAGGTTCCAGTCAACAGAACCGACTGGCCACTGAGCACCCCCAGCCTGGGCTGATGTGGATTCCTCTGCACGCAGCTCAGCGAAGGTCCCCTTGGCCGCCTTCACTGTGCCACAGACAAGTGTCAGACACGGTTCCAGAGCCCTGCCCAGAGCTGCCAGGAGGAGTTGATTAAAACAAGAACACAAAAAAGTCCAACAAAAGAATCCCCCCAAACCAAACCAATCCATACAATCAAACAAATCCAACAACCAAAACAAAACCAAAAGTCACTAGAGAAGGAGATCACCTCCCCAACAGACCTGTTCCATCCTTCAGTTGGTACACCTGCACACACACAGGACCCGAGAGTTCAAAAAAAAGTGGATTCCTTGAGTACATTTGCAGGAAAAGCAGGTGAAAGACAGGCTCACAGTTAGGACTCTTCTCAGCGGAGCCAAAAAGGCCCCTTTGGCAACCGCAGGGATCTTGGAAATGGCAAGTGCCACACCCTCGGCACATGGGGGAGAAAAGGGCTCTGTGGTGCCCGCCATGGCATGTAAACCCTGCTCCCTGGGCACTTGACACTTAGGATTCTTACAGAGCAATCCAGTAGGGCCTTCTAGGTATCGAGCCCCAGGCTTTGTGAGCCCAGGCAGAGGCAGGCAGGACGCAAAGCTGGCAGCAAAGGAAGGGGCCAGCGAGGTGGGGCAGCCGGGGGTTGACGACAGCCTGCAGGGACAGAGGCACAGGGCATGGACACCGTAGGACAGCCTGGGCTGCAGAGGGCACAGGGATGGGCAGCAGCTGAAAGGCCCTGCCAGAGCCACCTCCTGAAGCACTTTGGCCATGGCTGCTGGCCCTGGGCCCTTGGCCAGCAGGGGACAAGTGAGCCTTGCTGTGCTGAGGTTTGCTCAGCATCAGAGACACCTTTCCCTTGTTTGTCTGCACCTGTCATCGCTTCCACCAGTGTTCTGCTCTAACTGGAACCTGGGGACACTTTCTCCGATGTGTCCCTCAGTGGCACCCATTACAGCTTCTAGAATCTTTGGACTTTAAATATCACTTTGAGTTCTTGACAAGATTTTTGAGCACACTCTCAGGGACTGAGTCTGATATAAACAACATCAAAGCCCTGAGAGGGTCATTAAAGTCATTCAGCTGTGTCTGTGCTGCTGAGCTGGGCTGGGCTGGGCTCCTGGCTCAGAGGGTGATCCTGCCAATCAAGAAGATCTACAAAATGACTTTTCTACTGAGGAGCAGCTCCTGTGTGCAGCCCAGCAGGGCTGGGGCACTGCCTGCGGCCACCCCGGCTACAGCACAGGGGCACAGAGAGCTTCAATCTGTCAGGGCTGGGAAGATGCTCAGAGGTGACTGGGGCGGAATCACTCCCAGCCTTTGACACAGGAAGCCTCTGGCTGCAGGACAATGCAGCTGCAGCTCCTGGAGTCATCTCCTAAAGCTGGAACATTTCACGGATGATGCATTCTCTAAGTACAACTCAGGGTATCTCTGGTACAGAGGATGACAAGCTGGGAGCTTGTCACGATCTGCCAGTACAGGCGGGGATCATGATGGTTCGTTTTGATCTCGAGGTACAAAAGACACAGCAGGGGACAACAGTATGCTTCAGAATACTCACAGCAGAGCACTTTTATTTGGTGCTAAGCACACAGTTATGTGCTATAGATGGCAGAGTTTTTAAGGAAACAAAGTCAAGAGATAGAGAGAAAGAGGGGAAAAGAGGGGAAGGGAAATAGCTACCAAGGGATGAGACACCATCCTTGTGGTCATAGACGGGTGTGCTCGGGGCCTTCTGCCAATGGACGGGTCTTCCCTCTGTGGGGAGATCTCAAGGGGCTTCTTCAAGGAGTCACCTTCTTAAAGTCTTTCCTCAAAGCGAATGGCTTCTGGCCATGAGGTAGGGATTTTTACGGACCACTGTGTGTCCAGAGAAGCAGGCACCCACATGTCTGGGCTGGCACTTATGAGGGCACAGCACAGCACGGCACAGTGCACCTGTGACAGCCACCTGCCACGCGTCTACCTCGGCCGGGTCAGAGCTCCTGCTCAAAGCCGACCAGGTCAGGAGCACGTGGGGTACACGGGCATCTTCTTGCGACGGTCATGAGGAAAATGAGGGAAACTTTGGACCGTCTCTTACGCCACCCCGTGACTCACAATCTTTGTCGAGAGAGCTCCTTTGTAGTGTTGTTGCTGCGGTGTCTTCAGTTGCGAAGTGTAGAAGAATGGCTTAGAGAGAAAGGCCATATTCCCATGCGAGAACTAGCTGACAGGGCTTTGGGAAAATACTGACACAGTGGGTATTTTGAAGGACAGCTTTTCCTTGAGCAATAGATATGGAACCACTTTTGCAATAACAGGATACTTCCGTTAAGATAGTATGCAGAACCTCCGCAGCTAAAGGATCACAAGAATGAGGAACTGGGTGGGACTGACCTTTGCTGCGGTAGCCAGTGATGAGCATGCTTTTGCACTATGTAAGAGCTTAATTATTGATGATATAAATGTAACTAAGAGCATGCAATAAATTGTGACTTGCTGATCATTCACACTGAGTGCTGCATTTCTCCCGCCAACTCCGACAGCGAAGTCTTCAGGACTCATCCAGGTTGGTAGCATATTCAGAAAAACAGGGACAGAAAGTCTGCCAAAGAAAAAAGTAGGAAAGGGAAAGGGAAAGGGAAAGGGAAAGGGAAAGGGAAAGGGAAAGAACAAGTTCAATCTTTCAAAGTAATTTCAATTTAAGTAAGTATTTTCAATTTAAAACACAAGTAAAATCATTAATCAGTAATTTCAATTTGAAACACTAATTTAAGTAATTTCAATTTAAAACACAAGTAAAATAATTAATAAGTAAATTGAACACAATTTAAAATAATGAATAAGCAATTTCAGTACAAAACACAAGTAAGATAATTAAAAAACAAGTCAATACCAGTACATCATTTCAGCACAATTTAAAATAATTAAGAAGTATTTTAAGTAGATAATTAATAAAATATAATAATTTCTAGGTAATTGGAGTTTGAAAACACAAGTTGTCAATATAACACCTTATTTTAAATACTCATGTGTTTTTCATCTTGCATCAATAACCTTGGGGACGTCATCAGTGACTGACTTGTGTATATTCATTATGGATGTCAAGTGTGTTAACTGCTTCATCATTCTCCAATTCATGTTGTACAGGATTGCTGATATAAGCAAAACCAATCAAAACCAAAATCAAAAGGACAGTGATGGGATGACACAATTTGTTCAGGACACCTGTGGCAGTAGGTGACCACCCAAAGAGGGTATCCCACCACTTGAGTTCAGCATCTTTCTTTACTCTTTCCAAAACATGATGTAGTTCCTTTACATGGTGATGAAGAGTTATCAGAGTTTTGGTCTGTTTTTCTTAATCCTTTCCAAAATTTCAATTAAATCCTGGGGAAGCAGCAATTGCTTTACCAGAGCGAGGTTCATTCCAACGGGAGTAGGCAATAAATGGTGGATTCATGTGTAATTGGACTGCAAAAGGTGGCAAGACGTAACTGGGACTACATAAGGAAATCACATCCTACAATTCTAGTAAAGTTACAAATGCAAACATTCGAATGATTTTTAGTATGCACTACCAAATTTTCTATGATAACAGGTTGCCAGCAGTTCTTAAGCATACACAACCATTGCCTATATAAATCAGCACCGTTTCAGGAATCTCGCTTGGAAGTATTTCAAAGTTACAAACATTTGGCTCTGTGTCCAAACAAATATCTTGAGCTCTAATTGCGTTACTTTCACAGATAAACCCTTGTTGTTCCCGGACAGTACAAGTTTCCAAATTCACAGTTTCCCACTTCTCACCAATTTGACGGGCCCATTCTCTATGCTTAAAAGGATAGAGAATAGCTCCATCACGATTCAGCCCGAATGCAATGATGGCGAATATGGAATGCACTGAAGCATTATGTATCATCAGCACAAAGGCTCTGGCTGTGTTTGTGCTGGGGTCATAGCTAAAATGTACCAAGTTCCACCAGGATTGGAATTCTCCTTCAAAGTCAGTGGCACTATCCCAAATTCTTTGCCGAATTTCAGTAGGAAAAGTGCCTTCCTCGCCTTCTCTGATAATTGAGGCAGCAACAAACCGCACCCACAGCTGAGCCTGGATACAGCTGAGACCTAAAGAGATGTTATTTTGTGCAGCACCGAGTTCATCAGTTATCGGTTTGCGGTCATTTGCATTTACCTTTTCCCAATTTGCCAAAATGTTTGATAGGAACCATTGTTGGGTTCCCAAAGCTGTCAAAGATGACTGCAGTGGTTGCTGTAATTTGGTGACATCTCCAGATGTAGTAGCCAATTTATTCCTCAGTACTTCTGAATCAATGCTACTGAAAATTCCCAATCCTGCTCCCACAACGCCCATTATGTCTCTTGTCATTCGTTTGTTAAAAGGGTTCAGGATAAGCGGTGGTGGAGTAGTAGGTGTCACAATAGTCACATCAAATTCCCCCCAGTATTTTGTATTGTTTTTACCACACATGATTTTATGGGAAAACTGTACAGCAATGAAATGGAGCCAACAATTCTGATTTTAAACTTTACAAAGTACAACACGGCCGTGAGGTCTTGTGCCATAACTGTGTACAAGTTTGATGAGGGATTCAGCAATGAATTTATGTGTTATTGTAACCATGAAGCTTTGTCATTTCAATCTTGTTGGTTTAGTTCAAGTAAAATTATACCAACAGTCAGGAAGTATCAGCAGTGTTATCATGGGTTATCTGGTTCTTCATGTCCCTCGGTGCTCTTCTGTGAAAAGTAAACGCAACAGAGTCTGCCATGAAGAGGCAGGAAATTAAAATGATGAAACTGTCTAGCATGTGTGAAGCTACCCACCGCATGGCAAAATTCTCTTACCTTGCGATAGTTCAAATTTCTTGCCACCTCTCTCTTTTGCCATACTGGAATTCGGTTAACTTCCCAATCATTTTGCTGCCAAAAAGGAAGCCACTCTGTACATCCCTGAAACACAGCATAAGAGTCAGTGTAGATGCAAACAAGAGAGGTATTGTGTACCTCACACTGGAAAACACTCCAGGCAGCCATCAGTTCCCCAACGTGAGCACTGCCTTCTCCCTCAGTAATGATTCATTCATCAGAAGTGTGGAGGGCTACTGCTCTGTGCTTCCACACCTTTCCCTCTGGTTTGGCGGAAGCATCAGTGAACCAAGAATTTGCTGATTGTTCAGAGGAGAAAGGAGGGGCTACTTTAATTGCCGAGGCAGCTTTGTCTTGGCTGCTCCCCAAGCTCTCAGTTTCTTGTATAGCCCAATGTTTTATAGCAACTTCTGTTATTGAGAAGATGTTACAATAATGTTCAATCTGGGCATACCACTTCCTAGCTGAGGATCTATGGGCCACCGCGTCAGGCAGGGGAGCCCCAGTAGTGACCACTACGATCACTTTGAAAGGACCTCTTAATGAAATTGGTCGTTGCCCTACAATTTTCTCCACTTCTATGAGAGCTAAGCTAACCGCAAACAGTCATTTAACCCAGATAGCGTATCTTTATTCAGCATCTTGAAAGCCACGGAACTACAAACAAATAACAGGCCTTGTAGGACCATCAGGGCCTTGTTGCCATATGTGAACCGACAACCCCGAGATGGGGAATCCCCACTCTACCTGGAAAGGGTCTGTGGGGTGAACAGGGCCCAGGGCTTGATGAGCTGTTGCTTCAAAAATCAGCACTTGCAGTGCTTCCTCCTGAGAAAGAGTCCAATCCCATTTCACCCCTTCCCTCAGCAAGTCATAAAGAGGCCTGGCAATTATTGAAAAGTCTGGAATGTGCTTTCTCCAGAACACTAATAATGTCCACATTTTATGGCTCTTGGCAGGACAACGCGAAGGTGAACCTGGTGTCTGCTGAGAAGGGGTTGTATAGGGAGAAAAGGGAATGGGGCCCCCAGAGTGGGTGGAACCATTTTTGGTACATTGCTCTGCTTCTTTCAGTGAGTCCAGAAGTTCTAAAGTTTTAGTGTGTTCCTCTCTTAGAGCACTTTCTAACAACTGTTTCTCATTTTGCAACAAAGAGCACTCATTTTTTCAACAAAGATACTTGTTCCTTTCTTCATTTAGTTGTTCTGGCAAAATTTGAACTCATTTTTGTAGAGAATTTATAATTGTAGTCTCCTCATTTGTTTGCTTGAAGTGATTTTCTAGAGCTGCCCTAAGACAGGCTCCCAAAACAGAACAGAGTACAGTTTTATTTTTGTACAGTTTGAATTTTGACTCCCTTTGCAGAGAACATATTCCATCAATCACATTTTCTAAATTATACCAATTATTTGGTGCCCACTCTTCTCCTCCCTGAGAGGGTCTGGCACTATATATAGCTAATAGAGCAAAAAATGCAGCTTTATTTGTTGCACTGCAATTTTCACTCATTTTATGGAGGGGCAAGTAAAAACCACTGCAGGGAGGTATATCACTTAAGTTACACACACGCGCGCACACACACACACACACACACACACACACACACACACAACTTTTCTCTGTGTTCCCTTTCACTTCCCTGTGTGGGTGAAGAGACCGAAGCTGCTTGGGAGGCACTAGCTTCAGTACAAATCTCTGGTTGTCTCTTTGCTACACCAAGCAGTCAAAAAAACCACAATAAAAACCAACAAAAACAGTCCTGTCTTCCACATCAAGAGATCCTAGAGTGAAATTCTACAGACAGAGCCCTCAAACAAGTGTGGGGGTGCCCTCCACCTAGGCCTGTGCAGTTTGCAGGAAATCTGAACTTGCCCCCCTTGCTTTCTGGACAAGCTCACTCCTTTTGAGGTGACCAGCTAGGTGCGGCTGGAGCAAGATGTCCTTCCCCTATTACAGACTACACACAACCTTGCAGCCCTTCTGTCTGTCATAATCCAGTCCGTGATGCCAATTTAATGTCACGATCCGCCAATCCAGGCGGGGATCGTGATGCTTTGTTTTGATCTTGAGGTGCAAGACACAGAGCGGGGGGACAGCAGTATGCTTCAATATAGCACTTTATTTGATGCTAACAATTCAGTTGTGCGACAGAGGGGAGAGTTTAAGGAAACAAAAGGGGAAAAGAGGGGAAGGGAAATAGCTACCAAGGGATGGGACGGAGTCCTCGTGGTCTTCGGCCAATAGACGTGTCTTCCTTACGTGGGGAGATCTCAAGAGGCTTCTCCAAAGAGTCACCGTTTTACAGTCTTTTCTCAAAGTGAGCGATGTCTGGCCAAGAGGTGGGGAGATTTATGGACCATTGTGTGCTCACAGAAGCAGGTGCCAATCTGGCTGGGCTAGTGTGGCCTCGAAGAGCAGTGCACCATGACGGCACAGCACAGCACAGCTGCAAACAGTTATTTGGTAAACCTCTACCTCGGCCAGGCCAGAACTGTTCAAAGGCAACCAGGCCAGAAAACTCCTGTCTGGACCGAGTGGGGTTCACCAGGGTCTTCTTGTGATGGTCGTGAGGCAAATGAGGGAAACTTCAGACCGTCTCTTCCAGATGACAGGAGATGAATTCCCAGAAGTGGCTGTAACGGCCATCTATGGGGTTGGGAGCATTTTGGAGTCTGGGGATGCTTTTGGGGTGTGCCAAATGGGTGCTGCGGGGGCACTTAGAGATCCTGGGAGGTCTGGGGGACACATACGTGACATGTGGTGGGTGGACACTGGGGTTCTGTGAAGCCCAGGGCATGACGGGCGTTGTTGTCCCAGCTCCAACGGGGCTCAACTGGGCCGTGGGGCATGACGGGAGCCACAGGCAAAAACAGAAAAGATGGCGCCGACACCAGGCACCGCCCCCAAAGTGCCAAGACCCAGCACTGATTGGTTGTGTGCAGTGATGGGCGGGAGTCTTGGCAAATGGGAGGCACCAGAGGCAGGAGCCCACTCCATCCCCAGTACAGCCCCGTACAAACCCAGTGCCCCTCCAGGTCATCCCAGTACACCCCAGTCCCACCCAATACACCTGGCTTAGTTCCCAGTCCATTCCAGTTCCTCCCCGTATTATCCACAGTAGGCGTCAGTGTCCCCCAGCCATCCCCACAGTGCGCCCTGTGTCCCTAGTTTGTCCCAGTACTTCCAAGTATCAATCCCAGTATGTCCCAGTAGTTTTCAGTGCAACCCCACAGTCCATCCCAGTCCACCCAGATTCCCCCTCAGCATTCCCCATGTTCCCACGTTGACCCACTCCTCCCCAGTATCACTCCCAGTATGTCCCAGCGTTTCCCACAGTGCTCCCAGTGTCCCCCAGTATGTCCCAGTTCTCCCAAATGTTTCCAAGGAAACCTGAACTTCTCACGGTTGCCGTGGCACACAAACGCAGCCGTGGGATCAGTGCAGTGTCCATGGCCCTGTACAGCCCCTGGCAGTGGCCCAGTGCAGGATGCGATGATGATCCACCCGCAGAGCTGGCCCAGGGCAGGCTCTGCAGTGCTTTTGGTGGCACCTTGGGCAGGCACACTCCTGAGGACTATGTCTGTTTGCAGTGGAGAAAATTAGGAGTTTTAGATTGTTTAAAAAAAATTAAAAAGGGAAAACATCTCTTTCCTGAGTGCAGCCAGTTCTCCAAGCAAAGCAGGTTCCAGATGAGGGAGGATAGACGGGATGGGGCTGGGCAAAGTGGAGCAAGGTTGTCCACACTGGGTCAGACCTCAAGGTACAGCTTCTCTGAGCAGGCCAGACCTGCCGAGGAGAGACCCTGGATCAATATCAACCACACAATGCTCTAATCACCTCTGCTCTAAAATCAGCAGTAGTAAAATCCACCCTTTAAAACTCCAATGGATATTTCTCCATAACTGCAGCAGAAAACCTTCCTCATGGACTGCACCAGACCAGAGGGAAATCAAGGCAGAGCCGTGGTTTGTCAGGACTTGCTTGATCCCAGTGAGCCCCGTGGTGCATTTGGTGCTGAGTCCTTGAACCTCAGGGCCTAGGAGGAGATTGCACAAACCCTTCGAGGAGTCCAATTCAGAAGAACCTTTCAGCTGCTGCCCATGCCTGTGCCTTGGGCTGGCCCAGACTCCTTCTGGGGGATGTGTTGCACCTCAGCCCTGCTCTGGGAGAGAAATTCCTTCTCCTTGTTTCCAGTCTGGGCCTCCACAGCTGCCCTTGGTATTAATTGTTTCTTTCTCTGGATATTCTCTGTCAAAAGAGCCATCATCTCTGAAACTGCCCATCAATCCCTCCCAGGGCTCTCCTCTGCTGTCCTCAGTCTCCAGCCCACTGAGCACAGAACTCCTTTCTCCACTCCTTTGACCACTATCAAATGGTCATGTGCTTGAGGCCATGGGCACCTGGACAAGAAGGACAGTTCTTTTCCATAGAAAGGAACGTAGGGAGCCCCAGTGTTTCAAAGGCAGGGAAGAGTCGGCCCTCAGGAAGCCAAGGTAACCTACATAGTCCTGGCAGCTTTTGTCTGGGAGCTATCCTTGTATATATCCAGAATTTCAGAGGCAGTATCCCAATCTTGGCCGTCAAGGACTGTGCGTGAACGATGTTTTATTCTCCATGGAAAGAAAAGGCTCAGGGGCTGCCCCCGGGGTGCGCGGGGCTTGGCACAGGGCTGAGAAGGCAACGGAAAAACGGAAAAACGGCCATGGGGACAAACGGCCCCAGGGCTTCAGTTGCAGTTGCAGCAGCAGCAGCAGCGGCAGCGGCAGCAGCGGCAGCAGCGGCAGCAGCAGCGAATCAAGCGACTTTGTCGACCCTCTGGATCTCCTCTCCCTCTCCCGCAGTCCCACAGCCTCTCTCAGTCTCCGTTTCCCGGTGTCTCCCTCCTCTCCCAGTCTCCCTCTCCCCGTTCCGAGCCGGCTCATGCCCCCAGCCCGCCCTCGGCCCCGAGCGGGGCTTCCCCGTCCCCGTCCCCGTCCCCGGCCGTCCTGCCGCGGTCTCTCCTCCGCCCGGCTCTGGCTGTACTGGCAGTGGCGCTGCTGGGCGGGGATCAGTGCCTGGTGCGGCATCGCCTCCCTTTGGCTCCGCCTGCCCCGGCCCCGGCCCCGGCCCCGGCCCCGGCCCCGGCCCCGGCCCCGGCCCCGGCCCCGGCCCCGGCCGCAGCCCCAGCCCCAACGTGGATCCCGGTCCCGGTCCCGGTCCCGGCGCCGGCTGCTCCCGGAGCCCGCAGAGCGCACACAGGGCGCGGCCGCTCCCGCCGCCTCCGTTGGGGCTTCCCCGGCCCGAGCTCCGCCGCTCGGCAGCGCGGCCGCTGGCCCCGAGCCGCCGCTGTCGCGTTCCAAAGAGCGAACGCCAGGGGCTGCCCGGCCCGGGACGGCTGAGGGGCGCTCGGGGCCCGTGTCTGGCCCCGGGCCGAGCGCTGACAGCCGCGTCTCGCCGGCAGGGAAGGTGGAGCACGGCATTAAGGAGCGCTACCAGCTCGGTTCGCTGCAGGGGCGCGGCGGCTTCGGCAGCGTCTGGGCGGCGACGCGGCTCTCGGACGGCGCCCCGGTGAGTGGAGGGGCCGGCGGCGGGCGGAGGAGGAGGAGGCTGAGGAGGGGTCGGGGAAGGATGGGGCTCGGCAGGGCGGGCGGCGAGCTAAGCCCTCTGCTCCCCTTGGCTTGCAGGTGGCCATCAAAAGGGTGCCACGGAACCGCGTCCGACACTGGGGTGAGCTGGTGAGTGAGCGGGGGTCAGCGGGAGAAGCCGGGGCGTGCTGGGTGGGCATGAGCCGAGGCCCAGCAGGGTGGACAGCGCGTGTGGGGCCAGCAGAGCATCCCGGGCTGGGTGAGGGCTTCCCGAGCCTTGGCACGGCATCAGCCCCGCTGACGGCATCGTGGTCCTCCTGCAGCCCGACGGCACCAGCGCACCAATGGAGATCGTGCTCCTGGACAAGGTGTCCACTGGCTTCCCTGGTGTTGTCCAGCTGCTGGAGTGGCTTGAGCTCCCCAGCGAGATCCTGATGGTGCTGGAGCGCCCGGAGCGGTGTCAGGACCTCTGTCATTTCATTCGGGCACGGGGATTCCTGTCCGAGGAGGTGGCACGGCAGTGACAAGTGAGGTCACCTGATCTCTCTGCAGATGGATTTAGACAATGTTGTGATCCTGAAGACGCCGCTGGTGAGTACCACGAGTTCTGCCAGTGTCAGACCCTCCCCTTGCATGGCCACCGTACTCTAGGTCATCCCTGTGCTGGAAGCACAGCCCGGTGCACCCCTACTGACACCCCAGACAACACCCCTGCACCTTTTGAGTTTTGCTAGGAAACCCCCTTGACCAGGACTCCCCGTTGCCTTCCCATCCCTGTCACCCCAGCATCCCCTGGATGACCCAGCATGCAGCCCCTGCCCCAGCTGTGCCTCTTGGCCAGGACCCCACTGCTTCTGAGCAGGAGAGCAGCAGCTCCTGCACCCCATTGCTCCCACAGGCCCCTTCCCCCAGGATCCCCTCACTTTCCCCTTTTTTTCTCAGTTCAGCCCAGTGCCTCCAGTGTGTCTCTAATAAGTCGTTTCTGTCCCCAGCTCCCTGTGCTGAAAAGCTGGTGGGTCCCTTGAGGCAGAAGCGCCTGGCTCTTGCTTTCCATGGGTAGGTCAGCAGTGCTTCCAGGGAGAGGGGTGAGGACAGGGTCCATCTCTTGTCATGTTGTGTCCTGTGTCACCCTCTGGTGTCCGTGCTTTAGGATTGCAAGAGTTGGTGACATCCATGTCCAGCCTGCTCCGGAGGCATCAGGAGATGATCATCCCTGAATGACTCCCCTGTTTTCTCTTGAGCCCAGCGACATTTCTCTTGAATAATCAACAAAACCCTTCAGACAAACCTATAGCCGTGTGTGCGCGTGTATGTGTGTGTCTGGATTTATACTGTCCTGGTGTTCCACTGGCCAGGGCATTGCAGAGACCCTCTGTGGGGACGGGGCCCTTGGGGAGTGGTGGTCAGCTCCCAGCCTGGGCCAGTGGTGGTGTTGGAGCCCTGTTGAGGATGGGGTCCCTGGGACTCGGTGTGTGGGGCAGCTGTGCAGAGAGGGACCAGGTGCTCTGAGAGGGCAAAGGGGCTGCAGGTGTGACAGAGTGAGGGGCAGGGTGGGAGATATTCCCCTCTGGACTCTGCTCTGGAGCTGGAGACTGCACCAGTTTGGAGCCTGCAGGGTTGGGAAATGGGATGCTGTGGACGTGGGAAGTGCTACAACTGAGCAATCCCTGAAGCCTCAGCCTTATCTGCAGGTGATCACCATTCCCCATTGCCTGAAGATCCCAGCTATGTGGCTGATCCTATTGCCCATGACCCCATGTTCTCCCCTCCCACATGCCATATTTGGGGCTGGGGTCAGCTCTAGAGTGTCCTGCAGGGAAATCTCCAGGAGGGGAGGAGCACTGGGAGATGCAGGGACCTGGCTCTGGGGCACTGTTGAAGGATGGATTGTGTTGGAGTAGGGATACGCTTGCCATTGGCTCCATTCCCAACCCTTTGGCCCCCAGAGGCACTCAGGCCCTTGCAGGGCCATTGCCCCATGCAGGAAGTTGGAGAGATGCCAGGGGAGGGGCTGGATCTGTGCAGCAGGTGGGATGGAGTCTGTGCCAGTGCTGGGCTCCCAGCCAGTGCTGGGGTCAGTACCAAGCTAGGCTTTAGCCTGGGGGCTGTTGGGGAGGGGGCAGGGAGGAGCCCCGGCAGGGATGAAGGTGCTCCTGCCCTGGTGCAGCCTCAGGGAGCGCTGCCAAGTGCAAGAGGAAGATGAAGGTGACGGTGCTCAGTGTGACCCTGCTCTTCTCTATCCTGTTGTGTCCCTCACTACAGGCCAAGGTGAGGCCTGATATCATGATCTTGCCCTGTAGCCTCCCATCCCATCCTTTTGGCCCTCTCAGACATCTCCTCACCACGTTTTCCTCTTTGTTGTATTGCTCTAATGCCCTCCCACTGATCATTCCCAATTCCATTTCCTCCCTTTTCCCCCTCACTGCTTTGCCTTTCTCCCTGGCCACGCAGGGCTCTCCTGATGCCATTCCTGGACTCCTTGCCTACTCCCAAACCATCTTCCAGTCCTGTTGGTTTTCCCCTCATCCATGCTGTTTTTTCTGTCTCCATCAAGCCACTTCCTTGCAATCCTGTGTCCCTACAGTGGAATTCCTTTGGAATTCCTTTCCTCTCCCCGGCATCCAACAGGGCCCCTTCCCTACCCTCAGCCCAGTCCTTTGGGCTCTTCAGGTCACCCCACTTCAGTGTCTTTGATCATCCTTGGAGGCCCTCAATTCCCATCCCATTGTCTCCCCCTCCACCCTGATCCCTGCACCTGTGTTCCCCACAGTCCCACAAGGCCCAGTCCACATCAAACCTTTGTTACCCTTTCCAGGCACTTCTGCAAGGGATGGAAAATGATCTCTGGGAGGTGAGTGGGGTGTGGGGATTGGAGGGCATCCTCTCTAGGAATTGCGGGGCAGTTTTGGTCCTCTCGCCCCTTGCTGGCACTAGGGACATCCCAGGGACCTGCAAGGTCTCCTGGTGCTTCTGGAGACAGATTAAGAGAATGCTGAGATCTTGAAAACCCTGCTTGTGGGCATCATGAATTCTGCCGGCTTCAGACCCTATCTGCACATGGTCACCATACTCCAGGCAATCCCAGTCTGTCCTAGCACAGCCCAGTGCACCCCTACTGATACCCTAGACAACACCCCTGCCCCATGGAATTTTCCCAGGGAACCCTTTTCTCCAGGGCCCCTGTTGCCTTCTGATCCCTGTCACCCCAGGACCACCCTGGATGACCTAGAATGCAGCCCCTGCCCCAGCTGTGCCTCTTGGCCAGGACCCCAGTGCTTCTGGGCAGGAGCACAGCAGCTCCTGCACCCCATTGCTCCCCGTAGGTCTTCTCACGGACCCTCTTCTTTTCTCCTGCCTCCCACTCCAGCCCAGCAGCCCTCAGTGAATCTCTAATAAGTCCTTTTAGTCCCCAGCCCTGTATGGCTGAAAAGCTGGTGGGTGTTGTGTGACAGAAATGCCTGACTGCCTCTGTGGATGACTAGGTCAGCAGTGCCTGCAGAGACAGGAGTGGGGATAAGGATTTTCACATGTCCAGTGGACAAGGAAGGGTCTTGTTTGACCCTGTCTTTTAGGACTGGAAGTCTTGGTGACTCCTATGTCCTGTCCCTCTCCAGCAGCACGAGGAGATGATCGTCCCTGGAGGACACCTGTCATCCCCTTGGAGCCCAGGGCCATTTCCCTTAAATGATCAATGAACTCATTCAGCCAAGCTATGCCATGTGTCACATGTCTTTGTGTGTGTGTGTTTCTCTGTGTCCATTTGTCTTGGCCTCTGTGTTTCTCTGCAAACATCTCTGTGTGTCCCATGGGCAGGATCTGGCTGTCCTCTGCTGCCCCTGTGCGTTCCCTGCACCCAGTGACACAAAAACACCAATCCTAAAGCCAAGCAAGTCAGGCTGGGGACTGGTAGCTCCACGATGAGGTCCCCCACATTTACATGATTCCTCTCAGCTCTCCCCCAAGATGTTTGGTGTTTTGGAAACTGAGTGAAGCCCAGCTGTGGGCAATTTCAGTGGGTGAGTGTGTGGCCAGGCTGAGCAAAGGTGGGAGGCTCCTCAGGAGCGTGGTCTGGATGTGGAAGAATAATATTTTCTTAATCATATTTCTGTTTAAACAGAATTTTTTGTGCTTGGGCACGAGAGCAGAGTGCCGTGGTGGGACCTGTGCCAGGGAGAGCCCGAGACGCCAAAGGCACCTTGGCAGCAGCAGCTCCCTGCAGGGCATGGCCACAAGCCTCCCTTGGCAAGCTGGCCTGGTGGCCACCACTGCAGAGCTGTTGGGTCAGGGGGGGATTTCTGGCTGGGGCTCTGCCTCAGCCCACAGAGTGTGACCTCAGCCCTGGTTCTGTTCCTGGGCCCTGCAAAACCTAAAGGTCACCTGTGCCACCCTGGTGCCCATCCCTGGGTCTGGCACTGTCGGTTCTCTACTTGGTGGTGCCTCCAAAACTGCACCTCCCCTCTCTACAGCCTGAGCTTGAGGATGCCCTGAGAAATATAACAACTCTGTGCTTCCCAGAAACTATTAATAAAGTGCCTGTTTGTTGTCTGTATAAACTTAAGAATGGAACTCATTACAGACTGCCCAGACTGCTTTGTGCCATGTGTCTTTTTTCTTACTCTATTTGGTGTGTTCCTTTTCTTATCTTTTGATAATATTTTCCATAGAGGGATGCCTTTAGTCACAGTATTGCTACATCAGCAGGTACTGTGTTTGTGTTAAGCAGACAGTAAAGAGGCATGATCACTGTGCATTGAGGTACAATAAAGCGTCCTGCTCTGCCCTGTGTGACCAAGACAGGTCTTCCTCCCCCTTTTCTGTCCCTGCAGGGGCAGTGCCTGTGAGCAGAGGTGGAGGGAAGAGAGTCCCAGCACAGCTGCAGAGATGCAGATGGTTGTCAACTCCACTTCCTGCATAGAAATCCGGCATGAAATTGCTTCTAAATGCTGCTCCCTTCAGCTCCTGGACACCTACTCACAGAGTTGTGAAAAAAATCCCCCGGCCACTGGCTTCCAAGGTGAGTTATGCCAAAGTTAGAGCTCGGTGGGAAATCTCTATCCTTTCCAACCCTTTTAATATAGCCATACATGGTGGAGTACATGGATGTGTCTTGTACAGAAAAGAAGGAGTGTGAAAGCAACGTGACTGACACTTTTCAGTCTCTGTGTTCATTCTACACCCGTGGGTACAAAGACATCATGGAAACCCTGGCACAGAGAGACCCTTCAGTCCATGGGTACAGAGACATCCCAGAGCCCCTGGCATAGACAGACCCTTCTGTCCATGGGTAAATGAGCACAGTGGGGGTGGGTGAGCAGTGAGTCCTGGACGGGAGACAAACCTGGCTCCAGCCGTGCCAGGCCCTGCCAAGGCTCAATGCTGGCTGCTCTGAAATGGGAAAGCCCTTCAGCCTTGTCCCTGCCCAGAGGGGCAGTGCTGGCCTGGCAGCACAGGTTGTTTTCCCCACAGGCTGCAGGAGATGAGAACACAAGGCTTGCAAACACTGACTGCAAGCCACAGCTATGGGTGCTCCCCACGAACCTCAGCCCAGGGCCCAGTGTCTGCCCCAAGCTTCAGGGGATGCAGTGGGAGCCCGGCTGGGCTCTGCCCTGGGGCCGTCCTGCAATGACAGCTCCAAACAGGGAGCATTCAGTTGCCACAGACAGCCAAGGCAGGGGTGGAGGGGAGCTGGTCCAGCCCAGCACTGCTGTGTGCTGTGCTCTGGGGCTGGGGCTCCCTGCACAGGGGACTGCACTGCTGTGCCAGAGGAGACAAAGAAGCTTCAGCTTCAGCCTAACTGAGGTGGATGGGTGGGCTGGGAAGAGTGGGGAAGCTCAGGGGGATTCACAGAGTTCATCCTGCTGGAAGGACGAGGAAAAGGGAGTGGGAACTCAGCAGTGAGGAGAACTGAGGGCTGGAGAGCAGCTCTGAATGACACTAAAATCTCACTGGACCTCTGAGACATTGCTGCTCTTCAGCCAGTGACAGCATGAGATCCTAAGCCTGGGGATCAGTGTTCCTCGTGGTGAGGGGCATTAAGGAAGGCAACAACGTGATGGACACTGTGATGGGCTGGGAACTCACTGGGGGAAAGGAGGGAGCAGTTGTGAAGTAAAAGGCAGGTGGGGGAGAGAACTGTTCAGAGGAGGGCTGAGCTACAGCTTGTGCAAGCTGAAAATGTCATTTGGGGTCGTTCCAGATTGATTTCATTTCAGAAGGTATTGAACAGGTTTACTTTGTTTTCCCTTGGAGGTGTACACTCTGCAAACTTGAGCTGCGTTGCCAAAATGCTCAAGCAAGTCTGTGCTGCAGGTCACACCATTTCTCCTTTGGCTGATTCGGGCCCGGTGCTGAGCTGCAGCAGAGCCCTGGCAGAGCCCAGAGCAGCCTCAGCATCCACAGGGCCCGGCTGCAAGGAGAGAAACCAGAAATTGCCCGTCAGCTGAAGGCTCCTGAAGGCTCACCCTTGTCCCAGCTCCCACGGTGCCCAGGCCACGCTGGCCATGCCCAGAGCAGTGCCCAAAGCTGCCCATCATTGCTGCCCCTCATTGGGCAGCAGAGCAGGAGGGCAGGACATGTGCCCAGCCTGCAGCCAGCCATGGCACATCCTCCTCCTCAGCAGCTGCCACAGCAGGATGCTCCGGTGTTTGCTGCCATTTCCCAAAAGCTCTTATCCCACCATGCAAAGAAGACGGGGACTCACCTCATGCCATCGCTGCTGGCAGAAAAGCTGGTCCCAAACGATGTCCTCAGCCTTCTCCAAGCGCACGGCCCGTCCACACCGCAGCTGGTCCCAAGCACCTCCTGATCCACACTGGACCCCACCTGGAACACTTCCTTTAGAGAAACAAACAACAAAATAATGAAAATAGGTTACAGTGCAAAGGGGGGGAAAAGAGAAATGGTAAAAAATCTTATCTCTATCAAGGGCTTGAGGAAGGTCCAACCCTACATGCCAGGGAAAAAGCCACCCATGGCTGAGAGAAGCCCGTGCTTTCTCCCTTTCCCCCTGCGCTGCCGCAAAAGTTATGGTGATCCCAAAGCAAGCAAGGGCAGTGGAGCAGCCCAAGCCCTTCCTTGCCTGCAAAGCAAAGCAGCCAAGCACAATTCTGGAGCCCCACCTCTGCTCCCACCACGGGGCTTTGTTTGTGTCAAGCTGGCTGCCCCAGCCCCAGCTGGGGCACGGTGGGTGCTGGGGGCTGTTGGCAGGGCCAGGAGCCAACTCCCATTTCGTACCCACCCCAGCCCATCCCCCAGTCCTGCCAAAAGGCAGCTTGGCAGACGACAGAAGAATCAATTTTATCCTCCCCAGCAAAGGGGGAACCTTTGTTTCCGGGGCAGGCTGTGCAATGCCCAAATCTGGGAGCATCCCCCTGGGTCTGGACTCATCTGTAAATTTGCTGTGTGGAGCCTGGCTTTGAAGAAGGTGCCAGAATCCAAGTCTGTCATCTTCAGCTTGCCAGTGGCCAGGTGGAGGAAGAGGTTGTCATCCTTGATGTCATCCTCGCTGTCCCCAGCAGCAGCAGCCCCACCTGCTACAGCTTCTCCAGGGGCTCCTTCTCCTTCCCTGGGGGGGAGACCAGGCTCTCAGTGTTCTGCCCAGGGCCCCAGCTGTCAGTGAACCAGGACAAGCCAAACCAGCTCAGATGGTGGCCACCAGTGCTGGGCAGAGAGCAGCTCAGCTCCAGCCCAAGGGCTGGGTGTTCCCATCTGATGACCTGGGTGCAGTGGCACAGGCAGGACAAAACAGTCTGGGCTTCTTTGCTTCTGATTGCCAAGGCCTGTGTGGAGCTGGAACTTACCAGAGCCCTGCATCAAAGTGCGCCTGTGGCTCTCTCCCTTCTTCTACGTCAGGTGAATTTGCTGCATCCAAGGGTCACAAAGCAGGTCTTCTAATGAGGGCCTTTCTTTGTCGAGCATGGATAAACACCTTTTGATCAGATCTTGGCAGTCTGGAGAGAGAAAGCAGAAACCACCGGTCACTTGGAGGAGGCTGCAGTCTGCTTTGCCCCATTATTCCCATGCCCAAGCCATGCTGCGTGTGCTCAGAGCTGGGCCTAAAGCCTCCCATCAGTTCTTTGTTTTGGAGGAGAGCAGGAGAGCAGGACCTGTGCCACGTGCTCAGCAGCTGCCAGAGCGGGATGCTCACGAGCCCACTGCTGTCTCCCAGCACTGCCTCCCATTCCCCCCGTGCCCAGAGATGAGGATTCACCTTGAGAGAGCCGTTGTGGCAGTGAGAGCTGATGGTTCCAGCTGATGTTCCGGCCCCTCCTGAAAGGGTGCTTCCCACAGACCATCTGGTGCAGCAGGATGCCCAGGGACCAGATGGTAGCTGGCTTGCCATAGTACCAGCCAAAGCGGGTCCATTCCGGGGGGCTGTAGGACCGTGTTCCTATGGGACAGAGATGGAGTTCATCAGGGGAATGCTGCTGCTCCCAGAGCCTGGCCCCAGAATCCTTGGCCATGCTAGGGCTGCACCAATGGCACATGGTGTGACCCCTTGCCTCTGGCCAGCACCTGGGACGTGTGTACAAACTTGGGCTTGGAAAAGAAGCCACTGGTGCTGCAAGAGGGCAGCAGAAGCCCTAGCAAGGCCTGAGCATGACAAGGAAAAACCCACTCAGTGGTGGGGAAATCCATGTCTCCATCCTCCCTGCCTGCATTGCCCCAAAAAACAATTATGAGGCCAAGGCAAACAAGGTGAGCACAGTAGTGCAAGCCCTTTCTCACCTGCACACCAAAACAGCGGGTGCGCAGGTTCTGCCCCTCCCCTGCTCCCCTACTACCCCCACCCATGGGTGTTTTTGTCAGGCTGGCTGCCCCAGCCCCAGTCCTGGGCACAGCGGCTGGCAAAGGCTGCCAGCAGGGCTGGAAGCTGTCCCCCCAGCCGCCCCCAGTGGAAAGCAACTCAGCTGAAGACTCAGTGCCATGACTGGCAGCAAAAAGGAGAGTCCACGCTCCCACAGCCAGGCTGGGCCCTGAGCTGTTGGGCCAGGAGATGCTGGGAGCGGGAAGACGGCGCTGTGTGGGCTCACCTGCAAAGTGAGTGTAGGCTGTGTCCTGCAGGTAGGTGCCACAGCCAAAATCAATCAGTTTTGCCTGCCCGCTGGCCAGGTCAACGAGGATGTTCTCCGGTTTGACATCCCTGTGCAGGACTCCGCAGCTGGTGCAGTGCTGCACGGCCTCCAGCACCTGGCGGAACAGCTGCCGCGCCACCTCCTCGGACAGGAACCCCCGTGCCCGAATGAAATGACGGAGGTCCTGACACCGCTCCGGGCGCTCCAGCACCATCAGGATGTCGCTGGGGAGCTCAAGCCACTCCAGCAGCTGGACAACACCAGGGAAGCCAGTGGACACCTTGTCCAGGAGCACGATCTCCATTGGTGCGCTGGTGCCGTCGGGCTGCAGGAGGACCACGATGCCGTCAGCGGGGCTGATGCCGTGCCAGGGCTCGGGAAGCCCTCACCCAGCCCGGGATGCTCTGCTGGCCCCACACGCGCTGTCCACCCTGCTGGGCCTCGGCTCATGCCCACCCCGCACGCCCCGGCTTCTCCCGCTGACCCCCGCTCACTCACCAGCTCACCCCAGTGTCGGACGCGGTTCCGTGGCACCCTTTTGATGGCCACCTGCAAGCCAAGGGGAGCAGAGGGCTTAGCTCGCCGCCCGCCCTGCCGAGCCCCATCCTTCCCCGACCCCTCCTCAGCCTCCTCCTCCTCCGCCCGCCGCCGGCCCCTCCACTCACCGGGGCGCCGTCCGAGAGCCGCGTCGCCGCCCAGACGCTGCCGAAGCCGCCGCGCCCCGGCAGCGAACCGAGCTGGTAGCGCTCCTTAATGCCGTGCTCCACCTTCCCTGCCGGCGAGACGCGGCTGTCAGCGCTCGGCCCGGGGCCAGACACGGGCCCCGAGCGCCCCTCAGCCGTCCCGGGCCGGGCAGCCCCTGGCGTTCGCTCTTTGGAACGCGACAGCGGCGGCTCGGGGCCAGCGGCCGCGCTGCCGAGCGGCGGAGCTCGGGCCGGGGAAGCCCCAACGGAGGCGGCGGGAGCGGCCGCGCCCTGTGTGCGCTCTGCGGGCTCCGGGAGCAGCCGGCGCCGGGACCGGGACCGGGACCGGGATCCACGTTGGGGCTGGGGCTGCGGCCGGGCCCGGGGTGGGGGCCGGACCCCGCGTTGAGGCCGAGGTCGGAGCCCACGTTGCGGCCGGGGCCGGGGCCGGGGCCGGGGCCGGGGCCGGGGCCGGGGCCGGGGCCGGGGCCGGGGCCGGGGCCGGGGCCGGGGCCGGGGCAGGCGGAGCCAAAGGGAGGCGATGCCGCACCAGGCACTGATCCCCGCCCAGCAGCGCCACTGCCAGTACAGCCAGAGCCGGGCGGAGGAGAGACCGCGGCAGGACGGCCGGGGACGGGGACGGGGACGGGGACGGGGACGGGGACGGGGAAGCCCCGCTCGGGGCCGAGGGCGGGCTGGGGGCATGAGCCGGCTCGGAACGGGGAGAGGGAGACTGGGAGAGGAGGGAGACACCGGGAAACGGAGACTGAGAGAGGCTGTGGGACTGCGGGAGAGGGAGAGGAGATCCAGAGGGTCGACAAAGTCGCTTGATTCGCTGCTGCTGCTTCTGCTGCCGCTGCTGCTGCTGCTGCTGCAACTGCAACTGAAGCCCTGGGGCCGTTTGTCCCCATGGCCGTTTTTCCGTTTTTCCGTTTTTCCGTTGCCTTCTCAGCCCTGTGCCAAGCCCCGCGCACCCCGGGGGCAGCCCCTGAGCCTTTTCTTTCCATGGAGAATAAAACATCTTTCAAGCACAGTCCTTGACGGCCAAGATTGGGATACTGCCTCTGAAATTCTGGATATATACAAGGATAGCTCCCAGACAAAAGCTGCCAGGCATATGTAGGTTACCTTGGCTTCCTGAGGGCCGACTCTTCCCTGCCTTTGAAACACTGGGGCTCCCTACGTTCCTTTCTATGGAAAAGAACTGTCCTTCTTGTCCAGGTGCCCATGGCCTCAAGCACATGACCATTTGATAGTGGTCAAAGGAGTGGAGAAAGGAGTTCTGTGCTCAGTGGGCTGGAGACTGAGGACAGCAGAGGAGAGCCCTGGGAGGGATTGATGGGCAGTTTCAGAGATGATGGCTCTTTTGACAGAGAATATCCAGAGAAAGAAACAATTAATACCAAGGGCAGCTGTGGAGGCCCAGACTGGAAACAAGGAGAAGGAATTTCTCTCCCAGAGCAGGGCTGAGGTGCAACACATCCCCCAGAAGGAGTCTGGGCCAGCCCAAGGCACAGGCATGGGCAGCAGCTGAAAGGTTCTTCTGAATTGGACTCCTCGAAGGGTTTGTGCAATCTCCTCCTAGGCCCTGAGGTTCAAGGACTCAGCACCAAATGCACCACGGGGCTCACGGGGATCAAGCAAGTCCTGACAAACCACGGCTCTGCCTTGATTTCCCTCTGGTCTGGTGCAGTCCATGAGGAAGGTTTTCTGCTGCAGTTATGGAGAAATATCCATTGGAGTTTTAAAGGGTGGATTTTATTACTGCTGATTTTAGAGCAGAGGTGATTAGAGCATTGTGTGGTTGATATTGATCCAGGGTCTCTCCTCGGCAGGTCTGGCCTGCTCAGAGAAGCTGTGCCTTGAGGTCTGACCCAGTGTGGACAACCTTGCTCCACTTTGCCCAGCCCCATCCCGTCTGTCCTCCCTCATCTGGAACCTGCTTTGCTTGGAGAACTGGCTGCGCTCAGGCAAAGAGATGTTTTCCCTTTTTAATTTTTTTAAACAATCTAAAACTCCTAATTTTCTCCACTGCAAACAGACATAGTCCTCAGGAGTGTGCCTGCCCAAGGTGCCACCAAAAGCACTGCAGAGCCTGCCCTGGGCCAGCTCTGCGGGTGGATCATCATCGCATCCTGCACTGGGCCACTGCCAGGGGCTGTACAGGGCCATGGACACTGCACTGATCCCACGGCTGGGTTTGTGTGCCACGGCAACCGTGAGAAGTTCAGGTTTCCTTGGAAACATTTGGGAGAACTGGGACATACTGGGGGACACTGGGAGCACTGTGGGAAACGCTGGGACATACTGGGAGTGATACTGGGGAGGAGTGGGTCAACGTGGGAACATGGGGAATGCTGAGGGGGAATCTGGGTGGACTGGGATGGACTGTGGGGTTGCACTGAAAACTACTGGGACATACTGGGATTGATACTTGGAAGTACTGGGACAAACTAGGGACACAGGGCGCACTGTGGGGATGGCTGGGGGACACTGACGCCTACTGTGGATAATACGGGGAGGAACTGGAATGGACTGGGAACTAAGCCAGGTGTATTGGGTGGGACTGGGGTGTACTGGGATGACCTGGAGGGGCACTGGGTTTGTACGGGGCTGTACTGGGGATGGAGTGGGCTCCTGCCTCTGGTGCCTCCCATTTGCCAAGACTCCCGCCCATCACTGCACACAACCAATCAGTGCTGGGTCTTGGCACTTTGGGGGCGGTGCCTGGTGTCGGCGCCATCTTTTCTGTTTTTGCCTGTGGCTCCCGTCATGCCCCACGGCCCAGTTGAGCCCCGTTGGAGCTGGGACAACAACGCCCGTCATGCCCTGGGGCTTCACAGAACCCCAGTGTCCACCCACCACATGTCACGTATGTGTCCCCCAGACCTCCCAGGATCTCTAAGTGCCCCCGCAGCACCCATTTGGCACACCCCAAAAGCATCCCCAGACTCCAAAATGCTCCCAACCCCATAGATGGCCGTTACAGCCACTTCTGGGAATTCATCTCCTGTCATCTGGAAGAGACGGTCCGAAGTTTCCCTCATTTGCCTCACGACCATCACAAGAAGACCCCGGTGAACCACACTCGGTCCAGACAGGAGTTTTCTGGCCTGGTTGCCTTTGAACAGTTCTGGCCTGGCCGAGGTAGAGGTTTACCAAATAACTGTTTGCAGCTGTGCTGTGCTGTGCCGTCATGGTGCACTGCTCTTCGAGGCCACACTAGCCCAGCCAGATTGGCACCTGCTTCTGTGAGCACACAACGGTCCATAAATCTCCCCACCTCTTGGCCAGACATCGCTCACTTTGAGAAAAGACTGTAAAACGGTGACTCTTTGGAGAAGCCTCTTGAGATCTCCCCACGTAAGGAAGACACGTCTATTGGCCAAAGACCACGAGGACTCCGTCCCATCCCTTGGTAGCTATTTCCCTTCCCCTCTTTTCCCCTTTTGTTTCCTTAAACTCTCCCCTCTGTCGCACAACTGAATTGTTAGCATCAAATAAAGTGCTATATTGAAGCATACTGCTGTCCCCCCGCTCTGTGTCTTGCACCTCAAGATCAAAACAAAGCATCACGATCCCCGCCTGGATTGGCGGATCGTGACATTAAATTGGCATCACGGACTGGATTATGACAGACAGAAGGGCTGCAAGGTTGTGTGTAGTCTGTAATAGGGGAAGGACATCTTGCTCCAGCCGCACCTAGCTGGTCACCTCAAAAGGAGTGAGCTTGTCCAGAAAGCAAGGGGGGCAAGTTCAGATTTCCTGCAAACTGCACAGGCCTAGGTGGAGAGCACCCCCACACTTGTTTGAGGGCTCTGTCTGTAGAATTTCACTCTAGGATCTCTTGGTGTGGAAGACAGGACTGTTTTGTTGGTTTTTATTGTGGTTTTTTTGACTGCTTGGTGTAGCAAAGAGACAACCAGGGATTTGTACTGAAGCTAGTGCCTCCCAAGCAGCTTCGGTCTCTTCACCCACACAGGGAAGTGAAAGGGAACACAGAGAAAAGTTGTGTGTGTGTGTGTGTGTGTGTGTGCGCGTGTGTGTAACTTAAGTGATATACCTCCCTGCAGTGGTTTTTACTTGCCCCTTCATAAAATGAGTGAAAATTGCAGTGCAACAAATAAAGCTGCATTTTTTGCTCTATTAGCTATATATAGTGCCAGACCCTCTCAGGGAGGAGAAGAGTGGGCACCAAATAATTGGTATAATTTAGAAAATGTGATTGATGGAATATGTTCTCTGCAAAGGGAGTCAAAATTCAAACTGTACAAAAATAAAACTGTACTCTGTTCTGTTTTGGGAGCCTGTCTTAGGGCAGCTCTAGAAAATCACTTCAAGCAAACAAATGAGGAGACTACAATTATAAATTCTCTACAAAAATGAGTTCAAATTTTGCCAGAACAACTAAATGAAGAAAGGAACAAGTATCTTTGTTGGAAAAATGAGTGCTCTTTGTTGCAAAATGAGAAACAGTTGTTAGAAAGTGCTCTAAGAGAGGAACACACTAAAACTTTAGAACTTCTGGACCCACTGAAAGAAGCAGAGCAATGTACCAAAAATGGTTCCACCCACTCTGGGCCCCATTCCCTTTTCTCCCTATACAACCCCTTCTCAGCAGACACCAGGTTCACCTTCGCGTTGTCCTGCCAAGAGCCATAAAATGTGGACATTATTAGTGTTCTGGAGAAAGCACATTCCAGACTTTTCAATAATTGCCAGGCCTCTTTATGACTTGCTGAGGGAAGGGGTGAAATGGGATTGGACTCTTTCTCAGGAGGAAGCACTGCAAGTGCTGATTTTTGAAGCAACAGCTCATCAAGCCCTGGGCCCTGTTCACCCCACAGACCCTTTCCAGGTAGAGTGGGGATTCCCCATCTCGGGGTTGTCAGTTCACATATGGCAACAAGGCCCTGATGGTCCTACAAGGCCTGTTATTTGTTTGTAGTTCCGTGGCTTTCAAGATGCTGAATAAAGATACGCTATCTGGGTTAAATGACTGTTTGCGGTTAGCTTAGCTCTCATAGAAGTGGAGAAAATTGTAGGGCAACGACCAATTACATTAAGAGGTCCTTTCAAAGTGATCGTAGTGGTCACTACTGGGGCTCCCCTGCCTGACGCGGTGGCCCATAGATCCTCAGCTAGGAAGTGGTATGCCCAGATTGAACATTATTGTAACATCTTCTCAATAACAGAAGTTGCTATAAAACATTGGGCTATACAAGAAACTGAGAGCTTGGGGAGCAGCCAAGACAAAGCTGCCTCGGCAATTAAAGTAGCCCCTCCTTTCTCCTCTGAACAATCAGCAAATTCTTGGTTCACTGATGCTTCTGCCAAACCAGAGGGAAAGGTGTGGAAACACAGAGCAGTAGCCCTCCACACTTCTGATGAATGAATCATTACTGAGGGAGAAGGCAGTGCTCACGTTGGGGAACTGATGGCTGCCTGGAGTGTTTTCCAGTGTGAGGTACACAATACCTCTCTTGTTTGCATCTACACTGACTCTTATGCTGTGTTTCAGGGATGTACAGAGTGGCTTCCTTTTTGGCAGCAAAATGATTGGGAAGTTAACCGAATTCCAGTATGGCAAAAGAGAGAGGTGGCAAGAAATTTGAACTATCGCAAGGTAAGAGAATTTTGCCATGCGGTGGGTAGCTTCACACATGCTAGATAGTTTCATCATTTTAATTTCCTGCCTCTTCATGGCAGACTCTGTTGCGTTTACTTTTCACAGAAGAGCACCGAGGGACATGAAGAACCAGATAACCCATGATAACACTGCTGATACTTCCTGACTGTTGGTATAATTTTACTTGAACTAAACCAACAAGATTGAAATGACAAAGCTTCATGGTTACAATAACACATAAATTCATTGCTGAATCCCTCATCAAACTTGTACACAGTTATGGCACAAGACCTCACGGCCGTGTTGTACTTTGTAAAATTTAAAATCAGAATTGTTGGCTCCATTTCATTGCTGTACAGTTTTCCCATAAAATCATGTGTGGTAAAAACAATACAAAATACTGGGGGGAATTTGATGTGACTATTGTGACACCTACTACTCCACCACCGCTTATCCTGAACCCTTTTAACAAACGAATGACAAGAGACATAATCGGCGTTGTGGGAGCAGGATTGGGAATTTTCAGTAGCATTGATTCAGAAGTACTGAGGAATAAATTGGCTACTACATCTGGAGATGTCACCAAATTACAGCAACCACTGCAGTCATCTTTGACAGCTTTGGGAACCCAACAATGGTTCCTATCAAACATTTTGGCAAATTGGGAAAAGGTAAATGCAAATGACCGCAAACCGATAACTGATGAACTCGGTGCTGCACAAAATAACATCTCTTTAGGTCTCAGCTGTATCCAGGCTCAGCTGTGGGTGCGGTTTGTTGCTGCCTCAATTATCAGAGAAGGCGAGGAAGGCACTTTTCCTACTGAAATTCGGCAAAGAATTTGGGATAGTGCCACTGACTTTGAAGGAGAATTCCAATCCTGGTGGAACTTGGTACATTTTAGCTATGACCCCAGCACAAACACAGCCAGAGCCTTTGTGCTGATGATACATAATGCTTCAGTGCATTCCATATTCGCCATCATTGCATTCGGGCTGAATCGTGATGGAGCTATTCTCTATCCTTTTAAGCATAGAGAATGGGCCCGTCAAATTGGTGAGAAGTGGGAAACTGTGAATTTGGAAACTTGTATTGTCCGGGAACAACAAGGGTTTATCTGTGAAAGTAACACGATTAGAGCTCAAGATATTTGTTTGGACACAGAGCCAAATGTTTGTAACTTTGAAATACTTCCAAGCGAGATTCCTGAAACGGTGCTGATTTATATAGGCAATGGTTGTGCATGCTTAAGAACTGCTGGCAACCTGTTATCATAGAAAATTTGGTAGTGCATACTAAAAATCATTCGAATGTTTGCATTTGTAACTTTACTAGAATTGTAGGATGTGATTTCCTTATGTAGTCCCAGTTACGTCTTGCCGCCTTTTGCAGTCCAATTACACATGAATCCACCATTTATTGCCTACTCCCGTTGGAATGAACCTCGCTCTGGTAAAGCAATTGCTGCTTCCCCAGGATTTAATTGAAATTTTGGAAAGGATTAAGAAAAACAGACCAAAACTCTGATAACTCTTCATCACCATGTAAAGGAACCACATCATGTTTTGGAAAGAGTAAAGAAAGATGCTGAACTCAAGTGGTGGGATACCCTCTTTGGGTGGTCACCTACTGCCACAGGTGTCCTGAACAAATTGTGTCATCCCATCACTGTCCTTTTGATTTTGGTTTTGATTGGTTTTGGTTATATCAGCAATCCTGTACAACATGAATTGGAGAATGATGAAGCAGTTAACACACTTGACATCCATAATGAATATACACAAGTCAGTCACTGATGACGTCCCCAAGGTTATTGATGCAAGATGAAAAACACATGAGTATTTAAAATGTTATATTGACGACTTGTGTTTTCAAAATCCAATTACCTAGAAATTATTTTATTTTATTAATTATCTACTTAAAATACTTCTTAATTATTTTAAATTGTGTTGAAATGATGTACTGGTATTGACTTGTTTTTTAATTATCTTACTTGTGTTTTGTACTGAAATTGCTTATTCATTATTTTAAATTGTGTTCAACTTACTTATTAATTATTTTACTTGTGTTTTCAATTGAAATTACTTAAATTAGTGTTTCAAATTGAAATTACTGATTAATAATTTTACTTGTGTTTTAAATTGAAAATACTTACTTAAATTGAAATTACTTTGAAAGATTGAACTTGTTCTTTCCCTTTCCCTTTCCCTTTCCCTTTCCCTTTCCCTTTCCCTTTCCTACTTTTTTCTTTGGCTGACTTTCTGTCCCTGTTTTTTGGAATATGCTACCAACCTGGATGAGTCCTGAAGACTTCGCTGTCGGAGTTGGCGGGAGAAATGCAGCACTCAGTGTGAATGATCAGCAAGTCACAATTTATTGCATGCTCTTAGTTACATTTATATCATCAATAATTAAGCTCATACATAGTGCAAAAGCAAGCTCATCACTGGCTACCGCAGCAAAGGTCAGTCCCACCCAGTTCCTCATTCTTGTGATCCTTTAGCTGCGGAGGTTCTGCATACTATCTTAACGGAAGTATCCTGTTATTGCAAAAGTGGTTCCATATCTATTGCTCAAGGAAAAGCTGTCCTTCAAAATACCCACTGTGTCAGTATTTTCCCAAAGCCCTGTCAGCTAGTTCTCGCATGGGAATATGGCCTTTCTCTCTAAGCCATTCTTCTACACTTCGCAACTGAAGACACCGCAGCAACAACACTACAAAGGAGCTCTCTCGACAAAGATTGTGAGTCACGGGGTGGTGTAAGAGACGGTCCAAAGGTTCCCTCATTTTCCTCATGACCGTCGCAAGAAGATGCCCGTGTACCCCACGTGCTCCTGACCTGGTCGGCTTTGAGCAGGAGCTCTGACCCGGCCGAGGTAGACGCGTGGCAGGTGGCTGTCACAGGTGCACTGTGCCGTGCTGTGCTGTGCCGTCATAAGTGCCGGCCCAGACATGTGGGTGCCTGCTTCTCTGGACACACAGTGGTCCGTAAAAATCCCTACCTCATGGCCAGAAGCCATTCGCTTTGAGGAAAGACTTTAAGAAGGTGACTCCTTGAAGAAGCCCCTTGAGATCTCCCCACAGAGGGAAGACCCGTCCATTGGCAGAAGGCCCCGAGCACACCCGTCTATGACCACAAGGATGGTGTCTCATCCCTTGGTAGCTATTTCCCTTCCCCTCTTTTCCCCTCTTTCTCTCTATCTCTTGACTTTGTTTCCTTAAAAACTCTGCCATCTATAGCACATAACTGTGTGCTTGGCACCAAATAAAAGTGCTCTGCTGTGAGTATTCTGAAGCATACTGTTGTCCCCTGCTGTGTCTTTTGTACCTCGAGATCAAAACGAACCATCATGATCCCCGCCTGTACTGGCAGATCGTGACAAGCTCCCAGCTTGTCATCCTCTGTACCAGAGATACTCTGAGTTGTACTTAGAGAATGCATCGTCCGTGAAATGTTCCAGCTTTAGGAGATGACTCCAGGAGCTGCAGCTGCATTGTCCTGCAGCCAGAGGCTTCCTGTGTCAAAGGCTGGGAGTGATTCCGCCCCAGTCACCTCTGAGCATCTTCCCAGCCCTGACAGATTGAAGCTCTCTGTGCCCCTGTGCTGTAGCCGGGGTGGCCGCAGGCAGTGCCCCAGCCCTGCTGGGCTGCACACAGGAGCTGCTCCTCAGTAGAAAAGTCATTTTGTAGATCTTCTTGATTGGCAGGATCACCCTCTGAGCCAGGAGCCCAGCCCAGCCCAGCTCAGCAGCACAGACACAGCTGAATGACTTTAATGACCCTCTCAGGGCTTTGATGTTGTTTATATCAGACTCAGTCCCTGAGAGTGTGCTCAAAAATCTTGTCAAGAACTCAAAGTGATATTTAAAGTCCAAAGATTCTAGAAGCTGTAATGGGTGCCACTGAGGGACACATCGGAGAAAGTGTCCCCAGGTTCCAGTTAGAGCAGAACACTGGTGGAAGCGATGACAGGTGCAGACAAACAAGGGAAAGGTGTCTCTGATGCTGAGCAAACCTCAGCACAGCAAGGCTCACTTGTCCCCTGCTGGCCAAGGGCCCAGGGCCAGCAGCCATGGCCAAAGTGCTTCAGGAGGTGGCTCTGGCAGGGCCTTTCAGCTGCTGCCCATCCCTGTGCCCTCTGCAGCCCAGGCTGTCCTACGGTGTCCATGCCCTGTGCCTCTGTCCCTGCAGGCTGTCGTCAACCCCCGGCTGCCCCACCTCGCTGGCCCCTTCCTTTGCTGCCAGCTTTGCGTCCTGCCTGCCTCTGCCTGGGCTCACAAAGCCTGGGGCTCGATACCTAGAAGGCCCTACTGGATTGCTCTGTAAGAATCCTAAGTGTCAAGTGCCCAGGGAGCAGGGTTTACATGCCATGGCGGGCACCACAGAGCCCTTTTCTCCCCCATGTGCTGAGGGTGTGGCACTTGCCATTTCCAAGATCCCTGCGGTTGCCAAAGGGGCCTTTTTGGCTCCGCTGAGAAGAGTCCTAACTGTGAGCCTGTCTTTCACCTGCTTTTCCTGCAAATGTACTCAAGGAATCCACTTTTTTTTGAACTCTCGGGTCCTGTGTGTGTGCAGGTGTACCAACTGAAGGATGGAACAGGTCTGTTGGGGAGGTGATCTCCTTCTCCAGTGGCTTTTGGTTTTGTTTTGGTTGTTGGATTTGTTTGTTTGTATGGATTGGTTTGGTTTGGGGGGATTCTTTTGTTGGACTTTTTTGTGTTCTTGTTTTAATCAACTCCTCCTGGCAGCTCTGGGCAGGGCTCTGGAACCGTGTCTGACACTTGTCTGTGGCACAGTGAAGGCGGCCAAGGGGACCTTCGCTGAGCTGCGTGCAGAGGAATCCACATCAGCCCAGGCTGGGGGTGCTCAGTGGCAGGTCGGTTCTGTTGACTGGAACCTTTGCATGGAGCATGTCCAGGGATGGAATGTTGGGGCTGCCATGGCTGTGCTGTCACAGACAGGGGAACGCTGGGGCTGCCCCAGCTGCGATGTGCCAGAGAGGGGAAAGCTGGGGCTGCCCTGCTCCTGGCCAGCAGGATCCAGCACGGTGATTCTTGCCCTGTACTCAGCACTGTTTGGGCAGCACCTCGAGTGCTGTCTCCAGTTCTGGGCGCCCCGATTTAGGAAGGACGAGGAGGAGCTGAAGTATTTCGCGAGAAGGGCAACAAGGCTGGTGAGGGGTCTGGAACACAAGTCCTGTGAGGAGCGGCTGAGGGATCAGGGGTTATTTATCCTGGAGAAGAGGAGGCTCAGGTGAGACAAGGTGGTGTCAGGGCACAGGTGGGATTTGAGGATCGCTTAGGTCTTTTCCATCCTTGCTGCTTTTGTGATTCTCTGAAACCAGCCCTGGAGCACTTGCAGGATGAGCGCTGGGCCCCCTCTTCAGAAGCTCCAGCAGCCCAGGTCCCTCAGCTTCTCCACACAGTCCCCAGAGCCCATCCTGTCAGTCCTGCAGAGCCTCTCCAGCCCCTCCTCAGTGCCCAGAACAGGGAGCCCCACAGCCAGACACACCAGCCCAGATGTGCCCCCCTGGCCTGTGGTGCCCCTGGCAAGGGAGCAGCACGAGGCACTGCAGGACCCTGCAGACAATTCCTGTGGCACCACTGCAGTTTGGGCGTGGCTGCCAGGCAGCTCTCCCTGTGAGCAATGATGTCTGCAGTGGGACAGGAAACTCACAACTCCCGTGAACAAACTTTCAGAGGCCACGACAAACCTGAGTGGTTTCCCTCCCGTCCCCCAGACCTTGCTGGCCCCAGGGGCTGATGGCGTTTGTGCTCACTGAGGTCCATCTCCCCACACCAGCACCATGCTCTGCCAGCACTGATCTTCCCTCAGCTCTGCACACAGACATTGCTGCTGCAGCTCCAGAGAAGGGAACAAAAGGGGCATCTCTAGAGAAAACTTTCCGGGCAGATCCTGTTATAAATGAGAAACAAAAAGTCTTGATATTTAGCAGAATTTAGGTTGCTTTATTTGATATAGACGGAGCAAGCAGCGCTGGGGAACGTGAGGGGTCAGCGCCCACCCCACGCTCCGTTGAACCTTGGTTTGCAGCTCCTTTCTAGAGTATGGTTTTCCTTGTAGTAATCAATAATTCTTAATTTCTTTTGTTGTCATAATTCTGCCAGGTAAGCAGTGGTGGTTAAAAAAACATCCGTGGGACCGCTGTGTGAAATCTCCGGACAATTTGTCAAGTAACCACCTGGTTTTGGTAGATAAAGAACAGCAGAAGTGGGAAGTCTGGTCTTAGCAGATAGGTTGCAGTTGATTACGCAAAGGCGGGAGATCTGATTTTGCAAAATCTTTCAGGCTCTGGGAAAACCTCATTTTGCAAACTGGTATCAAATACAATTTACTTAGGAAGCACAATATTCATAACAGGGGGATTTAAACAGAATGGTTTTAAAAATGTATTTCCCTTTATCGAGTTCCATGTCTTGTCTAAGTATTCTGGTTTATACAAACTCCAAAACTTTTGCGATTAACACGAATCATTTATCAATTATCACAATTTCCCCACTTCTCTTTTTTTATCCCATTAATTCCTGTTTGGGCTTTAAATTTTGTCAGTACTTCTTGTACTAGATTTAATTCATTTACTGCCATTAATTTCGTTGCCATCTCAGGGTCTCTTGGTATTGTAGCAATTTGCATTCCTTGAACCACTGATTGGACGTGTCAAATGAAACATGGAACAAGACAAGGCATGAACAGTAGTTCTAATAATGCACATGTTAACATAAAACCTAATTTCTTCCACCAAGTTCCCCCAACAGGTTACTTCACCAATTATCATTAAGCATAGAGCTCCAGGTTTGTACAGGTACAGGGGCTATTTGTTTTAATTTTTTTTTCTGCAATTATAGTAATTATTTCACCGTTATAAATACCATTTTTAAGCAGCATTCATAATTATTAAACTTGCCACACACTCCTTCTTCAGCTAATAGATAGTGCAGGGCTAGTCGATTTTGATATACTGCTGCTCTAGTTTGAGTAAGTTGCTTAGCTATTCCTTTCGTTGCTTGGGCTTAATCCCTCCCCCCTCTGTGGCCATTGTTCAGTTTTTTGCATTTCTCCACAGATCCAGCAGGGGGGTTCAGTTCAGTTCAGTAGTAATTTCTTTCGTTAATTCTGCTAAGAAATTCTTTTCCGAGGTGGGTAAGTCCCGTTTGCTGCTTTGTTGTTTCAATTTCTCGTGCAAGTTAAAACTTTTCTTATGGTTTGTTCTTGTTTCCTTGAGCGTTTTAATTGTGTTCTTTATTCATTCCTCCTTGCAGTGATTTTGCACTCCTCCCTGATCTGAATATCCCCACAGACCTTCTTTTGTGAAGCAGGGGTACGCTTCTCCTACTGGGCAACTTTGGTATGCCAATAGAGCCCACCATTTTTTCCAAATTGGTGGCTACCCAGTAACTTTTTCCTATAACAGTGCACGTTTCTAAGTTGTGCTTATTATAGCAGGCTGAACTGATATGAGTGTGGAGGGCAAGGGTGGATTCTGTGCATCCGCCGTACCCGATTGTCTGGTAACACTTGGAACAAGCATCAGCACTATTTCCTTTCATCATAAGGAGCAATAGGATGACTCCCAGGACTGTTCTCATCCCTCTGCCTCCCTCAAGGCCTACGGGGTTGCTGCCAGTAGCGGAGGTTTGTTTAATCTTCTTGGCAGCACGGACTATGTCCTGGGGTCTCGCCCTTTGTCTTTCTCTTTTGGTATAATTTCTTAATTTTGTCCCAGCTTTTGGTTTTAACATTCCGGTACGAGGTACAGCAGTAACAGCACGGTATACTCAACCCTTTCCAGCACTTTCTTGCCAGTACCTCCGCTTTGGCTTTCTTTTTTTTTTTCCTTTTCCCCTTGTTCTATTCTCAAATAACTCCCACCATTTATGATCATCAGTTTTGATTTCTCCTCTTGCTGATAGAGTATTAAGTACCTTAACAGTTTCCTTATATTAATTTCTTCTACACTGGATACATAATGCGAGTGGGAGACACCCACCACAGGAATGACCCCGCCACAACTCAGTACAATATGGACACCGTTTTTTGATGAACGGGCTGCAGTCACACCCAGGTTTAGGACAGGTGACTTTCAGTCCTGACTGGGAGACCTTCGAGACGAGTTGATCCGGTATCAACATCCAGTCCTGTGAATTGGCACTTCGAGGTCTCTGAGCTCGGGTGTCGCTGTCCAGCCTACAGTAGGAGGGGTTATGGGACCTTTGACTCTACTCACATGTGTTCACTCCTTTTTGGCTGTCTGTACAGCTGTTTCAGTGGTTAACAGAACTAAATATGGTCCTTCCCATTTTGGATCCAGACTTTCTTCTTTCCACACTTTAATTAACACATGTTGTCCTGGCTTAATCTTACGTATGGCAAATCCTAGACGGATGGTTTGAGCTAAAATTTCCTTCCACTTAATTCTTGCAAGTGTTTGTTGATGGTTATTATGTAACTTTGAAGAGAAGTGTCCTGAACTAAGATCAGATCAAGGTGTACTCCTTTAGGGTAAGACATACCATACAGCATTTCCTGTGGTGAAATTGAAGTTGTTTTCCAAGTTGGCATTGTTTGTATATTAGACAGGGCTAGTGGGAGGCACTTTGTCCATGGCATTTCAGTCTTAATTCTTA
This sequence comes from Cinclus cinclus, assembly GCF_963662255.1. Lineage (NCBI taxonomy): Eukaryota > Metazoa > Chordata > Aves > Passeriformes > Cinclidae > Cinclus > Cinclus cinclus. The sequence continues at coordinate 1,339,377 of NC_085078.1, forward strand.
ATTTTAACAGCTGTTGTTGAAATGTTTGACTGATCCTTTCAACTGTCCCAGAACTCTGAGGGTGCCAGGGTGTATAGTACTCCCAGCTGATGCCTAGGGCCGAGGTCAGGAACTTAAGCACCTTTGATGTAAAGTGCATGCCTGGTCGGAGTCTATTGCTGGGACCAGGACATGCTTTGGTATTATGTGTTCTATGAATATTTTGGCTACCACTTGTAATGTGGCTCTAGCTGCAGGGTGTGCCTCTAGCCAGTGGGTTAATTGGTTTACTATTACTAGTAAATATTTCCACCTTCCTACCACCTTTCCTGTGTTCAAGGGAACATTAACAAATCCAATTAATTCAGTCTCTTGTCCTGCTAATGGCACTTGCCCCAGGGGGTAAAGGGGAGCCTTTGTGTCATTATCTCTGTCCTCTCTGCTGATACCATCTCTCCTGGTATTTCTTTGACTCCAGGGAGTCCTTTGAGCTATAGGGGGAGAGGGAGCAGAGACCCTGGTTGGAGGGGGGGGGGGGGGAGGTGGATGGGGAAGGGGGGTCTCCTGTATTTTCTGTATTATACAGAGGTGGGAGATTATCAAGTGTTCCCAGGTAACTTTTTTTTATCCTCATCCCTTTTTTCCTTTAAAGTATATACCGATAATGGTTTATGCTGTTCTGTCCACAGAGCAGCACAGTCACACTCCTCTCTGTAAAATGGTTCTTTACAAGCAACATATGTGTTTAATGCTCTACAAATCCAACCCTTAAACGATCCCAACATGGGCCAGTACAGATTATCTCTGCGGATCATTTCTTTGGTCCACTTTACCATACTATATTGAATCAATTTTTCTTTGCTTTTTACTTTGTATAATTCCCTTGTGTCTCAAGGTCTTACTATTACACCCAAAGGGCTGGCTGGTGGTATTTCTGGCAACCTGCTGGGCTTATTTTATTTCTTTGTTTTTCTTTTTACTTTTATGTTTGTGATTATAAGAACTTTGACCCCGTTTGTGGGTCGTCTGGACTTGAACCCTTTTACTCTTTCTTTGTCCTATTTTTACCTCAATGGACTGTCTTGAAGTGTTTTGTGCTCCACAGAGTGGAATTTTGCTGAAAGGGTGCATTGATTATTCAGGGGAAATGGCCCAGGGCTTAAAGGGGTCAGGGTGTTCTTCAAGGGATGATCATCTCCTCATGCCACTAGAGGGGATCAGGACACCAGTGTCCCCATTACTCGTAATCCTCAAAGACAAACCCCAGAACGCTCTGGTGCCCTCCGGGGTATGAGAGGGGCCTTGTTCCCACCCCTCTCCCTGCAGGCTCTGCTCACCTAGGCATCCAGCGAGGAAGCCTGGTGCTTCTGCTGCAGAACGCCTGCCAGCATTTCAGCCACACAAGGCTGGAGAAAAAGGCAGCATTAGAGACACACTGGGGGCACTGGGCTGGACTGGGAGGAAAGAGGAAAGCAGGGAGATCCTTGGAGAAGGGGCCTATGGGAGCAATGGGGTGCAGGAGCTGCTGTGCTCCTGCCCAGAAGCACTGGGGTCCTGGCCAAGGGGCACAGCTGGGGCAGGGGCTGCATGCTGGGTCATCCTGGGAGGTACTGGAGTGGCAGGGATGGAAATGCAGTGGGGCCCTCTGGGCAAGGGGTTCCCTGAGAAAGATCCATGGGCCTGGGGTGTTGTCTAGGACGCCAGTAGGGGTGCACTGGGCTGTGCTGGGACAGACTGGGATAATCTGGGGTGTAGTGGCCATGTAAGGGGACGGTCTGACACTGGCAGATTTCATGGTACCCACCAGAGGTGTCTTCAGGATCTCAAAGTTTTCGAAATCAATCTCCAGAAGGACCAGGAGACATCAGTGAATGCTGTGATGTCCCTGGTGCCAGCATGGGATGGGGGGACCAAACTGCTCCCCAGTTCACTGAGGGGATGCCCTCTAATCCCAGCACCCCACTCACCTCCCAGAGACCATCTTGGGTTCCTCCCACTCCAGTGCTGTCCCTGCCTGGGACTTGGCCACAGCTCCACAAGGCTCTTGACCCCACAGTGTGACTTCAATGCCCTGGCCCTTGGCCCAGGCCAGCACTGGCTCTGAGTAGGATGTGCCCATCCTAACAGACAAGGGGAAGTGGGCATTTCTCCTCGAGCAGCCACTGGAAGCTAATTGCGCAAACAGAGATGCCCTGTGACGAGGAGGGATGTTGCTCCCATGCCAGCATCTCTGATAAGCCCTGTTTACTCAGGGCCTGAAGCACCAGGAAGAAAGTGGCAATCTCGGGCTTCCTGGAAGGAAAATCCACAGTGAAGTTGTTCCTGAAAGCTGTCCCTGTCTGTGATTCCTCTTTGACATTTCAGAGCATTAGCGAAGGCTTCTGCTTCTCTCTTTCCACAGGGACCCTGTGGATCCATCAGATATGTGTGGTGGGAAGACGTGTGCCCAGATGGGAAAACATTTCAGGCCACTGCCTTGACTGTTTGCTCTGGAACTTGTCCAAGGAGCCACAGTAGCCACGGGGGAAGATTTTCCTCTGGAATGTTGCTGCTCTGTGCCCATGGAGGAGAGAGCAGAGTGTCCCTGTTGGGGATTCTTGGCCAGATGGACAAGTGCTGTGGTGTCATTGCTGTGCAGACATCACCTTGGAGAGGAACTCGGGAAGTGTCTGCAGGGTGCTAACCGGGAACTTTGGCTAGGGAGAGGTCCAGGCTTCCTTGGAGATCAGTGCCAGTCAGGGGGATGGCATTGGATGGCCACTGACCATGTGCCAACAGTCTGGGGACAGTGACCTGGACACACACAGAGGTTTCCAGTGTGGGTGCAGTGACCCCCATTTCCAGGGAACCCCGTGGGAATGTCCCTTCATCCCTGGGGGCTGGGTCTCAGCCCTCCAGAAACTGTCCCTACAGTTGTATTTTCCTACACTTGGGCCAGCCTTTCAGGACAAATGAGTTTCCCCTCTCCTACCGACAGTGACTTCAGTATAAGCAATTTGCAAGAAGGTTCTCAGCACAGGAAAGACTCAGACCTCATGAAACTGTTCCAGGGGAGGACACCAAGACACTTGGAGAGCTGGAGCACCTCTGTGACAGAGACAGGCAGAGAGAGCTGGCAGTGTTCAGCCTGGAAAAGAAAAGGCTGCGGGGACACCCCATGACCCTTTCAGATCATCAAGGCACCTCACAGGAAACAACAAACCTGTGTTAATGCCACAGAATGTCAAACAAGAATCAGTGGCATGGGCAGCTCTCAGGAACCATTTCTTGATGGATTTTTGCTTTGTGAAAGCCCAAGATATTTGAATGTCTTCCTGGTTCCTCAGGCCCTGGATGAACAGGGCTTATCAGAGATGCTGGCAGGGGACCAACATCCCTCCCCCTGAATGGGCACCTCAGTTTTCCCAGTTTGATCCCAGTGGCTGCCTGGGGACAAACACCAACTGCCCCATATCCCTCAGGATGGGCACATCCTGCTCTGGGCCATTGCTGGCCTGGGCCCAGGGCCAGGGTATTGCAGAGACACTGAGTGGGGACAAGGGCCCTGGGGAGCTGTGGGCAAGTCCCAGTGAGGGACAGTGCTGCAATGGGAGCCTGGTTGGACATGGGGTCCCTGGAACCTCCTGTGTGTGGCACCTGTGCATAGCAGGACCCAGTGCTCTGGGAGGGCACAATGGCTGCAGGTGTGACAGGATGAGGGTCTGCCCCAGGGCAGGGGATATTCCCACCTGGACTCCACCCTGGGGCTGAAGATGGGACCAGTTTGGGGCATGCAGGGAAAGGGAAATAATGGGGTGGTGTGGATGTGTGAAGTGCCACACCTGAGCCATTCCCCAGCCTTCAGCCTTGTCTGCGGGTGATCATCATTTCCCAGTTCTGCCCAGTGTCTCTAGTGCCTAGAGACCCAAATCACCTGGCTATTTCCTAGGTTTATGACACCGTTGTCCTAGCATGCCCCAGTTTTCTGAGATTCTGGAGTCTTGTTGTCACCAGAAGAGGGGTCAGTCCATCTCCTGTTTCTCCATGGGACAGGAGGGGGAAGAGTGATGATTCTGCACTGACAGGCTGGGTGAGTAGCTGGGGTCAGCTCTGGGATATCTTGAAGAAAAAGCCCTTGGAGAGAAGGGAAACCAAAGATGGGGGAATGTGACTCTGGAGGCTGTTGGAGGATGGATTGGGTTGGAGTGGGGGTGTTCTCCACAGGTGATCCAGCTTCCTTCGGCTCCCTGACCACCCCTCTTGGACCCCAGAGGTGCCTGGGCCCTTGCAGGGGCAGGTGGCCCATGCAGGAAGCTGGAGAGATGATGGGCAAGGGGGTTGGATGTGTGCCACAGATTGGATGGAATCTGTCCAGGGCTAGGCTTGTGGCCAGGGCTAGGGGCTGGGCCAAGCCAGGCTTTGGCCTGGGAGCTGCTGGGGAAGGAGCAGGGAGGAGTCCTGACAGGCTAAAGGTGCTCCTGCCCTGCGGCAGCCTCAGAAAGAGTAAGGGTTCAAGTCCAGACGACCTACAAACGGGGTCAAAGTTCTTATAATCACAAACATAAAAGTAAAAAGAAAAACAAAGAAATAAAATAAGCCCAGCAGGTTGCCAGAAATACCACCAGCCAGCCCTTTGGGAGTAATAGTAAGACCTTGAGACACAAGGGAATTATACAAAGTAAAAAGCAAAGAAAAATTGATTCAATATAGTATGGTAAAGTGGACCAAAGAAATGATCCGCAGAGATAATCTGTACTGGCCCATGTTGGGATCGTTTAAGGGTTGGATTTGTAGAGCATTAAACACATATGTTGCTTGTAAAGAACCATTTTACAGAGAGGAGTGTGACTGTGCTGCTCTGTGGACAGAACAGCATAAACCATTCTCGGTATATACTTTAAAGGAAAAAAGGGATGAGGATAAAAAAAAGTTACCTGGGAACACTTGATAATCTCCCACCTCTGTATAATACAGAAAATACAGGAGACCCCCCTTCCCCATCCACCTCCCCCCCCCCCCCTCCAACCAGGGTCTCTGCTCCCTCTCCCCCTATAGCTCAAAGGACTCCCTGGAGTCAAAGAAATACCAGGAGAGATGGTATCAGCAGAGAGGACAGAGATAATGACACAAAGGCTCCCCTTTACCCCCTGGGGCAAGTGCCATTAGCAGGACAACAGACTGAATTAATTGGATTTGTTAATGTTCCCTTGAACACAGGAAAGGTGGTAGGAAGGTGGAAATATTTACTAGTAATAGTAAACCAATTAACCCACTGGCTAGAGGCACACCCTGCAGCTAGAGCCACATTACAAGTGGTAGCCAAAATATTCATAGAACACATAATACCAAAGCATGTCCTGGTCCCAGCAATAGACTCCGACCAGGCATGCACTTTACATCAAAGGTGCTTAAGTTCCTGACCTCGGCCCTAGGCATCAGCTGGGAGTACTATACACCCTGGCACCCTCAGAGTTCTGGGACAGTTGAAAGGATCAGTCAAACATTTCAACAACAGCTGTTAAAATTAAGAATTAAGACTGAAATGCCATGGACAAAGTGCCTCCCACTAGCCCTGTCTAATATACAAAGAATGCCAACTTGGAAAACAACTTCAATTTCACCACAGGAAATGCTGTATGGTATGTCTTACCCTAAAGGAGTACACCTTGATCTGATCTTAGTTCAGGACACTTCTCTTCAAAGTTACATAATAACCATCAACAAAAACTTGCAAGAATTAAGTGGAAGGAAATTTTAGCTCAAACCATCCGTCTAGGATTTGCCATACGTAAGATTAAGCCAGGACAACATGTGTTAATTAAAGTGTGGAAAGAAGAAAGTCTGGATCCAAAATGGGAAGGACCATATTTAGTTCTGTTAACCACTGAAACAGCTGTACAGACAGCCAAAAAGGAGTGAACACATGTGAGTAGAGTCAAAGGTCCCATAACCCCTCCTACTGTAGGCTGGACAGCGACACCCGAGCTCAGAGACCTCGAAGTGCGAATTCACAGGACTGGATGTTGATACCGGATCAACTCGTCTCGAAGGTCTCCCAGTCAGGACTGAAAGTCACCTGTCCTAAACCTGGGTGTGACTGCAGCCCGTTCATCAAAAAACGGTGTCCATATTGTACTGAGTTGTGGCGGGGTCATTCCTGTGGTGGGTGTCTCCCACTCGCATTATGTATCCAGTGTAGAAGAAATTAATATAAGGAAACTGTTAAGGTACTGAATACTCTATCAGCAAGAGGAGAAATCAAAACTGATGATCATAAATGGTGGGAGTTATTTGAGAATAGAACAAGGGGAAAAGGAAAAAAAAAAAGAAAGCCAAAGCGGAGGTACTGGCAAGAAAGTGCTGGAAAGGGTTGAGTATACCGTGCTGTTACTGCTGTACCTCGTACCGGAATGTTAAAACCAAAAGCTGGGACAAAATTAAGAAATTATACCAAAAGAGAAAGACAAAGGGCGAGACCCCAGGACATAGTCCGTGCTGCCAAGAAGATTAAACAAACCTCCGCTACTGGCAGCAACCCCGTAGGCCTTGAGGGAGGCAGAGGGATGAGAACAGTCCTGGGAGTCATCCTATTGCTCCTTATGATGAAAGGAAATAGTGCTGATGCTTGTTCCAAGTGTTACCAGACAATCGGGTACGGCGGATGCACAGAATCCACCCTTGCCCTCCACACTCATATCAGTTCAGCCTGCTATAATAAGCACAACTTAGAAACGTGCACTGTTATAGGAAAAAGTTACTGGGTAGCCACCAATTTGGAAAAAATGGTGGGCTCTATTGGCATACCAAAGTTGCCCAGTAGGAGAAGCGTACCCCTGCTTCACAAAAGAAGGTCTGTGGGGATATTCAGATCAGGGAGGAGTGCAAAATCACTGCAAGGAGGAATGAATAAAGAACACAATTAAAACGCTCAAGGAAACAAGAACAAACCATAAGAAAAGTTTTAACTTGCACGAGAAATTGAAACAACAAAGCAGCAAACGGGACTTACCCACCTCGGAAAAGAATTTCTTAGCAGAATTAACGAAAGAAATTACTACTGAACTGAACTGAACCCCCCTGCTGGATCTGTGGAGAAATGCAAAAAACTGAACAATGGCCACAGAGGGGGGAGGGATTAAGCCCAAGCAACGAAAGGAATAGCTAAGCAACTTACTCAAACTAGAGCAGCAGTATATCAAAATTGACTAGCCCTGGACTATCTATTAGCTGAAGAAGGAGTGTGTGGCAAGTTTAATAATTATGAATGCTGCTTAAAAATGGTATTTATAACGGTGAAATAATTACTATAATTGCAGAAAAAAAAAATTAAAACAAATAGCCCCTGTACCTGTACAAACCTGGAACTCTATGCTTAATGATAATTGGTGAAGTAACCTGTTGGGGGAACTTGGTGGAAGAAATTAGGTTTTATGTTAACATGTGCATTATTAGAACTACTGTTCATGCCTTGTCTTGTTCCATGTTTCATTTGACACGTCCAATCAGTGGTTCAAGGAATGCAAATTGCTACAATACCAAGAGACCCTGAGATGGCAACGAAATTAATGGCAGTAAATGAATTAAATCTAGTACAAGAAGTACTGACAAAATTTAAAGCCCAAACAGGAATTAATGGGATAAAAAAAGAGAAGTGGGGAAATTGTGATAATTGATAAATGATTCGTGTTAATCGTAAAAGTTTTGGAGTTTGTATAAACCAGAATACTTAGACAAGACATGGAACTCGATAAAGGGAAATACATTTTTAAAACTATTCTGTTTAAATCCCCCTGTTATGAATATTTTGCTTCCTAAGTAAATTGTATTTGATACCAGTTTGCAAAATGAGGTTTTCCCAGAGCCTGAAAGATTTTGCAAAATCAGATCTCCCGCCTTTGCGTAATCAACTGCAACCTATCTGCTAAGACCAGACTTCCCACTTCTGCTGTTCTTTATCTACCAAAACCAGGTGGTTACTTGACAAATTGTCCGGAGATTTCACACAGCGGTCCCACGGATGTTTTTTTAACCACCACTGCTTACCTGGCAGAATTATGACAACAAAAGAAATTAAGAATTATTGATTACTACAAGGAAAACCATACTCTAGAAAGGAGCTGCAAACCAAGGTTCAACGGAGCGTGGGGTGGGCGCTGACCCCTCACGTTCCCCAGCGCTGCTTGCTCCGTCTATATCAAATAAAGCAACCTAAATTCTGCTAAATATCAAGACTTTTTGTTTCTCATTTATAACAGGATCTGCCCGGAAAGTTTTCTCTAGAGATGCCCCTTTTGTTCCCTTCTCTGGAGCTGCAGCAGCAATGTCTGTGTGCAGAGCTGAGGGAAGATCAGTGCTGGCAGAGCATGGTGCTGGTGTGGGGAGATGGACCTCAGTGAGCACAAACGCCATCAGCCCCTGGGGCCAGCAAGGTCTGGGGGACGGGAGGGAAACCACTCAGGTTTGTCGTGGCCTCTGAAAGTTTGTTCACGGGAGTTGTGAGTTTCCTGTCCCACTGCAGACATCATTGCTCACAGGGAGAGCTGCCTGGCAGCCACGCCCAAACTGCAGTGGTGCCACAGGAATTGTCTGCAGGGTCCTGCAGTGCCTCGTGCTGCTCCCTTGCCAGGGGCACCACAGGCCAGGGGGGCACATCTGGGCTGGTGTGTCTGGCTGTGGGGCTCCCTGTTCTGGGCACTGAGGAGGGGCTGGAGAGGCTCTGCAGGACTGACAGGATGGGCTCTGGGGACTGTGTGGAGAAGCTGAGGGACCTGGGCTGCTGGAGCTTCTGAAGAGGGGGCCCAGCGCTCATCCTGCAAGTGCTCCAGGGCTGGTTTCAGAGAATCACAAAAGCAGCAAGGATGGAAAAGACCTAAGCGATCCTCAAATCCCACCTGTGCCCTGACACCACCTTGTCTCACCTGAGCCTCCTCTTCTCCAGGATAAATAACCCCTGATCCCTCAGCCGCTCCTCACAGGACTTGTGTTCCAGACCCCTCACCAGCCTTGTTGCCCTTCTCGGGAAATACTTCAGCTCCTCCTCGTCCTTCCTAAATCGGGGCGCCCAGAACTGGAGACAGCACTCGAGGTGCTGCCCAAACAGTGCTGAGTACAGGGCAAGAATCACTGTGCTGGATCCTGCTGGCCAGGAGCAGGGCAGCCCCAGCTTTCCCCTCTCTGGCACATCGCAGCTGGGGCAGCCCCAGCGTTCCCCTGTCTGTGACAGCACAGCCATGGCAGCCCCAACATTCCATCCCTGGACATGCTCCATGGAAAGGTTCCAGTCAACAGAACCGACCTGCCACTGAGCACCCCCAGCCTGGGCTGATGTGGATTCCTCTGCACGCAGCTCAGCGAAGGTCCCCTTGGCCGCCTTCACTGTGCCACAGACAAGTGTCAGACACGGTTCCAGAGCCCTGCCCAGAGCTGCCAGGAGGAGTTGATTAAAACAAGAACACAAAAAAGTCCAACAAAAGAATCCCCCAAAACCAAACCAATCCATACAAACAAACAAATCCAACAACCAAAACAAAACCAAAAGCCACTAGAGAAGGAGATCACCTCCCCAACTGACCTGTTCCATCCTTCAGTTGGTACACCTGCACACACACAGGACCCGAGAGTTCAAAAAAAAGTGGATTCCTTGAGTACATTTGCAGGAAAAGCAGGTGAAAGACGGGCTCACAGTTAGGACTCTTCTCAGCGGAGCCAAAAAGGCCCCTTTGGCAACCGCAGGGATCTTGGAAATGGCAAGTGCCACACCCTCAGCACATGGGGGAGAAAAGGGCTCTGTGGTGCCCGCCATGGCATGTAAACCCTGCTCCCTGGGCACTTGACACTTAGGATTCTTACAGAGCAATCCAGTAGGGCCTTCTAGGTATCGAGCCCCAGGCTTTGTGAGCCCAGGCAGAGGCAGGCAGGACGCAAAGCTGGCAGCAAAGGAAGGGGCCAGCGAGGTGGGGCAGCCGGGGGTTGACGACAGCCTGCAGGGACAGAGGCACAGGGCATGGACACCGTAGGACAGCCTGGGCTGCAGAGGGCACAGGGATGGGCAGCAGCTGAAAGGCCCTGCCAGAGCCACCTCCTGAAGCACTTTGGCCATGGCTGCTGGCCCTGGGCCCTTGGCCAGCAGGGGACAAGTGAGCCTTGCTGTGCTGAGGTTTGCTCAGCATCAGAGACACCTTTCCCTTGTTTGTCTGCACCTGCCATCGCTTCCACCAGTGTTCTGCTCTAACTGGAACCTGGGGACACTTTCTCCGATGTGTCCTTCAGTGGCACCCATTACAGCTTCTAGAATCTTTGGACTTTAAATATCACTTTGAGTTCTTGACAAGATTTTTGAGCACACTCTCAGGGACTGAGTCTGATATAAACAACATCAAAGCCCTGAGAGGGTCATTAAAGTCATTCAGCTGTGTCTGTGCTGCTGAGCTGGGCTGGGCTGGGCTCCTGGCTCAGAGGGTGATCCTGCCAATCAAGAAGATCTACAAAATGACATTTCTACTGAGGAGCAGCTCCTGTGTGCAGCCCAGCAGGGCTGGGGCACTGCCTGCGGCCACCCCGGCTACAGCACAGGGGCACAGAGAGCTTCAATCTGTCAGGGCTGGGAAGATGCTCAGAGGTGACTGGGGCGGAATCACTCCCAGCCTTTGACACAGGAAGCCTCTGGCTGCAGGACAATGCAGCTGCAGCTCCTGGAGTCATCTCCTAAAGCTGGAACATTTCACGGACGATGCATTCTCTAAGTACAACTCAGAGTATCTCTGGTACAGAGGATGACAAGCTGGGAGCTTGTCACGATCTGCCAGTACAGGCGGGGATCATGATGGTTCGTTTTGATCTCGAGGTACAAAAGACACAGCAGGGGACAACAGTATGCTTCAGAATACTCACAGCAGAGCACTTTTATTTGGTGCTAAGCACACAGTTATGTGCTATAGATGGCAGAGTTTTTAAGGAAACAAAGTCAAGAGATAGAGAGAAAGAGGGGAAAAGAGGGGAAGGGAAATAGCTACCAAGGGATGAGACACCATCCTTGTGGTCATAGACGGGTGTGCTCGGGGCCTTCTGCCAATGGACGGGTCTTCCCTCTGTGGGGAGATCTCAAGGGGCTTCTTCAAGGAGTCACCTTCTTAAAGTCTTTCCTCAAAGCGAATGGCTTCTGGCCATGAGGTAGGGATGTTTACGGACCACTGTGTGTCCAGAGAAGCAGGCACCCACATGTCTGGGCCGGCACTTATGACGGCACAGCACAGCACGGCACAGTGCACCTGTGACAGCCACCTGCCACGCGTCTACCTCGGCCGGGTCAGAGCTCCTGCTCAAAGCCGACCAGGTCAGGAGCACGTGGGGTACACGGGCATCTTCTTGCGACGGTCATGAGGAAAATGAGGGAAACTTTGGACCGTCTCTTACACCACCCCGTGACTCACAATCTTTGTCGAGAGAGCTCCTTTGTAGTGTTGTTGCTGCGGTGTCTTCAGTTGCGAAGTGTAGAAGAATGGCTTAGAGAGAAAGGCCATATTCCCATGCGAGAACTAGCTGACAGGGCTTTGGGAAAATACTGACACAGTGGGTATTTTGAAGGACAGCTTTTCCTTGAGCAATAGATATGGAACCACTTTTGCAATAACAGGATACTTCCGTTAAGATAGTATGCAGAACCTCCGCAGCTAAAGGATCACAAGAATGAGGAACTGGGTGGGACTGACCTTTGCTGCGGTAGCCAGTGATGAGCTTGCTTTTGCACTATGTATGAGCTTAATTATTGATGATATAAATGTAACTAAGAGCATGCAATAAATTGTGACTTGCTGATCATTCACACTGAGTGCTACATTTCTCCCGCCAACTCCAACAGCGAAGTCTTCAGGACTCATCCAGGTTGGTAGCATATTCCGAAAAACAGGGACAGAAAGTCAGCCAAAGAAAAAAGTAGGAAAGGGAAAGGGAAAGGGAAAGGGAAAGGGAAAGGGAAAGGGAAAGGGAAAGGGAAAGAACAAGTTCAATCTTTCAAAGTAATTTCAATTTAAGTAAGTATTTTCAATTTAAAACACAAGTAAAATTATTAATCAGTAATTTCAATTTGAAACACTAATTTAAGTAATTTCAATTGAAAACACAAGTAAAATAATTAATAAGTAAGTTGAACACAATTTAAAATAATGAATAAGCAATTTCAGTACAAAACACAAGTAAGATAATTAAAAAACAAGTCAATACCAGTACATCATTTCAACACAATTTAAAATAATTAAGAAGTATTTTAAGTAGATAATTAATAAAATAAAATAATTTCTAGGTAATTGGATTTTGAAAACACAAGTCGTCAATATAACATTTTAAATACTCATGTGTTTTTCATCTTGCATCAATAACCTTGGGGACGTCATCAGTGACTGACTTGTGTATATTCATTATGGATGTCAAGTGTGTTAACTGCTTCATCATTCTCCAATTCATGTTGTACAGGATTGCTGATATAACCAAAACCAATCAAAACCAAAATCAAAAGGACAGTGATGGGATGACACAATTTGTTCAGGACACCTGTGGCAGTAGGTGACCACCCAAAGAGGGTATCCCACCACTTGAGTTCAGCATCTTTCTTTACTCTTTCCAAAACATGATGTAGTTCCTTTACATGGTGATGAAGAGTTATCAGAGTTTTGGTCTGTTTTTCTTAATCCTTTCCAAAATTTCAATTAAATCCTGGGGAAGCAGCAATTGCTTTACCAGAGCGAGGTTCATTCCAACGGGAGTAGGCAATAAATGGTGGATTCATGTGTAATTGGACTGCAAATGGCGGCAAGACGTAACTGGGACTACATAAGGAAATCACATCCTACAATTCTAGTAAAGTTACAAATGCAAACATTCGAATGATTTTATTATGCACTACCAAATTTTCTATGATAACAGGTTGCCAGCAGTTCTTAAGCATACACAACCATTGCCTATATAAATCAGCACCGTTTCAGGAATCTCGTTTGGACGTATTTCAAAGTTACAAACATTTGGCTCTGTGTCCAAACAAATATCTTGAGCTCTAATTGCGTTACTTTCACAGATAAACCCTTGTTGTTCCCGGACAGTACAAGTTTCCAAATTCACAGTTTCCCACTTCTCACCAATTTGACGGGCCCATTCTCTATGCTTAAAAGGATAGAGAATAGCTCCATCACGATTCAGCCCGAATGCAATGATGGCGAATATGGAATGCACTGAAGCATTATGTATCATCAGCACAAAGGCTCTGGCTGTGTTTGTGCTGGGGTCATAGCTAAAATGTACCAAGTTCCACCAGGATTGGAATTCTCCTTCAAAGTCAGTGGCACTATCCCAAATTCTTTGCCGAATTTCAGTAGGAAAAGTGCCTTCCTCGCCTTCTCTGATAATTGAGGCAGCAACAAACCGCACCCACAGCTGAGCCTGGATACAGCTGAGACCTAAAGAGATGTTATTTTGTGCAGCACCGAGTTCATCAGTTATCGGTTTGCGGTCATTTGCATTTACCTTTTCCCAATTTGCCAAAATGTTTGATAGGAACCATTGTTGGGTTCCCAAAGCTGTCAAAGATGACTGCAGTGGTTGCTGTAATTTGGTGACATCTCCAGATGTAGTAGCCAATTTATTCCTCAGTACTTCTGAATCAATGCTACTGAAAATTCCCAATCCTGCTCCCACAACGCCGATTATGTCTCTTGTCATTCGTTTGTTAAAAGGGTTCAGGATAAGCGGTGGTGGAGTAGCAGGTGTCACAATAGTCACATCAAATTCCCCCCAGTATTTTGTATTGTTTTTACCACACATGATTTTATGGGAAAACTGTACAGCAATGAAATGGAGCCAACAATTCTGATTTTAAATTTTACAAAGTACAACACGGCCGTGAGGTCTTGTGCCATAACTGTGTACAAGTTTGATGAGGGATTCAGCAATGAATTTATGTGTTATTGTAACCATGAAGCTTTGTCATTTCAATCTTGTTGGTTTAGTTCAAGTAAAATTATACCAACAGTCAGTAAGTATCAGCAGTGTTATCATGGGTTATCTGGTTCTTCATGTCCCTCGGTGCTCTTCTGTGAAAAGTAAACGCAACAGAGTCTGCCATGAAGAGGCAGGAAATTAAAATGATGAAACTATCTAGCATGTGTGAAGCTACCCACCGCATGGCAAAATTCTCTTACCTTGCGATAGTTCAAATTTCTTGCCACCTCTCTCTTTTGCCATACTGGAATTCGGTTAACTTCCCAATCATTTTGCTGCCAAAAAGGAAGCCACTCTGTACATCCCTGAAACACAGCATAAGAGTCAGTGTAGATGCAAACAAGAGAGGTATTGTGTACCTCACACTGGAAAACACTCCAGGCAGCCATCAGTTCCCCAATGTGAGCACTGCCTTCTCCCTCAGTAATGATTCATTCATCAGAAGTGTGGAGGGCTACTGCTCTGTGTTTCCACACCTTTCCCTCTGGTTTGGCAGAAGCATCAGTGAACCAAGAATTTGCTGATTGTTCAGAGGAGAAAGGAGGGGCTACTTTAATTGCCGAGGCAGCTTTGTCTTGGCTGCTCCCCAAGCTCTCAGTTTCTTGTATAGCCCAATGTTTTATAGCAACTTCTGTTATTGAGAAGATGTTACAATAATGTTCAATCTGGGCATACCACTTCCTAGCTGAGGATCTATGGGCCACCGCATCAGGCAGGGGAGCCCCAGTAGTGACCACTACGATCACTTTGAAAGGACCTCTTAATGAAATTGGTCGTTGCCCTACAATTTTCTCCACTTCTATGAGAGCTAAGCTAACCGCAAACAGTCATTTAACCCAGATAGCGTATCTTTATTCAGCATCTTGAAAGCCACGGAACTACAAACAAATAACAGGCCTTGTAGGACCATCAGGGCCTTGTTGCCATATGTGAACTGACAACCCCGAGATGGGGAATCCCCACTCTACCTGGAAAGGGTCTGTGGGGTGAACAGGGCCCAGGGCTTGATGAGCTGTTGCTTCAAAAATCAGCACTTGCAGTGCTTCCTCCTGAGAAAGAGTCCAATCCCATTTCACCCCTTCCCTCAGCAAGTCATAAAGAGGCCTGGCAATTATTGAAAAGTCTGGAATGTGCTTTCTCCAGAACACTAATAATGTCCACATTTTATGGCTGTTGGCAGGACAACGCGAAGGTGAACCTGGTGTCTGCTGAGAAGGGGTTGTATAGGGAGAAAAGGGAATGGGGCCCAGAGTGGGTGGAACCATTTTTGGTACATTGCTCTGCTTCTTTCAGTGGGTCCAGAAGTTCTAAAGTTTTAGTGTGTTCCTCTCTTAGAGCACTTTCTAACAACTGTTTCTCATTTTGCAACAAAGAGCACTCATGTTTTCCAACAAAGATACTTGTTCCTTTCTTCATTTAGTTGTTCTGGCAAAATTTGAACTCATTTTTGTAGAGAATTTATAATTGTAGTCTCCTCATTTGTTTGCTTGAAGTGATTTTCTAGAGCTGCCCTAAGACAGGCTCCCAAAACAGAACAGAGTACAGTTTTATTTTTGTACAGTTTGAATTTTGACTCCCTTTGCAGAGAACATATTCCATCAATCACATTTTCTAAATTATACCAATTATTTGGTGCCCACTCTTCTCCTCCCTGAGAGGGTCTGGCACTATATATAGCTAATAGAGCAAAAAATGCAGCTTTATTTGTTGCACTGCAATTTTCACTCATTTTATGAAGGGGCAAGTAAAAACCACTGCAGGGAGGTATATCACTTAAGTTACACACACGCGCACACACACACACACACACACACACAACTTTTCTCTGTGTTCCCTTTCACTTCCCTGTGTGGGTGAAGAGACCGAAGCTGCTTGGGAGGCACTAGCTTCAGTACAAATCCCTGGTTGTCTCTTTGCTACACCAAGCAGTCAAAAAAACCACAATAAAAACCAACAAAACAGTCCTGTCTTCCACACCAAGAGATCCTAGAGTGAAATTCTACAGACAGAGCCCTCAAACAAGTGTGGGGGTGCTCTCCACCTAGGCCTGTGCAGTTTGCAGGAAATCTGAACTTGCCCCCCTTGCTTTCTGGACAAGCTCACTCCTTTTGAGGTGACCAGCTAGGTGCGGCTGGAGCAAGATGTCCTTCCCCTATTACAGACTACACACAACCTTGCAGCCCTTCTGTCTGTCATAATCCAGTCCGTGATGCCAATTTAATGTCACGATCCGCCAATCCAGGCGGGGATCGTGATGCTTTGTTTTGATCTTGAGGTGCAAGACACAGAGCAGGGGGACAGCAGTATGCTTCAATATAGCACTTTATTTGATGCTAACAATTCAGTTGTGCGACAGAGGGGAGAGTTTAAGGAAACAAAAGGGGAAAAGAGGGGAAGGGAAATAGCTACCAAGGGATGGGACGGAGTCCTCGTGGTCTTCGGCCAATAGACGTGTCTTCCTTACGTGGGGAGATCTCAAGAGGCTTCTCCAAAGAGTCACCGTTTTACAGTCTTTTCTCAAAGTGAGCGATGTCTGGCCAAGAGGTGGGGAGATTTATGGACTATGGTGTGCTCAGAGAAGCAGGTGCCAATCTGGCTGGGCTAGTGTGGCCTCGAAGAGCAGTGCACCATGACGGCACAGCACAGCACAGCTGCAAACAGTTATTTGGTAAACCTCTACCTCGGCCAGGCCAGAACTGTTCAAAGGCAACCAGGCCAGAAAACTCCTGTCTGGAGCGAGTGGGGTTCACCGGGGTCTTCTTGTGATGGTCGTGAGGCAAATGAGGGAAACTTCGGACCGTCTCTTCCAGATGACAGGAGATGAATTCCCAGAAGTGGCTGTAACGGCCATCTATGGGGTTGGGAGCACTTTGGAGTCTGGGGATGCTTTTGGGGTGTGCCAAATGGGTGCTGCGGGGGCACTTAGAGATCCTGGGAGGTCTGGGGGACACATACGTGACATGTGGTGGGTGGACACTGGGGTTCTGTGAAGCCCAGGGTATGACGGGCGTTGTTGTCCCAGCTCCAACGGGGCTCAACTGGGCCGTGGGGCATGACGGGAGCCACAGGCAAAAACAGAAAAGATGGCGCCGACACCAGGCACCGCCCCCAAAGTGCCAAGACCCAGCACTGATTGGTTGTGTGCAGTGATGGGCGGGAGTCTTGGCAAATGGGAGGCACCAGAGGCAGGAGCCCACTCCATCCCCAGTACAGCCCCGTACAAACCCAGTGCCCCTCCAGGTCATCCCAGTACACCCCAGTCCCACCCAATACACCTGGCTTAGTTCCCAGTCCATTCCAGTTCCTCCCCGTATTATCCACAGTAGGCGTCAGTGTCCCCCAGCCATCCCCACAGTGCGCCCTGTGTCCCTAGTTTGTCCCAGTACTTCCAAGTATCAATCCCAGTATGTCCCAGTAGTTTTCAGTGCAACCCCACAGTCCATCCCAGTCCACCCAGATTCCCCCTCAGCATTCCCCATGTTCCCACGTTGACCCACTCCTCCCCAGTATCACTCCCAGTATGTCCCAGCGTTTCCCACAGTGCTCCCAGTGTTCCCCAGTATGTCCCAGTTCTCCCAAATGTTTCCAAGGAAACCTGAACTTCTCACGGTTGCCGTGGCACACAAACGCAGCCGTGGGATCAGTGCAGTGTCCATGGCCCTGTACAGCCCCTGGCAGTGGCCCAGTGCAGGATGCGATGATGATCCTCCCGCAGAGCTGGCCCAGGGCAGGCTCTGCAGTGCTTTTGGTGGCACCTTGGGCAGGCACACTCCTGAGGACTATGTCTGTTTGCAGTGGAGAAAATTAGGAGTTTTAGATTGTTTAAAAAAATTAAAAAGGGAAAACATCTCTTTGCCTGAGCGCAGCCAGTTCTCCAAGCAAAGCAGGTTCCAGATGAGGGAGGACAGACGGGATGGGGCTGGGCAAAGTGGAGCAAGGTTGTCCACACTGGGTCAGACCTCAAGGCACAGCTTCTCTGAGCAGGCCAGACCTGCCGAGGAGAGACCCTGGATCAATATCAACCACACAATGCTCTAATCACCTCTGCTCTAAAATCAGCAGTAATAAAATCCACCCTTTAAAACTCCAATGGATATTTCTCCATAACTGCAGCAGAAAACCTTCCTCATGGACTGCACCAGACCAGAGGGAAATCAAGGCAGAGCCGTGGTTTGTCAGGACTTGCTTGATCCCCGTGAGCCCCGTGGTGCATTTGGTGCTGAGTCCTTGAACCTCAGGGCCTAGGAGGAGATTGCACAAACCCTTCGAGGAGTCCAATTCAGAAGAACCTTTCAGCTGCTGCCCATGCCTGTGCCTTGGGCTGGCCCAGACTCCTTCTGGGGGATGTGTTGCACCTCAGCCCTGCTCTGGGAGAGAAATTCCTTCTCCTTGTTTCCAGTCTGGGCCTCCACAGCTGCCCTTGGTATTAATTGTTTCTTTCTCTGGATATTCTCTGTCAAAAGAGCCATCATCTCTGAAACTGCCCATCAATCCCTCCCAGGGCTCTCCTCTGCTGTCCTCAGTCTCCAGCCCACTGAGCACAGAACTCCTTTCTCCACTCCTTTGACCACTATCAAATGGTCATGTGCTTGAGGCCATGGGCACCTGGACAAGAAGGACAGTTCTTTTCCATAGAAAGGAACGTAGGGAGCCCCAGTGTTTCAAAGGCAGGGAAGAGTCGGCCCTCAGGAAGCCAAGGTAACCTACATAGTCCTGGCAGCTTTTGTCTGGGAGCTATCCTTGTATATATCCAGAATTTCAGAGGCAGTATCCCAATCTTGGCCGCCAATGCCTGTGCTTGAAAGATGTTTTATTCTCCATGGAAAGAAAAGGCTCAGGGGCTGCCCCCGGGGTGCGCGGGGCTTGGCACAGGGCTGAGAAGGCAACGGAAAAACGGAAAAACGGCCATGGGGACAAACGGCCCCAGGGCTTCAGTTGTAGTTGCAGCAGCAGCGGCAGCAGCGGCAGCAGCGGCAGCAGCGGCGAATCAAGCGACTTTGTCAACCCTCTGGATCTCCTCTCCCTCTCCCGCAGTCCCACAGCCTCTCTCAGTCTCCGTTTCCCGGTGTCTCCCTCCTCTCCCAGTCTCCCTCTCCCCGTTCCGAGCCGGCTCATGCCCCCAGCCCGCCCTCGGCCCCGGGCGGGGCTTCCCCGTCCCCGTCCCCGTCCCCGTCCCCGTCCCCGGCCGTCCTGCCGCGGTCTCTCCTCCGCCCGGCTCTGGCTGTACTGGCAGTGGCGCTGCTGGGCGGGGATCAGTGCCTGGTGCGGCATCGCCTCCCTTTGGCTCCGCCTGCCCCGGCCCCGGCCCCGGCCCCGGCCCCGGCCCCGGCCCCGGCCCCGGCCCCGGCCCCGGCCCCGGCCCCGGCCCCGGCCCCGGCCCCGGCCCCGGCCGCAACGTGGGCTCCGACCTCGGCCTCAACGCGGGGTCCGGCCCCGACCCCGGGCCCGGCCGCAGCCCCAGCCCCAACGTGGATCCCAGTCCCGGTCGCGGTCCCGGCGCCAGCTGCTCCCGGAGCCCGCAGAGCGCACACAGGGCGCGGCCGCTCCCGCCGCCTCCGTTGGGGCTTCCCCGGCCCGAGCTCCGCCGCTCGGCAGCGCGGCCGCTGGCCCCGAGCCGCCGCTGTCGCGTTCCAAAGAGCGAACGCCAGGGGCAGCCCGGCCCGGGACGGCTGAGGGGCGCTCGGGGCCCGTGTCTGGCCCCGGGCCGAGCGCTGACAGCCGCGTCTCGCCGGCAGGGAAGGTGGAGCACGGCATTAAGGAGCGCTACCAGCTCGGTTCGCTGATGGGGCGCGGCGGCTTCGGCAGCGTCTGGGCGGCGACGCGGCTCTCGGACGGCGCCCCGGTGAGTGGAGGGGCCGGCGGCGGGCGGAGGAGGAGGGGAAGAGCAGGAGGAGGAGGAGGAGGAGGAGGAGGAGGGGTCGGGGAGGGATGGGGCTCGGCAGGGCGGGCGGCGAGCTAAGCCCTCTGCTCCCCTTGGCTTGCAGGTGGCCATCAAAAGGGTGCCACGGAACCGCGTCCGACACTGGGGTGAGCTGGTGAGTGAGCGGGGGTCAGCGGGAGAAGCCGGGGCGTGCTGGGTGGGCATGAGCCGAGGCCCAGCAGGGTGGACAGCGCGTGTGGGGCCAGCAGAGCATCCCGGGCTGGGTGAGGGCTTCCCGAGCCTTGGCACGGCATCAGCCCCGCTGACGGCATCGTGGTCCTCCTGCAGCCCGACGGCACCAGAGCACCAATGGAGATCGTGCTCCTGGACAAGGTGTCCACTGGCTTCCCTGGTGTTGTCCAGCTGCTGGAGTGGCTTGAGCTCCCCAGCGAGATCCTGATGGTGCTGGAGCGCCCGGAGCGGTGTCAGGACCTCCGTCATTTCATTCGGGCACGGGGGTTCCTGTCCGAGGAGGTGGCGCGGCAGCTGTTCCGCCAGGTGCTGGAGGCCGTGCAGCACTGCACCAGCTGCGGAGTCCTGCACAGGGACGTCAAACCAGAGAACATCCTCGTTGACCTGGCCAGCGGGCAGGCAAAACTGATTGATTTTGGCTGTGGCACCTACCTGCAGGACACAGCCTACACTCACTTTGCAGGTGAGCCCACACAGCACCGTCTTCCCGCTCCCAGCATCTCCTGGCCCAACAGCTCAGGGCCCAGCCTGGCTGTGGGAGCGCGGACTCTCCTTTTTGCTGCCAGTCATGGCACTGAGTCTTCAGCTGAGTTGCTTTCCACTGGGGGCGGCTGGGGGGACAGCTTCCAGCCCTGCTGGCAGCCTTTGCCAGCCGCTGTGCCCAGGACTGGGGCTGGGGCAGCCAGCCTGACAAAAACACCCATGGGTGGGGGTAGTAGGGGAGCAGGGGAGGGGCAGAACCTGCGCACCCGCTGTTTTGGTGTGCAGGTGAGAAAGGGCTTGCACTACTGTGCTCGCCTTGTTTGCCTTGGCCTCATAATTGTTTTTTGGGGCAATGCAGGCAGGGAGGATGGAGACATGGATTTCCCCACCACTGAGTGGGTTTTTCCTTGTCATGCTCAGGCCTTGCTAGGGCTTCTGCTGCCCTCTTGCAGCACCAGTGGCTCCTTTTCCAAGCCCAAGTTTGTACACAAGTCCCAGGTGCTGGCCAGAGGCAAGGGGTCACACCATGTGCCATTGGTGCAGCCCTAGCATGGCCAAGGATTCTGGGGCCAGGCTCTGGGAGCAGCAGCATTCCCCTGATGAACTCCATCTCTGTCCCATAGGAACACGGTCCTACAGCCCCCCGGAATGGACCCGCTTTGGCTGGTACTATGGCAAGCCAGCTACCATCTGGTCCCTGGGCATCCTGCTGCACCAGATGGTCTGTGGGAAGCACCCTTTCAGGAGGGGCCGGAACATCAGCTGGAACCATCAGCTCTCACTGCCACAACGGCTCTCTCAAGGTGAATCCTCATCTCTGGGCACGGGGGGAATGGGAGGCAGTGCTGGGAGACAGCAGTGGGCTCGTGAGCATCCCGCTCTGGCAGCTGCTGAGCACGTGGCACAGGTCCTGCTCTCCTGCTCTCCTCCAAAACAAAGAACTGATGGGAGGCTTTAGGCCCAGCTCTGAGCACACGCAGCATGGCTTGGGCATGGGAATAATGGGGCAAAGCAGACTGCAGCCTCCTCCAAGTGACCGGTGGTTTCTGCTTTCTCTCTCCAGACTGCCAAGATCTGATCAAAAGGTGTTTATCCATGCTCGACATAGAAAGGCCCTCATTAGAAGACCTGCTTTGTGACCCTTGGATGCAGCAAATTCACCTGACGTAGAAGAAGGGAGAGAGCCACAGGCGCACTTTGATGCAGGGCTCTGGTAAGTTCCAGCTCCACACAGGCCTTGGCAATCAGAAGCAAAGAAGCCCAGACTGTTTTGTCCTGCCTGTGCCACTGCACCCAGGTCATCAGATGGGAACACCCAGCCCTTGGGCTGGAGCTGAGCTGCTCTCTGCCCAGCACTGGTGGCCACCATCTGAGCTGGTTTGGCTTGTCCTGGTTCACTGACAGCTGGGGCCCTGGGCAGAACACTGAGAGCCTGGTCTCCCCCCCAGGGAAGGAGAAGGAGCCCCTGGAGAAGCTGTAGCAGGTGGGGCTGCTGCTGCTGGGGACAGCGAGGATGACATCAAGGATGACAACCTCTTCCTCCACCTGGCCACTGGCAAGCTGAAGATGACAGACTTGGATTCTGGCACCTTCTTCAAAGCCAGGCTCCACACAGCAAATTTACAGATGAGTCCAGACCCAGGGGGATGCTCCCAGATTTGGGCATTGCACAGCCTGCCCAGGAAACAAAGGTTCCCCCTTTGCTGGGGAGGATAAAATTGATTCTTCTGTCGTCTGCCAAGCTGCCTTTTGGCAGGACTGGGGGATGGGCTGGGGTGGGTACGAAATGGGAGTTGGCTCCTGGCCCTGCCAACAGCCCCCAGCACCCACCGTGCCCCAGCTGGGGCTGGGGCAGCCAGCTTGACACAAACAAAGCCCCGTGGTGGGAGCAGAGGTGGGGCTCCAGAATTGTGCTTGGCTGCTTTGCTTTGCAGGCAAGGAAGGGCTTGGGCTGCTCCACTGCCCTTGCTTGCTTTGGGATCACCATAACTTTTGCGGCAGCGCAGGGGGAAAGGGAGAAAGCACGGGCTTCTCTCAGCCATGGGTGGCTTTTTCCCTGGCATGTAGGGTTGGGCCTTCCTCAAGCCCTTGATAGAGATAAGATTTTTTACCATTTCTCTTTTCCCCCCCTTTGCACTGTAACCTATTTTCATTATTTTGTTGTTTGTTTCTCTAAAGGAAGTGTTCCAGGTGGGGTCCAGTGTGGATCAGGAGGTGCTTGGGACCAGCTGCGGTGTGGACGGGCCGTGCGCTTGGAGAAGGCTGAGGACATCGTTTGGGACCAGCTTTTCTGCCAGCAGCGATGGCATGAGGTGAGTCCCCGTCTTCTTTGCATGGTGGGATAAGAGCTTTTGGGAAATGGCAGCAAACACCGGAGCATCCTGCTGTGGCAGCTGCTGAGGAGGAGGATGTGCCATGGCTGGCTGCAGGCTGGGCACATGTCCTGCCCTGCTGCTCTGCTGCCCAATGAGGCGCAGCAAGGATGGGCAGCTTTGGGCACTGCTCTGGGCATGGCCAGCGTGGCCTGGGCACCGTGGGAGCTGGGACAAGGGTGAGCCTTCAGGAGCCTTCAGCTGACGGGCAATTTCTGGTTTCTCTCCTTGCAGCCGGGCCCTGTGGATGCTGAGGCTGCTCTGGGCTCTGCCAGGGCTCTGCTGCAGCTCAGCACCGGGCCCGAATCAGCCAAAGGAGAAATGGTGTGACCTGCAGCAGAGACTTGCTTGAGCATTTTGGCAACGCAGCTCAAGTTTGCAGAGTGTACACCTCCAAGGGAAAACAAAGTAAACCTGTTCAATACCTTCTGAAATGAAATCAATCTGGAACGACCCCAAATGACATTTTCAGCTTGCACAAGCTGTAGCTCAGCCCTCCTCTGAACAGTTCTCTCCCCCACCTGCCTTTTACTTCACAACTGCTCCCTCCTTTCCCCCACTGAGTTCCCAGCCCATCACAGTCTCCATCACGTTGTTGCCTTCCTTGATACCCCTCACCACGAGGAACACTGATCCCCAGGCTTAGGATCTCATGCTGTCACTGGCTGAAGAGCAGCAATGTCTCAGAGGTCCAGTGAGATTTTAGTGTCATTCAGAGCTGCTCTCCAGCCCTCAGTTCTCCTCACTGCTGAGTTCCCACTCCCTTTTCCTCGTCCTTCCAGCAGGATGAACTCTGTGAATCCCCCTGAGCTTCCCCACTCTTCCCAGCCCACCCATGCACCTCAGTTAGGCTGAAGCTGAAGCTTCTTTGTCTCCTCTGGCACAGCAGTGCAGTCCCCTGTGCAGGGAGCCCCAGCCCCAGAGCACAGCACACAGCAGTGCAGTGCTGGGCTGGACCAGCTCCCCTCCACCCCTGGCTTGGCTGTCTGTGGCAACTGAATGCTCCCTGTTTGGAGCTGTCATTGCAGGACGGCCCCAGGGCAGAGCCCAGCCGGGCTCCCACTGCATCCCCTGAAGCTTGGGGCAGACACTGGGCCCTGGGCTGAGGTTCGTGGGGAGCACCCAGAGCTGTGGCTTGCAGTCAGTGTTTGCAAGCCTTGTGTTCTCATCTCCTGCAGCCTGTGGGGAAAACAACCTGTGCTGCCAGGCCAGCACTGCCCCTCTGGGCAGGGACAAGGCTGAAGGGCTTTCCCATTTCAGAGCAGCCAGCATTGAGCCTTGGCAGGGCCTGGCAGGGCTGGAGCCAGGTTTGTCTCCCGTCCAGGACTCACTGCTCACCCACCCCCACTGTGCTCACTTACCCATGGACAGAAGGGTCTGTCTATGCCAGGGGCTCTGGGATGTCTCTGTACCCATGGACTGAAGGGTCTCTCTGTGCCAGGGTTTCCATGATGTCTTTGTACCCACGGGTGTAGAATGAACACAGAGACTGAAAAGTGTCAGTCACGTTGCTTTCACACTCCTTCTTTTCTGTACAAGACACATCCATGTACTCCACCATGTATGGCTATATTAAAAGGGTTGGAAAGGATAGAGATTTCCCACCGAGCTCTAACTTTGGCATAACTCACCTTGGAAGCCAGTGGCCGGGGGATTTTTTTCACAACTCTGTGAGTAGGTGTCCAGGAGCTGAAGGGAGCAGCATTTAGAAGCAATTTCATGCTGGATTTCTATGCAGGAAGTGGAGTTGACAACCATCTGCATCTCTGCAGCTGTGCTGGGACTCTCTTCCCTCCACCTCTGCTCACAGGCACTGCCCCTGCAGGGACAGAAAAGGGGGAGGAAGACCTGTCTTGGTCACACAGGGCAGAGCAGGACGCTTTATTGTACCTCAATGCACAGTGATCATGCCTCTTTACTGTCTGCTTAACACAAGCACAGTACCTGCTGATGTAGCAATACTGTGACTAAAGGCATCCCTCTATGGAAAATATTATCAAAAGATAAGAAATGAATAGTAGAACACACCAAATAGAGTAAGAAAAAAGACACTTGGCACAAAGCAGTCTGGGCAGTCTGTAATGAGTTCCATTCTTAAGTTTATACAGACAACAAACAGGCACTTTATTAATCGTTTCTGGAAAGCACAGAGTTGTTATATTTCTCAGGGCATCCTCAAGCTCAGGCTGTAGAGAAGGGGGGGGACAGTTTTGGAGGCACCACCAAGTAGAGAACCGACAGTGCCAGACCCAGGGATGGGCACCAGGGTGGCACAGGTGACCTTTAGGTTTTGCAGGGCCCAGGCACAGGGGCTGTGCCAGAGCCAGGGCTGAGGTCACACTCTGTGGGCTGAGGCAGATCCCCAGCCAGAAATCCCCCCCTGACCCAGCAGCTCTGCAGTGGTGGCCACCAGGCCAGCTTGCCAAGGGAGGCTTGTGGCCATGCCCTGCAGGGAGCTGCTGCTGCCAAGGTGCCTTTGGCGTCTCGGGCTCTCCCTGGCACAGGTCCCACCCCGGCACTCTGCTCTTGTGCCCGAGCCCTTTCCTGTGTTGGGGTTGGCTCGAGGCTTTTCCTGCAGCAGGATCTGCTCTGGCCATGGCCCAGGAAACGCAGTTCTTTCTGGAGTAGGAGGCTCTGCCTGGAATGGGCTCAAACATCTCCTAGAAGCCTCTGTTAGCAGAGCTCCCAGTGGAAAATGAAGAGTGGGACCATGATGCTTTTGGTTTAAAAATGCTGAAACCTGCTTGCCCAGTTTGATCCCAGTGGCTGCCTGGGGACAAACACCCACTCCCCGATAACCCTCAGGATGGGCACATCCTGCTCGGGGTGAGCACTGAGCTGGGCCCAGGGCCAGGGCATTGCAGAGACACTGTGGGGGGACAAGGGCCTTGGGGACCTGTGGGCAAGTCCCAGACAGGGACAGTGCTGGAGTGAGAACCTTGTTGGGGATGGGGTTCCTGGCAAGCCCCATGTAGAGCAGCTGTGCAGAGTGGGAGCCAGGTACTCTGGGATGGCACAGTGGCCACAAGTGTGACAGGCTGAGGGTCAGGACAGGAGATATTCCCCTCTGGAATGTGCTCTGGGGCTGGAGACTGGACCAGCTGGGACCTGCAGCGCTGGAAAATGGGGTGGTACGGATGTGGGATGTGCCACACCTGTGTAATTCTCCAAGCCTCAGCCTCATCTTCAGGTGATCCCAATCCCCCAGCGCTCTGGGGGTCTGGTGGAAGATGGATGGTGTTGGAGTGGGGATTCACCTGTCTCCAGCTCCCTTCCCCCAGGTACCTGGGCCCTTCCAGGGGCGGCTGCCCCATACAGGAAGCTGGAGAGATGCTGGGAAAGGGGGCTGGATCCATATTGCAGGTGGGATGTACTCTGTGCCAGGGCTGGGCTTGTTGCCAGGACTGGGGGCTGTGCCAAGCCAGGCTTTGGCCTTGGGTCTTGTCAGGGAGGGCACAGGGAGGAGTCCTGTGAGGGATAAATGTGCTCCTCACTTGGTGCATCCTCCACCCGTGCTGCCAGTGCTAGAGGAAGATGAAGGTGGCTCAGTGTGTGCTCAGTGTGGCCCTGCTCTTCTCCATCCTGCTGTGCCCCCTGACACAGGCCAAGGTGAGGCCCCGATGTCATGGTGTCCCCACATGCTGTCCTTTGTAGCTTCCCATCTTTGGTTTCTTGCAAAATCGCCCTGGGATCTCCTCTTTATCCCACCCAGGGTCTATGAATGGCCTCGCACTGATCATTCCCAGTTCCTTTCCTTTTTTCACTTCAATCCTTTGCTTTTCTCTCTGGCCACTGCAGTGGTGTCTCCTGGCATCATTTGTGAATTCACCTGCCACTCACAAACCCTGTCCCAGTCTCATCTTCTCCTCATCTGTCCTACTTCTTCTGCCCACTCCAATCCCCTCTGTTTCACTCCCATGTCCCTACACTGGAATTCCTTTCTTCTCCCCTGCATCCCAAACAGGGCCCCTTCCATATCCCCAGCCCAGTCCCTTGGCCTCCCCAGTTCACTCCAGCTCGGTGCCTTTGGGTCCCTGCTGCCTCACCACAACCTCCTTGGAGGCCCTGAATTCCAATCCCTTTGCCTGCCCCCCACGCAACCCCCCTTTGGTCCCTGAACCCTTGTTGTCCCACAGCCCCACATGTTCCAGTCCAGAACCATGGTTTGTCCTCCTTTCCCAGACACTCCTGCAAGGAACTGAAAATGATCTCCAGGAGGTGAGTGGGGGGTGGGATTGGAGGGCATCCCCTCAGGGAGCTGGGGGACAGTTTAGTCCCCCCATCTCTTGCTGGTACCGAGGGCATCCCAGTGACAAGTGAGGTCTCCTGATCTCTCTGCAGATGGATTTAGACAATGTTGTGATCCTGAAGACGCCGCTGGTGAGTACCACGAGTTCTGCCAGTGTCAGACCCTCCCCTTGCATGGCCACCGTACTCTAGGTCATCCCTGTGCTGGAAGCACAGCCCGGTGCACCCCTACTGACACCCCAGACAACACCCCTGCACCTTTTGAGTTTTGCTAGGAAACCCCCTTGACCAGGACTCCCCGTTGCCTTCCCATCCCTGTCACCCCAGCATCCCCTGGATGACCCAGCATGCAGCCCCTGCCCCAGCTGTGCCTCTTGGCCAGGACCCCACTGCTTCTGAGCAGGAGAGCAGCAGCTCCTGCACCCCATTGCTCCCACAGGCCCCTTCCCCCAGGATCCCCTCACTTTCCCCTTTTTTTCTCAGTTCAGCCCAGTGCCTCCAGTGTGTCTCTAATAAGTCGTTTCTGTCCCCAGCTCCCTGTGCTGAAAAGCTGGTGGGTCCCTTGAGGCAGAAGCGCCTGGCTCTTGCTTTCCATGGGTAGGTCAGCAGTGCTTCCAGGGAGAGGGGTGAGGACAGGGTCCATCTCTTGTCATGTTGTGTCACCCTCTGGTGTCCGTGCTTTAGGATTGCAAGAGTTGGTGACATCCATGTCCAGCCTGCTCCGGAGGCATCAGGAGATGATCATCCCTGAATGACTCCCCTGTTTTCTCTTGAGCCCAGCGACATTTCTCTTGAATAATCAACAAAACCCTTCAGACAAACCTATAGCCGTGTGTGCGCGTGTATGTGTGTGTCTGGATTTATACTGTCCTGGTGTTCCACTGGCCAGGGCATTGCAGAGACCCTCTGTGGGGACGGGGCCCTTGGGGAGTGGTGGTCAGCTCCCAGCCTGGGCCAGTGGTGGTGTTGGAGCCCTGTTGAGGATGGGGTCCCTGGGACTCGGTGTGTGGGGCAGCTGTGCAGAGAGGGACCAGGTGCTCTGAGAGGGCAAAGGGGCTGCAGGTGTGACAGAGTGAGGGGCAGGGTGGGAGATATTCCCCTCTGGACTCTGCTCTGGAGCTGGAGACTGCACCAGTTTGGAGCCTGCAGGGTTGGGAAATGGGATGCTGTGGACGTGGGAAGTGCTACAACTGAGCAATCCCTGAAGCCTCAGCCTTATCTGCAGGTGATCACCATTCCCCATTGCCTGAAGATCCCAGCTATGTGGCTGATCCTATTGCCCATGACCCCATGTTCTCCCCTCCCACATGCCATATTTGGGGCTGGGGTCAGCTCTAGAGTGTCCTGCAGGGAAATCTCCAGGAGGGGAGGAGCACTGGGAGATGCAGGGACCTGGCTCTGGGGCACTGTTGAAGGATGGATTGTGTTGGAGTAGGGATACGCTTGCCATTGGCTCCATTCCCAACCCTTTGGCCCCCAGAGGCACTCAGGCCCTTGCAGGGCCATTGCCCCATGCAGGAAGTTGGAGAGATGCCAGGGGAGGGGCTGGATCTGTGCAGCAGGTGGGATGGAGTCTGTGCCAGTGCTGGGCTCCCAGCCAGTGCTGGGGTCAGTACCAAGCTAGGCTTTAGCCTGGGGGCTGTTGGGGAGGGGGCAGGGAGGAGCCCCGGCAGGGATGAAGGTGCTCCTGCCCTGGTGCAGCCTCAGGGAGCGCTGCCAAGTGCAAGAGGAAGATGAAGGTGACGGTGCTCAGTGTGACCCTGCTCTTCTCTATCCTGTTGTGTCCCTCACTACAGGCCAAGGTGAGGCCTGATATCATGATCTTGCCCTGTAGCCTCCCATCCCATCCTTTTGGCCCTCTCAGACATCTCCTCACCACGTTTTCCTCTTTGTTGTATTGCTCTAATGCCCTCCCACTGATCATTCCCAATTCCATTTCCTCCCTTTTCCCCCTCACTGCTTTGCCTTTCTCCCTGGCCACGCAGGGCTCTCCTGATGCCATTCCTGGACTCCTTGCCTACTCCCAAACCATCTTCCAGTCCTGTTGGTTTTCCCCTCATCCATGCTGTTTTTTCTGTCTCCATCAAGCCACTTCCTTGCAATCCTGTGTCCCTACAGTGGAATTCCTTTGGAATTCCTTTCCTCTCCCCGGCATCCAACAGGGCCCCTTCCCTACCCTCAGCCCAGTCCTTTGGGCTCTTCAGGTCACCCCACTTCAGTGTCTTTGATCATCCTTGGAGGCCCTCAATTCCCATCCCATTGTCTCCCCCTCCACCCTGATCCCTGCACCTGTGTTCCCCACAGTCCCACAAGGCCCAGTCCACATCAAACCTTTGTTACCCTTTCCAGGCACTTCTGCAAGGGATGGAAAATGATCTCTGGGAGGTGAGTGGGGTGTGGGGATTGGAGGGCATCCTCTCTAGGAATTGCGGGGCAGTTTTGGTCCTCTCGCCCCTTGCTGGCACTAGGGACATCCCAGGGACCTGCAAGGTCTCCTGGTGCTTCTGGAGACAGATTAAGAGAATGCTGAGATCTTGAAAACCCTGCTTGTGGGCATCATGAATTCTGCCGGCTTCAGACCCTATCTGCACATGGTCACCATACTCCAGGCAATCCCAGTCTGTCCTAGCACAGCCCAGTGCACCCCTACTGATACCCTAGACAACACCCCTGCCCCATGGAATTTTCCCAGGGAACCCTTTTCTCCAGGGCCCCTGTTGCCTTCTGATCCCTGTCACCCCAGGACCACCCTGGATGACCTAGAATGCAGCCCCTGCCCCAGCTGTGCCTCTTGGCCAGGACCCCAGTGCTTCTGGGCAGGAGCACAGCAGCTCCTGCACCCCATTGCTCCCCGTAGGTCTTCTCACGGACCCTCTTCTTTTCTCCTGCCTCCCACTCCAGCCCAGCAGCCCTCAGTGAATCTCTAATAAGTCCTTTTAGTCCCCAGCCCTGTATGGCTGAAAAGCTGGTGGGTGTTGTGTGACAGAAATGCCTGACTGCCTCTGTGGATGACTAGGTCAGCAGTGCCTGCAGAGACAGGAGTGGGGATAAGGATTTTCACATGTCCAGTGGACAAGGAAGGGTCTTGTTTGACCCTGTCTTTTAGGACTGGAAGTCTTGGTGACTCCTATGTCCTGTCCCTCTCCAGCAGCACGAGGAGATGATCGTCCCTGGAGGACACCTGTCATCCCCTTGGAGCCCAGGGCCATTTCCCTTAAATGATCAATGAACTCATTCAGCCAAGCTATGCCATGTGTCACATGTCTTTGTGTGTGTGTGTTTCTCTGTGTCCATTTGTCTTGGCCTCTGTGTTTCTCTGCAAACATCTCTGTGTGTCCCATGGGCAGGATCTGGCTGTCCTCTGCTGCCCCTGTGCGTTCCCTGCACCCAGTGACACAAAAACACCAATCCTAAAGCCAAGCAAGTCAGGCTGGGGACTGGTAGCTCCACGATGAGGTCCCCCACATTTACATGATTCCTCTCAGCTCTCCCCCAAGATGTTTGGTGTTTTGGAAACTGAGTGAAGCCCAGCTGTGGGCAATTTCAGTGGGTGAGTGTGTGGCCAGGCTGAGCAAAGGTGGGAGGCTCCTCAGGAGCGTGGTCTGGATGTGGAAGAATAATATTTTCTTAATCATATTTCTGTTTAAACAGAATTTTTTGTGCTTGGGCACGAGAGCAGAGTGCCGTGGTGGGACCTGTGCCAGGGAGAGCCCGAGACGCCAAAGGCACCTTGGCAGCAGCAGCTCCCTGCAGGGCATGGCCACAAGCCTCCCTTGGCAAGCTGGCCTGGTGGCCACCACTGCAGAGCTGTTGGGTCAGGGGGGGATTTCTGGCTGGGGCTCTGCCTCAGCCCACAGAGTGTGACCTCAGCCCTGGTTCTGTTCCTGGGCCCTGCAAAACCTAAAGGTCACCTGTGCCACCCTGGTGCCCATCCCTGGGTCTGGCACTGTCGGTTCTCTACTTGGTGGTGCCTCCAAAACTGCACCTCCCCTCTCTACAGCCTGAGCTTGAGGATGCCCTGAGAAATATAACAACTCTGTGCTTCCCAGAAACTATTAATAAAGTGCCTGTTTGTTGTCTGTATAAACTTAAGAATGGAACTCATTACAGACTGCCCAGACTGCTTTGTGCCATGTGTCTTTTTTCTTACTCTATTTGGTGTGTTCCTTTTCTTATCTTTTGATAATATTTTCCATAGAGGGATGCCTTTAGTCACAGTATTGCTACATCAGCAGGTACTGTGTTTGTGTTAAGCAGACAGTAAAGAGGCATGATCACTGTGCATTGAGGTACAATAAAGCGTCCTGCTCTGCCCTGTGTGACCAAGACAGGTCTTCCTCCCCCTTTTCTGTCCCTGCAGGGGCAGTGCCTGTGAGCAGAGGTGGAGGGAAGAGAGTCCCAGCACAGCTGCAGAGATGCAGATGGTTGTCAACTCCACTTCCTGCATAGAAATCCAGCATGAAATTGCTTCTAAATGCTGCTCCCTTCAGCTCCTGGACACCTACTCACAGAGTTGTGAAAAAAATCCCCCGGCCACTGGCTTCCAAGGTGAGTTATGCCAAAGTTAGAGCTCGGTGGGAAATCTCTATCCTTTCCAACCCTTTTAATATAGCCATACATGGTGGAGTACATGGATGTGTCTTGTACAGAAAAGAAGGAGTGTGAAAGCAACGTGACTGACACTTTTCAGTCTCTGTGTTCATTCTACACCCGTGGGTACAAAGACATCATGGAAACCCTGGCACAGAGAGACCCTTCAGTCCATGGGTACAGAGACATCCCAGAGCCCCTGGCATAGACAGACCCTTCTGTCCATGGGTAAGTGAGCACAGTGGGGGTGGGTGAGCAGTGAGTCCTGGACGGGAGACAAACCTGGCTCCAGCCCTGCCAGGCCCTGCCAAGGCTCAATGCTGGCTGCTCTGAAATGGGAAAGCCCTTCAGCCTTGTCCCTGCCCAGAGGGGCAGTGCTGGCCTGGCAGCACAGGTTGTTTTCCCCACAGACTGCAGGAGATGAGAACACAAGGCTTGCAAACACTGACTGCAAGCCACAGCTCTGGGTGCTCCCCACGAACCTCAGCCCAGGGCCCAGTGTCTGCCCCAGGCTTCAGGGGATGCAGTGGGAGCCCGGCTGGGCTCTGCCCTGGGGCCGTCCTGCAATGACAGCTCCAAACAGGGAGCATTCAGTTGCCACAGACAGCCAAGGCAGGGGTGGAGGGGAGCTGGTCCAGCCCAGCACTGCTGTGTGCTGTGCTCTGGGGCTGGGGCTCCCTGCACAGGGGACTGCACTGCTGTGCCAGAGGAGACAAAGAAGCTTCAGCTTCAGCCTAACTGAGGTGGATGGGTGGGCTGGGAAGAGTGGGGAAGCTCAGGGGGATTCACAGAGTTCATCCTGCTGGAAGGACGAGGAAAAGGGAGTGGGAACTCAGCAGTGAGGAGAACTGAGGGCTGGAGAGCAGCTCTGAATGACACTAAAATCTCACTGGACCTCTGAGACATTGCTGCTCTTCAGCCAGTGACAGCATGAGATCCTAAGCCTGGGGATCAGTGTTCCTCATGGTGAGGGGCATTAAGGAAGGCAGCAACGTGATGGACACTGTGATGGGCTGGGAACTCAGTGGGGGAAAGGAGGGAGCAGTTGTGAAGTAAAAGGCAGGTGAGGGAGAGAACTGTTCAGAGGAGGGCTGAGCTACAGCTTGTGCAAGCTGAAAATGTCATTTGGGGTCGTTCCAGATTGATTTCATTTCAGAAGGTATTGAACAGGTTTACTTTGTTTTCCCTTGGAGGTGTACACTCTGCAAACTTGAGCTGCGTTGCCAAAATGCTCAAGCAAGTCTCTGCTGCAGGTCACACCATTTCTCCTTTGGCTGATTCGGGCCCGGTGCTGAGCTGCAGCAGAGCCCTGGCAGAGCCCAGAGCAGCCTCAGCATCCACAGGGCCCGGCTGCAAGGAGAGAAACCAGAAATTGCCCGTCAGCTGAAGGCTCCTGAAGGCTCACCCTTGTCCCAGCTCCCACGGTGTCCAGGCCACGCTGGCCATGCCCAGAGCAGTGCCCAAAGCTGCCCATCATTGCTGCCCCTCATTGGGCAGCAGAGCAGGAGGGCAGGACATGTGCCCAGCCTGCAGCCAGCCATGGCACATCCTCCTCCTCAGCAGCTGCCACAGCAGGATGCTCCGGTGTTTGCTGCCATTTCCCAAAAGCTCTTATCCCACCATGCAAAGAAGACGGGGACTCACCTCATGCCATCGCTGCTGGCAGAAAAGCTGGTCCCAAACGATGTCCTCAGCCTTCTCCAAGCACACGGCCCGTCCACACCGCAGCTGGTCCCAAGCACCTCCTGATCCACACTGGACCCCACCTGGAACACTTCCTTTAGAGAAACAAACAACAAAATAATGAAAATAGGTTACAGTGCAAAGGGGGGGAAAAGAGAAATGGTAAAAAATCTTATCTCTATCAAGGGCTTGAGGAAGGCCCAACCCTACATGCCAGGGAAAAAGCCACCCATGGCTGAGAGAAGCCCGTGCTTTCTCCCTTTCCCCCTGCGCTGCCGCAAAAGTTATGGTGATCCCAAAGCAAGCAAGGGCAGTGGAGCAGCCCAAGCCCTTCCTTGCCTGCAAAGCAAAGCAGCCAAGCACAATTCTGGAGCCCCACCTCTGCTCCCACCACGGGGCTTTGTTTGTGTCAAGCTGGCTGCCCCAGCCCCAGCTGGGGCACGGTGGGTGCTGGGGGCTGTTGGCAGGGCCAGGAGCCAACTCCCATTTCGTACCCACCCCAGCCCATCCCCCAGTCCTGCCAAAAGGCAGCTTGGCAGATGACAGAAGAATCAATTTTATCCTCCCCAGCAAAGGGGGAACCTTTGTTTCCGGGGCAGGCTGTGCAATGCCCAAATCTGGGAGCATCCCCCTGGGTCTGGACTCATCTGTAAATTTGCTGTGTGGAGCCTGGCTTTGAAGAAGGTGCCAGAATCCAAGTCTGTCATCTTCAGCTTGCCAGTGGCCAGGTGGAGGAAGAGGTTGTCATCCTTGATGTCATCCTCGCTGTCCCCAGCAGCAGCAGCCCCACCTGCTACAGCTTCTCCAGGGGCTCCTTCTCCTTCCCTGGGGGGGAGACCAGGCTCTCAGTGTTCTGCCCAGGGCCCCAGCTGTCAGTGAACCAGGACAAGCCAAACCAGCTCAGATGGTGGCCACCAGTGCTGGGCAGAGAGCAGCTCAGCTCCAGCCCAAGGGCTGGGTGTTCCCTTCTGATGACCTGGGTGCAGTGGCACAGGCAGGACAAAACAGTCTGGGCTTCTTTGCTTCAGATTGCCAAGGCCTGTGTGGAGCTGGAACTTACCAGAGCCCTGCATCAAAGTGCGCCTGTGGCTCTCTCCCTTCTTCTACGTCAGGTGAATTTGCTGCATCCAAGGGTCACAAAGCAGGTCTTCTAATGAGGGCCTTTCTATGTCGAGCATGGATAAACACCTTTTGATCAGATCTTGGCAGTCTGGAGAGAGAAAGCAGAAACCACCGGTCACTTGGAGGAGGCTGCAGTCTGCTTTGCCCCATTATTCCCATGCCCAAGCCATGCTGCGTGTGCTCAGAGCTGGGCCTAAAGCCTCCCATCAGTTCTTTGTTTTGGAGGAGAGCAGGAGAGCAGGACCTGTGCCACGTGCTCAGCAGCTGCCAGAGCGGGATGCTCACGAGCCCACTGCTGTCTCCCAGCACTGCCTCCCATTCCCCCCGTGCCCAGAGATGAGGATTCACCTTGAGAGAGCCGTTGTGGCAGTGAGAGCTGATGGTTCCAGCTGATGTTCCGGCCCCTCCTGAAAGGGTGCTTCCCACAGACCATCTGGTGCAGCAGGATGCCCAGGGACCAGATGGTAGCTGGCTTGCCATAGTACCAGCCAAAGCGGGTCCATTCCGGGGGGCTGTAGGACCGTGTTCCTATGGGACAGAGATGGAGTTCATCAGGGGAATGCTGCTGCTCCCAGAGCCTGGCCCCAGAATCCTTGGCCATGCTAGGGCTGCACCAATGGCACATGGTGTGACCCCTTGCCTCTGGCCAGCACCTGGGACTTGTGTACAAACTTGGGCTTGGAAAAGGAGCCACTGGTGCTGCAAGAGGGCAGCAGAAGCCCTAGCAAGGCCTGAGCATGACAAGGAAAAACCCACTCAGTGGTGGGGAAATCCATGTCTCCATCCTCCCTGCCTGCATTGCCCCAAAAAACAATTATGAGGCCAAGGCAAACAAGGTGAGCACAGTAGTGCAAGCCCTTTCTCACCTGCACACCAAAACAGCGGGTGCGCAGGTTCTGCCCCTCCCCTGCTCCCCTACTACCCCCACCCATGGGTGTTTTTGTCAGGCTGGCTGCCCCAGCCCCAGTCCTGGGCACAGCGGCTGGCAAAGGCTGCCAGCAGGGCTGGAAGCTGTCCCCCCAGCCGCCCCCAGTGGAAAGCAACTCAGCTGAAGACTCAGTGCCATGACTGGCAGCAAAAAGGAGAGTCCACGCTCCCACAGCCAGGCTGGGCCCTGAGCTGTTGGGCCAGGAGATGCTGGGAGCGGGAAGACGGCGCTGTGTGGGCTCACCTGCAAAGTGAGTGTAGGCTGTGTCCTGCAGGTAGGTGCCACAGCCAAAATCAATCAGTTTTGCCTGCCCGCTGGCCAGGTCAACGAGGATGTTCTCCGGTTTGACATCCCTGTGCAGGACTCCGCAGCTGGTGCAGTGCTGCACGGCCTCCAGCACCTGGCGGAACAGCTGCCGCGCCACCTCCTCGGACAGGAACCCCCGTGCCCGAATGAAATGACAGAGGTCCTGACACCGCTCCGGGCGCTCCAGCACCATCAGGATGTCGCTGGGGAGCTCAAGCCACTCCAGCAGCTGGACAACACCAGGGAAGCCAGTGGACACCTTGTCCAGGAGCACGATCTCCATTGGTGCGCTGGTGCCGTCGGGCTGCAGGAGGACCACGATGCCGTCAGCGGGGCTGATGCCGTGCCAGGGCTCGGGAAGCCCTCACCCAGCCCGGGATGCTCTGCTGGCCCCACACGCGCTGTCCACCCTGCTGGGCCTCGGCTCATGCCCACCCAGCACGCCCCGGCTTCTCCCGCTGACCCCCGCTCACTCACCAGCTCACCCCAGTGTCGGACGCGGTTCCGTGGCACCCTTTTGATGGCCACCTGCAAGCCAAGGGGAGCAGAGGGCTTAGCTCGCCGCCCGCCCTGCCGAGCCCCATCCTTCACCGACCCCTCCAGCACCATCAGGATGTCGCTGGGGAGCTCAAGCCACTCCAGCAGCTGGACAACACCAGGGAAGCCAGTGGACACCTTGTCCAGGAGCACGATCTCCATTGGTGCGCTGGTGCCGTCGGGCTGCAGGAGGACCACGATGCCGTCAGCGGGGCTGATGCCGTGCCAGGGCTCGGGAAGCCCTCACCCAGCCCGGGATGCTCTGCTGGCCCCACACGCGCTGTCCACCCTGCTGGGCCTCGGCTCATGCCCACCCCGCACGCCCCGGCTTCTCCCTCTGACCCCCGCTCACTCACCAGCTCACCCCAGTGTCGGACGCGGTTCCGTGGCACCCTTTTGATGGCCACCTGCAAGCCAAGGGGAGCAGAGGGCTTAGCTCGCCGCCCGCCCTGCCGAGCCCCATCCTTCCCCGACCCCTCCTCAGCCTCCTCCTCCTCCGCCCGCCGCCGGCCCCTCCACTCACCGGGGCGCCGTCCGAGAGCCGCGTCGCCGCCCAGACGCTGCCGAAGCCGCCGCGCCCCAGCAGCGAACCGAGCTGGTAGCGCTCCTTAATGCCGTGCTCCACCTTCCCTGCCGGCGAGACGCGGCTGTCAGCGCTCGGCCCGGGGCCAGACACGGGCCCCGAGCGCCCCTCAGCCGTCCCGGGCCGGGCAGCCCCTGGTGTTCGCTCTTTGGAACGCGACAGTGGCGGCTCGGGGCCAGCGGCCGCGCTGCCGAGCGGCGGAGCTCGGGCCGGGGAAGCCCCAACGGAGGCGGCGGGAGCGGCCGCGCCCTGTGTGCGCTCTGCGGGCTCCGGGAGCAGCCGGCGCCGGGACCGGGACCGGGACCGGGATCCACGTTGGGGCTGGGGCTGCGGCCGGGCCCGGGGTCGGGGCCGGACCCCGCGTTGAGGCCGAGGTCGGAGCCCACGTTGCGGCCGGGGCCGGGGCCGGGGCCGGGGCCGGGGCCGGGGCCGGGGCCGGGGCCGGGGCCGGGGCCGGGGCCGGGGCCGGGGCAGGCGGAGCCAAAGGGAGGCGATGCCGCACCAGGCACTGATCCCCGCCCAGCAGCGCCACTGCCAGTACAGCCAGAGCCGGGCGGAGGAGAGACCGCGGCAGGACGGCCGGGGACGGGGACGGGGACGGGGACGGGGACGGGGAAGCCCCGCTCGGGGCCGAGGGCGGGCTGGGGGCATGAGCCGGCTCGGAACGGGGAGAGGGAGACTGGGAGAGGAGGGAGACACCGGGAAACGGAGACTGAGAGAGGCTGTGGGACTGCGGGAGAGGGAGAGGAGATCCAGAGGGTCGACAAAGTCGCTTGATTCGCTGCTGCTGCTGCCGCTGCCGCTGCTGCTGCTGCTGCTGCAACTGCAACTGAAGCCCTGGGGCCGTTTGTCCCCATGGCCGTTTTTCCGTTTTTCCGTTTTTCCGTTGCCTTCTCAGCCCTGTGCCAAGCCCCGCGCACCCCGGGGGCAGCCCCTGAGCCTTTTCTTTCCATGGAGAATAAAACATCGTTCAAGCACAGTCCTTGACGGCCAAGATTGGGATACTGCCTCTGAAATTCTGGATATATACAAGGATAGCTCCCAGACAAAAGCTGCCAGGCATATGTAGGTTACCTTGGCTTCCTGAGGGCCGACTCTTCCCTGCCTTTGAAACACTGGGGCTCCCTACGTTCCTTTCTATGGAAAAGAACTGTCCTTTTTGTCAGGTGCCCATGGCCTCAAGCACATGACCATTTGATAGTGGTCAATGGAGTGGAGAAAGGAGTTCTGTGCTCAGTGGGCTGGAGACTGAGGACAGCAGAGGAGAGCCCT
Organism: Cinclus cinclus; assembly: GCF_963662255.1. NCBI lineage: Eukaryota > Metazoa > Chordata > Aves > Passeriformes > Cinclidae > Cinclus > Cinclus cinclus. The sequence goes on from NC_085078.1 coordinate 1,377,557, forward strand.
GGGAGGGATTGATGGGCAGTTTCAGAGATGATGGCTCTTTTGACAGAGAATATCCAGAGAAAGAAACAATTAATACCAAGGGCAGCTGTGGAGGCCCAGACTGGAAACAAGGAGAAGGAATTTCTCTCCCAGAGCAGGGCTGAGGTGCAACACATCCCCCAGAAGGAGTCTGGGCCAGCCCAAGGCACAGGCATGGGCAGCAGCTGAAAGGTTCTTCTGAATTGGACTCCTCGAAGGGTTTGTGCAATCTCCTCCTAGGCCCTGAGGTTCAAGGACTCAGCACCAAATGCACCACGGGGCTCACTGGGATCAAGCAAGTCCTGACAAACCACGGCTCTGCCTTGATTTCCCTCTGGTCTGGTGCAGTCCATGAGGAAGGTTTTCTGCTGCAGTTATGGAGAAATATCCATTGGAGTTTTAAAGGGTGGATTTTATTACTGCTGATTTTAGAGCAGAGGTGATTAGAGCATTGTGTGGTTGATATTGATCCAGGGTCTCTCCTCGGCAGGTCTGGCCTGCTCAGAGAAGCTGTGCCTTGAGGTCTGACCCAGTGTGGACAACCTTGCTCCACTTTGCCCAGCCCCATCCCGTCTGTCCTCCCTCATCTGGAACCTGCTTTGCTTGGAGAACTGGCTGCGCTCAGGCAAAGAGATGTTTTCCCTTTTTAATTTTTTTAAACAATCTAAAACTCCTAATTTTCTCCACTGCAAACAGACATAGTCCTCAGGAGTGTGCCTGCCCAAGGTGCCACCAAAAGCACTGCAGAGCCTGCCCTGGGCCAGCTCTGCGGGTGGATCATCTTCGCATCCTGCACTGGGCCACTGCCAGGGGCTGTACAGGGCCATGGACACTGCACTGATCCCACAGCTGCGTTTGTGTGCCACGGCAACCGTGAGAAGTTCAGGTTTCCTTGGAAACATTTGGGAGAACTGGGACATACTGGGGGACACTGGGAGCACTGTGGGAAACGCTGGGACATACTGGGAGTGATACTGGGGAGGAGTGGGTCAACGTGGGAACATGGGGAATGCTGAGGGGGAATCTGGGTGGACTGGGATGGACTGTGGGGTTGCACTGAAAACTACTGGGACATACTGGGATTGATACTTGGAAGTACTGGGACAAACTAGGGACACAGGGCGCACTGTGGGGATGGCTGGGGGACACTGACGCCTACTGTGGATAATACGGGGAGGAACTGGAATGGACTGGGAACTAAGCCAGGTGTATTGGGTGGGACTGGGGTGTACTGGGATGACCTGGAGGGGCACTGGGTTTGTACGGGGCTGTACTGGGGATGGAGTGGGCTCCTGCCTCTGGTGCCTCCCATTTGCCAAGACTCCCGCCCATCACTGCACACAACCAATCAGTGCTGGGTCTTGGCACTTTGGGGGCGGTGCCTGGTGTCGGCGCCATCTTTTCTGTTTTTGCCTGTGGCTCCCGTCATGCCCCACGGCCCAGTTGAGCCCCGTTGGAGCTGGGACAACAACGCCCGTCATGCCCTGGGCTTCACAGAACCCCAGTGTCCACCCACCACATGTCACGTATGTGTCCCCCAGACCTCCCAGGATCTCTAAGTGCCCCTGCAGCACCCATTTGGCTGACCCCAAAAGCATCCCCAGACTCCAAAGTGCTCCCAACCCCATAGATGGCCGTTACAGCCACTTCTGGGAATTCATCTCCTGTCATCTTGAAGAGACGGTCCGAAGTTTCCCTCATTTGCCTCACGACCATCACAAGAAGACCCCGGTGAACCCCACTCAGTCCAGACAGGAGTTTTCTGGCCTGGTTGCCTTTGAACAGTTCTGGCCTGGCCGAGGTAGAGGTTTACCAAATAACTGTTTGCAGCTGTGCTGTGCTGTGCCGTCATGGTGCACTGCTCTTCGAGGCCACAATAGCCCAGTCAGATTGGCACCTGCTTCTGTGAGCACACCATAGTCCATAAATCTCCCCACCTCTTGGCCAGACATCGCTCACTTTGAGAAAAGACTGTAAAACGGTGACTCTTTGGAGAAGCCTCTTGAGATCTCCCCACGTAAGGAAGACACGTCTATTGGCCGAAGACCACGAGGACTCCGTCCCATCCCTTGGTAGCTATTTCCCTTCCCCTCTTTTCCCCTTTTGTTTCCTTAAACTCTCCCCTCTGTCGCACAACTGAATTGTTAGCATCAAATAAAGTGCTATATTGAAGCATACTGCTGTCCCCCTGCTCTGTGTCTTGCACCTCAAGATCAAAACAAAGCATCACGATCCCCGCCTGGATTGGCGGATCGTGACATTAAATTGGCATCACGGACTGGATTATGACAGACAGAAGGGCTGCAAGGTTGTGTGTAGTCTGTAATAGGGGAAGGACATCTTGCTCCAGCCGCACCTAGCTGGTCACCTCAAAAGGAGTGAGCTTGTCCAGAAAGCAAGGGGGGCAAGTTCAGATTTCCTGCAAACTGCACAGGCCTAGGTGGAGAGCACCCCCACACTTGTTTGAGGGCTCTGTCTGTAGAATTTCACTCTAGGATCTCTTGGTGTGGAAGACAGGACTGTTTTGTTGGTTTTTATTGTGGTTTTTTTGACTGGTTGGTGTAGCAAAGAGACAACCAGAGATTTGTACTGAAGCTAGTGCCTCCCAAGCAGCTTCGGTCTCTTCACCCACACAGGGAAGTGAAAGGGAACACAGAGAAAAGTTGTGTGTGTGTGTGTGTGTGTGTGTGTGTGTGTCTGTGTGTGCGCGTGTGTGTAACTTAAGTGATATACCTCCCTGCAGTGGTTTTTACTTGCCCCTTCATAAAATGAGTGAAAATTGCAGTGCAACAAATAAAGCTGCATTTTTTGCTCTATTAGCTATATATAGTGCCAGACCCTCTCAGGGAGGAGAAGAGTGGGCACCAAATAATTGGTATAATTTAGAAAATGTGATTGATGGAATATGTTCTCTGCAAAGGGAGTCAAAATTCAAACTGTACAAAAATAAAACTGTACTCTGTTCTGTTTTGGGAGCCTGTCTTAGGGCAGCTCTAGAAAATCACTTCAAGCAAACAAATGAGGAGACTACAATTATAAATTCTCTACAAAAATGAGTTCAAATTTTGCCAGAACAACTTAGTGAAGAAAGGAACAAGTATCTTTGTTGGAAAAATGAGTGCTCTTTGTTGCAAAATGAGAAACAGTTGTTAGAAAGTGCTCTAAGAGAGGAACACACTAAAACTTTAGAACTTCTGGACCCACTGAAAGAAGCAGAGCAATGTACCAAAAATGGTTCCACCCACTCTGGGTCCCATTCCCTTTTCTCCCTATACAACCCCTTCTCAGCAGACACCAGGTTCACCTTCGCGTTGTCCTGCCAACAGCCATAAAATGTGGACATTATTAGTGTTCTGGAGAAAGCACATTCCAGACTTTTCAATAATTGCCAGGCCTCTTTATGACTTGCTGAGGGAAGGGGTGAAATGGGATTGGACTCTTTCTCAGGAGGAAGCACTGCAAGTGCTGATTTTTGAAGCAACAGCTCATCAAGCCCTGGGCCCTGTTCACCCCACAGACCCTTTCCAGGTAGAATGGGGATTCCCCATCTCGGGGTTGTCAGTTCACATATGGCAACAAGGCCCTGATGGTCCTACAAGGCCTGTTATTTGTTTGTAGTTCCGTGGCTTTCAAGATGCTGAATAAAGATACGCTATCTGGGTTAAATGACTGTTTGCGGTTAGCTTAGCTCTCATAGAAGTGGAGAAAATTGTAGGGCAACGACCAATTACATTAAGAGGTCCTTTCAAAGTGATCGTAGTGGTCACTACTGGGGCTCCCCTGCCTGACGCGGTGGCCCATAGATCCTCAGCTAGGAAGTGGTATGCCCAGATTGAACATTATTGTAACATCTTCTCAATAACAGAAGTTGCTATAAAACATTGGGCTATACAAGAAACTGAGAGCTTGGGGAGCAGCCAAGACAAAGCTGCCTCGGCAATTAAAGTAGCCCCTCCTTTCTCCTCTGAACAATCAGCAAATTCTTGGTTCACTGATGCTTCTGCCAAACCAGAGGGAAAGGTGTGGAAACACAGAGCAGTAGCCCTCCACACTTCTGATGAATGAATCATTACTGAGGGAGAAGGCAGTGCTCACGTTGGGGAACTGATGGCTGCCTGGAGTGTTTTCCAGTGTGAGGTACACAATACCTCTCTTGTTTGCATCTACACTGACTCTTATGCTGTGTTTCAGGGATGTACAGAGTGGCTTCCTTTTTGGCAGCAAAATGATTGGGAAGTTAACCGAATTCCAGTATGTCAAAAGAGAGAGGTGGCAAGAAATTTGAACTATCGCAAGGTAAGAGAATTTTGCCATGCGGTGGGTAGCTTCACACATGCTAGATAGTTTCATCATTTTAATTTCCTGCCTCTTCATGGCAGACTCTGTTGCGTTTACTTTTCACAGAAGAGCACCGAGGGACATGAAGAACCAGATAACCCATGATAACACTGCTGATACTTACTGACTGTTGGTATAATTTTACTTGAACTAAACCAACAAGATTGAAATGACAAAGCTTCATGGTTACAATAACACATAAATTCATTGCTGAATCCCTCATCAAACTTGTACACAGTTATGGCACAAGACCTCACGGCCGTGTTGTACTTTGTAAAATTTAAAATCAGAATTGTTGGCTCCATTTCATTGCTGTACAGTTTTCCCATAAAATCATGTGTGGTAAAAACAATACAAAATAATGGGGGGAATTTGATGTGACTATTGTGACACCTACTACTCCACCACCGCTTATCCTGAACCCTTTTAACAAACGAATGACAAGAGACATAATCGGCGTTGTGGGAGCAGGATTGGGAATTTTCAGTAGCATTGATTCAGAAGTACTGAGGAATAAATTGGCTACTACATCTGGAGATGTCACCAAATTACAGCAACCACTGCAGTCATCTTTGACAGCTTTGGGAACCCAACAATGGTTCCTATCAAACATTTTGGCAAATGGGGAAAAGGTAAATGCAAATGACCGCAAACCGATAACTGATGAACTCGGTGCTGCACAAAATAACATCTCTTTAGGTCTCAGCTGTATCCAGGCTCAGCTGTGGGTGCGGTTTGTTGCTGCCTCAATTATCAGAGAAGGCGAGGAAGGCACTTTTCCTACTGAAATTCGGCAAAGAATTTGGGATAGTGCCACTGACTTTGAAGGAGAATTCCAATCCTGGTGGAACTTGGTACATTTTAGCTATGACCCCAGCACAAACACAGCCAGAGCCTTTGTGCTGATGATACATAATGCTTCAGTGCATTCCATATTCGCCATCATTGCATTCGGGCTGAATCGTGATGGAGCTATTCTCTATCCTTTTAAGCATAGAGAATGGGCCCGTCAAATTGGTGAGAAGTGGGAAACTGTGAATTTGGAAACTTGTATTGTCCGGGAACAACAAGGGTTTATCTGTGAAAGTAACGCAATTAGAGCTCAAGATATTTGTTTGGACACAGAGCCAAATGTTTGTAACTTTGAAATACGTCCAAACGAGATTCCTGAAACGGTGCTGATTTATATAGGCAATGGTTGTGTATGCTTAAGAACTGCTGGCAACCTGTTATCATAGAAAATTTGGTAGTGCATACTAAAAATCATTCGAATGTTTGCATTTGTAACTTTACTAGAATTGTAGGATGTGATTTCCTTATGTAGTCCCAGTTACGTCTTGCCACCTTTTGCAGTCCAATTACACATGAATCCACCATTTATTGCCTACTCCCGTTGGAATGAACCTCGCTCTGGTAAAGCAATTGCTGCTTCCCCAGGATTTAATTGAAATTTTGGAAAGGATTAAGAAAAACAGACCAAAACTCTGATAACTCTTCATCACCATGTAAAGGAACCACATCATGTTTTGGAAAGAGTAAAGAAAGATGCTGAACTCAAGTGGTGGGATACCCTCTTTGGGTGGTCACCTACTGCCACAGGTGTCCTGAACAAATTGTGTCATCCCATCACTGTCCTTTTGATTTTGGTTTTGATTGGTTTTGCTTATATCAGCAATCCTGTACAACATGAATTGGAGAATGATGAAGCAGTTAACACACTTGACATCCATAATGAATATACACAAGTCAGTCACTGATGACGTCCCCAAGGTTATTGATGCAAGATGAAAAACACATGAGTATTTAAAATGTTATATTGACGACTTGTGTTTTCAAACTCCAATTACCTAGAAATTATTTTATTTTATTAATTATCTACTTAAAATACTTCTTAATTATTTTAAACTGTGTTGAAATGATGTACTGGTATTGACTTGTTTTTTAATTATCTTACTTGTGTTTTGTACTGAAATTGCTTATTCATTATTTTAAATTGTGTTCAACTTACTTATTAATTATTTTACTTGTGTTTTTAATTGAAATTACTTAAATTAGTGTTTCAAATTGAAATTACTGATTAATAATTTTACTTGTGTTTTAAATTGAAAATACTCACTTAAATTGAAATTACTTTGAAAGATTGAACTTGTTCTTTCCCTTTCCCTTTCCCTTTCCCTTTCCCTTTCCCTTTCCCTTTCCTACTTTTTTCTTTGGCTGACTTTCTGTCCCGGTTTTTCGGAATATGCTACTAACCTGGATGAGTCCTGAAGACTTCGCTGTCGGAGTTGGCGGGAGAAATGCAGCACTCAGTGTGAATGATCAGCAAGTCACAATTTATTGCATGCTCTTAGTTACATTTATATCATCAATAATTAAGCTCATACATAGTGCAAAAGCAAGCTCATCACTGGCTACCGCAGCAAAGGTCAGTCCCACCCAGTTCCTCATTCTTGTGATCCTTTAGCTGCGGAGGTTCTGCATACTATCTTAACGGAAGTATCCTGTTATTGCAAAAGTGGTTCCATATCTATTGCTCAAGGAAAAGCTGTCCTTCAAAATACCCACTGTGTCAGTATTTTCCCAAAGCCCTGTCAGCTAGTTCTCGCATGGGAATATGGCCTTTCTCTCTAAGCCATTCTTCTACACTTCGCAACTGAAGACACCGCAGCAACAACACTACAAAGGAGCTCTCTCGACAAAGATTGTGAGTCACGGGGTGGTGTAAGAGACGGTCCAAAGTTTCCCTCATTTTCCTCATGACCGTCGCAAGAAGATGCCCGTGTACCCCACGTGCTCCTGACCTGGTCGGCTTTGAGCAGGAGCTCTGACCCGGCCGAGGTAGACGCGTGGCAGGTGGCTGTCACAGGTGCACTGTGCCGTGCTGTGCTGTGCCGTCATAAGTGCCGGCCCAGACATGTGGGTGCCTGCTTCTCTGGACACACAGTGGTCCGTAAAAATCCCTACCTCATGGCCAGAAGCCATTCGCTTTGAGGAAAGACTTTAAGAAGGTGACTCCTTGAAGAAGCCCCTTGAGATCTCCCCACAGAGGGAAGACCCGTCCATTGGCAGAAGGCCCCGAGCACACCCGTCTATGACCACAAGGATGGTGTCTCATCCCTTGGTAGCTATTTCCCTTCCCCTCTTTTCCCCTCTTTCTCTCTATCTCTTGACTTTGTTTCCTTAAAAACTCTGCCATCTATAGCACATAACTGTGTGCTTAACACCAAATAAAAGTGCTCTGCTGTGAGTATTCTGATGTATACTGTTGTCCCCTGCTGTGTCTTTTGTACCTCGAGATCAAAACAAACCATCATGATCCCTGCCTGTACTGGCAGATCGTGACAAGCTCCCAGCTTGTCATCGTCTGTACCAGAGATACTCTGAGTTGTACTTAGAGAATGCATCGTCCGTGAAATGTTCCAGCTTTAGAAGATCACTCCAGGAGCTGCAGCTGCATTGTCCTGCAGCCAGAGGCTTCCTGTGTCAAAGGCTGGGAGTGATTCCGCCCCAGTCACCTCTGAGCATCTTCCCAGCCCTGACAGATTGAAGCTCTCTGTGCCCCTGTGCTGTAGCCGGGGTGGCCGCAGGCAGTGCCCCAGCCCTGCTGGGCTGCACACAGGAGCTGCTCCTCAGTAGAAATGTCATTTTGTAGATCTTCTTGATTGGCAGGATCACCCTCTGAGCCAGGAGCCCAGCCCAGCCCAGCTCAGCAGCACAGACACAGCTGAATGACTTTAATGACCCTCTCAGGGCTTTGATGTTGTTTATATCAGACTCAGTCCCTGAGAGTGTGCTCAAAAATCTTGTCAAGAACTCAAAGTGATATTTAAAGTCCAAAGATTCTAGAAGCTGTAATGGGTGCCACTGAGGGACACATCGGAGAAAGTGTCCCCAGGTTCCAGTTAGAGCAGAACACTGGTGGAAGCGATGACAGGTGCAGACAAACAAGGGAAAGGTGTCTCTGATGCTGAGCAAACCTCAGCACAGCAAGGCTCACTTGTCCCCTGCTGGCCAAGGGCCCAGGGCCAGCAGCCATGGCCAAAGTGCTTCAGCAGGTGGCTCTGGCAGGGCCTTTCAGCTGCTGCCCATCCCTGTGCCCTCTGCAGCCCAGGCTGTCCTACGGTGTCCATGCCCTGTGCCTCTGTCCCTGCAGGCTGTCGTCAACCCCCGGCTGCCCCACCTCGCTGGCCCCTTCCTTTGCTGCCAGCTTTGCGTCCTGCCTGCCTCTGCCTGGGCTCACAAAGCCTGGGGCTCGATACCTAGAAGGCCCTACTGGATTGCTCTGTAAGAATCCTAAGTGTCAAGTGCCCAGGGAGCAGGGTTTACATGCCATGGTGGGCACCACAGAGCCCTTTTCTCCCCCATGTGCTGAGGGTGTGGCACTTGCCATTTCCAAGATCCCTGCGGTTGCCAAAGGGGCCTTTTTGGCTCCGCTGAGAAGAGTCCTAACTGTGAGCCTGTCTTTCACCTGCTTTTCCTGCAAATGTACTCAAGGAATCCACTTTTTTTTGAACTCTCGGGTCCTGTGTGTGTGCAGGTGTACCAACTGAAGGATGGAACAGGTCTGTTGGGGAGGTGATCTCCTTCTCCAGTGGCTTTTGGTTTTGTTTTGGTTGTTGGATTTGTTTGTTTGTATGGATTGGTTTGGTTTGGGGGGATTCTTTTGTTGGACTTTTTTGTGTTCTTGTTTTAATCAACTCCTCCTGGCAGCTCTGGGCAGGGCTCTGGAACCGTGTCTGACACTTGTCTGTGGCACAGTGAAGGCGGCCAAGGGGACCTTCGCTGAGCTGCGTGCAGAGGAATCCACATCAGCCCAGGCTGGGGGTGCTCAGTGGCAGGTCGGTTCTGTTGACTGGAACCTTTGCATGGAGCATGTCCAGGGATGGAATGTTGGGGCTGCCATGGCTGTGCTGTCACAGACAGGGGAACGCTGGGGCTGCCCCAGCTGCGATGTGCCAGAGAGGGGAAAGCTGGGGCTGCCCTGCTCCTGGCCAGCAGGATCCAGCACGGTGATTCTTGCCCTGTACTCAGCACTGTTTGGGCAGCACCTCGAGTGCTGTCTCCAGTTCTGGGCGCCCCGATTTAGGAAGGACGAGGAGGAGCTGAAGTATTTCGCGAGAAGGGCAACAAGGCTGGTGAGGGGTCTGGAACACAAGTCCTGTGAGGAGCGGCTGAGGGATCAGGGGTTATTTATCCTGGAGAAGAGGAGGCTCAGGTGAGACAAGGTGGTGTCAGGGCACAGGTGGGATTTGAGGATCGCTTAGGTCTTTTCCATCCTTGCTGCTTTTGTGATTCTCTGAAACCAGCCCTGGAGCACTTGCAGGATGAGCGCTGGGCCCCCTCTTCAGAAGCTCCAGCAGCCCAGGTCCCTCAGCTTCTCCACACAGTCCCCAGAGCCCATCCTGTCAGTCCTGCAGAGCCTCTCCAGCCCCTCCTCAGTGCCCAGAACAGGGAGCCCCACAGCCAGACACACCAGCCCAGATGTGCCCCCCTGGCCTGTGGTGCCCCTGGCAAGGGAGCAGCACGAGGCACTGCAGGACCCTGCAGACAATTCCTGTGGCACCACTGCAGTTTGGGCGTGGCTGCCAGGCAGCTCTCCCTGTGAGCAATGATGTCTGCAGTGGGACAGGAAACTCACAACTCCCGTGAACAAACTTTCAGAGGCCACGACAAACCTGAGTGGTTTCCCTCCCGTCCCCCAGACCTTGCTGGCCCCAGGGGCTGATGGCGTTTGTGCTCACTGAGGTCCATCTCCCCACACCAGCACCATGCTCTGCCAGCACTGATCTTCCCTCAGCTCTGCACACAGACATTGCTGCTGCAGCTCCAGAGAAGGGAACAAAAGGGGCATCTCTAGAGAAAACTTTCCGGGCAGATCCTGTTATAAATGAGAAACAAAAAGTCTTGATATTTAGCAGAATTTAGGTTGCTTTATTTGATATAGACGGAGCAAGCAGCGCTGGGGAACGTGAGGGGTCAGCGCCCACCCCACGCTCCGTTGAACCTTGGTTTGCAGCTCCTTTCTAGAGTATGGTTTTCCTTGTAGTAATCAATAATTCTTAATTTCTTTTGTTGTCATAATTCTGCCAGGTAAGCAGTGGTGGTTAAAAAAACATCCGTGGGACCGCTGTGTGAAATCTCCGGACAATTTGTCAAGTAACCACCTGGTTTTGGTAGATAAAGAACAGCAGAAGTGGGAAGTCTGGTCTTAGCAGATAGGTTGCAGTTGATTACGCAAAGGCGGGAGATCTGATTTTGCAAAATCTTTCAGGCTCTGGGAAAACCTCATTTTGCAAACTGGTATCAAATACAATTTACTTAGGAAGCACAATATTCATAACAGGGGGATTTAAACAGAATGGTTTTAAAAATGTATTTCCCTTTATCGAGTTCCATGTCTTGTCTAAGTATTCTGGTTTATACAAACTCCAAAACTTTTGCGATTAACACGAATCATTTATCAATTATCACAATTTCCCCACTTCTCTTTTTTTATCCCATTAATTCCTGTTTGGGCTTTAAATTTTGTCAGTACTTCTTGTACTAGATTTAATTCATTTACTGCCATTAATTTCGTTGCCATCTCAGGGTCTCTTGGTATTGTAGCAATTTGCATTCCTTGAACCACTGATTGGACGTGTCAAATGAAACATGGAACAAGACAAGGCATGAACAGTAGTTCTAATAATGCACATGTTAACATAAAACCTAATTTCTTCCACCAAGTTCCCCCAACAGGTTACTTCACCAATTATCATTAAGCATAGAGCTCCAGGTTTGTACAGGTACAGGGGCTATTTGTTTTAATTTTTTTTTCTGCAATTATAGTAATTATTTCACCGTTATAAATACCATTTTTAAGCAGCATTCATAATTATTAAACTTGCCACACACTCCTTCTTCAGCTAATAGATAGTGCAGGGCTAGTCGATTTTGATATACTGCTGCTCTAGTTTGAGTAAGTTGCTTAGCTATTCCTTTCGTTGCTTGGGCTTAATCCCTCCCCCCTCTGTGGCCATTGTTCAGTTTTTTGCATTTCTCCACAGATCCAGCAGGGGGGTTCAGTTCAGTTCAGTAGTAATTTCTTTCGTTAATTCTGCTAAGAAATTCTTTTCCGAGGTGGGTAAGTCCCGTTTGCTGCTTTGTTGTTTCAATTTCTCGTGCAAGTTAAAACTTTTCTTATGGTTTGTTCTTGTTTCCTTGAGCGTTTTAATTGTGTTCTTTATTCATTCCTCCTTGCAGTGATTTTGCACTCCTCCCTGATCTGAATATCCCCACAGACCTTCTTTTGTGAAGCAGGGGTACGCTTCTCCTACTGGGCAACTTTGGTATGCCAATAGAGCCCACCATTTTTTCCAAATTGGTGGCTACCCAGTAACTTTTTCCTATAACAGTGCACGTTTCTAAGTTGTGCTTATTATAGCAGGCTGAACTGATATGAGTGTGGAGGGCAAGGGTGTATTCTGTGCGTCCGCCGTACCCGATTGTCTGGTAACACTTGGAACAAGCATCAGCACTATTTCCTTTCATCATAAGGAGCAATAGGATGACTCCCAGGACTGTTCTCATCCCTCTGCCTCCCTCAAGGCCTACGGGGTTGCTGCCAGTAGCGGAGGTTTGTTTAATCTTCTTGGCAGCACGGACTATGTCCTGGGGTCTCGCCCTTTGTCTTTCTCTTTTGGTATAATTTCTTAATTTTGTCCCAGCTTTTGGTTTTAACATTCCGGTACGAGGTACAGCAGTAACAGCACGGTATACTCAACCCTTTCCAGCACTTTTTTGCCAGTACCTCCGCTTTGGCTTTCTTTTTTTTTTTCCTTTTCCCCTTGTTCTATTCTCAAATAACTCCCACCATTTATGATCATCAGTTTTGATTTCTCCTTGTGCTGATAGAGTATTAAGTACCTTAACAGTTTCCTTATATTAATTTCTTCTACACTGGATACATAATGCGAGTGGGAGACACCCACCACAGGAATGACCCCGCCACAACTCAGTACAATATGGACACCGTTTTTTGATGAACGGGCTGCAGTGACACCCAGGTTTAGGACAGGTGACTTTCAGTCCTGACTGGGAGACCTTCGAGACGAGTTGATCCGGTATCAACATCCAGTCCTGTGAATTCGCACTTCGAGGTCTCTGAGCTCGGGTGTCGCTGTCCAGCCTACAGTAGGAGGGGTTATGGGACCTTTGACTCTACTCACATGTGTTCACTCCTTTTTGGCTGTCTGTACAGCTGTTTCAGTGGTTAACAGAACTAAATATGGTCCTTCCCATTTTGGATCCAGACTTTCTTCTTTCCACACTTTAATTAACACATGTTGTCCTGGCTTAATCTTACGTATGGCAAATCCTAGACGGATGGTTTGAGCTAAAATTTCCTTCCACTTAATTCTTGCAAGTTTTTGTTGATGGTTATTATGTAACTTTGAAGAGAAGTGTCCTGAACTAAGATCAGATCAAGGTGTACTCCTTTAGGGTAAGACATACCATACAGCATTTCCTGTGGTGAAATTGAAGTTGTTTTCCAAGTTGGCATTCTTTGTATATTAGACAGGGCTAGTGGGAGGCACTTTGTCCATGGCATTTCAGTCTTAATTCTTAATTTTAACAGCTGTTGTTGAAATGTTTGACTGATCCTTTCAACTGTCCCAGAACTCTGAGGGTGCCAGGGTGTATAGTACTCCCAGCTGATGCCTAGGGCCGAGGTCAGGAACTTAAGCACCTTTGATGTAAAGTGCATGCCTGGTCGGAGTCTATTGCTGGGACCAGGACATGCTTTGGTATTATGTGTTCTATGAATATTTTGGCTACCACTTGTAATGTGGCTCTAGCTGCAGGGTGTGCCTCTAGCCAGTGGGTTAATTGGTTTACTATTACTAGTAAATATTTCCACCTTCCTACCACCTTTCCTGTGTTCAAGGGAACATTAACAAATCCAATTAATTCAGTCTCTTGTCCTGCTAATGGCACTTGCCCCAGGGGGTAAAGGGGAGCCTTTGTGTCATTATCTCTGTCCTCTCTGCTGATACCATCTCTCCTGGTATTTCTTTGACTCCAGGGAGTCCTTTGAGCTATAGGGGGAGAGGGAGCAGAGACCCTGGTTGGAGGGGGGGGGGAGGCATGGGGAAGGGGGGTCTCCTGTATTTTCTGTATTATACAGAGGTGGGAGATTATCAAGTGTTCCCAGGTAACTTTTTTTTATCCTCATCCCTTTTTTCCTTTAAAGTATATACCGAGAATGGTTTATGCTGTTCTGTCCACAGAGCAGCACAGTCACACTCCTCTCTGTAAAATGGTTCTTTACAAGCAACATATGTGTTTAATGCTCTACAAATCCAACCCTTAAACGATCCCAACATGGGCCAGTACAGATTATCTCTGCGGATCATTTCTTTGGTCCACTTTACCATACTATATTGAATCAATTTTTCTTTGCTTTTTACTTTGTATAATTCCCTTGTGTCTCAAGGTCTTACTATTACTCCCAAAGGGCTGGCTGGTGGTATTTCTGGCAACCTGCTGGGCTTATTTTATTTCTTTGTTTTTCTTTTTACTTTTATGTTTGTGATTATAAGAACTTTGACCCCGTTTGTGGGTCGTCTGGACTTGAACCCTTTTACTCTTTCTTTGTCCTATTTTTACCTCAATGGACTGTCTTGAAGTGTTTTGTGCTCCACAGAGTGGAATTTTGCTGAAAGGGTGCATTGATTATTCAGGGGAAATGGCCCAGGGCTTAAAGGGGTCAGGGTGTTCTTCAAGGGATGATCATCTCCTCATGCCACTAGAGGGGATCAGGACACCAGTGTCCCCATTACTCGTAATCCTCAAAGACAAACCCCAGAACGCTCTGGTGCCCTCCGGGGTATGAGAGGGGCCTTGTTCCCACCCCTCTCCCTGCAGGCTCTGCTCACCTAGGCATCCAGCGAGGAAGCCTGGTGCTTCTGCTGCAGAACGCCTGCCAGCATTTCAGCCACACAAGGCTGGAGAAAAAGGCAGCATTAGAGACACACTGGGGGCACTGGGCTGGACTGGGAGGAAAGAGGAAAGCAGGGAGATCCTTGGAGAAGGGGCCTATGGGAGCAATGGGGTGCAGGAGCTGCTGTGCTCCTGCCCAGAAGCACTGGGGTCCTGGCCAAGGGGCACAGCTGGGGCAGGGGCTGCATGCTGGGTCATCCTGGGAGGTACTGGAGTGGCAGGGATGGAAATGCAGTGGGGCCCTCTGGGCAAGGGGTTCCCTGAGAAAGATCCATGGGCCTGGGGTGTTGTCTAGGACGCCAGTAGGGGTGCACTGGGCTGTGCTGGGACAGACTGGGATAATCTGGGGTGTAGTGGCCATGTAAGGGGACGGTCTGACACTGGCAGATTTCATGGTACCCACCAGAGGTGTCTTCAGGATCTCAAAGTTTTCGAAATCAATCTCCAGAAGGACCAGGAGACATCAGTGAATGCTGTGATGTCCCTGGTGCCAGCATGGGATGGGGGGACCAAACTGCTCCCCAGTTCACTGAGGGGATGCCCTCTAATCCCAGCACCCCACTCACCTCCCAGAGACCATCTTGGGTTCCTCCCACTCCAGTGCTGTCCCTGCCTGGGACTTGGCCACAGCTCCACAAGGCTCTTGACCCCACAGTGTGACTTCAATGCCCTGGCCCTTGGCCCAGGCCAGCACTGGCTCTGAGTAGGATGTGCCCATCCTAACAGACAAGGGGAAGTGGGCATTTCTCCTCGAGCAGCCACTGGAAGCTAATTGCGCAAACAGAGATGCCCTGTGACGAGGAGGGATGTTGCTCCCATGCCAGCATCTCTGATAAGCCCTGTTTACTCAGGGCCTGAAGCACCAGGAAGAAAGTGGCAATCTCGGGCTTCCTGGAAGGAAAATCCACAGTGAAGTTGTTCCTGAAAGCTGTCCCTGTCTGTGATTCCTCTTTGACATTTCAGAGCATTAGCGAAGGCTTCTGCTTCTCTCTTTCCACAGGGACCCTGTGGATCCATCAGATATGTGTGGTGGGAAGACGTGTGCCCAGATGGGAAAACATTTCAGGCCACTGCCTTGACTGTTTGCTCTGGAACTTGTCCAAGGAGCCACAGTAGCCACGGGGGAAGATTTTCCTCTGGAATGTTGCTGCTCTGTGCCCATGGAGGAGAGAGCAGAGTGTCCCTGTTGGGGATTCTTGGCCAGATGGACAAGTGCTGTGGTGTCATTGCTGTGCAGACATCACCTTGGAGAGGAACTCGGGAAGTGTCTGCAGGGTGCTAACCGGGAACTTTGGCTAGGGAGAGGTCCAGGCTTCCTTGGAGATCAGTGCCAGTCAGGGGGATGGCATTGGATGGCCACTGACCATGTGCCAACAGTCTGGGGACAGTGACCTGGACACACACAGAGGTTTCCAGTGTGGGTGCAGTGACCCCCATTTCCAGGGAACCCCGTGGGAATGTCCCTTCATCCCTGGGGGCTGGGTCTCAGCCCTCCAGAAACTGTCCCTACAGTTGTATTTTCCTACACTTGGGCCAGCCTTTCAGGACAAATGAGTTTCCCCTCTCCTACCGACAGTGACTTCAGTATAAGCAATTTGTAAGAAGGTTCTCAGCACAGGAAAGACTCAGACCTCATGAAACTGTGCCAGGGGAGGACACCAAGACACTTGGAGAGCTGGAGCACCTCTGTGACAGAGACAGGCAGAGAGAGCTGGCAGTGTTCAGCCTGGAAAAGAAAAGGCTGCGGGGACACCCCATGACCCTTTCAGATCATCAAGGCACCTCACAGGAAACAACAAACCTGTGTTAATGCCACAGAATGTCAAACAAGAATCAGTGGCATGGGCAGCTCTCAGGAACCATTTCTTGATGGATTTTTGCTTTGTGAAAGCCCAAGATATTTGAATGTCTTCCTGGTTCCTCAGGCCCTGGATGAACAGGGCTTATCAGAGATGCTGGCAGGGGACCAACATCCCTCCCCCTGAATGGGCACCTCAGTTTTCCCAGTTTGATCCCAGTGGCTGCCTGGGGACAAACACCAACTGCCCCATATCCCTCAGGATGGGCACATCCTGCTCTGGGCCATTGCTGGCCTGGGCCCAGGGCCAGGGTATTGCAGAGACACTGAGTGGGGACAAGGGCCCTGGGGAGCTGTGGGCAAGTCCCAGTGAGGGACAGTGCTGCAATGGGAGCCTGGTTGGACATGGGGTCCCTGGAACCTCCTGTGTGTGGCACCTGTGCATAGCAGGACCCAGTGCTCTGGGAGGGCACAATGGCTGCAGGTGTGACAGGATGAGGGTCTGCCCCAGGGCAGGGGATATTTCCACCTGGACTCCACCCTGGGGCTGAAGATGGGACCAGTTTGGGGCATGCAGGGAAAGGGAAATAATGGGGTGGTGTGGATGTGTGAAGTGCCACACCTGAGCCATTCCCCAGCCTTCAGCCTTGTCTGCGGGTGATCATCATTTCCCAGTTCTGCCCAGTGTCTCTAGTGCCTAGAGACCCAAATCACCTGGCTATTTCCTAGGTTTATGACACCGTTGTCCTAGCATGCCCCAGTTTTCTGAGATTCTGGAGTCTTGTTGTCACCAGAAGAGGGGTCAGTCCATCT
Organism: Cinclus cinclus; assembly: GCF_963662255.1. NCBI lineage: Eukaryota > Metazoa > Chordata > Aves > Passeriformes > Cinclidae > Cinclus > Cinclus cinclus. The sequence continues at coordinate 1,394,505 of NC_085078.1, forward strand.
CCTGTTTCTCCATGGGACAGGAGGGGGAAGAGTGATGATTCTGCACTGACAGGCTGGGTGAGTAGCTGGGGTCAGCTCTGGGATATCTTGAAGAAAAAGCCCTTGGAGAGAAGGGAAACCAAAGATGGGGGAATGTGACTCTGGAGGCTGTTGGAGGATGGATTGGGTTGGAGTGGGGGTGTTCTCCACAGGTGATCCAGCTTCCTTCGGCTCCCTGACCACCCCTCTTGGACCCCAGAGGTGCCTGGGCCCTTGCAGGGGCAGGAGGCCCATGCAGGAAGCTGGAGAGATGATGGGCAAGGGGGTTGGATGTGTGCCACAGCTTGGATGGAATCTGTCCAGGGCTAGGCTTGTGGCCAGGGCTAGGGGCTGGGCCAAGCCAGGCTTTGGCCTGGGAGCTGCTGGGGAAGGAGCAGGGAGGAGTCCTGACAGGCTAAAGGTGCTCCTGCCCTGCGGCAGCCTCAGAAAGAGTAAGGGTTCAAGTCCAGACGACCTACAAACGGGGTCAAAGTTCTTATAATCACAAACATAAAAGTAAAAAGAAAAACAAAGAAATAAAATAAGCCCAGCAGGTTGCCAGAAATACCACCAGCCAGCCCTTTGGGAGTAATAGTAAGACCTTGAGACACAAGGGAATTATACAAAGTAAAAAGCAAAGAAAAATTGATTCAATATAGTATGGTAAAGTGGACCAAAGAAATGATCCGCAGAGATAATCTGTACTGGCCCATGTTGGGATCGTTTAAGGGTTGGATTTGTAGAGCATTAAACACATATGTTGCTTGTAAAGAACCATTTTACAGAGAGGAGTGTGACTGTGCTGCTCTGTGGACAGAACAGCATAAACCATTCTCGGTATATACTTTAAAGGAAAAAAGGGATGAGGATAAAAAAAAGTTACCTGGGAACACTTGATAATCTCCCACCTCTGTATAATACAGAAAATACAGGAGACCGCCCTTCCCCATCCACCTCCCCCCCCCCCCCCCTCCAACCAGGGTCTCTGCTCCCTCTCCTCCTATAGCTCAAAGGACTCCCTGGAGTCAAAGAAATACCAGGAGAGATGGTATCAGCAGAGAGGACAGAGATAATGACACAAAGGCTCCCCTTTACCCCCTGGGGCAAGTGCCATTAGCAGGACAAGAGACTGAATTAATTGGATTTGTTAATGTTCCCTTGAACACAGGAAAGGTGGTAGGAAGGTGGAAATATTTACTAGTAATAGTAAACCAATTAACCCACTGGCTAGAGGCACACCCTGCAGCTAGAGCCACATTACAAGTGGTAGCCAAAATATTCATAGAACACATAATACCAAAGCATGTCCTGGTCCCAGCAATAGACTCCGACCAGGCATGCACTTTACATCAAAGGTGCTTAAGTTCCTGACCTCGGCCCTAGGCATCAGCTGGGAGTACTATACACCCTGGCACCCTCAGAGTTCTGGGACAGTTGAAAGGATCAGTCAAACATTTCAACAACAGCTGTTAAAATTAAGAATTAAGACTGAAATGCCATGGACAAAGTGCCTCCCACTAGCCCTGTCTAATATACAAAGAATGCCAACTTGGAAAACAACTTCAATTTCACCACAGGAAATGCTGTATGGTATGTCTTACCCTAAAGGAGTACACCTTGATCTGATCTTAGTTCAGGACACTTCTCTTCAAAGTTACATAATAACCATCAACAAAAACTTGCAAGAATTAAGTGGAAGGAAATTTTAGCTCAAACCATCCGTCTAGGATTTGCCATACGTAAGATTAAGCCAGGACAACATGTGTTAATTAAAGTGTGGAAAGAAGAAAGTCTGGATCCAAAATGGGAAGGACCATATTTAGTTCTGTTAACCACTGAAACAGCTGTACAGACAGCCAAAAAGGAGTGAACACATGTGAGTAGAGTCAAAGGTCCCATAACCCCTCCTACTGTAGGCTGGACAGCGACACCCGAGCTCAGAGACCTCGAAGTGCGAATTCACAGGACTGGATGTTGATACCGGATCAACTCGTCTCGAAGGTCTCCCAGTCAGGACTGAAAGTCACCTGTCCTAAACCTGGGTGTGACTGCAGCCCGTTCATCAAAAAACGGTGTCCATATTGTACTGAGTTGTGGCGGGGTCATTCCTGTGGTGGGTGTCTCCCACTCGCATTATGTATCCAGTGTAGAAGAAATTAATATAAGGAAACTGTTAAGGTACTTAATACTCTATCAGCAAGAGGAGAAATCAAAATTGATGATCATAAATGGTGGGAGTTATTTGAGAATAGAACAAGGGGAAAAGGAAAAAAAAAAAGAAAGCCAAAGCGGAGGTACTGGCAAGAAAGTGCTGGAAAGGGTTGAGTATACCGTGCTGTTACTGCTGTACCTCGTACCGGAATGTTAAAACCAAAAGCTGGGACAAAATTAAGAAATTATACCAAAAGAGAAAGACAAAGGGCGAGACCCCAGGACATAGTCCGTGCTGCCAAGAAGATTAAACAAACCTCCGCTACTGGCAGCAACCCCATAGGCCTTGAGGGAGGCAGAGGGATGAGAACAGTCCTGGGAGTCATCCTATTGCTCCTTATGATGAAAGGAAATAGTGCTGATGCTTGTTCCAAGTGTTACCAGACAATCGGGTACGGCGGACGCACAGAATCCACCCTTGCCCTCCACACTCATATCAGTTCAGCCTGCTATAATAAGCACAACTTAGAAACGTGCACTGTTATAGGAAAAAGTTACTGGGTAGCCACCAATTTGGAAAAAATGGTGGGCTCTATTGGCATACCAAAGTTGCCCAGTAGGAGAAGCGTACCCCTGCTTCACAAAAGAAGGTCTGTGGGGATATTCAGATCAGGGAGGAGTGCAAAATCACTGCAAGGAGGAATGAATAAAGAACACAATTAAAACGCTCAAGGAAACAAGAACAAACCATAAGAAAAGTTTTAACTTGCACGAGAAATTGAAACAACAAAGCAGCAAACGGGACTTACCCACCTCGGAAAAGAATTTCTTAGCAGAATTAACGAAAGAAATTACTACTGAACTGAACTGAACCCCCCTGCTGGATCTGTGGAGAAATGCAAAAAACTGAACAATGGCCACAGAGGAGGGAGGGATTAAGCCCAAGCAACGAAAGGAATAGCTAAGCAACTTACTCAAACTAGAGCAGCAGTATATCAAAATTGACTAGCCCTGGACTATCTATTAGCTGAAGAAGGAGTGTGTGGCAAGTTTAATAATTATGAATGCTGCTTAAAAATGGTATTTATAACGGTGAAATAATTACTATAATTGCAGAAAAAAAAAATTAAAACAAATAGCCCCTGTACCTGTACAAACCTGGAACTCTATGCTTAATGATAATTGGTGAAGTAACCTGTTGGGGGAACTTGGTGGAAGAAATTAGGTTTTATGTTAACATGTGCATTATTAGAACTACTGTTCATGCCTTGTCTTGTTCCATGTTTCATTTGACACGTCCAATCAGTGGTTCAAGGAATGCAAATTGCTACAATACCAAGAGACCCTGAGATGGCAACGAAATTAATGGCAGTAAATGAATTAAATCTAGTACAAGAAGTACTGACAAAATTTAAAGCCCAAACAGGAATTAATGGGATAAAAAAAGAGAAGTGGGGAAATTGTGATAATTGATAAATGATTCGTGTTAATCGCAAAAGTTTTGGAGTTTGTATAAACCAGAATACTTAGACAAGACATGGAACTCGATAAAGGGAAATACATTTTTAAAACCATTCTGTTTAAATCCCCCTGTTATGAATATTGTGCTTCCTAAGTAAATTGTATTTGATACCAGTTTGCAAAATGAGGTTTTCCCAGAGCCTGAAAGATTTTGCAAAATCAGATCTCCTGCCTTTGCGTAATCAATTGCAACCTATCTGCTAAGACCAGACTTCCCACTTCTGCTGTTCTTTATCTACCAAAACCAGGTGGTTACTTGACAAATTGTCCGGAGATTTCACACAGCGGTCCCACGGATGTTTTTTTAACCACCACTGCTTACCTGGCAGAATTATGACAACAAAAGAAATTAAGAATTATTGATTACTACAAGGAAAACCATACTCTAGAAAGGAGCTGCAAACCAAGGTTCAACGGAGCGTGGGGTGGGCGCTGACCCCTCACGTTCCCCAGCGCTGCTTGCTCCGTCTATATCAAATAAAGCAACCTAAATTCTGCTAAATATCAAGACTTTTTGTTTCTCATTTATAACAGGATCTGCCCGGAAAGTTTTCTCTAGAGATGCCCCTTTTGTTCCCTTCTCTGGAGCTGCAGCAGCAATGTCTGTGTGCAGAGCTGAGGGAAGATCAGTGCTGGCAGAGCATGGTGCTGGTGTGGGGAGATGGACCTCAGTGAGCACAAACGCCATCAGCCCCTGGGGCCAGCAAGGTCTGGGGGACGGGAGGGAAACCACTCAGGTTTGTCGTGGCCCCTGAAAGTTTGTTCACGGGAGTTGTGAGTTTCCTGTCCCACTGCAGACATCATTGCTCACAGGGAGAGCTGCCTGGCAGCCACGCCCAAACTGCAGTGGTGCCACAGGAATTGTCTGCAGGGTCCTGCAGTGCCTCGTGCTGCTCCCTTGCCAGGGGCACCACAGGCCAGGGGGGCACATCTGGGCTGGTGTGTCTGGCTGTGGGGCTCCCTGTTCTGGGCACTGAGGAGGGGCTGGAGAGGCTCTGCAGGACTGACAGGATGGGCTCTGGGGACTGTGTGGAGAAGCTGAGGGACCTGGGCTGCTGGAGCTTCTGAAGAGGGGGCCCAGCGCTCATCCTGCAAGTGCTCCAGGGCTGGTTTCAGAGAATCACAAAAGCAGCAAGGATGGAAAAGACCTAAGCGATCCTCAAATCCCACCTGTGCCCTGACACCACCTTGTCTCACCTGAGCCTCCTCTTCTCCAGGATAAATAACCCCTGATCCCTCAGCCGCTCCTCACAGGACTTGTGTTCCAGACCCCTCACCAGCCTTGTTGCCCTTCTCGCGAAATACTTCAGCTCCTCCTCGTCCTTCCTAAATCGGGGCGCCCAGAACTGGAGACAGCACTCGAGGTGCTGCCCAAACAGTGCTGAGTACAGGGCAAGAATCACCGTGCTGGATCCTGCTGGCCAGGAGCAGGGCAGCCCCAGCTTTCCCCTCTCTGGCACATCGCAGCTGGGGCAGCCCCAGCGTTCCCCTGTCTGTGACAGCACAGCCATGGCAGCCCCAACATTCCATCCCTGGACATGCTCCATGCAAAGGTTCCAGTCAACAGAACCGACTGGCCACTGAGCACCCCCAGCCTGGGCTGATGTGGATTCCTCTGCACGCAGCTCAGCGAAGGTCCCCTTGGCCGCCTTCACTGTGCCACAGACAAGTGTCAGACACGGTTCCAGAGCCCTGCCCAGAGCTGCCAGGAGGAGTTGATTAAAACAAGAACACAAAAAAGTCCAACAAAAGAATCCCCCAAAACCAAACCAATCCATACAAACAAACAAATCCAACAACCAAAACAAAACCAAAAGCCACTAGAGAAGGAGATCACCTCCCCAACTGACCTGTTCCATCCTTCAGTTGGTACACCTGCACACACACAGGACCCGAGAGTTCAAAAAAAAGTGGATTCCTTGAGTACATTTGCAGGAAAAGCAGGTGAAAGACGGGCTCACAGTTAGGACTCTTCTCAGCGGAGCCAAAAAGGCCCCTTTGGCAACCGCAGGGATCTTGGAAATGGCAAGTGCCACACCCTCAGCACATGGGGGAGAAAAGGGTTCTGTGGTGCCCGCCATGGCATGTAAACCCTGCTCCCTGGGCACTTGACACTTAGGATTCTTACAGAGCAATCCAGTAGGGCCTTCTAGGTATCGAGCCCCAGGCTTTGTGAGCCCAGGCAGAGGCAGGCAGGACGCAAAGCTGGCAGCAAAGGAAGGGGCCAGCGAGGTGGGGCAGCCGGGGGTTGACGACAGCCTGCAGGGACAGAGGCACAGGGCATGGACACCGTAGGACAGCCTGGGCTGCAGAGGGCACAGGGATGGGCAGCAGCTGAAAGGCCCTGCCAGAGCCACCTGCTGAAGCACTTTGGCCATGGCTGCTGGCCCTGGGCCCTTGGCCAGCAGGGGACAAGTGAGCCTTGCTGTGCTGAGGTTTGCTCAGCATCAGAGACACCTTTCCCTTGTTTGTCTGCACCTGTCATCGCTTCCACCAGTGTTCTGCTCTAACTGGAACCTGGGGACACTTTCTCCGATGTGTCCCTCAGTGGCACCCATTACAGCTTCTAGAATCTTTGGACTTTAAATATCACTTTGAGTTCTTGACAAGATTTTTGAGCACACTCTCAGGGACTGAGTCTGATATAAACAACATCAAAGCCCTGAGAGGGTCATTAAAGTCATTCAGCTGTGTCTGTGCTGCTGAGCTGGGCTGGGCTGGGCTCCTGGCTCAGAGGGTGATCCTGCCAATCAAGAAGATCTACAAAATGACATTTCTACTGAGGAGCAGCTCCTGTGTGCAGCCCAGCAGGGCTGGGGCACTGCCTGTGGCCACCCCGGCTACAGCACAGGGGCACAGAGAGCTTCAATCTGTCAGGGCTGGGAAGATGCTCAGAGGTGACTGGGGCGGAATCACTCCCAGCCTTTGACACAGGAAGCCTCTGGCTGCAGGACAATGCAGCTGCAGCTCCTGGAGTCATCTCCTAAAGCTGGAACATTTCACGGACGATGCATTCTCTAAGTACAACTCAGAGTATCTCTGGTACAGAGGATGACAAGCTGGGAGCTTGTCACGATCTGCCAGTACAGGCGGGGATCATGATGGTTCGTTTTGATCTCGAGGTACAAAAGACACAGCAGGGGACAACAGTATGCTTCAGAATACTCACAGCAGAGCACTTTTATTTGGTGCCAAGCACACAGTTATGTGCTATAGATGGCAGAGTTTTTAAGGAAACAAAGTCAAGAGATAGAGAGAAAGAGGGGAAAAGAGGGGAAGGGAAATAGCTACCAAGGGATGAGACACCATCCTTGTGGTCATAGACGGGTGTGCTCGGGGCCTTCTGCCAATGGACGGGTCTTCCCTCTGTGGGGAGATCTCAAGGGGCTTCTTCAAGGAGTCACCTTCTTAAAGTCTTTCCTCAAAGCGAATGGCTTCTGGCCATGAGGTAGGGATTTTTACGGACCACTGTGTGTCCAGAGAAGCAGGCACCCACATGTCTGGGCCGGCACTTATGACGGCACAGCACAGCACGGCACAGTGCACCTGTGACAGCCACCTGCCACGCGTCTACCTCGGCCGGGTCAGAGCTCCTGCTCAAAGCCGACCAGGTCAGGAGCACGTGGGGTACACGGGCATCTTCTTGCGACGGTCATGAGGAAAATGAGGGAACCTTTGGACCGTCTCTTACACCACCCCGTGACTCACAATCTTTGTCGAGAGAGCTCCTTTGTAGTGTTGTTGCTGCGGTGTCTTCAGTTGCGAAGTGTAGAAGAATGGCTTAGAGAGAAAGGCCATATTCCCATGCGAGAACTAGCTGACAGGGCTTTGGGAAAATACTGACACAGTGGGTATTTTGAAGGACAGCTTTTCCTTGAGCAATAGATATGGAACCACTTTTGCAATAACAGGATACTTCCGTTAAGATAGTATGCAGAACCTCCGCAGCTAAAGGATCACAAGAATGAGGAACTGGGTGGGACTGACCTTTGCTGCGGTAGCCAGTGATGAGCTTGCTTTTGCACTATGTATGAGCTTAATTATTGATGATATAAATGTAACTAAGAGCATGCAATAAATTGTGACTTGCTGATCATTCACACTGAGTGCTGCATTTCTCCCGCCAACTCCAACAGCGAAGTCTTCAGGACTCATCCAGGTCGGTAGCATATTCCGAAAAACCGGGACAGAAAGTCAGCCAAAGAAAAAAGTAGGAAAGGGAAAGGGAAAGGGAAAGGGAAAGGGAAAGGGAAAGGGAAAGGGAAAGGGAAAGGGAAAGGGAAAGAACAAGTTCAATCTTTCAAAGTAATTTCAATTTAAGTAAGTATTTTCAATTTAAAACACAAGTAAAATTATTAATCAGTTATTTCAATTTGAAACACTAATTTAAGTAATTTCAATTTAAAAGACAAGTAAAATAATTAATAAGTAAATTGAACACAATTTAAAATAATGAATAAGCAATTTCAGTACAAAACACAAGTAAGATAATTAAAAAACAAGTCAATACCAGTACATCATTTCAACACAATTTAAAATAATTAAGAAGTATTTTAAGTCGATATTTAATAAAATAAAATAATTTCTAGGTAATTGGATTTTGAAAACACAAGTCGTCAATATAACATTTTAAATACTCATGTGTTTTTCATCTTGCATCAATAACCTTAGGGACGTCAACAGTGACTGACTTGTGTATATTCATTATGGATGTCAAGTGTGTTAACTGCTTCATCATTCTCCAACTCATGTTGTACAGGATTGCTGATATAAGCAAAACCAATCAAAACCAAAATCAAAAGGACAGTGATGGGATGACACAATTTCTTCAGGACACCTGTGGCAGTAGGTGACCACCCAAAGAGGGTATCCCACCACTTGAGTTCAGCATCTTTCTTTACTCTTTCCAAAACATGATGTAGTTCCTTTACATGGTGATGAAGAGTTATCAGAGTTTTGGTCTGTTTTTCTTAATCCTTTCCAAAATTTCAATTAAATCCTGGGGAAGCAGCAATTGCTTTACCAGAGCGAGGTTCATTCCAACGGGAGTAGGCAATAAATGGTGGATTCATGTGTAATTGGACTGCAAAAGGTGGCAAGACGTAACTGGGACTACATAAGGAAATCACATCCTACAATTCTAGTAAAGTTACAAATGCAAACATTCGAATGATTTTTAGTATGCACTACCAAATTTTCTATGATAACAGGTTGCCAGCAGTTCTTAAGCATACACAACCATTGCCTATATAAATCAGCACCGTTTCAGGAATCTCGCTTGGACGTATTTCAAAGTTACAAACATTTGGCTCTGTGTCCAAACAAATATCTTGAGCTCTAATTGCGTTACTTTCACAGATAAACCCTTGTTGTTCCCGGACAGTACAAGTTTCCAAATTCACAGTTTCCCACTTCTCACCAATTTGACGGGCCCATTCTCTATGCTTAAAAGGATAGAGAATAGCTCCATCACGATTCAGCCCGAATGCAATGATGGCGAATATGGAATGCACTGAAGCATTATGTATCATCAGCACAAAGGCTCTGGCTGTGTTTGTGCTGGGGTCATAGCTAAAATGTACCAAGTTCCACCAGGATTGGAATTCTCCTTCAAAGTCAGTGGCACTATCCCAAATTCTTTGCCGAATTTCAGTAGGAAAAGTGCCTTCCTCGCCTTCTCTGATAATTGAGGCAGCAACAAACCGCACCCACAGCTGTGCCTGGATACAGCCGAGACCTAAAGAGATGTTATTTTGTGCAGCACCGAGTTCATCAGTTATCGGTTTGCGGTCATTTGCATTTACCTTTTCCCAATTTGCCAAAATGTTTGATAGGAACCATTGTTGGGTTCCCAAAGCTGTCAAAGATGACTGCAGTGGTTGCTGTAATTTGGTGACGTCTCCAGACGTAGTAGCCAATTTATTCCTCAGTACTTCTGAATCAATGCTACTGAAAATTCCCAATCCTGCTCCCACAACGCCGATTATGTCTCTTGTCATTCGTTTGTTAAAAGGGTTCAGGATAAGCGGTGGTGGAGTAGCAGGTGTCACAATAGTCACATCAAATTCCCCCCAGTATTTTGTATTGTTTTTACCACACATGATTTTATGGGAAAACTGTACAGCAATGAAATGGAGCCAACAATTCTGATTTTAAATTTTACAAAGTACAACACGGCCGTGAGGTCTTGTGCCATAACTGTGTACAAGTTTGATGAGGGATTCAGCAATGAATTTATGTGTTATTGTAACCATGAAGCTTTGTCATTTCAATCTTGTTGGTTTAGTTCAAGTAAAATTATACCAACAGTCAGTAAGTATCAGCAGTGTTATCATGGGTTATCTGGTTCTTCATGTCCCTCGGTGCTCTTCTGTGAAAAGTAAACGCAACAGAGTCTGCCATGAAGAGGCAGGAAATTAAAATGATGAAACTATCTAGCATGTGTGAAGCTACCCACCGCATGGCAAAATTCTCTTACCTTGCGATAGTTCAAATTTCTTGCCACCTCTCTCTTTTGACATACTGGAATTCGGTTAACTTCCCAATCATTTTGCTGCCAAAAAGGAAGCCACTCTGTACATCCCTGAAACACAGCATAAGAGTCAGTGTAGATGCAAACAAGAGAGGTATTGTGTACCTCACACTGGAAAACACTCCAGGCAGCCATCAGTTCCCCAACGTGAGCACTGCCTTCTCCCTCAGTAATGATTCATTCATCAGAAGTGTGGAGGGCTACTGCTCTGTGTTTCCACACCTTTCCCTCTGGTTTGGCAGAAGCATCAGTGAACCAAGAATTTGCTGATTGTTCAGAGGAGAAAGGAGGGGCTACTTTAATTGCCGAGGCAGCTTTGTCTTGGCTGCTCCCCAAGCTCTCAGTTTCTTGTATAGCCCAATGTTTTATAGCAACTTCTGTTATTGAGAAGATGTTACAATAATGTTCAATCTGGGCATACCACTTCCTAGCTGAGGATCTATGGGCCACCGCGTCAGGCAGGGGAGCCCCAGTAGTGACCACTACGATCACTTTGAAAGGACCTCTTAATGAAATTGGTCGTTGCCCTACAATTTTCTCCACTTCTATGAGAGCTAAGCTAACCGCAAACAGTCATTTAACCCAGATAGCGTATCTTTATTCAGCATCTTGAAAGCCACGGAAATACAAACAAATAACAGGCCTTGTAGGACCATCAGGGCCTTGTTGCCATATGTGAACTGACAACCCCGAGATGGGGAATCCCCACTCTACCTGGAAAGGGTCTGTGTGGTGAACAGGGCCCAGGGCTTGATGAGCTGTTGCTTCAAAAATCAGCACTTGCAGTGCTTCCTCCTGAGAAAGAGTCCAATCCCATTTCACCCCTTCCCTCAGCAAGTCATAAAGAGGCCTGGCAATTATTGAAAAATCTGGAATGTGTTTTCTCCAGAACACTAATAATGTCCACATTTTATGGCTGTTGGCAGGACAACGCGAAGGTGAACCTGGTGTCTGCTGAGAAGGGGTTGTATAGGGAGAAAAGGGAATGGGGCCCAGAGTCGGTGGAACCATTTTTGGCACATTGCTCTGCTTCTTTCAGTGAGTCCAGATGTTCTAAAGTTTTAGTGTGTTCCTCTCTTAGAGCACTTTCTAACAACTGTTTCTCATTTTGCAACAAAGAGCACTCATGTTTTCAACAAAGATACTTGTTCCTTTCTTCATTTAGTTGTTCTGGCAAAATTTGAACTCATTTTTGTAGAGAATTTATAATTGTAGTCTCCTCATTTGTTTGCTTGAAGTGATTTTCTAGAGCTGCCCTAAGACAGGCTCCCAAAACAGAACAGAGTACAGTTTTATTTTTGTACAGTTTGAATTTTGACTCCCTTTGCAGAGAACATATTCCATCAATCACATTTTCTAAATTATACCAATTATTTGGTGCCCACTCTTCTCCTCCCTGAGAGGGTCTGGCACTATATGTAGCTAATAGAGCAAAAAATGCAGCTTTATTTGTTGCACTGCAATTTTCACTCATTTTATGAAGGGGCAAGTAAAAACCACTGCAGGGAGGTATATCACTTAAGTTACACACACGCGCACACACACACACACACACACACACACAACTTTTCTCTGTGTTCCCTTTCACTTCCCTGTGTGGGTGAAGAGACCGAAGCTGCTTGGGAGGCACTAGCTTCAGTACAAATCTCTGGTTGTCTCTTTGGTACACCAAGCAGTCAAAAAAACCACAATAAAAACCAACAAAAGAGTCCTGTCTTCCACTCCAAGAGATCCTAGAGTGAAATTCTACAGACAGAGCCCTCAAACAAGTGTGGGGGTGCTCTCCACCTAGGCCTGTGCAGTTTGCAGGAAATCTGAACTTGCCCCCCTTGCTTTCTGGACAAGCTCACTCCTTTTGAGGTGACCAGCTAGGTGCGGCTGGAGCAAGATGTCCTTCCCCTATTACAGACTACACACAACCTTGCAGCCCTTCTGTCTGTCATAATCCAGTCCGTGATGCCAATTTAATGTCACGATCTGCCAATCCAGGCGGGGATCGTGATGCTTTGTTTTGATCTTGAGGTGCAAGACACGGAGCAGGGGGACAGCAGTATGCTTCAATATAGCACTTTATTTGATGCTAACAATTCAGTTGTGCGACAGAGAGGAGAGTTTAAGGAAACAAAAGGGGAAAAGAGGGGAAGGGAAATAGCTACCAAGGGATGGGACGGAGTCCTCGTGGTCTTCGGCCAATAGACGTGTCTTCCTTACGTGGGGAGATCTCAAGAGGCTTCTCCAAAGAGTCACCGTTTTACAGTCTTTTCTCAAAGTGAGCGATGTCTGGCCAAGAGGTGGGGAGATTTATGGACCGTTGTGTGCTCACAGAAGCAGGTGCCAATCTGGCTGGGCTAGTGTGGCCTCGAAGAGCAGTGCACCATGACGGCACAGCACAGCACAGCTGCAAACAGTTATTTGGTAAACCTCTACCTCGGCCAGGCCAGAACTGTTCAAAGGCAACCAGGCCAGAAAACTCCTGTCTGGAGCGAGTGGGGTTCACCGGGGTCTTCTTGTGATGGTCGTGAGGCAAATGAGGGAAACTTCGGACCGTCTCTTCCAGATGACAGGAGATGAATTCCCAGAAGTGGCTGTAACGGCCATCTATGGGGTTGGGAGCACTTTGGAGTCTGGGGATGCTTTTGGGGTGAGCCAAATGGGTGCTGCGGGGGCACTTAGAGATCCTGGGAGGTCTGGGGGACACATACGTGACATGTGGTGGGTGGACACTGGGGTTCTGTGAAGCCCAGGGCATGACGGGCGTTGTTGTCCCAGCTCCAACGGGGCTCAACTGGGCCGTGGGGCATGACGGGAGCCACAGGCAAAAACAGAAAAGATGGCGCCGACACCAGGCACCGCCCCCAAAGTGCCAAGACCCAGCACAGATTGGTTGTGTGCAGTGATGGGCGGGAGTCTTGGCAAATGGGAGGCACCAGAGGCAGGAGCCCACTCCATCCCCAGTACAGCCCCGTACAAACCCAGTGCCCCTCCAGGTCATCCCAGTACACCCCAGTCCCACCCAATACACCTGGCTTAGTTCCCAGTCCATTCCAGTTCCTCCCCGTATTATCCACAGTAGGCGTCAGTGTCCCCCAGCCATCCCCACAGTGCGCCCTGTGTCCCTAGTTTGTCCCAGTACTTCCAAGTATCAATCCCAGTATGTCCCAGTAGTTTTCAGTGCAACCCCACAGTCCATCCCAGTCCACCCAGATTCCCCCTCAGCATTCCCCATGTTCCCACGTTGACCCACTCCTCCCCAGTATCACTCCCAGTATGTCCCAGCGTTTCCCACAGTGCTCCCAGTGTTCCCCAGTATGTCCCAGTTCTCCCAAATGTTTCCAAGGAAACCTGAACTTCTCACGGTTGCCGTGGCACACAAACCCAGCCGTGGGATCAGTGCAGTGTCCATGGCCCTGTACAGCCCCTGGCAGTGGCCCAGTGCAGGATGCGATGATGATCCACCCGCAGAGCTGGCCCAGGGCAGCTCTGCAGTGCTTTTGGTGGCACCTTGGGCAGGCACACTCCTGAGGACTATGTCTGTTTGCAGTGGAGAAAATTAGGAGTTTTAGATTGTTTAAAAAAATTAAAAAGGGAAAACATTTCTTTCCTGAGCGCAGCCAGTTCTCCAAGCAAAGCAGGTTCCAGATGAGGGAGGACAGACGGGATGGGGCTGGGCAAAGTGGAGCAAGGTTGTCCACACTGGGTCAGACCTCAAGGCACAGCTTCTCTGAGCAGGCCAGACCTGCCGAGGAGAGACCCTGGATCAATATCAACCACACAATGCTCTAATCACCTCTGCTCTAAAATCAGCAGTAATAAAATCCACCCTTTAAAACTCCAATGGATATTTCTCCATAACTGCAGCAGAAAACCTTCCTCATGGACTGCACCAGACCAGAGGGAAATCAAGGCAGAGCCGTGGTTTGTCAGGACTTGCTTGATCCCCGTGAGCCCCGTGGTGCATTTGGTGCTGAGTCCTTGAACCTCAGGGCCTAGGAGGAGATTGCACAAACCCTTCGAGGAGTCCAATTCAGAAGAACCTTTCAGCTGCTGCCCATGCCTGTGCCTTGGGCTGGCCCAGACTCCTTCTGGGGGATGTGTTGCACCTCAGCCCTGCTCTGGGAGAGAAATTCCTTCTCCTTGTTTCCAGTCTGGGCCTCCACAGCTGCCCTTGGTATTAATTGTTTCTTTCTCTGGATATTCTCTGTCAAAAGAGCCATCATCTCTGAAACTGCCCATCAATCCCTCCCAGGGCTCTCCTCTGCTGTCCTCAGTCTCCAGCCCACTGAGCACAGAACTCCTTTCTCCACTCCTTTGACCACTATCAAATGGTCATGTGCTTGAGGCCATGGGCACCTGGACAAGAAGGACAGTTCTTTTCCATAGAAAGGAACGTAGGGAGCCCCAGTGTTTCAAAGGCAGGGAAGAGTCGGCCCTCAGGAAGCCAAGGTAACCTACATAGTCCTGGCAGCTTTTGTCTGGGAGCTATCCTTGTATATATCCAGAATTTCAGAGGCAGTATCCCAATCTTGGCCGCCAATGCCTGTGCTTGAAAGATGTTTTATTCTCCATGGAAAGAAAAGGCTCAGGGGCTGCCCCCGGGGTGCGCGGGGCTTGGCACAGGGCTGAGAAGGCAACGGAAAAACGGAAAAACGGCCATGGGGACAAACGGCCCCAGGGCTTCAGTTGCAGTTGCAGCAGCAGCAGCAGCGGCAGCAGCGGCAGCAGCGGCAGCAGCAGCGAATCAAGCGACTTTGTCGACCCTCTGGATCTCCTCTCCCTCTCCCGCAGTCCCACAGCCTCTCTCAGTCTCCGTTTCCCGGTGTCTCCCTCCTCTCCCAGTCTCCCTCTCCCCGTTCCGAGCCGGCTCATGCCCCCAGCCCGCCCTCGGCCCCGGGCGGGGCTTCCCCGTCCCCGTCCCCGTCCCCGTCCCCGTCCCCGGCCGTCCTGCCGCGGTCTCTCCTCCGCCCGGCTCTGGCTGTACTGGCAGTGGCGCTGCTGGGCGGGGATCAGTGCCTGGTGCGGCATCGCCTCCCTTTGGCTCCGCCTGTCCCGGCCCCGGCCCCGGCCCCGGCCCCGGCCCCGGCCCCGGCCCCGGCCCCGGCCCCGGCCCCGGCCGCAGCCCCAGCCCCAACGTGGATCCCAGTCCCGGTCCCGGTCCCGGCGCCAGCTGCTCCCGGAGCCCGCAGAGCGCACACAGGGCGCGGCCGCTCCCGCCGCCTCCGTTGGGGCTTCCCCGGCCCGAGCTCCGCCGCTCGGCAGCGCGGCCGCTGGCCCCGAGCCGCCGCTGTCGCGTTCCAAAGAGCGAACGCCAGGGGCTGCCCGGCCCGGGACGGCTGAGGGGCGCTCGGGGCCCGTGTCTGGCCCCGGGCCGAGCGCTGACAGCCGCGTCTCGCCGGCAGGGAAGGTGGAGCACGGCATTAAGGAGCGCTACCAGCTCGGTTCGCTGCTGGGGCGCGGCGGCTTCGGCAGCGTCTGGGCGGCGACGCGGCTCTCGGACGGCGCCCCGGTGAGTGGAGGGGCCGGCGGCGGGCGGAGGAGGAGGGGAAGAGCAGGAGGAGGAGGAGGAGGAGGAGGAGGGGTCGGGGAGGGATGGGGCTCGGCAGGGCGGGCGGCGAGCTAAGCCCTCTGCTCCCCTTGGCTTGCAGGTGGCCATCAAAAGGGTGCCACGGAACCGCGTCCGACACTGGGGTGAGCTGGTGAGTGAGCGGGGGTCAGCGGGAGAAGCCGGGGCGTGCTGGGTGGGCATGAGCCGAGGCCCAGCAGGGTGGACAGTGCGTGTGGGGCCAGCAGAGCATCCCGGGCTGGGTGAGGGCTTCCCGAGCCCTGGCACGGCATCAGCCCCGCTGACGGCATCGTGGTCCTCCTGCAGCCCGACAGCACCAGAGCACCAATGGAGATCGTGCTCCTGGACAAGGTGTCCACTGGCTTCCCTGGTGTTGTCCAGCTGCTGGAGTGGCTTGAGCTCCCCAGCGAGATCCTGATGGTGCTGGAGCGCCCGGAGCGGTGTCAGGACCTCCGTCATTTCATTCGGGCACGGGGGTTCCTGTCCGAGGAGGTGGCGCGGCAGCTGTTCCGCCAGGTGCTGGAGGCCGTGCAGCACTGCACCAGCTGCGGAGTCCTGCACAGGGACGTCAAACCAGAGAACATCCTCGTTGACCTGGCCAGCGGGCAGGCAAAACTGATTGATTTTGGCTGTGGCACCTACCTGCAGGACACAGCCTACACTCACTTTGCAGGTGAGCCCACACAGCGCCGTCTTCCCGCTCCCAGCATCTCCTGGCCCAACAGCTCAGGGCCCAGCCTGGCTGTGGGAGCGTGGACTCTCCTTTTTGCTGCCAGTCATGGCACTGAGTCTTCAGCTGAGTTGCTTTCCACTGGGGGCGGCTGGGGGGACAGCTTCCAGCCCTGCTGGCAGCCTTTGCCAGCCGCTGTGCCCAGGACTGGGGCTGGGGCAGCCAGCCTGACAAAAACACCCATGGGTGGGGGTAGTAGGGGAGCAGGGGAGGGGCAGAACCTGCGCACCCGCTGTTTTGGTGTGCAGGTGAGAAAGGGCTTGCACTACTGTGCTCACCTTGTTTGCCTTGGCCTCATAATTGTTTTTTGGGGCAATGCAGGCAGGGAGGATGGAGACATGGATTTCCCCACCACTGAGTGGGTTTTTCCTTGTCATGCTCAGGCCTTGCTAGGGCTTCTGCTGCCCTCTTGCAGCACCAGTGGCTCCTTTTCCAAGCCCAAGTTTGTACACAAGTCCCAGGTGCTGGCCAGAGGCAAGGGGTCACACCATGTGCCATTGGTGCAGCCCTAGCATGGCCAAGGATTCTGGGGCCAGGCTCTGGGAGCAGCAGCATTCCCCTGATGAACTCCATCTCTGTCCCATAGGAACACGGTCCTACAGCCCCCCGGAATGGACCCGCTTTGGCTGGTACTATGGCAAGCCAGCTACCATCTGGTCCCTGGGCATCCTGCTGCACCAGATGGTCTGTGGGAAGCACCCTTTCAGGAGGGGCCGGAACATCAGCTGGAACCATCAGCTCTCACTGCCACAACGGCTCTCTCAAGGTGAATCCTCATCTCTGGGCACGGGGGGAATGGGAGGCAGTGCTGGGAGACAGCAGTGGGCTCGTGAGCATCCCGCTCTGGCAGCTGCTGAGCACGTGGCACAGGTCCTGCTCTCCTGCTCTCCTCCAAAACAAAGAACTGATGGGAGGCTTTAGGCCCAGCTCTGAGCACACGCAGCATGGCTTGGGCATGGGAATAATGGGGCAAAGCAGACTGCAGCCTCCTCCAAGTGACCGGTGGTTTCTGCTTTCTCTCTCCAGACTGCCAAGATCTGATCAAAAGGTGTTTATCCATGCTCGACATAGAAAGGCCCTCATTAGAAGACCTGCTTTGTGACCCTTGGATGCAGCAAATTCACCTGACGTAGAAGAAGGGAGAGAGCCACAGGCGCACTTTGATGCAGGGCTCTGGTAAGTTCCAGCTCCACACAGGCCTTGGCAATCAGAAGCAAAGAAGCCCAGACTTTTTTGTCCTGCCTGTGCCACTGCACCCAGGTCATCAGATGGGAACACCCAGCCCTTGGGCTGGAGCTGAGCTGCTCTCTGCCCAGCACTGGTGGCCACCATCTGAGCTGGTTTGGCTTGTCCTGGTTCACTGACAGCTGGGGCCCTGGGCAGAACACTGAGAGCCTGGTCTCCCCCCCAGGGAAGGAGAAGGAGCCCCTGGAGAAGCTGTAGCAGGTGGGGCTGCTGCTGCTGGGGACAGCGAGGATGACATCAAGGATGACAACCTCTTCCTCCACCTGGCCACTGGCAAGCTGAAGATGACAGACTTGGATTCTGGCACCTTCTTCAAAGCCAGGCTCCACACAGCAAATTTACAGATGAGTCCAGACCCAGGGGGATGCTCCCAGATTTGGGCATTGCACAGCCTGCCCAGGAAACAAAGGTTCCCCCTTTGCTGGGGAGGATAAAATTGATTCTTCTGTCGTCTGCCAAGCTGCCTTTTGGCAGGACTGGGGGATGGGCTGGGGTGGGTACGAAATGGGAGTTGGCTCCTGGCCCTGCCAACAGCCCCCAGCACCCACCGTGCCCCAGCTGGGGCTGGGGCAGCCAGCTTGACACAAACAAAGCCCCGTGGTGGGAGCAGAGGTGGGGCTCCAGAATTGTGCTTGGCTGCTTTGCTTTGCAGGCAAGGAAGGGCTTGGGCTGCTCCACTGCCCTTGCTTGCTTTGGGATCACCATAACTTTTGCGGCAGCGCAGGGGGAAAGGGAGAAAGCACGGGCTTCTCTCAGCCATGGGTGGCTTTTTCCCTGGCATGTAGGGTTGGGCCTTCCTCAAGCCCTTGATAGAGATAAGATTTTTTACCATTTCTCTTTTCCCCCCCTTTGCACTGTAACCTATTTTCATTATTTTGTTGTTTGTTTCTCTAAAGGAAGTGTTCCAGGTGGGGTCCAGTGTGGATCAGGAGGTGCTTGGGACCAGCTGCGGTGTGGACGGGCCGTGCGCTTGGAGAAGGCTGAGGACATCGTTTGGGACCAGCTTTTCTGCCAGCAGCGATGGCATGAGGTGAGTCCCCGTCTTCTTTGCATGGTGGGATAAGAGCTTTTGGGAAATGGCAGCAAACACCGGAGCATCCTGCTGTGGCAGCTGCTGAGGAGGAGGATGTGCCATGGCTGGCTGCAGGCTGGGCACATGTCCTGCCCTCCTGCTCTGCTGCCCAATGAGGGGCAGCAATGATGGGCAGCTTTGGGCACTGCTCTGGGCATGGCCAGCGTGGCCTGGGCACCGTGGGAGCTGGGACAAGGGTGAGCCTTCAGGAGCCTTCAGCTGACGGGCAATTTCTGGTTTCTCTCCTTGCAGCCGGGCCCTGTGGATGCTGAGGCTGCTCTGGGCTCTGCCAGGGCTCTGCTGCAGCTCAGCACCGGGCCCGAATCAGCCAAAGGAGAAATGGTGTGACCTGCAGCAGAGACTTGCTTGAGCATTTTGGCAACGCAGCTCAAGTTTGCAGAGTGTACACCTCCAAGGGAAAACAAAGTAATCCTGTTCAATACCTTCTGAAATGAAATCCATCTGGAACGACCCCAAATGACATTTTCAGCTTGCACAAGCTGTAGCTCAGCCCTCCTCTGAACAGTTCTCTCCCCCACCTGCCTTTTACTTCACAACTGCTCCCTCCTTTCCCCCACTGAGTTCCCAGCCCATCACAGTCTCCATCACATTGTTGCCTTCCTTGATGCCCCTCACCACGAGGAACACTGATCCCCAGGCTTAGGATCTCATGCTGTCACTGGCTGAAGAGCAGCAATGTCTCAGAGGTCCAGTGAGATTTTAGTGTCATTCAGAGCTGCTCTCCAGCCCTCAGTTCTCCTCACTGCTGAGTTCCCACTCCCTTTTCCTCGTCCTTCCAGCAGGATGAACTCTGTGAATCCCCCTGAGCTTCCCCACTCTTCCCAGCCCACCCATGCACCTCAGTTAGGCTGAAGCTGAAGCTTCTTTGTCTCCTCTGGCACAGCAGTGCAGTCCCCTGTGCAGGGAGCCCCAGCCCCAGAGCACAGCACACAGCAGTGCAGTGCTGGGCTGGACCAGCTCCCCTCCACCCCTGCCTTGGCTGTCTGTGGCAACTGAATGCTCCCTGTTTGGAGCTGTCATTGCAGGACGGCCCCAGGGCAGAGCCCAGCCGGGCTCCCACTGCATCCCCTGAAGCTTGGGGCAGACACTGGGCCCTGGGCTGAGGTTCGTGGGGAGCACCCAGAGCTGTGGCTTGCAGTCAGTGTTTGCAAGCCTTGTGTTCTCATCTCCTGCAGCCTGTGGGGAAAACAACCTGTGCTGCCAGGCCAGCACTGCCCCTCTGGGCAGGGACAAGGCTGAAGGGCTTTCCCATTTCAGAGCAGCCAGCATTGAGCCTTGGCAGGGCCTGGTAGGGCTGGAGCCAGGTTTGTCTCCTGTCCAGGACTCACTGCTCACCCACCCCCACTGTGCTCACTTACCCATGGACAGAAGGGTCTGTCTATGCCAGGGGCTCTGGGATGTCTCTGTACCCATGGACTGAAGGGTCTCTCTGTGCCAGGGTTTCCATGATGTCTTTGTACCCACGGGTGTAGAATGAACACAGAGACTGAAAAGTGTCAGTCACGTTGCTTTCACACTCCTTCTTTTCTGTACAAGACACATCCATGTACTCCACCATGTATGGCTATATTAAAAGGGTTGGAAAGGATAGAGATTTCCCACCGAGCTCTAACTTTGGCATAACTCACCTTGGAAGCCAGTGGCCGGGGGATTTTTTTCACAACTCTGTGAGTAGGTGTCCAGGAGCTGAAGGGAGCAGCATTTAGAAGCAATTTCATGCCGGATTTCTATGCAGGAAGTGGAGTTGACAACCATCTGCATCTCTGCAGCTGTGCTGGGACTCTCTTCCCTCCACCTCTGCTCACAGGCACTGCCCCTGCAGGGACAGAAAAGGGGGAGGAAGACCTGTCTTGGTCACACAGGGCAGAGCAGGACGCTTTATTGTACCTCAATGCACAGTGATCATGCCTCTTTACTGTCTGCTTAACACAAGCACAGTACCTGCTGATGTAGCAATACTGTGACTAAAGGCATCCCTCTATGGAAAATATTATCAAAAGTTAAGAAATGAATAGTAGAACACACCAAATAGAGTAACAAAAAAGACACATGGCACAAAGCAGTCTGGGCAGTCTGTAATGAGTTCCATTCTTAAGTTTATACAGACAACAAACAGGCACTTTATTAATAGTTTCTGGAAAGCACAGAGTTGTTATATTTCTCAGGGCATCCTCAAGCTCAGGCTGTAGAGAAGGGGGGTGCAGTTTTGGAGGCACCACCAAGTAGAGAACCGACCGTGCCAGACCCAGGGATGGGCACCAGGGTGGCACAGGTGACCTTTAGGTTTTGCAGGGCCCAGGCACAGGGGCTGTGCCAGAGCCAGGGCTGAGGTCACACTCTGTGGGCTGAGGCAGATCCCCAGCCAGAAATCCCCCCCGACCCAGCAGCTCTCCAGTGTGGCCACCAGGCCAGCTTGCCAAGGGAGGCTTGTGGCCATGCCCTGCAGGGAGCTGCTGCTGCCAAGGTGCCTTTGGTGTCTCGGGCTCTCCCTGGCACAGGTCCCACCCCGGCACTCTGCTCTTGTGCCCGAGCCCTTTCCTGTGTTGGGGTTGGCTCGAGGCTTTTCCTGCAGCAGGATCTGCTCTGGCCATGGCACAGGAAACGCAGTTCCTCCTGGAGTAGGAGGCTCTGCCTGGAATGGGCTCAAACATCTCCTAGAAGCCTCTGTTAGCAAAGCTCCCAGTGGAAAATGAAGAGTGGGACCATGATGCTTTTGGTTTAAAAATGCTGAAACCTGCTTGCCCAGTTTGATCCCAGTGGCTGCCTGGGGACAAACACCCACTCCCCGATAACCCTCAGGATGGGCACATCCTGCTCGGGGTGAGCACTGAGCTGGGCCCAGGGCCAGGGCATTGCAGAGACACTGTGGGGGGACAAGGGCCTTGGGGAGGTGTGGGCAAGTCCCAGACAGGGACAGTGCTGGAGTGAGAACCTTGTTGGGGATGGGGTTCCTGGCAAGCCCCATGTAGAGCAGCTGTGCAGAGTGGGAGCCAGGTACTCTGGGATGGCACAGTGGCCACAAGTGTGACAGGCTGAGGGTCAGGACAGGAGATATTCCCCTCTGGAATGTGCTCTGGGGCTGGAGACTGGACCAGCTGGGACCTGCAGCGCTGGAAAATGGGGTGGTACGGATGTGGGATGTGCCACACCTGTGTAATTCTCCAAGCCTCAGCCTCATCTTCAGGTGATCCCAATCCCCCAGCGCTCTGGGGGTCTGGTGGAAGATGGATGGTGTTGGAGTGGGGATTCACCTGTCTCCAGCTCCCTTCCCCCAGGTACCTGGGCCCTTCCAGGGGCGGCTGCCCCATACAGGAAGCTGGAGAGATGCTGGGAAAGGGGGCTGGATCCATATTGCAGGTGGGATGTACTCTGTGCCAGGGCTGGGCTTGTTGCCAGGACTGGGGGCTGTGCCAAGCCAGGCTTTGGCCTTGGGTCTTGTCAGGGAGGGCACAGGGAGGAGTCCTGTGAGGGATAAATGTGCTCCTCACTTGGTGCATCCTCCACCCGTGCTGCCAGTGCTAGAGGAAGATGAAGGTGGCTCAGTGTGTGCTCAGTGTGGCCCTGCTCTTCTCCATCCTGCTGTGCCCCCTGACACAGGCCAAGGTGAGGCCCCGATGTCATGGTGTCCCCACATGCTGTCCTTTGTAGCTTCCCATCTTTGGTTTCTTGCAAAATCGCCCTGGGATCTCCTCTTTATCCCACCCAGGGTCTATGAATGGCCTCGCACTGATCATTCCCAGTTCCTTTCCTTTTTTCACTTCAATCCTTTGCTTTTCTCTCTGGCCACTGCAGTGGTGTCTCCTGGCATCATTTGTGAATTCACCTGCCACTCACAAACCCTGTCCCAGTCTCATCTTCTCCTCATCTGTCCTACTTCTTCTGCCCACTCCAATCCCCTCTGTTTCACTCCCATGTCCCTACACTGGAATTCCTTTCTTCTCCCCTGCATCCCAAACAGGGCCCCTTCCATATCCCCAGCCCAGTCCCTTGGCCTCCCCAGTTCACTCCAGCTCGGTGCCTTTGGGTCCCTGCTGCCTCACCACAACCTCCTTGGAGGCCCTGAATTCCAATCCCTTTGCCTGCCCCCCACGCAACCCCCCTTTGGTCCCTGCACCCTTGTTGTCCCACAGCCCCACATGTTCCAGTCCAGAACCATGGTTTGTCCTCCTTTCCCAGACACTCCTGCAAGGAACTGAAAATGATCTCCAGGAGGTGAGTGGGGGGTGGGATTGGAGGGCATCCCCTCAGGGAGCTGGGGGACAGTTTAGTCCCCCCATCTCTTGCTGGTACCGAGGGCATCCCAGTGACAAGTGAGGTCTCCTGATCTCTCTGCAGATGGATTTAGACAATGTTGTGATCCTGAAGACGCCGCTGGTGAGTACCACGAGTTCTGCCAGTGTCAGACCCTCCCCTTGCATGGCCACCGTACTCTAGGTCATCCCTGTGCTGGAAGCACAGCCCGGTGCACCCCTACTGACACCCCAGACAACACCCCTGCACCTTTTGAGTTTTGCTAGGAAACCCCCTTGACCAGGACTCCCCGTTGCCTTCCCATCCCTGTCACCCCAGCATCCCCTGGATGACCCAGCATGCAGCCCCTGCCCCAGCTGTGCCTCTTGGCCAGGACCCCACTGCTTCTGAGCAGGAGAGCAGCAGCTCCTGCACCCCATTGCTCCCACAGGCCCCTTCCCCCAGGATCCCCTCACTTTCCCCTTTTTTTCTCAGTTCAGCCCAGTGCCTCCAGTGTGTCTCTAATAAGTCGTTTCTGTCCCCAGCTCCCTGTGCTGAAAAGCTGGTGGGTCCCTTGAGGCAGAAGCGCCTGGCTCTTGCTTTCCATGGGTAGGTCAGCAGTGCTTCCAGGGAGAGGGGTGAGGACAGGGTCCATCTCTTGTCATGTTGTGTCCTGTGTCACCCTCTGGTGTCCGTGCTTTAGGATTGCAAGAGTTGGTGACATCCATGTCCAGCCTGCTCCGGAGGCATCAGGAGATGATCATCCCTGAATGACTCCCCTGTTTTCTCTTGAGCCCAGCGACATTTCTCTTGAATAATCAACAAAACCCTTCAGACAAACCTATAGCCGTGTGTGCGCGTGTATGTGTGTGTCTGGATTTATACTGTCCTGGTGTTCCACTGGCCAGGGCATTGCAGAGACCCTCTGTGGGGACGGGGCCCTTGGGGAGTGGTGGTCAGCTCCCAGCCTGGGCCAGTGGTGGTGTTGGAGCCCTGTTGAGGATGGGGTCCCTGGGACTCGGTGTGTGGGGCAGCTGTGCAGAGAGGGACCAGGTGCTCTGAGAGGGCAAAGGGGCTGCAGGTGTGACAGAGTGAGGGGCAGGGTGGGAGATATTCCCCTCTGGACTCTGCTCTGGAGCTGGAGACTGCACCAGTTTGGAGCCTGCAGGGTTGGGAAATGGGATGCTGTGGACGTGGGAAGTGCTACAACTGAGCAATCCCTGAAGCCTCAGCCTTATCTGCAGGTGATCACCATTCCCCATTGCCTGAAGATCCCAGCTATGTGGCTGATCCTATTGCCCATGACCCCATGTTCTCCCCTCCCACATGCCATATTTGGGGCTGGGGTCAGCTCTAGAGTGTCCTGCAGGGAAATCTCCAGGAGGGGAGGAGCACTGGGAGATGCAGGGACCTGGCTCTGGGGCACTGTTGAAGGATGGATTGTGTTGGAGTAGGGATACGCTTGCCATTGGCTCCATTCCCAACCCTTTGGCCCCCAGAGGCACTCAGGCCCTTGCAGGGCCATTGCCCCATGCAGGAAGTTGGAGAGATGCCAGGGGAGGGGCTGGATCTGTGCAGCAGGTGGGATGGAGTCTGTGCCAGTGCTGGGCTCCCAGCCAGTGCTGGGGTCAGTACCAAGCTAGGCTTTAGCCTGGGGGCTGTTGGGGAGGGGGCAGGGAGGAGCCCCGGCAGGGATGAAGGTGCTCCTGCCCTGGTGCAGCCTCAGGGAGCGCTGCCAAGTGCAAGAGGAAGATGAAGGTGACGGTGCTCAGTGTGACCCTGCTCTTCTCTATCCTGTTGTGTCCCTCACTACAGGCCAAGGTGAGGCCTGATATCATGATCTTGCCCTGTAGCCTCCCATCCAATCCTTTTGGCCCTCTCAGACATCTCCTCACCACGTTTTCCTCTTTGTTGTATTGCTCTAATGCCCTCCCACTGATCATTCCCAATTCCATTTCCTCCCTTTTCCCCCTCACTGCTTTGCCTTTCTCCCTGGCCACGCAGGGCTCTCCTGATGCCATTCCTGGACTCCTTGCCTACTCCCAAACCATCTTCCAGTCCTGTTGGTTTTCCCCTCATCCATGCTGTTTTTTCTGTCTCCATCAAGCCACTTCCTTGCAATCCTGTGTCCCTACAGTGGAATTCCTTTGGAATTCCTTTCCTCTCCCCAGCATCCAACAGGGCCCCTTCCCTACCCTCAGCCCAGTCCTTTGGGCTCTTCAGGTCACCCCACTTCAGTGTCTTTGATCATCCTTGGAGGCCCTCAATTCCCATCCCATTGTCTCCCCCTCCACCCTGATCCCTGCACCTGTGTTCCCCACAGTCCCACAAGGCCCAGTCCACATCAAACCTTTGTTACCCTTTCCAGGCACTTCTGCAAGGGATGGAAAATGATCTCTGGGAGGTGAGTGGGGTGTGGGGATTGGAGGGCATCCTCTCTAGGAATTGCGGGGCAGTTTTGGTCCTCTCGTCCCTTGCTGGCACTAGGGACATCCCAGGGACCTGCAAGGTCTCCTGGTGCTTCTGGAGACAGATTAAGAGAATGCTGAGATCTTGAAAACCCTGCTTGTGGGCATCATGAATTCTGCCGGCTTCAGACCCTATCTGCACATGGTCACCATACTCCAGGCAATCCCAGTCTGTCCTAGCACAGCCCAGTGCACCCCTACTGATACCCTAGACAACACCCCTGCCCCATGGAATTTTCCCAGGGAACCCTTTTCTCCAGGGCCCCTGTTGCCTTCTGATCCCTGTCACCCCAGGACCACCCTGGATGACCTAGAATGCAGCCCCTGCCCCAGCTGTGCCTCTTGGCCAGGACCCCAGTGCTTCTGGGCAGGAGCACAGCAGCTCCTGCACCCCATTGCTCCCCGTAGGTCTTCTCACGGACCCTCTTCTTTTCTCCTGCCTCCCACTCCAGCCCAGCAGCCCTCAGTGCATCTCTAATAAGTCCTTTTAGTCCCCAGCCCTGTATGGCTGAAAAGCTGGTGGGTGTTGTGTGACAGAAATGCCTGACTGCCTCTGTGGATGACTAGGTCAGCAGTGCCTGCAGAGACAGGAGTGGGGATAAGGATTTTCACATGTCCAGTGGACAAGGAAGGGTCTGGCTGTCCTCTGCTGCCCCTGTGCGTTCCCTGCACCCAGTGACACAAAAAGACCAATCCTAAAGCCAAGCAAGTCAGGCT
The DNA here is from genome assembly GCF_963662255.1 of Cinclus cinclus. NCBI lineage: Eukaryota > Metazoa > Chordata > Aves > Passeriformes > Cinclidae > Cinclus > Cinclus cinclus. The sequence continues at coordinate 1,420,770 of NC_085078.1, forward strand.
GGGGACTGGTAGCTCCACGATGAGGTCCCCCACATTTACATGATTCCTCTCAGCTCTCCCCCAAGATGTTTGGTGTTTTGGAAACGGAGTGAAGCCCAGCTGTGGGCAATTTCAGTGGGTGAGTGTGTGGCCAGGCTGAGCAAAGGTTGGAGGCTCCTCAGGAGCGTGGTCTGGATGTGGAAGAAGAACATTTTCTTAATCATATTTCTGTTTAAACAGAATTTTTTGTGCTTGGGCACGAGAGCAGAGTGCCGTGGTGGGACCTGTGCCAGGGAGAGCCCGAGACGCCAAAGGCACCTTGGCAGCAGCAGCTCCCTGCAGGGCATGGCCACAAGCCTCCCTTGGCAAGCTGGCCTGGTGGCCACCACTGCAGAGCTGCTGGGTCAGGGGGGGATTTCTGGCTGGGGCTCTGCCTCAGCCCACAGAGTGTGACCTCAGCCCTGGCTCTGTGCCTGGGCCCTGCAAAACCTAAAGGTCACCTGTGCCACCCTGGTGCCCATCCCTGGGTCTGGCACTGTCGGTTCTCTACTTGGTGGTGCCTCCAAAACTGTCCCCCCCCTTCTCTACAGCCTGAGCTTGAGGATGCCCTGAGGAATATAACAACTCTGTGCTTTCCAGAAACTATTAATAAAGCGCCTGTTTGTTGTCTGTATAAACTTAAGAATGGAACTCATTACAGACTGCCCAGACTGCTTTGTGCCAAGTGTCTTTTTTGTTACTCTATTTGGTGTGTTCTACTTTTCTTAACTTTTGATAATATTTTCCATAGAGGGATGCCTTTAGTCACAGTATTGCTACATCAGCAGGTACTGTGCTTGTGTTAAGCAGACAGTAAAGAGGCATGATCACTGTGCATTGAGGTACAATAAAGCGTCCTGCTCTGCCCTGTGTGACCAAGACAGGTCTTCCTCCCCCTTTTCTGTCCCTGCAGGGGCAGTGCCTGTGAGCAGAGGTGGAGGGAAGAGAGTCCCAGCACAGCTGCAGAGATGCAGATGGTTGTCAACTCCACTTCCTGCATAGAAATCCGGCATGAAATTGCTTCTAAATGCTGCTCCCTTCAGCTCCTGGACACCTACTCACAGAGTTGTGAAAAAAATCCCCCGGCCACTGGCTTCCAAGGTGAGTTATGCCAAAGTTAGAGCTCGGTGGGAAATCTCTATCCTTTCCAACCCTTTTAATATAGCCATACATGGTGGAGTACATGGATGTGTCTTGTACAGAAAAGAAGGAGTGTGAAAGCAACGTGACTGACACTTTTCAGTCTCTGTGTTCATTCTACACCCGTGGGTACAAAGACATCATGGAAACCCTGGCACAGAGAGACCCTTCAGTCCATGGGTACAGAGACATCCCAGAGCCCCTGGCATAGACAGACCCTTCTGTCCATGGGTAAGTGAGCACAGTGGGGGTGGGTGAGCAGTGAGTCCTGGACGGGAGACAAACCTGGCTCCAGCCCTGCCAGGCCCTGCCAAGGCTCAATGCTGGCTGCTCTGAAATGGGAAAGCCCTTCAGCCTTGTCCCTGCCCAGAGGGGCAGTGCTGGCCTGGCAGCACAGGTTGTTTTCCCCACAGGCTGCAGGAGATGAGAACACAAGGCTTGCAAACACTGACTGCAAGCCACAGCTCTGGGTGCTCCCCACGAACCTCAGCCCAGGGCCCAGTGTCTGCCCCAAGCTTCAGGGGATGCAGTGGGAGCCCGGCTGGGCTCTGCCCTGGGGCCGTCCTGCAATGACAGCTCCAAACAGGGAGCATTCAGTTGCCACAGACAGCCAAGGCAGGGGTGGAGGGGAGCTGGTCCAGCCCAGCACTGCTGTGTGCTGTGCTCTGGGGCTGGGGCTCCCTGCACAGGGGACTGCACTGCTGTGCCAGAGGAGACAAAGAAGCTTCAGCTTCAGCCTAACTGAGGTGCATGGGTGGGCTGGGAAGAGTGGGGAAGCTCAGGGGGATTCACAGAGTTCATCCTGCTGGAAGGACGAGGAAAAGGGAGTGGGAACTCAGCAGTGAGGAGAACTGAGGGCTGGAGAGCAGCTCTGAATGACACTAAAATCTCACTGGACCTCTGAGACATTGCTGCTCTTCAGCCAGTGACAGCATGAGATCCTAAGCCTGGGGATCAGTGTTCCTCGTGGTGAGGGGCATCAAGGAAGGCAACAATGTGATGGAGACTGTGATGGGCTGGGAACTCAGTGGGGGAAAGGAGGGAGCAGTTGTGAAGTAAAAGGCAGGTGGGGGAGAGAACTGTTCAGAGGAGGGCTGAGCTACAGCTTGTGCAAGCTGAAAATGTCATTTGGGGTCGTTCCAGATGGATTTCATTTCAGAAGGTATTGAACAGGATTACTTTGTTTTCCCTTGGAGGTGTACACTCTGCAAACTTGAGCTGCGTTGCCAAAATGCTCAAGCAAGTCTCTGCTGCAGGTCACACCATTTCTCCTTTGGCTGATTCGGGCCCGGTGCTGAGCTGCAGCAGAGCCCTGGCAGAGCCCAGAGCAGCCTCAGCATCCACAGGGCCCGGCTGCAAGGAGAGAAACCAGAAATTGCCCGTCAGCTGAAGGCTCCTGAAGGCTCACCCTTGTCCCAGCTCCCATGGTGTCCAGGCCACGCTGGCCATGCCCAGAGCAGTGCCCAAAGCTGCCCATCATTGCTGCCCCTCATTGGGCAGCAGAGCAGGAGGGCAGGACATGTGCCCAGCCTGCAGCCAGCCATGGCACATCCTCCTCCTCAGCAGCTGCCACAGCAGGATGCTCCGGTGTTTGCTGCCATTTCCCAAAAGCTCTTATCCCACCATGCAAAGAAGACGGGGACTCACCTCATGCCATCGCTGCTGGCAGAAAAGCTGGTCCCAAACGATGTCCTCAGCCTTCTCCAAGCGCACGGCCCGTCCACACCGCAGCTGGTCCCAAGCACCTCCTGATCCACACTGGACCCCACCTGGAACACTTCCTTTAGAGAAACAAACAACAAATTAATGAAAATAGCTTACAGTGCAAAGGGGGGGAAAAGAGAAATGGTAAAAAATCTTATCTCTATCAAGGGCTTGAGGAAGGCCCAACCCTACATGCCAGGGAAAAAGCCACCCATGGCTGAGAGAAGCCCATGCTTTCTCCCTTTCCCCCTGCGCTGCCGCAAAAGTTATTTATGGTGATCCCAAAGCAAGCAAGGGCAGTGGAGCAGCCCAAGCCCTTCCTTGCCTGCAAAGCAAAGCAGCCAAGCACAATTCTGGAGCCCCACCTCTGCTCCCACCACGGGGCTTTGTTTGTGTCAAGCTGGCTGCCCCAGCCCCAGCTGGGGCACGGTGGGTGCTGGGGGCTGTTGGCAGGGCCAGGAGCCAACTCCCATTTCGTACCCACCCCAGCCCATCCCCCAGTCCTGCCAAAAGGCAGCTTGGCAGACGACAGAAGAATCAATTTTATCCTCCCCAGCAAAGGGGGAACCTTTGTTTCCTGGGCAGGCTGTGCAATGCCCAAATCTGGGAGCATCCCCCTGGGTCTGGACTCATCTGTAAATTTGCTGTGTGGAGCCTGGCTTTGAAGAAGGTGCCAGAATCCAAGTCTGTCATCTTCAGCTTGCCAGTGGCCAGGTGGAGGAAGAGGTTGTCATCCTTGATGTCATCCTCGCTGTCCCCAGCAGCAGCAGCCCCACCTGCTACAGCTTCTCCAGGGGCTCCTTCTCCTTCCCTGGGGGGGAGACCAGGCTCTCAGTGTTCTGCCCAGGGCCCCAGCTGTCAGTGAACCAGGACAAGCCAAACCAGCTCAGATGGTGGCCACCAGTGCTGGGCAGAGAGCAGCTCAGCTCCAGCCCAAGGGCTGGGTGTTCCCATCTGATGACCTGGGTGCAGTGGCACAGGCAGGACAAAAAAGTCTGGGCTTCTTTGCTTCTGATTGCCAAGGCCTGTGTGGAGCTGGAACTTACCAGAGCCCTGCATCAAAGTGCGCCTGTGGCTCTCTCCCTTCTTCTACGTCAGGTGAATTTGCTGCATCCAAGGGTCACAAAGCAGGTCTTCTAATGAGGGCCTTTCTATGTCGAGCATGGATAAACACCTTTTGATCAGATCTTGGCAGTCTGGAGAGAGAAAGCAGAAACCACCGGTCACTTGGAGGAGGCTGCAGTCTGCTTTGCCCCATTATTCCCATGCCCAAGCCATGCTGCGTGTGCTCAGAGCTGGGCCTAAAGCCTCCCATCAGTTCTTTGTTTTGGAGGAGAGCAGGAGAGCAGGACCTGTGCCACGTGCTCAGCAGCTGCCAGAGCGGGATGCTCACGAGCCCACTGCTGTCTCCCAGCACTGCCTCCCATTCCCCCCGTGCCCAGAGATGAGGATTCACCTTGAGAGAGCCGTTGTGGCAGTGAGAGCTGATGGTTCCAGCTGATGTTCCGGCCCCTCCTGAAAGGGTGCTTCCCACAGACCATCTGGTGCAGCAGGATGCCCAGGGACCAGATGGTAGCTGGCTTGCCATAGTACCAGCCAAAGCGGGTCCATTCCGGGGGGCTGTAGGACCGTGTTCCTATGGGACAGAGATGGAGTTCATCAGGGGAATGCTGCTGCTCCCAGAGCCTGGCCCCAGAATCCTTGGCCATGCTAGGGCTGCACCAATGGCACATGGTGTGACCCCTTGCCTCTGGCCAGCACCTGGGACGTGTGTACAAACTTGGGCTTGGAAAAGAAGCCACTGGTGCTGCAAGAGGGCAGCAGAAGCCCTAGCAAGGCCTGAGCATGACAAGGAAAAACCCACTCAGTGGTGGGGAAATCCATGTCTCCATCCTCCCTGCCTGCATTGCCCCAAAAAACAATTATGAGGCCAAGGCAAACAAGGTGAGCACAGTAGTGCAAGCCCTTTCTCACCTGCACACCAAAACAGCGGGTGCGCAGGTTCTGCCCCTCCCCTGCTCCCCTACTACCCCCACCCATGGGTGTTTTTGTCAGGCTGGCTGCCCCAGCCCCAGTCCTGGGCACAGCGGCTGGCAAAGGCTGCCAGCAGGGCTGGAAGCTGTCCCCCCAGCCGCCCCCAGTGGAAAGCAACTCAGCTGAAGACTCAGTGCCATGACTGGCAGCAAAAAGGAGAGTCCACGCTCCCACAGCCAGGCTGGGCCCTGAGCTGTTGGGCCAGGAGATGCTGGGAGCGGGAAGACGGCGCTGTGTGGGCTCACCTGCAAAGTGAGTGTAGGCTGTGTCCTGCAGGTAGGTGCCACAGCCAAAATCAATCAGTTTTGCCTGCCCGCTGGCCAGGTCAACGAGGATGTTCTCCGGTTTGACGTCCCTGTGCAGGACTCCGCAGCTGGTGCAGTGCTGCACGGCCTCCAGCACCTGGCGGAACAGCTGCCGCGCCACCTCCTCGGACAGGAACCCCCGTGCCCGAATGAAATGACGGAGGTCCTGACACCGCTCCGGGCGCTCCAGCACCATCAGGATCTCGCTGGGGAGCTCAAGCCACTCCAGCAGCTGGACAACACCAGGGAAGCCAGTGGACACCTTGTCCAGGAGCACGATCTCCATTGGTGCGCTGGTGCCGTCGGGCTGCAGGAGGACCACGATGCCGTCAGCGGGGCTGATGCCGTGCCAGGGCTCGGGAAGCCCTCACCCAGCCCGGGATGCTCTGCTGGCCCCACACGCGCTGTCCACCCTGCTGGGCCTCGGCTCATGCCCACCCAGCACGCCCCGGCTTCTCCCGCTGACCCCCGCTCACTCACCAGCTCACCCCAGTGTCGGACTCGGTTCCGTGGCACCCTTTTGATGGCCACCTGCAAGCCAAGGGGAGCAGAGGGCTTAGCTCGCCGCCCGCCCTGCCGAGCCCCATCCCTCCCCGACCCCTCCTCCTCCTCCTCCTCCTCCTCCTGCTCTTCCCCTCCTCCTCCGCCCGCCGCCGGCCCCTCCACTCACCGGGGCGCCGTCCGAGAGCCGCGTCGCCGCCCAGACGCTGCCGAAGCCGCCGCGCCCCAGCAGCGAACCGAGCTGGTAGCGCTCCTTAATGCCGTGCTCCACCTTCCCTGCCGGCGAGACGCGGCTGTCAGCGCTCGGCCCGGGGCCAGACACGGGCCCCGAGCGCCCCTCAGCCGTCCCGGGCCGGGCAGCCCCTGGCGTTCGCTCTTTGGAACGCGACAGCGGCGGCTCGGGGCCAGCGGCCGCGCTGCCGAGCGGCGGAGCTCGGGCCGGGGAAGCCCCAACGGAGGCGGCGGGAGCGGCCGCGCCCTGTGTGCGCTCTGCGGGCTCCGGGAGCAGCCGGCGCCGGGACCGGGACCGGGATCCACGTTGGGGCTGGGGCTGCGGCCGGGCCCGGGGTCGGGGCCGGACCCCGCGTTGAGGCCGAGGTCGGAGCCCACGTTGCGGCCGGGGCCGGGGCCGGGGCCGGGGCCGGGGCCGGGGCCGGGGCCGGGGCCGGGGCCGGGGCCGGGGCCGGGGCCGGGGCCGGGGCCGGGGCCGGGACAGGCGGAGCCAAAGGGAGGCGATGCCGCACCAGGCACTGATCCCCGCCCAGCAGCGCCACTGCCAGTACAGCCAGAGCCGGGCTGAGGAGAGACCGCGGCAGGACGGCCGGGGACGGGGGCGGGGACGGGGACGGGGACGGGGAAGCCCCGCCCGGGGCCGAGGGCGGGCTGGGGGCATGAGCCGGCTCGGAACGGGGAGAGGGAGACTGGGAGAGGAGGGAGACACCGGGAAACGGAGACTGAGAGAGGCTGTGGGACTGCGGGAGTGGGAGAGGAGATCCAGAGGGTCGACAAAGTCGCTTGATTCGCTGCTGCTGCTGCTGCTGCTGCTGCCGCTGCTGCCGCTGCTGCTGCTGCTGCAACTGCAACTGAAGCCCTGGGGCCGTTTGTCCCCATGGCCGTTTTTCCGTTTTTCCGTTTTTCCGTTGCCTTCTCAGCCCTGTGCCAAGCCCCGCGCACCCCGGGGGCAGCCCCTGAGCCTTTTCTTTCCATGGAGAATAAAACATCGTTCAAGCACAGGCATTGGCGGCCAAGATTGGGATACTGCCTCTGAAATTCTGGATATATACAAGGATAGCTCCCAGACAAAAGCTGCCAGGACTATGTAGGTTACCTTGGCTTCCTGAGGGCCGACTCTTCCCTGCCTTTGAAACACTGGGGCTCCCTACGTTCCTTTCTATGGAAAAGAACTGTCCTTCTTGTCCAGGTGCCCATGGCCTCAAGCACATGACCATTTGATAGTGGTCAATGGAGTGGAGAAAGGAGTTCTGTGCTCAGTGGGCTGGAGACTGAGGACAGCAGAGGAGAGCCCTGGGAGGGATTGATGGGCAGTTTCAGAGATGATGGCTCTTTTGACAGAGAATATCCAGAGAAAGAAACAATTAATACCAAGGGCAGCTGTGGAGGCCCAGACTGGAAACAAGGAGAAGGAATTTCTCTCCCAGAGCAGGGCTGAGGTGCAACACATCCCCCAGAAGGAGTCTGGGCCAGCCCAAGGCACAGGCATGGGCAGCAGCTGAAAGGTTCTTCTGAATTGGACTCCTCGAAGGGTTTGTGCAATCTCCTCCTAGGCCCTGAGGTTCAAGGACTCAGCACCAAATGCACCACGGGGCTCACGGGGATCAAGCAAGTCCTGACAAACCACGGCTCTGCCTTGATTTCCCTCTGGTCTGGTGCAGTCCATGAGGAAGGTTTTCTGCTGCAGTTATGGAGAAATATCCATTGGAGTTTTAAAGGGTGGATTTTATTACTGCTGATTTTAGAGCAGAGGTGATTAGAGCATTGTGTGGTTGATATTGATCCAGGGTCTCTCCTCGGCAGGTCTGGCCTGCTCAGAGAAGCTGTGCCTTGAGGTCTGACCCAGTGTGGACAACCTTGCTCCACTTTGCCCAGCCCCATCCCGTCTGTCCTCCCTCATCTGGAACCTGCTTTGCTTGGAGAACTGGCTGCGCTCAGGAAAGAAATGTTTTCCCTTTTTAATTTTTTTAAACAATCTAAAACTCCTAATTTTCTCCACTGCAAACAGACATAGTCCTCAGGAGTGTGCCTGCCCAAGGTGCCACCAAAAGCACTGCAGAGCTGCCCTGGGCCAGCTCTGCGGGTGGATCATCATCGCATCCTGCACTGGGCCACTGCCAGGGGCTGTACAGGGCCATGGACACTGCACTGATCCCACGGCTGGGTTTGTGTGCCACGGCAACCGTGAGAAGTTCAGGTTTCCTTGGAAACATTTGGGAGAACTGGGACATACTGGGGAACACTGGGAGCACTGTGGGAAACGCTGGGACATACTGGGAGTGATACTGGGGAGGAGTGGGTCAACGTGGGAACATGGGGAATGCTGAGGGGGAATCTGGGTGGACTGGGATGGACTGTGGGGTTGCACTGAAAACTACTGGGACATACTGGGATTGATACTTGGAAGTACTGGGACAAACTAGGGACACAGGGCGCACTGTGGGGATGGCTGGGGGGCACTGACGCCTACTGTGGATAATACGGGGAGGAACTGGAATGGACTGGGAACTAAGCCAGGTGTATTGGGTGGGACTGGGGTGTAGTGGGATGACCTGGAGGGGCACTGGGTTTGTACGGGGCTGTACTGGGGATGGAGTGGGCTCCTGCCTCTGGTGCCTCCCATTTGCCAAGACTCCCGCCCATCACTGCACACAACCAATCAGTGCTGGGTCTTGGCACTTTGGGGGCGGTGCCTGGTGTCGGCGCCATCTTTTCTGTTTTTGCCTGTGGCTCCCGTCATGCCCCACGGCCCAGTTGAGCCCCGTTGGAGCTGGGACAACAACGCCCGTCATGCCCTGGGCTTCACAGAACCCCAGTGTCCACCCACCACATGTCACGTATGTGTCCCCCAGACCTCCCAGGATCTCTAAGTGCCCCCGCAGCACCCATTTGGCACACCCCAAAAGCATCCCCAGACTCCAAAGTGCTCCCAACCCCATAGATGGCCGTTACAGCCACTTCTGGGAATTCATCTCCTGTCATCTGGAAGAGACGGTCCGAAGTTTCCCTCATTTGCCTCACGACCATCACAAGAAGACCCCGGTGAACCCCACTCGCTCCAGACAGGAGTTTTCTGGCCTGGTTGCCTTTGAACAGTTCTGGCCTGGCCGAGGTAGAGGTTTACCAAATAACTGTTTGCAGCTGTGCTGTGCTGTGCCGTCATGGTGCACTGCTCTTCGAGGCCACACTAGCCCAGCCAGATTGGCACCTGCTTCTGTGAGCACACAACGGTCCATAAATCTCCCCACCTCTTGGCCAGACATCGCTCACTTTGAGAAAAGACTGTAAAACGGTGACTCTTTGGAGAAGCCTCTTGAGATCTCCCCACGTAAGGAAGACACGTCTATTGGCCGAAGACCACGAGGACTCCGTCCCATCCCTTGGTAGCTATTTCCCTTCCCCTCTTTTCCCCTTTTGTTTCCTTAAACTCTCCCCTCTGTCGCACAACTGAATTGTTAGCATCAAATAAAGTGCTATATTGAAGCATACTGCTGTCCCCCTGCTCTGTGTCTTGCACCTCAAGATCAAAACAAAGCATCACGATCCCCGCCTGGATTGGCGGATCGTGACATTAAATTGGCATCACGGACTGGATTATGACAGACAGAAGGGCTGCAAGGTTGTGTGTAGTCTGTAATAGGGGAAGGACATCTTGCTCCAGCCGCACCTAGCTGGTCACCTCAAAAGGAGTGAGCTTGTCCAGAAAGCAAGGGGGGCAAGTTCAGATTTCCTGCAAACTGCACAGGCCTAGGTGGAGAGCACCCCCACACTTGTTTGAGGGCTCTGTCTGTAGAATTTCACTCTAGGATCTCTTGGTGTGGAAGACGGGACTGTTTTTGTTGGTTTTTATTGTGGTTTTTTTGACTGCTTGGTGTAGCAAAGAGACAACCAGAGATTTGTACTGAAGCTAGTGCCTCCCAAGCAGCTTCGGTCTCTTCACCCACACAGGGAAGTGAAAGGGAACACAGAGAAAAGTTGTGTGTGTGTGTGTGTGTGTGTGTGTGTGTGTGCGCGTGTGTGTGTAACTTAAGTGATATACCTCCCTGCAGTGGTTTTTACTTGCCCCTTCATAAAATGAGTGAAAATTGCAGTGCAACAAATAAAGCTGCATTTTTTGCTCTATTAGCTATATATAGTGCCAGACCCTCTCAGGGAGGAGAAGAGTGGGCACCAAATAATTGGTATAATTTAGAAAATGTGATTGATGGAATATGTTCTCTGCAAAGGGAGTCAAAATTCAAACTGTACAAAAATAAAACTGTACTCTGTTCTGTTTTGGGAGCCTGTCTTAGGGCAGCTCTAGAAAATCACTTCAAGCAAACAAATGAGGAGACTACAATTATAAATTCTCTACAAAAATGAGTTCAAATTTTGCCAGAACAACTAAATGAAGAAAGGAACAAGTATCCTTGTTGAAAAAATGAGTGCTCTTTGTTGCAAAATGAGAAACAGTTGTTAGAAAGTGCTCTAAGAGAGGAACACACTAAAACTTTAGAACTTCTGGACCCACTGAAAGAAGCAGAGCAATGTACCAAAAATGGTTCCACCCACTCTGGGGGCCCCATTCCCTTTTCTCCCTATACAACCCCTTCTCAGCAGACACCAGGTTCACCTTCGCGTTGTCCTGCCAAGAGCCATAAAATGTGGACATTATTAGTGTTCTGGAGAAAGCACATTCCAGACTTTTCAATAATTGCCAGGCCTCTTTATGACTTGCTGAGGGAAGGGGTGAAATGGGATTGGACTCTTTCTCAGGAGGAAGCACTGCAAGTGCTGATTTTTGAAGCAACAGCTCATCAAGCCCTGGGCCCTGTTCACCCCACAGACCCTTTCCAGGTAGAGTGGGGATTCCCCATCTCGGGGTTGTCAGTTCACATATGGCAACAAGGCCCTGATGGTCCTACAAGGCCTGTTATTTGTTTGTAGTTCCGTGGCTTTCAAGATGCTGAATAAAGATACGCTATCTGGGTTAAATGACTGTTTGCGGTTAGCTTAGCTCTCATAGAAGTGGAGAAAATTGTAGGGCAACGACCAATTACATTAAGAGGTCCTTTCAAAGTGATCGTAGTGGTCACTACTGGGGCTCCCCTGCCTGACGCGGTGGCCCATAGATCCTCAGCTAGGAAGTGGTATGCCCAGATTGAACATTATTGTAACATCTTCTCAATAACAGAAGTTGCTATAAAACATTGGGCTATACAAGAAACTGAGAGCTTGGGGAGCAGCCAAGACAAAGCTGCCTCGGCAATTAAAGTAGCCCCTCCTTTCTCCTCTGAACAATCAGCAAATTCTTGGTTCACTGATGCTTCTGCCAAACCAGAGGGAAAGGTGTGGAAACACAGAGCAGTAGCCCTCCACACTTCTGATGAATGAATCATTACTGAGGGAGAAGGCAGTGCTCACGTTGGGGAACTGATGGCTGCCTGGAGTGTTTTCCAGTGTGAGGTACACAATACCTCTCTTGTTTGCATCTACACTGACTCTTATGCTGTGTTTCAGGGATGTACAGAGTGGCTTCCTTTTTGGCAGCAAAATGATTGGGAAGTTAACCGAATTCCAGTATGTCAAAAGAGAGAGGTGGCAAGAAATTTGAACTATCGCAAGGTAAGAGAATTTTGCCATGCGGTGGGTAGCTTCACACATGCTAGATAGTTTCATCATTTTAATTTCCTGCCTCTTCATGGCAGACTCTGTTGCGTTTACTTTTCACAGAAGAGCACCGAGGGACATGAAGAACCAGATAACCCATGATAACACTGCTGATACTTACTGACTGTTGGTATAATTTTACTTGAACTAAACCAACAAGATTGAAATGACAAAGCTTCATGGTTACAATAACACATAAATTCATTGCTGAATCCCTCATCAAACTTGTACACAGTTATGGCACAAGACCTCACGGCCGTGTTGTACTTTGTAAAATTTAAAATCAGAATTGTTGGCTCCATTTCATTGCTGTACAGTTTTCCCATAAAATCATGTGTGGTAAAAACAATACAAAATAATGGGGGGAATTTGATGTGACTATTGTGACACCTACTACTCCACCACCGCTTATCCTGAACCCTTTTAACAAACGAATGACAAGAGACATAATCGGCGTTGTGGGAGCAGGATTGGGAATTTTCAGTAGCATTGATTCAGAAGTACTGAGGAATAAATTGGCTACTACATCTGGAGATGTCACCAAATTACAGCAACCACTGCAGTCATCTTTGACAGCTTTGGGAACCCAACAATGGTTCCTATCAAACATTTTGGCAAATGGGGAAAAGGTAAATGCAAATGACCGCAAACCGATAACTGATGAACTCGGTGCTGCACAAAATAACATCTCTTTAGGTCTCAGCTGTATCCAGGCTCAGCTGTGGGTGCGGTTTGTTGCTGCCTCAATTATCAGAGAAGGCGAGGAAGGCACTTTTCCTACTGAAATTCGGCAAAGAATTTGGGATAGTGCCACTGACTTTGAAGGAGAATTCCAATCCTGGTGGAACTTGGTACATTTTAGCTATGACCCCAGCACAAACACAGCCAGAGCCTTTGTGCTGATGATACATAATGCTTCAGTGCATTCCATATTCGCCATCATTGCATTCGGGCTGAATCGTGATGGAGCTATTCTCTATCCTTTTAAGCATAGAGAATGGGCCCGTCAAATTGGTGAGAAGTGGGAAACTGTGAATTTGGAAACTTGTACTGTCCGGGAACAACAAGGGTTTATCTGTGAAAGTAACGCGATTAGAGCTCAAGATATTTGTTTGGACACAGAGCCAAATGTTTGTAACTTTGAAATACGTCCAAGCGAGATTCCTGAAACGGTGCTGATTTATATAGGCAATGGTTGTGTATGCTTAAGAACTGCTGGCAACCTGTTATCATAGAAAATTTGGTAGTGCATACTAAAAATCATTCGAATGTTTGCATTTGTAACTTTACTAGAATTGTAGGATGTGATTTCCTTATGTAGTCCCAGTTACGTCTTGCCACCTTTTGCAGTCCAATTACACATGAATCCACCATTTATTGCCTACTCCCGTTGGAATGAACCTCGCTCTGGTAAAGCAATTGCTGCTTCCCCAGGATTTAATTGAAATTTTGGAAAGGATTAAGAAAAACAGACCAAAACTCTGATAACTCTTCATCACCATGTAAAGGAACTACATCATGTTTTGGAAAGAGTAAAGAAAGATGCTGAACTCAAGTGGTGGGATACCCTCTTTGGGTGGTCACCTACTGCCACAGGTGTCCTGAACAAATTGTGTCATCCCATCACTGTCCTTTTGATTTTGGTTTTGATTGGTTTTGCTTATATCAGCAATCCTGTACAACATGAATTGGAGAATGATGAAGCAGTTAACACACTTGACATCCATAATGAATATACACAAGTCAGTCACTGATGACGTCCCCAAGGTTATTGATGCAAGATGAAAAACACATGAGTATTTAAAATAAGGTGTTATATTGACAACTTGTGTTTTCAAACTCCAATTACCTAGAAATTATTTTATTTTATTAATTATCTACTTAAAATTCTTCCTAATTATTTTAAACTGTGCTGAAATGATGTACTGGTATTGACTTGTTTTTTAATTATCTTACTTGTGTTTTGTACTGAAATTGCTTATTCATTATTTTAAATTGTGTTCAACTTACTTATTAATTATTTTACTTGTGTTTTCAATTGAAATTACTTAAATTAGTGTTTCAAATTGAAATTACTGATTAATAATTTTACTTGTGTTTTAAATTGAAAATACTTACTTAAATTGAAATTACTTTGAAAGATTGAACTTGTTCTTTCCCTTTCCCTTTCCCTTTCCCTTTCCCTTTCCCTTTCCCTTTCCCTTTCCTACTTTTTTCTTTGGCTGACTTTCTGTCCCGGTTTTTCGGAATATGCTACTAACCTGGATGAGTCCTGAAGACTTCGCTGTCGGAGTTGGCGGGAGAAATGCAGCACTCAGTGTGAATGATCAGCAAGTCACAATTTATTGCATGCTCTTAGTTACATTTATATCATCAATAATTAAGCTCATACATAGTGCAAAAGCAAGCTCATCACTGGCTACCGCAGCAAAGGTCAGTCCCACCCAGTTCCTCATTCTTGTGATCCTTTAGCTGCGGAGGTTCTGCATACTATCTTAACGGAAGTATCCTGTTATTGCAAAAGTGGTTCCATATCTATTGCTCAAGGAAAAGCTGTCCTTCAAAATACCCACTGTGTCAGTATTTTCCCAAAGCCCTGTCAGCTAGTTCTCGCATGGGAATATGGCCTTTCTCTCTAAGCCATTCTTCTACACTTCGCAACTGAAGACACCGCAGCAACAACACTACAAAGGAGCTCTCTCGACAAAGATTGTGAGTCACGGGGTGGTGTAAGAGACGGTCCAAAGTTTCCCTCATTTTCCTCATGACCGTCGCAAGAAGATGCCCGTGTACCCCACGTGCTCCTGACCTGGTCGGCTTTGAGCAGGAGCTCTGACCCGGCCGAGGTAGACGCGTGGCAGGTGGCTGTCACAGGTGCACTGTGCCGTGCTGTGCTGTGCCGTCATAAGTGCCGGCCCAGACATGTGGGTGCCTGCTTCTCTGGACACACAGTGGTCCGTAAAAATCCCTACCTCATGGCCAGAAGCCATTCGCTTTGAGGAAAGACTTTAAGAAGGTGACTCCTTGAAGAAGCCCCTTGAGATCTCCCCACAGAGGGAAGACCCGTCCATTGGCAGAAGGCCCCGAGCACACCCGTCTATGACCACAAGGATGGTGTCTCATCCCTTGGTAGCTATTTCCCTTCCCCTCTTTTCCCCTCTTTCTCTCTATCTCTTGACTTTGTTTCCTTAAAAACTCTGCCATCTATAGCACATAACTGTGTGCTTAACACCAAATAAAAGTGCTCTGCTGTGAGTATTCTGATGTATACTGTTGTCCCCTGCTGTGTCTTTTGTACCTCGAGATCAAAACAAACCATCATGATCCCTGCCTGTACTGGCAGATCGTGACAAGCTCCCAGCTTGTCATCCTCTGTACCAGAGATACTCTGAGTTGTACTTAGAGAATGCATCGTCCGTGAAATGTTCCAGCTTTAGAAGACCACTCCAGGAGCTGCAGCTGCATTGTCCTGCAGCCAGAGGCTTCCTGTGTCAAAGGCTGGGAGTGATTCCGCCCCAGTCACCTCTGAGCATCTTCCCAGCCCTGACAGATTGAAGCTCTCTGTGCCCCTGTGCTGTAGCCGGGGTGGCCGCAGGCAGTGCCCCAGCCCTGCTGGGCTGCACACAGGAGCTGCTCCTCAGTAGAAATGTCATTTTGTAGATCTTCTTGATTGGCAGGATCACCCTCTGAGCCAGGAGCCCAGCCCAGCCCAGCTCAGCAGCACAGACACAGCTGAATGACTTTAATGACCCTCTCAGGGCTTTGATGTTGTTTATATCAGACTCAGTCCCTGAGAGTGTGCTCAAAAATCTTGTCAAGAACTCAAAGTGATATTTAAAGTCCAAAGATTCTAGAAGCTGTAATGGGTGCCACTGAGGGACACATCGGAGAAAGTGTCCCCAGGTTCCAGTTAGAGCAGAACACTGGTGGAAGCGATGACAGGTGCAGACAAACAAGGGAAAGGTGTCTCTGATGCTGAGCAAACCTCAGCACAGCAAGGCTCACTTGTCCCCTGCTGGCCAAGGGCCCAGGGCCAGCAGCCATGGCCAAAGTGCTTCAGGAGGTGGCTCTGGCAGGGCCTTTCAGCTGCTGCCCATCCCTGTGCCCTCTGCAGCCCAGGCTGTCCTACGGTGTCCATGCCCTGTGCCTCTGTCCCTGCAGGCTGTCGTCAACCCCCGGCTGCCCCACCTCGCTGGCCCCTTCCTTTGCTGCCAGCTTTGCGTCCTGCCTGCCTCTGCCTGGGCTCACAAAGCCTGGGGCTCGATACCTAGAAGGCCCTACTGGATTGCTCTGTAAGAATCCTAAGTGTCAAGTGCCCAGGGAGCAGGGTTTACATGCCATGGTGGGCACCACAGAGCCCTTTTCTCCCCCATGTGCTGAGGGTGTGGCACTTGCCATTTCCAAGATCCCTGCGGTTGCCAAAGGGGCCTTTTTGGCTCCGCTGAGAAGAGTCCTAACTGTGAGCCTGTCTTTCACCTGCTTTTCCTGCAAATGTACTCAAGGAATCCACTTTTTTTTGAACTCTCGAGTCCTGTGTGTGTGCAGGTGTACCAACTGAAGGATGGAACAGGTCTGTTGGGGAGGTGATCTCCTTCTCCAGTGGCTTTTGGTTTTGTTTTGGTTGTTGGATTTGTTTGTTTGTATGAATTGGTTTGGTTTGGGGGGATTCTTTTGTTGGACTTTTTTGTGTTCTTGTTTTAATCAACTCCTCCTGGCAGCTCTGGGCAGGGCTCTGGAACCGTGTCTGACACTTGTCTGTGGCACAGTGAAGGCGGCCAAGGGGACCTTCGCTGAGCTGCGTGCAGAGGAATCCACATCAGCCCAGGCTGGGGGTGCTCAGTGGCCAGTCGGTTCTGTTGACTGGAACCTTTGCATGGAGCATGTCCAGGGATGGAATGTTGGGGCTGCCATGGCTGTGCTGTCACAGACAGGGGAACGCTGGGGCTGCCCCAGCTGCGATGTGCCAGAGAGGGGAAAGCTGGGGCTGCCCTGCTCCTGGCCAGCAGGATCCAGCACGGTGATTCTTGCCCTGTACTCAGCACTGTTTGGGCAGCACCTCGAGTGCTGTCTCCAGTTCTGGGCGCCCCGATTTAGGAAGGACGAGGAGGAGCTGAAGTATTTCCCGAGAAGGGCAACAAGGCTGGTGAGGGGTCTGGAACACAAGTCCTGTGAGGAGCGGCTGAGGGATCAGGGGTTATTTATCCTGGAGAAGAGGAGGCTCAGGTGAGACAAGGTGGTGTCAGGGCACAGGTGGGATTTGAGGATCGCTTAGGTCTTTTCCATCCTTGCTGCTTTTGTGATTCTCTGAAACCAGCCCTGGAGCACTTGCAGGATGAGCGCTGGGCCCCCTCTTCAGAAGCTCCAGCAGCCCAGGTCCCTCAGCTTCTCCACACAGTCCCCAGAGCCCATCCTGTCAGTCCTGCAGAGCCTCTCCAGCCCCTCCTCAGTGCCCAGAACAGGGAGCCCCACAGCCAGACACACCAGCCCAGATGTGCCCCCCTGGCCTGTGGTGCCCCTGGCAAGGGAGCAGCACGAGGCACTGCAGGACCCTGCAGACAATTCCTGTGGCACCACTGCAGTTTGGGCGTGGCTGCCAGGCAGCTCTCCCTGTGAGCAATGATGTCTGCAGTGGGACAGGAAACTCACAACTCCCGTGAACAAACTTTCAGAGGCCACGACAAACCTGAGTGGTTTCCCTCCCGTCCCCCAGACCTTGCTGGCCCCAGGGGCTGATGGCGTTTGTGCTCACTGAGGTCCATCTCCCCACACCAGCACCATGCTCTGCCAGCACTGATCTTCCCTCAGCTCTGCGCACAGACATTGCTGCTGCAGCTCCAGAGAAGGGAACAAAAGGGGCATCTCTAGAGAAAACTTTCCGGGCAGATCCTGTTATAAATGAGGAACAAAAAGTCTTGATATTTAGCAGAATTTAGGTTGCTTTATTTGATATAGACGGAGCAAGCAGCGCTGGGGAACGTGAGGGGTCAGCGCCCACCCCACGCTCCGTTGAACCTTGGTTTGCAGCTCCTTTCTAGAGTATGGTTTTCCTTGTAGTAATCAATAATTCTTAATTTCTTTTGTTGTCATAATTCTGCCAGGTAAGCAGTGGTGGTTAAAAAAACATCCGTGGGACCGCTGTGTGAAATCTCCGGACAATTTGTCAAGTAACCACCTGGTTTTGGTAGATAAAGAACAGCAGAAGTGGGAAGTCTGGTCTTAGCAGATAGGTTGCAGTTGATTACGCAAAGGCGGGAGATCTGATTTTGCAAAATCTTTCAGGCTCTGGGAAAACCTCATTTTGCAAACTGGTATCAAATACAATTTACTTAGGAAGCACAATATTCATAACAGGGGGATTTAAACAGAATGGTTTTAAAAATGTATTTCCCTTTATCGAGTTCCATGTCTTGTCTAAGTATTCTGGTTTATACAAACTCCAAAACTTTTGCGATTAACACGAATCATTTATCAATTATCACAATTTCCCCACTTCTCTTTTTTTATCCCATTAATTCCTGTTTGGGCTTTAAATTTTGTCAGTACTTCTTGTACTAGATTTAATTCATTTACTGCCATTAATTTCGTTGCCATCTCAGGGTCTCTTGGTATTGTAGCAATTTGCATTCCTTGAACCACTGATTGGACGTGTCAAATGAAACATGGAACAAGACAAGGCATGAACAGTAGTTCTAATAATGCACATGTTAACATAAAACCTAATTTCTTCCACCAAGTTCCCCCAACAGGTTACTTCACCAATTATCATTAAGCATAGAGCTCCAGGTTTGTACAGGTACAGGGGCTATTTGTTTTAATTTTTTTTTTCTGTAATTATAGTAATTATTTCACCGTTATAAATACCATTTTTAAGCAGCATTCATAATTATTAAACTTGCCACACACTCCTTCTTCAGCTAATAGATAGTGCAGGGCTAGTCGATTTTGATATACTGCTGCTCTAGTTTGAGTAAGTTGCTTAGCTATTCCTTTCCTTGCTTGGGCTTAATCCCTCCCCCCTCTGTGGCCATTGTTCAGTTTTTTGCATTTCTCCACAGATCCAGCAGGGGGGTTCAGTTCAGTTCAGTAGTAATTTCTTTCGTTAATTCTGCTAAGAAATTCTTTTCCGAGGTGGGTAAGTCCCGTTTGCTGCTTTGTTGTTTCAATTTCTCGTGCAAGTTAAAACTTTTGTTATGGTTTGTTCTTGTTTCCTTGAGCGTTTTAATTGTGTTCTTTATTCATTCCTCCTTGCAGTGATTTTGCACTCCTCCCTGATCTGAATATCCCCACAGACCTTCTTTTGTGAAGCAGGGGTACGCTTCTCCTACTGGGCAACTTTGGTATGCCAATAGAGCCCACCATTTTTTCCAAATTGGTGGCTACCCAGTAACTTTTTCCTATAACAGTGCACGTTTCTAAGTTGTGCTTATTATAGCAGGCTGAACTGATATGAGTGTGGAGGGCAAGGGTGGATTCTGTGCGTCCGCCGTACCCGATTGTCTGGTAACACTTGGAACAAGCATCAGCACTATTTCCTTTCATCATAAGGAGCAATAGGATGACTCCCAGGACTGTTCTCATCCCTCTGCCTCCCTCAAGGCCTACGGGGTTGCTGCCAGTAGCGGAGGTTTGTTTAATCTTCTTGGCAGCACGGACTATGTCCTGGGGTCTCGCCCTTTGTCTTTCTCTTTTGGTATAATTTCTTAATTTTGTCCCAGCTTTTGGTTTTAACATTCCGGTACGAGGTACAGCAGTAACAGCACGGTATACTCAACCCTTTCCAGCACTTTCTTGCCAGTACCTCCGCTTTGGCTTTCTTTTTTTTTTTCCTTTTCCCCTTGTTCTATTCTCAAATAACTCCCACCATTTATGATCATCAGTTTTGATTTCTCCTCTTGCTGATAGAGTATTCAGTACCTTAACAGTTTCCTTATATTAATTTCTTCTACACTGGATACATAATGCGAGTGGGAGACACCCACCACAGGAATGACCCCGCCACAACTCAGTACAATATGGACACCGTTTTTTGATGAACGGGCTGCAGTCACACCCAGGTTTAGGACAGGTGACTTTCAGTCCTGACTGGGAGACCTTCGAGACGAGTTGATCCGGTATCAACATCCAGTCCTGTGAATTGGCACTTCGAGGTCTCTGAGCTCGGGTGTCGCTGTCCAGCCTACAGTAGGAGGGGTTATGGGACCTTTGACTCTACTCACATGTGTTCACTCCTTTTTGGCTGTCTGTACAGCTGTTTCAGTGGTTAACAGAACTAAATATGGTCCTTCCCATTTTGGATCCAGACTTTCTTCTTTCCACACTTTAATTAACACATGTTGTCCTGGCTTAATCTTACGTATGGCAAATCCTAGACGGATGGTTTGAGCTAAAATTTCCTTCCACTTAATTCTTGCAAGTTTTTGTTGATGGTTATTATGTAACTTTGAAGAGAAGTGTCCTGAACTAAGATCAGATCAAGGTGTACTCCTTTAGGGTAAGACATACCATACAGCATTTCCTGTGGTGAAATTGAAGTTGTTTTCCAAGTTGGCATTCTTTGTATATTAGACAGGGCTAGTGGGAGGCACTTTGTCCATGGCATTTCAGTCTTAATTCTTAATTTTAACAGCTGTTGTTGAAATGTTTGACTGATCCTTTCAACTGTCCCAGAACTCTGAGGGTGCCAGGGTGTATAGTACTCCCAGCTGATGCCTAGGGCCGAGGTCAGGAACTTAAGCACCTTTGATGTAAAGTGCATGCCTGGTCGGAGTCTATTGCTGGGACCAGGACATGCTTTGGTATTATGTGTTCTATGAATATTTTGGCTACCACTTGTAATGTGGCTCTAGCTGCAGGGTGTGCCTCTAGCCAGTGGGTTAATTGGTTTACTATTACTAGTAAATATTTCCACCTTCCTACCACCTTTCCTGTGTTCAAGGGAACATTAACAAATCCAATTAATTCAGTCTGTTGTCCTGCTAATGGCACTTGCCCCAGGGGGTAAAGGGGAGCCTTTGTGTCATTATCTCTGTCCTCTCTGCTGATACCATCTCTCCTGGTATTTCTTTGACTCCAGGGAGTCCTTTGAGCTATAGGGGGAGAGGGAGCAGAGACCCTGGTTGGAGGGGGGGGGGGGGGAGGCATGGGGAAGGGGGGTCTCCTGTATTTTCTGTATTATACAGAGGTGGGAGATTATCAAGTGTTCCCAGGTAACTTTTTTTTATCCTCATCCCTTTTTTCCTTTAAAGTATATACCGAGAATGGTTTATGCTGTTCTGTCCACAGAGCAGCACAGTCACACTCCTCTCTGTAAAATGGTTCTTTACAAGCAACATATGTGTTTAATGCTCTACAAATCCAACCCTTAAACGATCCCAACATGGGCCAGTACAGATTATCTCTGCGGATCATTTCTTTGGTCCACTTTACCATACTATATTGAATCAATTTTTCTTTGCTTTTTACTTTGTATAATTCCCTTGTGTCTCAAGGTCTTACTATTACTCCCAAAGGGCTGGCTGGTGGTATTTCTGGCAACCTGCTGGGCTTATTTTATTTCTTTGTTTTTCTTTTTACTTTTATGTTTGTGATTATAAGAACTTTGACCCCTTTGTGGGTCGTCTGGACTTGAACCCTTTTACTCTTTCTTTCTCCTATTTTTACCTCAATGGACTGTCTTGAAGTGTTTTGTGCTCCACAGAGTGGAATTTTGCTGAAAGGGTGCATTGATTATTCAGGGGAAATGGCCCAGGGCTTAAAGGGGTCAGGGTGTTCTTCAAGGGATGATCATCTCCTCATGCCACTAGAGGGGATCAGGACACCAGTGTCCCCATTACTCGTAATCCTCAAAGACAAACCCCAGAACGCTCTGGTGCCCACCGGGGTATGAGAGGGGCCTTGTTCCCACCCCTCTCCCTGCAGGCTCTGCTCACCTAGGCATCCAGAGAGGAAGCCTGGTGCTTCTGCTGCAGAAGGCCTGCCAGCATTTCAGCCACACAGGGCTGGAGAAAAAGGCAGCATTAGAGACACACTGGGGGCACTGGGCTGGACTGGGAGGAAAGAGGAAAGCAGGGAGATCCTTGGAGAAGGGGCCTATGGGAGCAATGGGGTGCAGGAGCTGCTGTGCTCCTGCCCAGAAGCACTGGGGTCCTGGCCAAGAGGCACAGCTGGGGCAGGGGCTGCATGCTGGGTCATCCTGGGAGGTACTGGAGTGGCAGGGATGGAAATGCAGTGGGGCCCTCTGGGCAAGGGGTTCCCTGAGAAAGATCCATGGGCCTGGGGTGTTGTCTAGGACGCCAGTAGGGGTGCACTGGGCTGTGCTGGGACAGACTGGGATAATCTGGGGTGTAGTGGCCATGTAAGGGGACGGTCTGACACTGGCAGATTTCATGGTACCCACCAGAGGTGTCTTCAGGATCTCAAAGTTTTCGAAATCAATCTCCAGAAGGACCAGGAGACATCAGTGAATGCTGTGATGTCCCTGGTGCCAGCATGGGATGGGGGGACCAAACTGCTCCCCAGTTCCCTGAGGGGATGCCCTCTAATCCCAGCACCCCACTCACCTCCCAGAGACCATCTTGGGTTCCTCCCACTCCAGCGCTGTCCCTGCCTGGGACTTGGCCACAGCTCCACAAGGCTCTTGACCCCACAGTGTGACTTCAATGCCCTGGCCCTTGGCCCAGGCCAGCACTGGCTCTGAGTAGGATGTGCCCATCCTAACAGACAAGGGGAAGTGGGCATTTCTCCTCGAGCAGCCACTGGAAGCTAATTGCGCAAACAGAGATGCCCTGTGACGAGGAGGGATGTTGCTCCCATGCCAGCATCTCTGATAAGCCCTGTTTACTCAGGGCCTGAAGCACCAGGAAGAAAGTGGCAATCTCGGGCTTCCTGGAAGGAAAATCCACAGTGAAGTTGTTCCTGAAAGCTGTCCCTGTCTGTGATTCCTCTTTGACATTTCAGAGCATTAGCGAAGGCTTCTGCTTCTCTCTTTCCACAGGGACCCTGTGGATCCATCAGATATGTGTGGTGGGAAGACGTGTGCCCAGATGGGAAAACATTTCAGGCCACTGCCTTGACTGTTTGCTCTGGAACTTGTCCAAGGAGCCACAGTAGCCACGGGGGAAGATTTTCCTCTGGAATGTTGCTGCTCTGTGCCCATGGAGGAGAGAGCAGAGTGTCCCTGTTGGGGATTCTTGGCCAGATGGACAAGTGCTGTGGTGTCATTGCTGTGCAGACATCACCTTGGAGAGGAACTCGGGAAGTGTCTGCAGGGTGCTAACCGGGAACTTTGGCTAGGGAGAGGTCCAGGCTTCCTTGGAGATCAGTGCCAGTCAGGGGGATGGCATTGGATGGCCACTGACCATGTGCCAACAGTCTGGGGACAGTGACCTGGACACACACAGAGGTTTCCAGTGTGGGTGCAGTGACCCCCATTTCCAGGGAACCCCGTGGGAATGTCCCTTCATCCCTGGGGGCTGGGTCTCAGCCCTCCAGAAACTGTCCCTACAGTTGTATTTTCCTACACTTGGGCCAGCCTTTCAGGACAAATGAGTTTCCCCTCTCCTACCGACAGTGACTTCAGTATAAGCAATTTGCAAGAAGGTTCTCAGCACAGGAAAGACTCAGACCTCATGAAACTGTTCCAGGGGAGGACACCAAGACACTTGGAGAGCTGGAGCACCTCTGTGACAGAGACAGGCAGAGAGAGCTGGCAGTGTTCAGCCTGGAAAAGAAAAGGCTGCGGGGACACCCCATGACCCTTTCAGATCATCAAGGCACCTCACAGGAAACAACAAACCTGTGTTAATGCCACAGAATGTCAAACAAGAATCAGTGGCATGGGCAGCTCTCAGGAACCATTTCTTGATGGATTTTTGCTTTGTGAAAGCCCAAGATATTTGAATGTCTTCCTGGTTCCTCAGGCCCTGGATGAACAGGGCTTATCAGAGATGCTGGCAGGGGACCAACATCCCTCCCCCTGAATGGGCACCTCAGTTTTCCCAGTTTGATCCCAGTGGCTGCCTGGGGACAAACACCAACTGCCCCATATCCCTCAGGATGGGCACATCCTGCTCTGGGCCATTGCTGGCCTGGGCCCAGGGCCAGGGTATTGCAGAGACACTGAGTGGGGACAAGGGCCCTGGGGAGCTGTGGGCAAGTCCCAGTGAGGGACAGTGCTGCAATGGGAGCCTGGTTGGACATGGGGTCCCTGGAACCTCCTGTGTGTGGCACCTGTGCATAGCAGGACCCAGTGCTCTGGGAGGGCACAATGGCTGCAGGTGTGACAGGATGAGGGTCTGCCCCAGGGCAGGGGATATTCCCACCTGGACTCCACCCTGGGGCTGAAGATGGGACCAGTTTGGGGCATGCAGGGAAAGGGAAATAATGGGGTGGTGTGGATGTGTGAAGTGCCACACCTGAGCCATTCCCCAGCCTTCAGCCTTGTCTGTGGGTGATCATCATTTCCCAGTTCTGCCCAGTGTCTCTAGTGCCTAGAGACCCAAATCACCTGGCTATTTCCTAGGTTTATGACACCGTTGTCCTAGCATGCCCCAGTTTTCTGAGATTCTGGAGTCTTGTTGTCACCAGAAGAGGGGTCAGTCCATCTCCTGTTTCTCCATGGGACAGGAGGGGGAAGAGTGATGATTCTGCACTGACAGGCTGGGTGAGTAGCTGGGGTCAGCTCTGGGATATCTTGAAGAAAAAGCCCTTGGAGAGAAGGGAAACCAAAGATGGGGGAATGTGACTCTGGAGGCTGTTGGAGGATGGATTGGGTTGGAGTGGGGGTGTTCTCCACAGGTGATCCAGCTTCCTTCGGCTCCCTGACCACCCCTCTTGGACCCCAGAGGTGCCTGGGCCCTTGCAGGGGCAGGTGGCCCATGCAGGAAGCTGGAGAGATGATGGGCAAGGGGGTTGGATGTGTGCCACAGGTTGGATGGAATCTGTCCAGGGCTAGGCTTGTGGCCAGGGCTAGGGGCTGGGCCAAGCCAGGCTTTGGCCTGGGAGCTGCTGGGGAAGGAGCAGGGAGGAGTCCTGACAGGCTAAAGGTGCTCCTGCCCTGCGGCAGCCTCAGAAAGAGTAAGGGTTCAAGTCCAGACGAGCCACAAAGGGGTCAAAGTTCTTATAATCAAAAACATAAAAGTAAAAAGAAAAACAAAGAAATAAAATAAGCCCAGCAGGTTGCCTGAAATACCACCAGCCAGCCCTTTGGGAGTAATAGTAAGACCTTGAGACACAAGGGAATTATACAAAGTAAAAAGCAAAGAAAAATTGATTCAATATAGTATGGTAAAGTGGACCAAAGAAATGATCCGCAGAGATAATCTGTACTGGCCCATGTTGGGATCGTTTAAGGGTTGGATTTGTAGAGCATTAAACACATATGTTGCTTGTAAAGAACCATTTTACAGAGAGGAGTGTGACTGTGCTGCTCTGTGGACAGAACAGCATAAACCATTCTCGGTATATACTTTAAAGGAAAAAAGGGATGAGGATAAAAAAAAGTTACCTGGGAACACTTGATAATCTCCCACCTCTGTATAATACAGAAAATACAGGAGACCCCCCTTCCCCATCCCTCCCCCCCCCCTCCAACCAGGGTCTCTGCTCCCTCTCCTCCTATAGCTCAAAGGACTCCCTGGAGTCAAAGAAATACCAGGAGAGATGGTATCAGCAGAGAGGACAGAGATAATGACACAAAGGCTCCCCTTTACCCCCTGGGGCAAGTGCCATTAGCAGGACAAGAGACTGAATTAATTGGATTTGTTAATGTTCCCTTGAACACAGGAAAGGTGGTAGGAAGGTGGAAATATTTACTAGTAATAGTAAACCAATTAACCCACTGGCTAGAGGCACACCCTGCAGCTAGAGCCACATTACAAGTGGTAGCCAAAATATTCATAGAACACATAATACCAAAGCATGTCCTGGTCCCAGCAATAGACTCCGACCAGGCATGCACTTTACATCAAAGGTGCTTAAGTTCCTGACCTCGGCCCTAGGCATCAGCTGGGAGTACTATACACCCTGGCACCCTCAGAGTTCTGGGACAGTTGAAAGGATCAGTCAAACATTTCAACAACAGCTGTTAAAATTAAGAATTAAGACTGAAATGCCATGGACAAAGTGCCTCCCACTAGCCCTGTCTAATATACAAAGAATGCCAACTTGGAAAACAACTTCAATTTCACCACAGGAAATGCTGTATGGTATGTCTTACCCTAAAGGAGTACACCTTGATCTGATCTTAGTTCAGGACACTTCTCTTCAAAGTTACATAATAACCATCAACAAAAACTTGCAAGAATTAAGTGGAAGGAAATTTTAGCTCAAACCATCCGTCTAGGATTTGCCATACGTAAGATTAAGCCAGGACAACATGTGTTAATTAAAGTGTGGAAAGAAGAAAGTCTGGATCCAAAATGGGAAGGACCATATTTAGTTCTGTTAACCACTGAAACAGCTGTACAGACAGCCAAAAAGGAGTGAACACATGTGAGTAGAGTCAAAGGTCCCATAACCCCTCCTACTGTAGGCTGGACAGCGACACCCGAGCTCAGAGACCTCGAAGTGCCAATTCACAGGACTGGATGTTGATACCGGATCAACTCGTCTCGAAGGTCTCCCAGTCAGGACTGAAAGTCACCTGTCCTAAACCTGGGTGTGACTGCAGCCCGTTCATCAAAAAACGGTGTCCATATTGTACTGAGTTGTGGCGGGGTCATTCCTGTGGTGGGTGTCTCCCACTCGCATTATGTATCCAGTGTAGAAGAAATTAATATAAGGAAACTGTTAAGGTACTTAATACTCTATCAGCAAGAGGAGAAATCAAAATTGATGATCATAAATGGTGGGAGTTATTTGAGAATAGAACAAGGGGAAAAGGAAAAAAAAAAAGAAAGCCAAAGCGGAGGTACTGGCAAGAAAGTGCTGGAAAGGGTTGAGTATACCGTGCTGTTACTGCTGTACCTCGTACCGGAATGTTAAAACCAAAAGCTGGGACAAAATTAAGAAATTATACCAAAAGAGAAAGACAAAGGGCGAGACCCCAGGACATAGTCCGTGCTGCCAAGAAGATTAAACAAACCTCCGCTACTGGCAGCAACCCCGTAGGCCTTGAGGGAGGCAGAGGGATGAGAACAGTCCTGGGAGTCATCCTATTGCTCCTTATGATGAAAGGAAATAGTGCTGATGCTTGTTCCAAGTGTTACCAGACAATCGGGTACGGCGGACGCACAGAATCCACCCTTGCCCTCCACACTCATATCAGTTCAGCCTGCTATAATAAGCACAACTTAGAAACGTGCACTGTTATAGGAAAAAGTTACTGGGTAGCCACCAATTTGGAAAAAATGGTGGGCTCTATTGGCATACCAAAGTTGCCCAGTAGGAGAAGCGTACCCCTGCTTCACAAAAGAAGGTCTGTGGGGATATTCAGATCAGGGAGGAGTGCAAAATCACTGCAAGGAGGAATGAATAAAGAACACAATTAAAACGCTCAAGGAAACAAGAACAAACCATAACAAAAGTTTTAACTTGCACAAGAAATTGAAACAACAAAGCAGCAAACGGGACTTACCCACCTCGGAAAAGAATTTCTTAGCAGAATTAACGAAAGAAATTACTACTGAACTGAACTGAACCCCCCTGCTGGATCTGTGGAGAAATGCAAAAAACTGAACAATGGCCACAGAGGGGGGAGGGATTAAGCCCAAGCAACGAAAGGAATAGCTAAGCAACTTACTCAAACTAGAGCAGCAGTATATCAAAGTCGACTAGCCCTGCACTATCTATTAGCTGAAGAAGGAGTGTGTGGCAAGTTTAATAATTATGAATGCTGCTTAAAAATGGTATTTATAACGGTGAAATAATTACTATAATTGCAGAAAAAAAAAATTAAAACAAATAGCCCCTGTACCTGTACAAACCTGGAACTCTATGCTTAATGATAATTGGTGAAGTAACCTGTTGGGGGAACTTGGTGGAAGAAATTAGGTTTTATGTTAACATGTGCATTATTAGAACTACTGTTCATGCCTTGTCTTGTTCCATGTTTCATTTGACACATGCAATCAGTGGTTCAAGGAATGCAAATTGCTACAATACCAAGAGACCCTGAGATGGCAACGAAATTAATGGCAGTAAATGAATTAAATCTAGTACAAGAAGTACTGACAAAATTTAAAGCCCAAACAGGAATTAATGGGATAAGAAAAGAGAAGTGGGGAAATTGTGATAATTGATAAATGATTCGTGTTAATCGCAAAAGTTTTGGAGTTTGTATAAACCAGAATACTTAGACAAGACATGGAACTCGATAAAGGGAAATACATTTTTAAAACCATTCTGTTTAAATCCCCCTGTTATGAATATTGTGCTTCCTAAGTAAATTGTATTTGATACCAGTTTGCAAAATGAGGTTTTCCCAGAGCCTGAAAGATTTTGCAAAATCAGATCTCCCGCCTTTGCGTAATCAACTGCAACCTATCTGCTAAGACCAGACTTCCCACTTCTGCTGTTCTTTATCTACCAAAACCAGGTGGTTACTTGACAAATTGTCCGGAGATTTCACACAGCGGTCCCACGGATGTTTTTTTAACCACCACTGCTTACCTGGCAGAATTATGACAACAAAAGAAATTAAGAATTATTGATTACTACAAGGAAAACCATACTCTAGAAAGGAGCTGCAAACCAAGGTTCAACGGAGCGTGGGGTGGGCGCTGACCCCTCACGTTCCCCAGCGCTGCTTGCTCCGTCTATATCAAATAAAGCAACCTAAATTCTGCTAAATATCAAGACTTTTTGTTTCTCATTTATAACAGGATCTGCCCGGAAAGTTTTCTCTAGAGATGCCCCTTTTGTTCCCTTCTCTGGAGCTGCAGCAGCAATGTCTGTGCGCAGAGCTGAGGGAAGATCAGTGCTGGCAGAGCATGGTGCTGGTGTGGGGAGATGGACCTCAGTGAGCACAAACGCCATCAGCCCCTGGGGCCAGCAAGGTCTGGGGGACGGGAGGGAAACCACTCAGGTTTGTCGTGGCCTCTGAAAGTTTGTTCACGGGAGTTGTGAGTTTCCTGTCCCACTGCAGACATCATTGCTCACAGGGAGAGCTGCCTGGCAGCCACGCCCAAACTGCAGTGGTGCCACAGGAATTGTCTGCAGGGTCCTGCAGTGCCTCGTGCTGCTCCCTTGCCAGGGGCACCACAGGCCAGGGGGGCACATCTGGGCTGGTGTGTCTGGCTGTGGGGCTCCCTGTTCTGGGCACTGAGGAGGGGCTGGAGAGGCTCTGCAGGACTGACAGGATGGGCTCTGGGGACTGTGTGGAGAAGCTGAGGGACCTGGGCTGCTGGAGCTTCTGAAGAGGGGGCCCAGCGCTCATCCTGCAAGTGCTCCAGGGCTGGTTTCAGAGAATCACAAAAGCAGCAAGGATGGAAAAGACCTAAGCGATCCTCAAATCCCACCTGTGCCCTGACACCACCTTGTCTCACCTGAGCCTCCTCTTCTCCAGGATAAATAACCCCTGATCCCTCAGCCGCTCCTCACAGGACTTGTGTTCCAGACCCCTCACCAGCCTTGTTGCCCTTCTCGGGAAATACTTCAGCTCCTCCTCGTCCTTCCTAAATCGGGGCGCCCAGAACTGGAGACAGCACTCGAGGTGCTGCCCAAACAGTGCTGAGTACAGGGCAAGAATCACCGTGCTGGATCCTGCTGGCCAGGAGCAGGGCAGCCCCAGCTTTCCCCTCTCTGGCACATCGCAGCTGGGGCAGCCCCAGCGTTCCCCTGTCTGTGACAGCACAGCCATGGCAGCCCCAACATTCCATCCCTGGACATGCTCCATGGAAAGGTTCCAGTCAACAGAACCGACTGGCCACTGAGCACCCCCAGCCTGGGCTGATGTGGATTCCTCTGCACGCAGCTCAGCGAAGGTCCCCTTGGCCGCCTTCACTGTGCCACAGACAAGTGTCAGACACGGTTCCAGAGCCCTGCCCAGAGCTGCCAGGAGGAGTTGATTAAAACAAGAACACAAAAAAGTCCAACAAAAGAATCCCCCCAAACCAAACCAATCCATACAAACAAACAAATCCAACAACCAAAACAAAACCAAAAGCCACTAGAGAAGGAGATCACCTCCCCAACAGACCTGTTCCATCCTTCAGTTGGTACACCTGCACAAACACAGGACCCGAGAGTTCAAAAAAAAGTGGATTCCTTGAGTACATTTGCAGGAAAAGCAGGTGAAAGACGGGCTCACAGTTAGGACTCTTCTCAGCGGAGCCAAAAAGGCCCCTTTGGCAACCGCAGGGATCTTGGAAATGGCAAGTGCCACACCCTCAGCACATGGGGGAGAAAAGGGCTCTGTGGTGCCCGCCATGGCATGTAAACCCTGCTCCCTGGGCACTTGACACTTAGGATTCTTACAGAGCAATCCAGTAGGGCCTTCTAGGTATCGAGCCCCAGGCTTTGTGAGCCCAGGCAGAGGCAGGCAGGACGCAAAGCTGGCAGCAAAGGAAGGGGCCAGCGAGGTGGGGCAGCCGGGGGTTGACGACAGCCTGCAGGGACAGAGGCACAGGGCATGGACACCGTAGGACAGCCTGGGCTGCAGAGGGCACAGGGATGGGCAGCAGCTGAAAGGCCCTGCCAGAGCCACCTCCTGAAGCACTTTGGCCATGGCTGCTGGCCCTGGGCCCTTGGCCAGCAGGGGACAAGTGAGCCTTGCTGTGCTGAGGTTTGCTCAGCATCAGAGACACCTTTCCCTTGTTTGTCTGCACCTGTCATCGCTTCCACCAGTGTTCTGCTCTAACTGGAACCTGGGGACACTTTCTCCGATGTGTCCCTCAGTGGCACCCATTACAGCTTCTAGAATCTTTGGACTTTAAATATCACTTTGAGTTCTTGACAAGATTTTTGAGCACACTCTCAGGGACTGAGTCTGATATAAACAACATCAAAGCCCTGAGAGGGTCATTAAAGTCATTCAGCTGTGTCTGTGCTGCTGAGCTGGGCTGGGCTGGGCTCCTGGCTCAGAGGGTGATCCTGCCAATCAAGAAGATCTACAAAATGACATTTCTACTGAGGAGCAGCTCCTGTGTGCAGCCCAGCAGGGCTGGGGCACTGCCTGCGGCCACCCCGGCTACAGCACAGGGGCACAGAGAGCTTCAATCTGTCAGGGCTGGGAAGATGCTCAGAGGTGACTGGGGCGGAATCACTCCCAGCCTTTGACACAGGAAGCCTCTGGCTGCAGGACAATGCAGCTGCAGCTCCTGGAGTCATCTCCTAAAGCTGGAACATTTCACGGACGATGCATTCTCTAAGTACAACTCAGAGTATCTCTGGTACAGAGGATGACAAGCTGGGAGCTTGTCACGATCTGCCAGTACAGGCGGGGATCATGATGGTTCGTTTTGATCTCGAGGTACAAAAGACACAGCAGGGGACAACAGTATGCTTCAGAATACTCACAGCAGAGCACTTTTATTTGGTGCTAAGCACACAGTTATGTGCTATAGATGGCAGAGTTTTTAAGGAAACAAAGTCAAGAGATAGAGAGAAAGAGGGGAAAAGAGGGGAAGGGAAATAGCTACCAAGGGATGAGACACCATCCTTGTGGTCATAGACGGGTGTGCTCGGGGCCTTCTGCCAATGGACGGGTCTTCCCTCTGTGGGGAGATCTCAAGGGGCTTCTTCAAGGAGTCACCTTCTTAAAGTCTTTCCTCAAAGCAAATGGCTTCTGGCCATGAGGTAGGGATGTTTACGGACCACTGTGTGTCCAGAGAAGCAGGCACCCACATGTCTGGGCCGGCACTTATGACGGCACAGCACAGCACGGCACAGTGCACCTGTGACAGCCACCTGCCACGCGTCTACCTCGGCCGGGTCAGAGCTCCTGCTCAAAGCCGACCAGGTCAGGAGCACGTGGGGTACACGGGCATCTTCTTGCGACGGTCATGAGGAAAATGAGGGAACCTTTGGACCGTCTCTTACGCCACCCCGTGACTCACAATCTTTGTCGAGAGAGC
Source organism: Cinclus cinclus (assembly GCF_963662255.1). Lineage (NCBI taxonomy): Eukaryota > Metazoa > Chordata > Aves > Passeriformes > Cinclidae > Cinclus > Cinclus cinclus. Next base: position 1,452,364 of record NC_085078.1, read on the forward strand.
TCCTTTGTAGTGTTGTTGCTGCGGTGTCTTCAGTTGCGAAGTGTAGAAGAATGGCTTAGAGAGAAAGGCCATATTCCCATGCGAGAACTAGCTGACAGGGCTTTGGGAAAATACTGACACAGTGGGTATTTTGAAGGACAGCTTTTCCTTGAGCAATAGATATGGAACCACGTTTGCAATAACAGGATACTTCCGTTAAGATAGTATGCAGAACCTCCGCAGCTAAAGGATCACAAGAATGAGGAACTGGGTGGGACTGACCTTTGCTGCGGTAGCCAGTGATGAGCTTGCTTTTGCACTATGTATGAGCTTAATTATTGATGATATAAATGTAACTAAGAGCATGCAATAAATTGTGACTTGCTGATCATTCACACTGAGTGCTGCATTTCTCCCGCCAACTCCAACAGCGAAGTCTTCAGGACTCATCCAGGTTGGTAGCATATTCCGAAAAACAGGGACAGAAAGTCAGCCAAAGAAAAAAGTAGGAAAGGGAAAGGGAAAGGGAAAGGGAAAGGGAAAGGGAAAGGGAAAGAACAAGTTCAATCTTTCAAAGTAATTTCAATTTAAGTAAGTATTTTCAATTTAAAACACAAGTAAAATTATTAATCAGTAATTTCAATTTGAAACACTAATTTAAGTAATTTCAATTGAAAACACAAGTAAAATAATTAATAAGTAAGTTGAACACAATTTAAAATAATGAATAAGCAATTTCAGTACAAAACACAAGTAAGATAATTAAAAAACAAGTCAATACCAGTACATCATTTCAACACAATTTAAAATAATTAAGAAGTATTTTAAGTAGATAATGAATAAAATAAAATAATTTCTAGGTAATTGGAGTTTGAAAACACAAGTCGTCAATATAACATTTTAAATACTCATGTGTTTTTCATCTTGCATCAATAACCTTGGGGACGTCATCAGTGACTGACTTGTGTATATTCATTATGGATGTCAAGTGTGTTAACTGCTTCATCATTCTCCAATTCATGTTGTACAGGATTGCTGATATAAGCAAAACCAATCAAAACCAAAATCAAAAGGACAGTGATGGGATGACACAATTTGTTCAGGACACCTGTGACAGTAGGTGACCACCCAAAGAGGGTATCCCACCACTTGAGTTCAGCATCTTTCTTTACTCTTTCCAAAACATGATGTAGTTCCTTTACATGGTGATGAAGAGTTATCAGAGTTTTGGTCTGTTTTTCTTAATCCTTTCCAAAATTTCAATTAAATCCTGGGGAAGCAGCAATTGCTTTACCAGAGCGAGGTTCATTCCAACGGGAGTAGGCAATAAATGGTGGATTCATGTGTAATTGGACTGCAAAAGGCGGCAAGACGTAACTGGGACTACATAAGGAAATCACATCCTACAATTCTAGTAAAGTTACAAATGCAAACATTCGAATGATTTTTAGTATGCACTACCAAATTTTCTATGATAACAGGTTGCCAGCAGTTCTTAAGCATACACAACCATTGCCTATATAAATCAGCACCGTTTCAGGAATCTCGTTTGGACGTATTTCAAAGTTACAAACATTTGGCTCTGTGTCCAAACAAATATCTTGAGCTCTAATTGCGTTACTTTCACAGATAAACCCTTGTTGTTCCCGGACAATACAAGTTTCCAAATTCACAGTTTCCCACTTCTCACCAATTTGACGGGCCCATTCTCTATGCTTAAAAGGATAGAGAATAGCTCCATCACGATTCAGCCCGAATGCAATGATGGCGAATATGGAATGCACTGAAGCATTATGTATCATCAGCACAAAGGCTCTGGCTGTGTTTGTGCTGGGGTCATAGCTAAAATGTACCAAGTTCCACCAGGATTGGAATTCTCCTTCAAAGTCAGTGGCACTATCCCAAATTCTTTGCCGAATTTCAGTAGGAAAAGTGCCTTCCTCGCCTTCTCTGATAATTGAGGCAGCAACAAACCGCACCCACAGCTGAGCCTGGATACAGCTGAGACCTAAAGAGATGTTATTTTGTGCAGCACCGAGTTCATCAGTTATCGGTTTGCGGTCATTTGCATTTACCTTTTCCCAATTTGCCAAAATGTTTGATAGGAACCATTGTTGGGTTCCCAAAGCTGTCAAAGATGACTGCAGTGGTTGCTGTAATTTGGTGACATCTCCAGACGTAGTAGCCAATTTATTCCTCAGTACTTCTGAATCAATGCTACTGAAAATTCCCAATCCTGCTCCCACAACGCCCATTATGTCTCTTGTCATTCGTTTGTTAAAAGGGTTCAGGATAAGCGGTGGTGGAGTAGCAGGTGTCACAATAGTAACATCAAATTCCCCCCAGTATTTTGTATTGTTTTTACCACACATGATTTTATGGGAAAACTGTACAGCAATGAAATGGAGCCAACAATTCTGATTTTAAATTTTACAAAGTACAACACGGCCGTGAGGTCTTGTGCCATAACTGTGTACAAGTTTGATGAGGGATTCAGCAATGAATTTATGTGTTATTGTAACCATGAAGCTTTGTCATTTCAATCTTGTTGGTTTAGTTCAAGTAAAATTATACCAACAGTCAGGAAGTATCAGCAGTGTTATCATGGGTTATCTGGTTCTTCATGTCCCTCGGTGCTCTTCTGTGAAAAGTAAACGCAACAGAGTCTGCCATGAAGAGGCAGGAAATTAAAATGATGAAACTATCTAGCATGTGTGAAGCTACCCACCGCATGGCAAAATTCTCTTACCTTGCGATAGTTCAAATTTCTTGCCACCTCTCTCTTTTGCCATACTGGAATTCGGTTAACTTCCCAATCATTTTGCTGCCAAAAAGGAAGCCACTCTGTACATCCCTGAAACACAGCATAAGAGTCAGTGTAGATGCAAACAAGAGAGGTATTGTGTACCTCACACTGGAAAACACTCCAGGCAGCCATCAGTTCCCCAACGTGAGCACTGCCTTCTCCCTCAGTAATGATTCATTCATCAGAAGTGTGGAGGGCTACTGCTCTGTGTTTCCACACCTTTCCCTCTGGTTTGGCAGAAGCATCAGTGAACCAAGAATTTGCTGATTGTTCAGAGGAGAAAGGAGGGGCTACTTTAATTGCCGAGGCAGCTTTGTCTTGGCTGCTCCCCAAGCTCTCAGTTTCTTGTATAGCCCAATGTTTTATAGCAACTTCTGTTATTGAGAAGATGTTACAATAATGTTCAATCTGGGCATACCACTTCCTAGCTGAGGATCTATGGGCCACCGCGTCAGGCAGGGGAGCCCCAGTAGTGACCACTACGATCACTTTGAAAGGACCTCTTAATGTAATTGGTCGTTGCCCTACAATTTTCTCCACTTCTATGAGAGCTAAGCTAACCGCAAACAGTCATTTAACCCAGATAGCGTATCTTTATTCAGCATCTTGAAAGCCACGGAAATACAAACAAATAACAGGCCTTGTAGGACCATCAGGGCCTTGTTGCCATATGTGAACTGACAACCCCGAGATGGGGAATCCCCACTCTACCTGGAAAGGGTCTGTGGGGTGAACAGGGCCCAGGGCTTGATGAGCTGTTGCTTCAAAAATCAGCACTTGCAGTGCTTCCTCCTGAGAAAGAGTCCAATCCCATTTCACCCCTTCCCTCAGCAAGTCATAAAGAGGCCTGGCAATTATTGAAAAGTCTGGAATGTGCTTTCTCCAGAACACTAATAATGTCCACATTTTATGGCTCTTGGCAGGACAACGCGAAGGTGAACCTGGTGTCTGCTGAGAAGGGGTTGTATAGGGAGAAAAGGGAATGGGGCCCAGAGTCGGTGGAACCATTTTTGGCACATTGCTCTGCTTCTTTCAGTGAGTCCAGATGTTCTAAAGTTTTAGTGTGTTCCTCTCTTAGAGCACTTTCTAACAACTGTTTCTCATTTTGCAACAAAGAGCACTCATGTTTTCAACAAAGATACTTGTTCCTTTCTTCATTTAGTTGTTCTGGCAAAATTTGAACTCATTTTTGTAGAGAATTTATAATTGTAGTCTCCTCATTTGTTTGCTTGAAGTGATTTTCTAGAGCTGCCCTAAGACAGGCTCCCAAAACAGAACAGAGTACAGTTTTATTTTTGTACAGTTTGAATTTTGACTCCCTTTGCAGAGAACATATTCCATCAATCACATTTTCTAAATTATACCAATTATTTGGTGCCCACTCTTCTCCTCCCTGAGAGGGTCTGGCACTATATATAGCTAATAGAGCAAAAAATGCAGCTTTATTTGTTGCACTGCAATTTTCACTCATTTTATGAAGGGGCAAGTAAAAACCACTGCAGGGAGGTATATCACTTAAGTTACACACACGCGCGCGCACACACACACACACACACACACACACACACACAGACACACACACACACAACTTTTCTCTGTGTTCCCTTTCACTTCCCTGTGTGGGTGAAGAGACCGAAGCTGCTTGGGAGGCACTAGCTTCAGTACAAATCCCTGGTTGTCTCTTTGCTACACCAAGCAGTCAAAAAAACCACAATAAAAACCAACAAAAACAGTCCTGTCTTCCACACCAAGAGATCCTAGAGTGAAATTCTACAGACAGAGCCCTCAAACAAGTGTGGGGGTGCTCTCCACCTAGGCCTGTGCAGTTTGCAGGAAATCTGAACTTGCCCCCCTTGCTTTCTGGACAAGCTCACTCCTTTTGAGGTGACCAGCTAGGTGCGGCTGGAGCAAGATGTCCTTCCCCTATTACAGACTACACACAACCTTGCAGCCCTTCTGTCTGTCATAATCCAGTCCGTGATGCCAATTTAATGTCACGATCCGCCAATCCAGGCGGGGATCGTGATGCTTTGTTTTGATCTTGAGGTGCAAGACACACAGCAGGGGGACAACAGTATGCTTCAATATAGCACTTTATTTGATGCTAACAATTCAGTTGTGCGACAGAGGGGAGAGTTTAAGGAAACAAAAGGGGAAAAGAGGGGAAGGGAAATAGCTACCAAGGGATGGGACGGAGTCCTCGTGGTCTTCGGCCAATAGACGTGTCTTCCTTACGTGGGGAGATCTCAAGAGGCTTCTCCAAAGAGTCACCGTTTTACAGTCTTTTCTCAAAGTGAGCGATGTCTGGCCAAGAGGTGGGGAGATTTATGGACCGTTGTGTGCTCAGAGAAGCAGGTGCCAATCTGGCTGGGCTAGTGTGGCCTCGAAGAGCAGTGCACCATGACGGCACAGCACAGCACAGCTGCAAACAGTTATTTGGTAAACCTCTACCTCGGCCAGGCCAGAACTGTTCAAAGGCAACCAGGCCAGAAAACTCCTGTCTGGAGCGAGTGGGGTTCACCGGGGTCTTCTTGTGATGGTCGTGAGGCAAATGAGGGAAACTTCGGACCGTCTCTTCCAGATGACATGAGATGAATTCCCAGAAGTGGCTGTAACGGCCATCTATGGGGTTGGGAGCACTTTGGAGTCTGGGAATGCTTTTGGGGTGAGCCAAATGGGTGCTGCGGGGGCACTTAGAGATCCTGGGAGGTCTGGGGGACACATACGTGACATGTGGTGGGTGGACACTGGGGTTCTGTGAAGCCCAGGGCATGACGGGCGTTGTTGTCCCAGCTCCAACGGGGCTCAACTGGGCCGTGGGGCATGACGGGAGCCACAGGCAAAAACAGAAAAGATGGCGCAGACACCAGGCACCGCCCCCAAAGTGCCAAGACCCAGCACTGATTGGTTGTGTGCAGTGATGGGCGGGAGTCTTGGCAAATGGGAGGCACCAGAGGCAGGAGCCCACTCCATCCCCAGTACAGCCCCGTACAAACCCAGTGCCCCTCCAGGTCATCCCACTACACCCCAGTCCCACCCAATACACCTGGCTTAGTTCCCAGTCCATTCCAGTTCCTCCCCGTATTATCCACAGTAGGCGTCAGTGTCCCCCAGCCATCCCCACAGTGCGCCCTGTGTCCCTAGTTTGTCCCAGTACTTCCAAGTATCAATCCCAGTATGTCCCAGTAGTTTTCAGTGCAACCCCACAGTCCATCCCAGTCCACCCAGATTCCCCCTCAGCATTCCCCATGTTCCCACGTTGACCCACTTCTCCCCAGTATCACTCCCAGTATGTCCCAGCGTTTCCCACAGTGCTCCCAGTGTTCCCCAGTATGTCCCAGTTCTCCCAAATGTTTCCAAGGAAACCTGAACTTCTCACGGTTGCCGTGGCACACAAACCCAGCCGTGGGATCAGTGCAGTGTCCATGGCCCTGTACAGCCCCTGGCAGTGGCCCAGTGCAGGATGCGATGATGATCCACCCGCAGAGCTGGCCCAGGGCAGCTCTGCAGTGCTTTTGGTGGCACCTTGGGCAGGCACACTCCTGAGGACTATGTCTGTTTGCAGTGGAGAAAATTAGGAGTTTTAGATTGTTTAAAAAAATTAAAAAGGGAAAACATTTCTTTGCCTGAGCGCAGCCAGTTCTCCAAGCAAAGCAGGTTCCAGATGAGGGAGGACAGACGGGATGGGGCTGGGCAAAGTGGAGCAAGGTTGTCCACACTGGGTCAGACCTCAAGGAACAGCTTCTCTGAGCAGGCCAGACCTGCCGAGGAGAGACCCTGGATCAATATCAACCACACAATGCTCTAATCACCTCTGCTCTAAAATCAGCAGTAGTAAAATCCACCCTTTAAAACTCCAATGGATATTTGTCCATAACTGCAGCAGAAAACCTTCCTCATGAACTGCACCAGACCAGAGGGAAATCAAGGCAGAGCCGTGGTTTGTCAGGACTTGCTTGATCCCAGTGAGCCCCGTGGTGCTTTTGGTGCTGAGACCTTGAACCTCAGGGCCTAGGAGGAGATTGCACAAACCCTTTGAGGAGTCCAATTCAGAAGAACCTTTCAGCTGCTGCCCATGCCTGTGCCTTGGGCTGGCCCAGACTCCTTCTGGGGGATGTGTTGCACCTCAGCCCTGCTCTGGGAGAGAAATTCCTTCTCCTTGTTTCCAGTCTGGGCCTCCACAGCTGCCCTTGGTATTAATTGTTTCTTTCTCTGGATATTCTCTGTCAAAAGAGCCATCATCTCTGAAACTGCCCATCAATCCCTCCCAGGGCTCTCCTCTGCTGTCCTCAGTCTCCAGCCCACTGAGCACAGAACTCCTTTCTCCACTCCTTTGACCACTATCAAATGGTCATGTGCTTGAGGCCATGGGCACCTGGACAAGAAGGACAGTTCTTTTCCATAGAAAGGAACGTAGGGAGCCCCAGTGTTTCAAAGGCAGGGAAGAGTCGGCCCTCAGGAAGCCAAGGTAACCTACATAGTCCTGGCAGCTTTTGTCTGGGAGCTATCCTTGTATATATCCAGAATTTCAGAGGCAGTATCCCAATCTTGGCCGTCAAGGACTGTGCTTGAAAGATGTTTTATTCTCCATGGAAAGAAAAGGCTCAGGGGCTGCCCCCGGGGTGCGCGGGGCTTGGCACAGGGCTGAGAAGGCAACGGAAAAACGGAAAAACGGAAAAACGGCCATGGGGACAAACGGCCCCAGGGCTTCAGTTGCAGTTGCAGCAGCAGCAGCAGCAGCGGCAGCAGCGGCAGCAGCGGCAGCAGCGGCAGCAGCAGCGAATCAAGCGACTTTGTCGACCCTCTGGATCTCCTCTCCCTCTCCCGCAGTCCCACAGCCTCTCTCAGTCTCCGTTTCCTGGTGTCTCCCTCCTCTCCCAGTCTCCCTCTCCCCGTTCCGAGCCGGCTCATGCCCCCAGCCCGCCCTCGGCCCCGGGCGGGGCTTCCCCGTCCCCGTCCCCGCCCCCGTCCCCGTCCCCGTCCCCGTCCCCGGCCGTCCTGCCGCGGTCTCTCCTCCGCCCGGCTCTGGCTGTACTGGCAGTGGCGCTGCTGGGCGGGGATCAGTGCCTGGTGCGGCATCGCCTCCCTTTGGCTCCGCCTGCCCCGGCCCCGGCCCCGGCCCCGGCCCCGGCCCCGGCCCCGGCCCCGGCCCCGGCCCCGGCCCCGGCCCCGGCCCCGGCCCCGGCCCCGGCCGCAACGTGGGCTCCGACCTCGGCCTCAACGCGGGGTCCGGCCCCGACCCCGGGCCCGGCCGCAGCCCCAGCCCCAACGTGGATCCCAGTCCCGGTCCCGGTCCCGGCGCCAGCTGCTCCCGGAGCCCGCAGAGCGCACACAGGGCGCGGCCGCTCCCGCCGCCTCCGTTGGGGCTTCCCCGGCCCGAGCTCCGCCGCTCGGCAGCGCGGCCGCTGGCCCCGAGCCGCCGCTGTCGCGTTCCAAAGAGCGAACGCCAGGGGCTGCCCGGCCCGGGACGGCTGAGGGGCGCTCGGGGCCCGTGTCTGGCCCCGGGCCGAGCGCTGACAGCCGCGTCTCGCCGGCAGGGAAGGTGGAGCACGGCATTAAGGAGCGCTACCAGCTCGGTTCGCTGATGGGGCGCGGCGGCTTCGGCAGCGTCTGGGCGGCGACCCGGCTCTCGGACGGCGCCCCGGTGAGTGGAGGGGCCGGCGGCGGGCGGAGGAGGAGGAGGAGGCTGAGGAGGGGTCGGGGAAGGATGGGGCTCGGCAGGGCGGGCGGCGAGCTAAGCCCTCTGCTCCCCTTGGCTTGCAGGTGGCCATCAAAAGGGTGCCACGGAACCGCGTCCGACACTGGGGTGAGCTGGTGAGTGAGCGGGGGTCAGCGGGAGAAGCCGGGGCGTGCTGGGTGGGCATGAGCCGAGGCCCAGCAGGGTGGACAGCGCGTGTGGGGCCAGCAGAGCATCCCGGGCTGGGTGAGGGCTTCCCGAGCCTTGGCACGGCATCAGCCCTGCTGACGGCATCGTGGTCCTCCTGCAGCCCGACGGCACCAGCGCACCAATGGAGATCGTGCTCCTGGACAAGGTGTCCACTGGCTTCCCTGGTGTTGTCCAGCTGCTGGAGTGGCTTGAGCTCCCCAGCGACATCCTGATGGTGCTGGAGCGCCCGGAGCGGTGTCAGGACCTCCGTCATTTCATTCGGGCACGGGGGTTCCTGTCCGAGGAGGTGGCGCGGCAGCTGTTCCGCCAGGTGCTGGAGGCTGTGCAGCACTGCACCAGCTGCGGAGTCCTGCACAGGGACGTCAAACCGGAGAACATCCTCGTTGACCTGGCCAGCGGGCAGGCAAAACTGATTGATTTTGGCTGTGGCACCTACCTGCAGGACACAGCCTACACTCACTTTGCAGGTGAGCCCACACAGCGCCGTCTTCCCGCTCCCAGCATCTCCTGGCCCAACAGCTCAGGGCCCAGCCTGGCTGTGGGAGCGTGGACTCTCCTTTTTGCTGCCAGTCATGGCACTGAGTCTTCAGCTGAGTTGCTTTCCACTGGGGGCGGCTGGGGGGACAGCTTCCAGCCCTGCTGGCAGCCTTTGCCAGCCGCTGTGCCCAGGACTGGGGCTGGGGCAGCCAGCCTGACAAAAACACCCATGGGTGGGGGTAGTAGGGGAGCAGGGGAGGGGCAGAACCTGCGCACCCGCTGTTTTGGTGTGCAGGTGAGAAAGGGCTTGCACTACTGTGCTCACCTTGTTTGCCTTGGCCTCATAATTGTTTTTTGGGGCAATGCAGGCAGGGAGGATGGAGACATGGATTTCCCCACCACTGAGTGGGTTTTTCCTTGTCATGCTCAGGCCTTGCTAGGGCTTCTGCTGCCCTCTTGCAGCACCAGTGGCTTCTTTTCCAAGCCCAAGTTTGTACACACGTCCCAGGTGCTGGCCAGAGGCAAGGGGTCACACCATGTGCCATTGGTGCAGCCCTAGCATGGCCAAGGATTCTGGGGCCAGGCTCTGGGAGCAGCAGCATTCCCCTGATGAACTCCATCTCTGTCCCATAGGAACACGGTCCTACAGCCCCCCGGAATGGACCCGCTTTGGCTGGTACTATGGCAAGCCAGCTACCATCTGGTCCCTGGGCATCCTGCTGCACCAGATGGTCTGTGGGAAGCACCCTTTCAGGAGGGGCCGGAACATCAGCTGGAACCATCAGCTCTCACTGCCACAACGGCTCTCTCAAGGTGAATCCTCATCTCTGGGCACGGGGGGAATGGGAGGCAGTGCTGGGAGACAGCAGTGGGCTCGTGAGCATCCCGCTCTGGCAGCTGCTGAGCACGTGGCACAGGTCCTGCTCTCCTGCTCTCCTCCAAAACAAAGAACTGATGGGAGGCTTTAGGCCCAGCTCTGAGCACACGCAGCATGGCTTGGGCATGGGAATAATGGGGCAAAGCAGACTGCAGCCTCCTCCAAGTGACCGGTGGTTTCTGCTTTCTCTCTCCAGACTGCCAAGATCTGATCAAAAGGTGTTTATCCATGCTCGACATAGAAAGGCCCTCATTAGAAGACCTGCTTTGTGACCCTTGGATGCAGCAAATTCACCTGACGTAGAAGAAGGGAGAGAGCCACAGGCGCACTTTGATGCAGGGCTCTGGTAAGTTCCAGCTCCACACAGGCCTTGGCAATCAGAAGCAAAGAAGCCCAGACTGTTTTGTCCTGCCTGTGCCACTGCACCCAGGTCATCAGATGGGAACACCCAGCCCTTGGGCTGGAGCTGAGCTGCTCTCTGCCCAGCACTGGTGGCCACCATCTGAGCTGGTTTGGCTTGTCCTGGTTCACTGACAGCTGGGGCCCTGGGCAGAACACTGAGAGCCTGGTCTCCCCCCCAGGGAAGGAGAAGGAGCCCCTGGAGAAGCTGTAGCAGGTGGGGCTGCTGCTGCTGGGGACAGCGAGGATGACATCAAGGATGACAACCTCTTCCTCCACCTGGCCACTGGCAAGCTGAAGATGACAGACTTGGATTCTGGCACCTTCTTCAAAGCCAGGCTCCACACAGCAAATTTACAGATGAGTCCAGACCCAGGGGGATGCTCCCAGATTTGGGCATTGCACAGCCTGCCCAGGAAACAAAGGTTCCCCCTTTGCTGGGGAGGATAAAATTGATTCTTCTGTCGTCTGCCAAGCTGCCTTTTGGCAGGACTGGGGGATGGGCTGGGGTGGGTACGAAATGGGAGTTGGCTCCTGGCCCTGCCAACAGCCCCCAGCACCCACCGTGCCCCAGCTGGGGCTGGGGCAGCCAGCTTGACACAAACAAAGCCCCGTGGTGGGAGCAGAGGTGGGGCTCCAGAATTGTGCTTGGCTGCTTTGCTTTGCAGGCAAGGAAGGGCTTGGGCTGCTCCACTGCCCTTGCTTGCTTTGGGATCACCATAAATAACTTTTGCGGCAGCGCAGGGGGAAAGGGAGAAAGCATGGGCTTCTCTCAGCCATGGGTGGCTTTTTCCCTGGCATGTAGGGTTGGGCCTTCCTCAAGCCCTTGATAGAGATAAGATTTTTTACCATTTCTCTTTTCCCCCCCTTTGCACTGTAAGCTATTTTCATTAATTTGTTGTTTGTTTCTCTAAAGGAAGTGTTCCAGGTGGGGTCCAGTGTGGATCAGGAGGTGCTTGGGACCAGCTGCGGTGTGGACGGGCCGTGCGCTTGGAGAAGGCTGAGGACATCGTTTGGGACCAGCTTTTCTGACAGCAGCGATGGCATGAGGTGAGTCCCCGTCTTCTTTGCATGGTGGGATAAGAGCTTTTGGGAAATGGCAGCAAACACCGGAGCATCCTGCTGTGGCAGCTGCTGAGGAGGAGGATGTGCCATGGCTGGCTGCAGGCTGGGCACATGTCCTGCCCTCCTGCTCTGCTGCCCAATGAGGGGCAGCAATGATGGGCAGCTTTGGGCACTGCTCTGGGCATGGCCAGCGTGGCCTGGGCACCGTGGGAGCTGGGACAAGGGTGAGCCTTCAGGAGCCTTCAGCTGACGGGCAATTTCTGGTTTCTCTCCTTGCAGCCGGGCCCTGTGGATGCTGAGGCTGCTCTGGGCTCTGCCAGGGCTCTGCTGCAGCTCAGCACCGGGCCCGAATCAGCCAAAGGAGAAATGGTGTGACCTGCAGCAGAGACTTGCTTGAGCATTTTGGCAACGCAGCTCAAGTTTGCAGAGTGTACACCTCCAAGGGAAAACAAAGTAAACCTGTTCAATACCTTCTGAAATGAAATCCATCTGGAACGACCCCAAATGACATTTTCAGCTTGCACAAGCTGTAGCTCAGCCCTCCTCTGAACAGTTCTCTCCCCCACCTGCCTTTTACTTCACAACTGCTCCCTCCTTTCCCCCACTGAGTTCCCAGCCCATCACAGTGTCCATCACATTGTTGCCTTCCTTGATGCCCCTCACCACGAGGAACACTGATCCCCAGGCTTAGGATCTCATGCTGTCACTGGCTGAAGAGCAGCAATGTCTCAGAGGTCCAGTGAGATTTTAGTGTCATTCAGAGCTGCTCTCCAGCCCTCAGTTCTCCTCACTGCTGAGTTCCCACTCCCTTTTCCTCGTCCTTCCAGCAGGATGAACTCTGTGAATCCCCCTGAGCTTCCCCACTCTTCCCAGCCCACCCATGCACCTCAGTTAGGCTGAAGCTGAAGCTTCTTTGTCTCCTCTGGCACAGCAGTGCAGTCCCCTGTGCAGGGAGCCCCAGCCCCAGAGCACAGCACACAGCAGTGCAGTGCTGGGCTGGACCAGCTCCCCTCCACCCCTGCCTTGGCTGTCTGTGGCAACTGAATGCTCCCTGTTTGGAGCTGTCATTGCAGGACGGCCCCAGGGCAGAGCCCAGCCGGGCTCCCACTGCATCCCCTGAAGCTTGGGGCAGACACTGGGCCCTGGGCTGAGGTTCGTGGGGAGCACCCAGAGCTGTGGCTTGCAGTCAGTGTTTGCAAGCCTTGTGTTCTCATCTCCTGCAGCCTGTGGGGAAAACAACCTGTGCTGCCAGGCCAGCACTGCCCCTCTGGGCAGGGACAAGGCTGAAGGGCTTTCCCATTTCAGAGCAGCCAGCATTGAGCCTTGGCAGGGCCTGGCACGGCTGGAGCCAGGTTTGTCTCCCGTCCAGGACTCACTGCTCACCCACCCCCACTGTGCTCACTTACCCATGGACAGAAGGGTCTGTCTATGCCAGGGGCTCTGGGATGTCTCTGTACCCATGGACTGAAGGGTCTCTCTGTGCCAGGGTTTCCATGATGTCTTTGTACCCACGGGTGTAGAATGAACACAGAGACTGAAAAGTGTCAGTCACGTTGCTTTCACACTCCTTCTTTTCTGTACAAGACACATCCATGTACTCCACCATGTATGGCTATATTAAAAGGGTTGGAAAGGATAGAGATTTCCCACCGAGCTCTAACTTTGGCATAACTCACCTTGGAAGCCAGTGGCCGGGGGATTTTTTTCACAACTCTGTGAGTAGGTGTCCAGGAGCTGAAGGGAGCAGCATTTAGAAGCAATTTCATGCCGGATTTCTATGCAGGAAATGGAGTTGACAACCATCTGCATCTCTGCAGCTGTGCTGGGACTCTCTTCCCTCCACCTCTGCTCACAGGCACTGCCCCTGCAGGGACAGAAAAGGGTGAGGAAGACCTGTCTTGGTCACACAGGGCAGAGCAGGACGCTTTATTGTACCTCAATGCACAGGGATCATGCCTCTTTACTGTCTGCTTAACACAAACACAGTACCTGCTGATGTAGCAATACTGTGACTAAAGGCATCCCTCTATGGAAAATATTATCAAAAGTTAAGAAAAGTAGAACACACCAAATAGAGTAACAAAAAAGACACTTGGCACAAAGCAGTCTGGGCAGTCTGTAATGAGTTCCATTCTTAAGTTTATACAGACAACAAACAGGCGCTTTATTAATAGTTTCTGGAAAGCACAGAGTTGTTATATTCCTCAGGGCATCCTCAAGCTCAGGCTGTAGAGAAGGGGGGGGACAGTTTTGGAGGCACCACCAAGTAGAGAACCGACAGTGCCAGACCCAGGGATGGGCACCAGGGTGGCACAGGTGACCTTTAGGTTTTGCAGGGCCCAGGCACAGAGCCAGGGCTGAGGTCACACTCTGTGGGCTGAGGCAGAGCCCCAGCCAGAAATCCCCCCCTGACCCAGCAGCTCTCCAGTGTGGCCACCAGGCCAGCTTGCCAAGGGAGGCTTGTGGCCATGCCCTGCAGGGAGCTGCTGCTGCCAAGGTGCCTTTGGTGTCTCGGGCTCTCCCTGGCACAGGTCCCACCACGGCACTCTGCTCTCGTGCCCAAGCACAAAAAATTCTGTTTAAACAGAAATATGATTAAGAAAATGTTCTTCTTCCACATCCAGACCACGCTCCTGAGGAGCCTCCAACCTTTGCTCAGCCTGGCCACACACTCACCCACTGAAATTGCCCACAGCTGGGCTTCACTCCGTTTCCAAAACACCAAACATCTTGGGGGAGAGCTGAGAGGAATCATGTAAATGTGGGGGACCTCATCGTGGAGCTACCAGTCCCCAGCCTGACTTGCTTGGCTTTAGGATTGGTCTTTTTGTGTCACTAGGTGCAGGGAACGCACAGGGGCAGCAGAGGACAGCCAGACCCTTCCTTGTCCACTGGACATGTGAAAATCCTTATCCCCACTCCTGTCTCTGCAGGCACTGCTGACCTAGTCATCCACAGAGGCAGTCAGGCATTTCTGTCACACAACACCCACCAGCTTTTCAGCCATACAGGGCTGGGGACTAAAAGGACTTATTAGAGATGCACTGAGGGCTGCTGGGCTGGAGTGGGAGGCAGGAGAAAAGAAGAGGGTCCGTGAGAAGACCTACGGGGAGCAATGGGGTGCAGGAGCTGCTGTGCTCCTGCCCAGAAGCACTGGGGTCCTGGCCAAGAGGCACAGCTGGGGCAGGGGCTGCATTCTAGGTCATCCAGGGTGGTCCTGGGGTGACAGGGATCAGAAGGCAACAGGGGCCCTGGAGAAAAGGGTTCCCTGGGAAAATTCCATGGGGCAGGGGTGTTGTCTAGGGTATCAGTAGGGGTGCACTGGGCTGTGCTAGGACAGACTGGGATTGCCTGGAGTATGGTGACCATGTGCAGATAGGGTCTGAAGCCGGCAGAATTCATGATGCCCACAAGCAGGGTTTTCAAGATCTCAGCATTCTCTTAATCGGTCTCCAGAAGCACCAGGAGACCTTGCAGGTCCCTGGGATGTCCCTAGTGCCAGCAAGGGACGAGAGGACCAAAACTGCCCCGCAATTCCTAGAGAGGATGCCCTCCAATCCCCACACCCCACTCACCTCCCAGAGATCATTTTCCATCCCTTGCAGAAGTGCCTGGAAAGGGTAACAAAGGTTTGATGTGGACTGGGCCTTGTGGGACTGTGGGGAACACAGGTGCAGGGATCAGGGTGGAGGGGGAGACAATGGGATGGGAATTGAGGGCCTCCAAGGATGATCAAAGACACTGAAGTGGGGTGACCTGAAGAGCCCAAAGGACTGGGCTGAGGGTAGGGAAGGGGCCCTGTTGGATGCTGGGGAGAGGAAAGGAATTCCAAAGGAATTCCACTGTAGGGACACAGGATTGCAAGGAAGTGGCTTGATGGAGACAGAAAAAACAGCATGGATGAGGGGAAAACCAACAGGACTGGAAGATGGTTTGGGAGTAGGCAAGGAGTCCAGGAATGGCATCAGGAGAGCCCTGCGTGGCCAGGGAGAAAGGCAAAGCAGTGAGGGGGAAAAGGGAGGAAATGGAATTGGGAATGATCAGTGGGAGGGCATTAGAGCAATACAACAAAGAGGAAAACGTGGTGAGGAGATGTCTGAGAGGGCCAAAAGGATGGGATGGGAGGCTACAGGGCAAGATCATGATATCAGGCCTCACCTTGGCCTGTAGTGAGGGACACAACAGGATAGAGAAGAGCAGGGTCACACTGAGCACCGTCACCTTCATCTTCCTCTTGCACTTGGCAGCGCTCCCTGAGGCTGCACCAGGGCAGGAGCACCTTCATCCCTGCCGGGGCTCCTCCCTGCCCCCTCCCCAACAGCCCCCAGGCTAAAGCCTAGCTTGGTACTGACCCCAGCACTGGCTGGGAGCCCAGCACTGGCACAGACTCCATCCCACCTGCTGCACAGATCCAGCCCCTCCCCTGGCATCTCTCCAACTTCCTGCATGGGGCAATGGCCCTGCAAGGGCCTGAGTGCCTCTGGGGGCCAAAGGGTTGGGAATGGAGCCAATGGCAAGCGTATCCCTACTCCAACACAATCCATCCTTCAACAGTGCCCCAGAGCCAGGTCCCTGCATCTCCCAGTGCTCCTCCCCTCCTGGAGATTTCCCTGCAGGACACTCTAGAGCTGACCCCAGCCCCAAATATGGCATGTGGGAGGGGAGAACATGGGGTCATGGGCAATAGGATCAGCCACATAGCTGGGATCTTCAGGCAATGGGGAATGGTGATCACCTGCAGATAAGGCTGAGGCTTCAGGGATTGCTCAGTTGTAGCACTTCCCACGTCCACAGCATCCCATTTCCCAACCCTGCAGGCTCCAAACTGGTGCAGTCTCCAGCTCCAGAGCAGAGTCCAGAGGGGAATATCTCCCACCCTGCCCCTCACTCTGTCACACCTGCAGCCCCTTTGCCCTCTCAGAGCACCTGGTCCCTCTCTGCACAGCTGCCCCACACACCGAGTCCCAGGGACCCCATCCTCAACAGGGCTCCAACACCACCACTGGCCCAGGCTGGGAGCTGACCACCACTCCCCAAGGGCCCCGTCCCCACAGAGGGTCTCTGCAATGCCCTGGCCAGTGGAACACCAGGACAGTATAAATCCAGACACACACATACACGCGCACACACGGCTATAGGTTTGTCTGAAGGGTTTTGTTGATTATTCAAGAGAAATGTCGCTGGGCTCAAGAGAAAACAGGGGAGTCATTCAGGGATGATCATCTCCTGATGCCTCCGGAGCAGGCTGGACATGGATGTCACCAACTCTTGCAATCCTAAAGCACGGACACCAGAGGGTGACACAACATGACAAGAGATGGACCCTGTCCTCACCCCTCTCCCTGGAAGCACTGCTGACCTACCCATGGAAAGCAAGAGCCAGGCGCTTCTGCCTCAAGGGACCCACCAGCTTTTCAGCACAGGGAGCTGGGGACAGAAACGACTTATTAGAGACACACTGGAGGCACTGGGCTGAACTGAGAAAAAAAGGGGAAAGTGAGGGGATCCTGGGGGAAGGGGCCTGTGGGAGCAATGGGGTGCAGGAGCTGCTGCTCTCCTGCTCAGAAGCAGTGGGGTCCTGGCCAAGAGGCACAGCTGGGGCAGGGGCTGCATGCTGGGTCATCCAGGGGATGCTGGGGTGACAGGGATGGGAAGGCAACGGGGAGTCCTGGTCAAGGGGGTTTCCTAGCAAAACTCAAAAGGTGCAGGGGTGTTGTCTGGGGTGTCAGTAGGGGTGCACCGGGCTGTGCTTCCAGCACAGGGATGACCTAGAGTACGGTGGCCATGCAAGGGGAGGGTCTGACACTGGCAGAACTCGTGGTACTCACCAGCGGCGTCTTCAGGATCACAACATTGTCTAAATCCATCTGCAGAGAGATCAGGAGACCTCACTTGTCACTGGGATGCCCTCGGTACCAGCAAGAGATGGGGGGACTAAACTGTCCCCCAGCTCCCTGAGGGGATGCCCTCCAATCCCACCCCCCACTCACCTCCTGGAGATCATTTTCAGTTCCTTGCAGGAGTGTCTGGGAAAGGAGGACAAACCATGGTTCTGGACTGGAACATGTGGGGCTGTGGGACAACAAGGGTGCAGGGACCAAAGGGGGGTTGCGTGGGGGGCAGGCAAAGGGATTGGAATTCAGGGCCTCCAAGGAGGTTGTGGTGAGGCAGCAGGGACCCAAAGGCACCGAGCTGGAGTGAACTGGGGAGGCCAAGGGACTGGGCTGGGGATATGGAAGGGGCCCTGTTTGGGATGCAGGGGAGAAGAAAGGAATTCCAGTGTAGGGACATGGGAGTGAAACAGAGGGGATTGGAGTGGGCAGAAGAAGTAGGACAGATGAGGAGAAGACGAGACTGGGACAGGGTTTGTGAGTGGCAGGTGAATTCACAAATGATGCCAGGAGACACCACTGCAGTGGCCAGAGAGAAAAGCAAAGGATTGAAGTGAAAAAAGGAAAGGAACTGGGAATGATCAGTGCGAGGCCATTCATAGACCCTGGGTGGGATAAAGAGGAGATCCCAGGGTGATTTTGCAAGAAACCAAAGATGGGAAGCTACAAAGGACAGCATGTGGGGACACCATGACATCGGGGCCTCACCTTGGCCTGTGTCAGGGGGCACAGCAGGATGGAGAAGAGCAGGGGCACACTGAGCACACACTGAGCCACCTTCATCTTCCTCTAGCACTGGCAGCACGGGTGGAGGATGCACCAAGTGAGGAGCACATTTATCCCTCACAGGACTCCTCCCTGTGCCCTCCCTGACAAGACCCAAGGCCAAAGCCTGGCTTGGCACAGCCCCCAGTCCTGGCAACAAGCCCAGCCCTGGCACAGAGTACATCCCACCTGCAATATGGATCCAGCCCCCTTTCCCAGCATCTCTCCAGCTTCCTGTATGGGGCAGCCGCCCCTGGAAGGGCCCAGGTACCTGGGGGAAGGGAGCTGGAGACAGGTGAATCCCCACTCCAACACCATCCATCTTCCACCAGACCCCCAGAGCGCTGGGGGATTGGGATCACCTGAAGATGAGGCTGAGGCTTGGAGAATTACACAGGTGTGGCACATCCCACATCCGTACCACCCCATTTTCCAGCGCTGCAGGTCCCAGCTGGTCCAGTCTCCAGCCCCAGAGCACATTCCAGAGGGGAATATCTCCTGTCCTGACCCTCAGCCTGTCACACTTGTGGCCACTGTGCCATCCCAGAGTACCTGGCTCCCACTCTGCACAGCTGCTCTACATGGGGCTTGCCAGGAACCCCATCCCCAACAAGGTTCTCACTCCAGCACTGTCCCTGTCTGGGACTTGCCCACACCTCCCCAAGGCCCTTGTCCCCCCACAGTGTCTCTGCAATGCCCTGGCCCTGGGCCCAGCTCAGTGCTCACCCCGAGCAGGATGTGCCCATCCTGAGGGTTATCGGGGAGTGGGTGTTTGTCCCCAGGCAGCCACTGGGATCAAACTGGGCAAGCAGGTTTCAGCATTTTTAAACCAAAAGCATCATGGTCCCACTCTTCATTTTCCACTGGGAGCTTTTCTAACAGAGGCTTCTAGGAGATGTTTGAGCCCATTCCAGGCAGAGCCTCCTACTCCAGGAGGAACTGCGTTTCCTGTGCCATGGCCAGAGCACATCCTGCTGCAGGAAAAGCCTCGAGCCAACCCCAACACAGGAAAGGGCTCGGGCACAAGAGCAGAGTGCCGGGGTGGGACCTGTGCCAGGGAGAGCCCGAGACACCAAAGGCACCTTGGCAGCAGCAGCTCCCTGCAGGGCATGGCCACAAGCCTCCCTTGGCAAGCTGGCCTGGTGGCCACACTGGAGAGCTGCTGGGTCGGGGGGGATTTCTGGCTGGGGATCTGCCTCAGCCCACAGAGTGTGACCTCAGCCCTGGCTCTGGCACAGCCCCTGTGCCTGGGCCCTGCAAAACCTAAAGGTCACCTGTGCCACCCTGGTGCCCATCCCTGGGTCTGGCACTGTCGGTTCTCTACTTGGTGGTGCCTCCAAAACTGCACCTCCCCTCTCTACAGCCTGAGCTTGAGGATGCCCTGAGGAATATAACAACTCTGTGCTTTCCAGAAACTATTAATAAAGTGCCTGTTTGTTGTCTGTATAAACTTAAGAATGGAACTCATTACAGACTGCCCAGACTGCTTTGTGCCATGTGTCTTTTTTGTTACTCTATTTGGTGTGTTCTACTATTCATTTCTTATCTTTTGATAATATTTTCCATAGAGGGATGCCTTTAGTCACAGTATTGCTACATCAGCAGGTACTGTGCTTGTGTTAAGCAGACAGTAAAGAGGCATGATCACTGTGCATTGAGGTACAATGAAGCGTCCTGCTCTGCCCTGTGTGACCAAGACAGGTCTTCCTCACCCTTTTCTGTCCCTGCAGGGGCAGTGCCTGTGAGCAGAGGTGGAGGGAAGAGAGTCCCAGCACAGCTGCAGAGATGCAGATGGTTGTCAACTCCACTTCCTGCATAGAAATCCGGCATGAAATTGCTTCTAAATGCTGCTCCCTTCAGCTCCTGGACACCTACTCACAGAGTTGTGAAAAAAATCCCCCGGCCACTGGCTTCCAAGGTGAGTTATGCCAAAGTTAGAGCTCGGTGGGAAATCTCTATCCTTTCCAACCCTTTTAATATAGCCATACATGGTGGAGTACATGGATGTGTCTTGTACAGAAAAGAAGGAGTGTGAAAGCAACGTGACTGACACTTTTCAGTCTCTGTGTTCATTCTACACCCGTGGGTACAAAGACATCATGGAAACCCTGGCACAGAGAGACCCTTCAGTCCATGGGTACAGAGACATCCCAGAGCCCCTGGCATGGACAGACCCTTCTGTCCATGGGTAAGTGAGCACAGTGGGGGTGGGTGAGCAGTGAGTCCTGGACGGGAGACAAACCTGGCTCCAGCCCTGCCAGGCCCTGCCAAGGCTCAATGCTGGCTGCTCTGAAATGGGAAAGCCCTTTAGCCTTGTCCCTGCCCAGAGGGGCAGTGCTGGCCTGGCAGCACAGGTTGTTTTCCCCACAGGCTGCAGGAGATGAGAACACAAGGCTTGCAAACACTGACTGCAAGCCACAGCTCTGGGTGCTCCCCACGAACCTCAGCCCAGGGCCCAGTGTCTGCCCCAAGCTTCAGGGGATGCAGTGGGAGCCCGGCTGGGCTCTGCCCTGGGGCCGTCCTGCAATGACAGCTCCAAACAGGGAGCATTCAGTTGCCACAGACAGCCAAGCCAGGGGTGGAGGGGAGCTGGTCCAGCCCAGCACTGCTGTGTGCTGTGCTCTGGGGCTGGGGCTCCCTGCACAGGGGACTGCACTGCTGTGCCAGAGGAGACAAAGAAGCTTCAGCTTCAGCCTAACTGAGGTGGATGGGTGGGCTGGGAAGAGTGGGGAAGCTCAGGGGGATTCACAGAGTTCATCCTGCTGGAAGGACGAGGAAAAGGGAGTGGGAACTCAGCAGTGAGGAGAACTGAGGGCTGGAGAGCAGCTCTGAATGACACTAAAATCTCACTGGACCTCTGAGACATTGCTGCTCTTCAGCCAGTGACAGCATGAGATCCTAAGCCTGGGGATCAGTGTTCCTCGTGGTGAGGGGCATCAAGGAAGGCAACAACGTGATGGACACTGTGATGGGCTGGGAACTCAGTGGGGGAAAGGAGGGAGCAGTTGTGAAGTAAAAGGCAGGTGGGGGAGAGAACTGTTCAGAGGAGGGCTGAGCTACAGCTTGTGCAAGCTGAAAATGTCATTTGGGGTCGTTCCAGATTGATTTCATTTCAGAAGGTATTGAACAAGTTTACTTTGTTTTCCCTTGGAGGTGTACACTCTGCAAACTTGAGCTGCGTTGCCAAAATGCTCAAGCAAGTCTCTGCTGCAGGTCACACCATTTCTCCTTTGGCTGATTCGGGCCCGGTGCTGAGCTGCAGCAGAGCCCTGGCAGAGCCCAGAGCAGCCTCAGCATCCACAGGGCCCGGCTGCAAGGAGAGAAACCAGAAATTGCCTGTCAGCTGAAGGCTCCTGAAGGCTCACCCTTGTCCCAGCTCCCACGGTGCCCAGGCCACGCTGGCCATGCCCAGAGCAGTGCCCAAAGCTGCCCATCATTGCTGCCCCTCATTGGGCAGCAGAGCAGGAGGGCAGGACATGTGCCCAGCCTGCAGCCAGCCATGGCACATCCTCCTCCTCAGCAGCTGCCACAGCAGGATGCTCCGGTGTTTGCTGCCATTTCCCAAAAGCTCTTATCCCACCATGCAAAGAAGATGGGGACTCACCTCATGCCATCGCTGCTGGCAGAAAAGCTGGTCCCAAACGATGTCCTCAGCCTTCTCCAAGCGCACGGCCCGTCCACACCGCAGCTGGTCCCAAGCACCTCCTGATCCACACTGGACCCCACCTGGAACACTTCCTTTAGAGAAACAAACAACAAAATAATGAAAATAGGTTACAGTGCAAAGGGGGGGAAAAGAGAAATGGTAAAAAATCTTATCTCTATCAAGGGCTTGAGGAAGGCCCAACCCTACATGCCAGGGAAAAAGCCACCCATGGCTGAGAGCAGCCCGTGCTTTCTCCCTTTCCCCCTGCGCTGCCGCAAAAGTTATGGTGATCCCAAAGCAAGCAAGGGCAGTGGAGCAGCCCAAGCCCTTCCTTGCCTGCAAAGCAAAGCAGCCAAGCACAATTCTGGAGCCCCACCTCTGCTCCCACCACGGGGCTTTGTTTGTGTCAAGCTGGCTGCCCCAGCCCCAGCTGGGGCACGGTGGGTGCTGGGGGCTGTTGGCAGGGCCAGGAGCCAACTCCCATTTCGTACCCACCCCAGCCCATCCCCCAGTCCTGCCAAAAGGCAGCTTGGCAGACGACAGAAGAATCAATTTTATCCTCCCCAGCAAAGGGGGAACCTTTGTTTCCTGGGCAGGCTGTGCAATGCCCAAATCTGGGAGCATCCCCCTGGGTCTGGACTCATCTGTAAATTTGCTGTGTGGAGCCTGGCTTTGAAGAAGGTGCCAGAATCCAAGTCTGTCATCTTCAGCTTGCCAGTGGCCAGGTGGAGGAAGAGGTTGTCATCCTTGATGTCATCCTCGCTGTCCCCAGCAGCAGCAGCCCCACCTGCTACAGCTTCTCCAGGGGCTCCTTCTCCTTCCCTGGGGGGGAGACCAGGCTCTCAGTGTTCTGCCCAGGGCCCCAGCTGTCAGTGAACCAGGACAAGCCAAACCAGCTCAGATGGTGGCCACCAGTGCTGGGCAGAGAGCAGCTCAGCTCCAGCCCAAGGGCTGGGTGTTCCCATCTGATGACCTGGGTGCAGTGGCACAGGCAGGACAAAAAAGTCTGGGCTTCTTTGCTTCTGATTGCCAAGGCCTGTGTGGAGCTGGAACTTACCAGAGCCCTGCATCAAAGTGCGCCTGTGGCTCTCTCCCTTCTTCTACGTCAGGTGAATTTGCTGCATCCAAGGGTCACAAAGCAGGTCTTCTAATGAGGGCCTTTCTATGTCGAGCATGGATAAACACCTTTTGATCAGATCTTGGCAGTCTGGAGAGAGAAAGCAGAAACCACCGGTCACTTGGAGGAGGCTGCAGTCTGCTTTGCCCCATTATTCCCATGCCCAAGCCATGCTGCGTG
This sequence comes from Cinclus cinclus, assembly GCF_963662255.1. NCBI lineage: Eukaryota > Metazoa > Chordata > Aves > Passeriformes > Cinclidae > Cinclus > Cinclus cinclus. Next base: position 1,475,453 of record NC_085078.1, read on the forward strand.
TGCTCAGAGCTGGGCCTAAAGCCTCCCATCAGTTCTTTGTTTTGGAGGAGAGCAGGAGAGCAGGACCTGTGCCACGTGCTCAGCAGCTGCCAGAGCGGGATGCTCACGAGCCCACTGCTGTCTCCCAGCACTGCCTCCCATTCCCCCCGTGCCCAGAGATGAGGATTCACCTTGAGAGAGCCGTTGTGGCAGTGAGAGCTGATGGTTCCAGCTGATGTTCCGGCCCCTCCTGAAAGGGTGCTTCCCACAGACCATCTGGTGCAGCAGGATGCCCAGGGACCAGATGGTAGCTGGCTTGCCATAGTACCAGCCAAAGCGGGTCCATTCCGGGGGGCTGTAGGACCGTGTTCCTATGGGACAGAGATGGAGTTCATCAGGGGAATGCTGCTGCTCCCAGAGCCTGGCCCCAGAATCCTTGGCCATGCTAGGGCTGCACCAATGGCACATGGTGTGACCCCTTGCCTCTGGCCAGCACCTGGGACTTGTGTACAAACTTGGGCTTGGAAAAGGAGCCACTGGTGCTGCAAGAGGGCAGCAGAAGCCCTAGCAAGGCCTGAGCATGACAAGGAAAAACCCACTCAGTGGTGGGGAAATCCATGTCTCCATCCTCCCTGCCTGCATTGCCCCAAAAAACAATTATGAGGCCAAGGCAAACAAGGTGAGCACAGTAGTGCAAGCCCTTTCTCACCTGCACACCAAAACAGCGGGTGCGCAGGTTCTGCCCCTCCCCTGCTCCCCTACTACCCCCACCCATGGGTGTTTTTGTCAGGCTGGCTGCCCCAGCCCCAGTCCTGGGCACAGCGGCTGGCAAAGGCTGCCAGCAGGGCTGGAAGCTGTCCCCCCAGCCGCCCCCAGTGGAAAGCAACTCAGCTGAAGACTCAGTGCCATGACTGGCAGCAAAAAGGAGAGTCCACGCTCCCACAGCCAGGCTGGGCCCTGAGCTGTTGGGCCAGGAGATGCTGGGAGCGGGAAGACGGCGCTGTGTGGGCTCACCTGCAAAGTGAGTGTAGGCTGTGTCCTGCAGGTAGGTGCCACAGCCAAAATCAATCAGTTTTGCCTGCCCGCTGGCCAGGTCAACGAGGATGTTCTCTGGTTTGACGTCCCTGTGCAGGACTCCGCAGCTGGTGCAGTGCTGCACGGCCTCCAGCACCTGGCGGAACAGCTGCCGCGCCACCTCCTCGGACAGGAACCCCCGTGCCCGAATGAAATGACGGAGGTCCTGACACCGCTCCGGGCGCTCCAGCACCATCAGGATCTCGCTGGGGAGCTCAAGCCACTCCAGCAGCTGGACAACACCAGGGAAGCCAGTGGACACCTTGTCCAGGAGCACGATCTCCATTGGTGCTCTGGTGCTGTCGGGCTGCAGGAGGACCACGATGCCGTCAGCGGGGCTGATGCCGTGCCAGGGCTCGGGAAGCCCTCACCCAGCCCGGGATGCTCTGCTGGCCCCACACGCGCTGTCCACCCTGCTGGGCCTCGGCTCATGCCCACCCAGCACGCCCCGGCTTCTCCCGCTGACCCCCGCTCACTCACCAGCTCACCCCAGTGTCGGACGCGGTTCCGTGGCACCCTTTTGATGGCCACCTGCAAGCCAAGGGGAGCAGAGGGCTTAGCTCGCCGCCCGCCCTGCCGAGCCCCATCCCTCCCCGACCCCTCCTCCTCCTCCTCCTCCTGCTCTTCCCCTCCTCCTCCGCCCGCCGCCGGCCCCTCCACTCACCGGGGCGCCGTCCGAGAGCCGCGTCGCCGCCCAGACGCTGCCGAAGCCGCCGCGCCCCAGCAGCGAACCGAGCTGGTAGCGCTCCTTAATGCCGTGCTCCACCTTCCCTGCCGGCGAGACGCGGCTGTCAGCGCTCGGCCCGGGGCCAGACACGGGCCCCGAGCGCCCCTCAGCCGTCCCGGGCCGGGCAGCCCCTGGCGTTCGCTCTTTGGAACGCGACAGCGGCGGCTCGGGGCCAGCGGCCGCGCTGCCGAGCGGCGGAGCTCGGGCCGGGGAAGCCCCAACGGAGGCGGCGGGAGCGGCCGCGCCCTGTGTGCGCTCTGCGGGCTCCGGGAGCAGCTGGCGCCGGGACCGGGACCGGGACTGGGATCCACGTTGGGGCTGGGGCTGCGGCCGGGCCCGGGGTCGGGGCCGGACCCCGCGTTGAGGCCGAGGTCGGAGCCCACGTTGCGGCCGGGGCCGGGGCCGGGGCCGGGGCCGGGGCCGGGGCCGGGGCCGGGGCCGGGGCCGGGGCCGGGGCCGGGACAGGCGGAGCCAAAGGGAGGCGATGCCGCACCAGGCACTGATCCCCGCCCAGCAGCGCCACTGCCAGTACAGCCAGAGCCGGGCGGAGGAGAGACCGCGGCAGGACGGCCGGGGACGGGGACGGGGACGGGGAGGGGGAAGCCCCGCTCGGGGCCGAGGGCGGGCTGGGGGCATGAGCCGGCTCGGAACGGGGAGAGGGAGACTGGGAGAGGAGGGAGACACCGGGAAACGGAGACTGAGAGAGGCTGTGGGACTGCGGGAGAGGGAGAGGAGATCCAGAGGGTCGAAAAAAGTCGCTTGATTCGCTGCTGCTGCCGCTGCTGCCGCTGCTGCTGCTGCTGCAACTGCAACTGAAGCCCTGGGGCCGTTTGTCCCCATGGCCGTTTTTCCGTTTTTCCGTTTTTCCGTTTTTCCGTTGCCTTCTCAGCCCTGTGCCAAGACCCGCGCACCCCGGGGGCAGCCCCTGAGCCTTTTCTTTCCATGGAGAATAAAACATCTTTCAAGCACAGGCATTGGCGGCCAAGATTGGGATACTGCCTCTGAAATTCTGGATATATACAAGGATAGCTCCCAGACAAAAGCTGCCAGGACTATGTAGGTTACCTTGGCTTCCTGAGGGCCGACTCTTCCCTGCCTTTGAAACACTGGGGCTCCCTACGTTCCTTTCTATGGAAAAGAACTGTCCTTCTTGTCCAGGTGCCCATGGCCTCAAGCACATGACCATTTGATAGTGGTCAAAGGAGTGGAGAAAGGAGTTCTGTGCTCAGTGGGCTGGAGACTGAGGACAGCAGAGGAGAGCCCTGGGAGGGATTGATGGGCAGTTTCAGAGATGATGGCTCTTTTGACAGAGAATATCCAGAGAAAGAAACAATTAATACCAAGGGCAGCTGTGGAGGCCCAGACTGGAAACAAGGAGAAGGAATTTCTCTCCCAGAGCAGGGCTGAGGTGCAACACATCCCCCAGAAGGAGTCTGGGCCAGCCCAAGGCACAGGCATGGGCAGCAGCTGAAAGGTTCTTCTGAATTGGACTCCTCAAAGGGTTTGTGCAATCTCCTCCTAGGCCCTGAGGTTCAAGGACTCAGCACCAAATGCACCACGGGGCTCACTGGGATCAAGCAAGTCCTGACAAACCACGGCTCTGCCTTGATTTCCCTCTGGTCTGGTGCAGTCCATGAGGAAGGTTTTCTGCTGCAGTTATGGAGAAATATCCATTGGAGTTTTAAAGGGTGGATTTTATTACTGCTGATTTTAGAGCAGAGGTGATTAGAGCATTGTGTGGTTGATATTGATCCAGGGTCTCTCCTCGGCAGGTCTGGCCTGCTCAGAGAAGCTGTGCCTTGAGGTCTGACCCAGTGTGGACAACCTTGCTCCACTTTGCCCAGCCCCATCCCGTCTGTCCTCCCTCATCTGGAACCTGCTTTGCTTGGAGAACTGGCTGCGCTCAGGAAAGAGATGTTTTCCCTTTTTAATTTTTTTAAACAATCTAAAACTCCTAATTTTCTCCACTGCAAACAGACATAGTCCTCAGGAGTGTGCCTGCCCAAGGTGCCACCAAAAGCACTGCAGAGCTGCCCTGGGCCAGCTCTGCGGGTGGATCATCATCGCATCCTGCACTGGGCCACTGCCAGGGGCTGTACAGGGCCATGGACACTGCACTGATCCCACGGCTGGGTTTGTGTGCCACGGCAACCGTGAGAAGTTCAGGTTTCCTTGGAAACATTTGGGAGAACTGGGACATACTGGGGAACACTGGGAGCACTGTGGGAAACGCTGGGACATACTGGGAGTGATACTGGGGAGGAGTGGGTCAACGTGGGAACATGGGGAATGCTGAGGGGGAATCTGGGTGGACTGGGATGGACTGTGGGGTTGCACTGAAAACTACTGGGACATACTGGGATTGATACTTGGAAGTACTGGGACAAACTAGGGACACAGGGCGCACTGTGGGGATGGCTGGGGGACACTGACGCCTACTGTGGATAATACGGGGAGGAACTGGAATGGACTGGGAACTAAGCCAGGTGTATTGGGTGGGACTGGGGTGTACTGGGATGACCTGGAGGGGCACTGGGTTTGTACGGGGCTGTACTGGGGATGGAGTGGGCTCCTGCCTCTGGTGCCTCCCATTTGCCAAGACTCCCGCCCATCACTGCACACAACCAATCAGTGCTGGGTCTTGGCACTTTGGGGGCGGTGCCTGGTGTCGGCGCCATCTTTTCTGTTTTTGCCTGTGGCTCCCGTCATGCCCCACGGCCCAGTTGAGCCCCGTTGGAGCTGGGACAACAACGCCCGTCATGCCCTGGGCTTCACAGAACCCCAGTGTCCACCCACCACATGTCACGTATGTGTCCCCCAGACCTCCCAGGATCTCTAAGTGCCCCCGCAGCACCCAATTGGCACACCCCAAAAGCATCCCCAGACTCCAAAGTGCTCCCAACCCCATAGATGGCCGTTACAGCCACTTCTGGGAATTCATCTCCTGTCATCTGGAAGAGACGGTCCGAAGTTTCCCTCATTTGCCTCACGACCATCACAAGAAGACCCCGGTGAACCCCACTCGCTCCAGACAGGAGTTTTCTGGCCTGGTTGCCTTTGAACAGTTCTGGCCTGTCCAAGGTAGAGGTTTACCAAATAACTGTTTGCAGCTGTGCTGTGCTGTGCCGTCATGGTGCACTGCTCTTCGAGGCCACACTAGCCCAGCCAGATTGGCACCTGCTTCTGTGAGCACACAACGGTCCATAAATCTCCCCACCTCTTGGCCAGACATCTCTCACTTTGAGAAAAGACTGTAAAACGGTGACTCTTTGGAGAAGCCTCTTGAGATCTCCCCACGTAAGGAAGACACGTCTATTGGCCGAAGACCACGAGGACTCCGTCCCATCCCTTGGTAGCTATTTCCCTTCCCCTCTTTTCCCCTTTTGTTTCCTTAAACTCTCCTCTCTGTCGCACAACTGAATTGTTAGCATCAAATAAAGTGCTGTATTGAAGCATACTGCTGTCCCCCTGCTCCGTGTCTTGCACCTCAAGATCAAAACAAAGCATCACGATCCCCGCCTGGATTGGCGGATCGTGACATTAAATTGGCATCACGGACTGGATTATGACAGACAGAAGGGCTGCAAGGTTGTGTGTAGTCTGTAATAGGGGAAGGACATCTTGCTCCAGCCGCACCTAGCTGGTCACCTCAAAAGGAGTGAGCTTGTCCAGAAAGCAAGGGGGGCAAGTTCAGATTTCCTGCAAACTGCACAGGCCTAGGTGGAGAGCACCCCCACACTTGTTTGAGGGCTCTGTCTGTAGAATTTCACTCTAGGATCTCTTGGTGTGGAAGACAGGACTCTTTTGTTGGTTTTTATTGTGTTTTTTTTGACTGCTTGGTGTACCAAAGAGACAACCAGAGATTTGTACTGAAGCTAGTGCCTCCCAAGCAGCTTCGGTCTCTTCACCCACACAGGGAAGTGAAAGGGAACACAGAGAAAAGTTGTGTGTGTGTGTGTGTGTGTGTGTGTGCGCGTGTGTGTAACTTAAGTGATATACCTCCCTGCAGTGGTTTTTACTTGCCCCTTCATAAAATGAGTGAAAATTGCAGTGCAACAAATAAAGCTGCATTTTTTGCTCTATTAGCTACATATAGTGCCAGACCCTCTCAGGGAGGAGAAGAGTGGGCACCAAATAATTGGTATAATTTAGAAAATGTGATTGATGGAATATGTTCTCTGCAAAGGGAGTCAAAATTCAAACTGTACAAAAATAAAACTGTACTCTGTTCTGTTTTGGGAGCCTGTCTTAGGGCAGCTCTAGAAAATCACTTCAAGCAAACAAATGAGGAGACTACAATTATAAATTCTCTACAAAAATGAGTTCAAATTTTGCCAGAACAACTAAATGAAGAAAGGAACAAGTATCTTTGTTGAAAACATGAGTGCTCTTTGTTGCAAAATGAGAAACAGTTGTTAGAAAGTGCTCTAAGAGAGGAACACACTAAAACTTTAGAACATCTGGACTCACTGAAAGAAGCAGAGCAATGTGCCAAAAATGGTTCCACCCACTCTGGGCCCCATTCCCTTTTCTCCCTATACAACCCCTTCTCAGCAGACACCAGGTTCACCTTCGCGTTGTCCTGCCAAGAGCCATAAAATGTGGACATTATTAGTGTTCTGGAGAAAGCACATTCCAGACTTTTCAATAATTGCCAGGCCTCTTTATGACTTGCTGAGGGAAGGGGTGAAATGGGATTGGACTCTTTCTCAGGAGGAAGCACTGCAAGTGCTGATTTTTGAAGCAACAGCTCATCAAGCCCTGGGCCCTGTTCACCCCACAGACCCTTTCCAGGTAGAGTGGGGATTCCCCATCTCGGGGTTGTCAGTTCACATATGGCAACAAGGCCCTGATGGTCCTACAAGGCCTGTTATTTGTTTGTAGTTCCGTGGCTTTCAAGATGCTGAATAAAGATACGCTATCTGGGTTAAATGACTGTTTGCGGTTAGCTTAGCTCTCATAGAAGTGGAGAAAATTGTAGGGCAACGACCAATTACATTAAGAGGTCCTTTCAAAGTGATCGTAGTGGTCACTACTGGGGCTCCCCTGCCTGACGCGGTGGCCCATAGATCCTCAGCTAGGAAGTGGTATGCCCAGATTGAACATTATTGTAACATCTTCTCAATAACAGAAGTTGCTATAAAACATTGGGCTATACAAGAAACTGAGAGCTTGGGGAGCAGCCAAGACAAAGCTGCCTCGGCAATTAAAGTAGCCCCTCCTTTCTCCTCTGAACAATCAGCAAATTCTTGGTTCACTGATGCTTCTGCCAAACCAGAGGGAAAGGTGTGGAAACACAGAGCAGTAGCCCTCCACACTTCTGATGAATGAATCATTACTGAGGGAGAAGGCAGTGCTCACGTTGGGGAACTGATGGCTGCCTGGAGTGTTTTCCAGTGTGAGGTACACAATACCTCTCTTGTTTGCATCTACACTGACTCTTATGCTGTGTTTCAGGGATGTACAGAGTGGCTTCCTTTTTGGCAGCAAAATGATTGGGAAGTTAACCGAATTCCAGTATGGCAAAAGGGAGAGGTGGCAAGAAATTTGAACTATCGCAAGGTAAGAGAATTTTGCCATGCGGTGGGTAGGTTCACACATGCTAGATAGTTTCATCATTTTAATTTCCTGCCTCTTCATGGCAGACTCTGTTGCGTTTACTTTTCACAGAAGAGCACCGAGGGACATGAAGAACCAGATAACCCATGATAACACTGCTGATACTTACTGACTGTTGGTATAATTTTACTTGAACTAAACCAACAAGATTGAAATGACAAAGCTTCATGGTTACAATAACACATAAATTCATTGCTGAATCCCTCATCAAACTTGTACACAGTTATGGCACAAGACCTCACGGCCGTGTTGTACTTTGTAAAATTTAAAATCAGAATTGTTGGCTCCATTTCATTGCTGTACAGTTTTCCCATAAAATCATGTGTGGTAAAAACAATACAAAATACTGGGGGGAATTTGATGTGACTATTGTGACACCTGCTACTCCACCACCGCTTATCCTGAACCCTTTTAACAAACGAATGACAAGAGACATAATCGGCGTTGTGGGAGCAGGATTGGGAATTTTCAGTAGCATTGATTCAGAAGTACTGAGGAATAAATTGGCTACTACGTCTGGAGATGTCACCAAATTACAGCAACCACTGCAGTCATCTTTGACAGCTTTGGGAACCCAACAATGGTTCCTATCAAACATTTTGGCAAATTGGGAAAAGGTAAATGCAAATGACCGCAAACCGATAACTGATGAACTCGGTGCTGCACAAAATAACATCTCTTTAGGTCTCAGCTGTATCCAGGCTCAGCTGTGGGTGCGGTTTGTTGCTGCCTCAATTATCAGAGAAGGCGAGGAAGGCACTTTTCCTACTGAAATTCGGCAAAGAATTTGGGATAGTGCCACTGACTTTGAAGGAGAATTCCAATCCTGGTGGAACTTGGTACATTTTAGCTATGACCCCAGCACAAACACAGCCAGAGCCTTTGTGCTGATGATACATAATGCTTCAGTGCATTCCATATTCGCCATCATTGCATTCGGGCTGAATCGTGATGGAGCTATTCTCTATCCTTTTAAGCATAGAGAATGGGCCCGTCAAATTGGTGAGAAGTGGGAAACTGTGAATTTGGAAACTTGTACTGTCCGGGAACAACAAGGGTTTATCTGTGAAAGTAACGCAATTAGAGCTCAAGATATTTGTTTGGACACAGAGCCAAATGTTTGTAACTTTGAAATACTTCCAAGCGAGATTCCTGAAACGGTGCTGAATTATATAGGCAATGGTTGTGTATGCTTAAGAACTGCTGGCAACCTGTTATCATAGAAAATTTGGTAGTGCATACTAAAAATCATTCGAATGTTTGCATTTGTAACTTTACTAGAATTGTAGGATGTGATTTCCTTATGTAGTCCCAGTTACGTCTTGCCACCTTTTGCAGTCCAATTACACATGAATCCACCATTTATTGCCTACTCCCGTTGGAATGAACCTCGCTCTGGTAAAGCAATTGCTGCTTCCCCAGGATTTAATTGAAATTTTGGAAAGGATTAAGAAAAACAGACCAAAACTCTGATAACTCTTCATCACCATGTAAAGGAACTACATCATGTTTTGGAAAGAGTAAAGAAAGATGCTGAACTCAAGTGGTGGGATACCCTCTTTGGGTGGTCACCTACTGCCACAGGTGTCCTGAAGAAATTGTGTCATCCCATCACTGTCCTTTTGATTTTGGTTTTGATTGGTTTTGCTTATATCAGCAATCCTGTACAACATGAATTGGAGAATGATGAAGCAGTTAACACACTTGACATCCATAATGAATATACACAAGTCAGTCACTGTTGACGTCCCTAAGGTTATTGATGCAAGATGAAAAACACATGAGTATTTAAAATGTTATATTGACGACTTGTGTTTTCAAAATCCAATTACCTAGAAATTATTTTATTTTATTAAATATCTACTTAAAATACTTCTTAATTATTTTAAATTGTGTTGAAATGATGTACTGGTATTGACTTGTTTTTTAATTACCTTACTTGTGTTTTGTACTGAAATTGCTTATTCATTATTTTAAATTGTGTTCAATTTACTTATTAATTATTTTACTTGTGTTTTAAATTGAAATTACTTAAATTAGTGTTTCAAATTGAAATAACTGATTAATAATTTTACTTGTGTTTTAAATTGAAAATACTTACTTAAATTGAAATTACTTTGAAAGATTGAACTTGTTCTTTCCCTTTCCCTTTCCCTTTCCCTTTCCCTTTCCCTTTCCCTTTCCCTTTCCCACTTTTTTCTTTGGCTGACTTTCTGTCCCTGTTTTACGGAATATGCTACCAACCTGGATGAGTCCTGAAGACTTCGCTGTCGGAGTTGGCGGGAGAAATGCAGCACTCAGTGTGAATGATCAGCAAGTCACAATTTATTGCATGCTCTTAGTTACATTTATATCATCAATAATTAAGCTCTTACATAGTGCAAAAGCATGCTCATCACTGGCTACCGCAGCAAAGGTCAGTCCAACCCAGTTCCTCATTCTTGTGATCCTTTAGCTGCGGAGGTTCTGCATACTATCTTAACGGAAGTATCCTGTTATTGCAAAAGTGGTTCCATATCTATTGCTCAAGGAAAAGCTGTCCTTCAAAATACCCACTGTGTCAGTATTTTCCCAAAGCCCTGTCAGCTAGTTCTCGCATGGGAATATGGCCTTTCTCTCTAAGCCATTCTTCTACACTTCGCAACTGAAGACACCGCAGCAACAACACTACAAAGGAGCTCTCTCGACAAAGATTGTGAGTCACGGGGTGGTGTAAGAGACGGTCCAAAGTTTCCCTCATTTTCCTCATGACCGTCGCAAGAAGATGCCCGTGTACCCCACGTGCTCCTGACCTGGTCGGCTTTGAGCAGGAGCTCTGACCCGGCCGAGGTAGACGCGTGGCAGGTGGCTGTCACAGGTGCACTGTGCCGTGCTGTGCTGTGCCCTCATAAGTGCCAGCCCAGACATGTGGGTGCCTGCTTCTCTGGACACACAGTGGTCCGTAAACATCCCTACCTCATGGCCAGAAGCCATTCGCTTTGAGGAAAGACTTTAAGAAGGTGACTCCTTGAAGAAGCCCCTTGAGATCTCCCCACAGAGGGAAGACCCGTCCATTGGCAGAAGGCCCCGAGCACACCCGTCTATGACCACAAGGATGGTGTCTCATCCCTTGGTAGCTATTTCCCTTCCCCTCTTTTCCCCTCTTTCTCTCTATCTCTTGACTTTGTTTCCTTAAAAACTCTGCCATCTATAGCACATAACTGTGTGCTTAGCACCAAATAAAAGTGCTCTGCTGTGAGTATTCTGAAGCATACTGTTGTCCCCTGCTGTGTCTTTTGTACCTCGAGATCAAAACGAACCATCATGATCCCCGCCTGTACTGGCAGATCGTGACAAGCTCCCAGCTTGTCATCCTCTGTACCAGAGATACCCTGAGTTGTACTTAGAGAATGCATCGTCCGTGAAATGTTCCAGCTTTAGGAGATGACTCCAGGAGCTGCAGCTGCATTGTCCTGCAGCCAGAGGCTTCCTGTGTCAAAGGCTGGGAGTGATTCCGCCCCAGTCACCTCTGAGCATCTTCCCAGCCCTGACAGATTGAAGCTCTCTGTGCCCCTGTGCTGTAGCCGGGGTGGCCGCAGGCAGTGCCCCAGCCCTGCTGGGCTGCACACAGGAGCTGCTCCTCAGTAGAAAAGTCATTTTGTAGATCTTCTTGATTGGCAGGATCACCCTCTGAGCCAGGAGCCCAGCCCAGCCCAGCTCAGCAGCACAGACACAGCTGAATGACTTTAATGACCCTCTCAGGGCTTTGATGTTGTTTATATCAGACTCAGTCCCTGAGAGTGTGCTCAAAAATCTTGTCAAGAACTCAAAGTGATATTTAAAGTCCAAAGATTCTAGAAGCTGTAATGGGTCCCACTGAGGGACACATCGGAGAAAGTGTCCCCAGGTTCCAGTTAGAGCAGAACACTGGTGGAAGCGATGACAGGTGCAGACAAACAAGGGAAAGGTGTCTCTGATGCTGAGCAAACCTCAGCACAGCAAGGCTCACTTGTCCCCTGCTGGCCAAGGGCCCAGGGCCAGCAGCCATGGCCAAAGTGCTTCAGCAGGTGGCTCTGGCAGGGCCTTTCAGCTGCTGCCCATCCCTGTGCCCTCTGCAGCCCAGGCTGTCCTACGGTGTCCATGCCCTGTGCCTCTGTCCCTGCAGGCTGTCGTCAACCCCCGGCTGCCCCACCTCGCTGGCCCCTTCCTTTGCTGCCAGCTTTGCGTCCTGCCTGCCTCTGCCTGGGCTCACAAAGCCTGGGGCTCGATACCTAGAAGGCCCTACTGGATTGCTCTGTAAGAATCCTAAGTGTCAAGTGCCCAGGGAGCAGGGTTTACATGCCATGGCGGGCACCACAGAGCCCTTTTCTCCCCCATGTGCCGAGGGTGTGGCACTTGCCATTTCCAAGATCCCTGCGGTTGCCAAAGGGGCCTTTTTGGCTGCGCTGAGAAGAGTCCTAACTGTGAGCCTGTCTTTCACCTGCTTTTCCTGCAAATGTACTCAAGGAATCCACTTTTTTTTGAACTCTCGGGTCCTGTGTGTGTGCAGGTGTACCAACTGAAGGATGGAACAGGTCTGTTGGGGAGGTGATCTCCTTCTCTAGTGGCTTTTGGTTTTGTTTTGGTTGTTGGATTTGTTTGTTTGTATGGATTGGTTTGGTTTGGGGGGATTCTTTTGTTGGACTTTTTTGTGTTCTTGTTTTAATCAACTCCTCCTGGCAGCTCTGGGCAGGGCTCTGGAACCGTGTCTGACACTTGTCTGTGGCACAGTGAAGGCGGCCAAGGGGACCTTCGCTGAGCTGCGTGCAGAGGAATCCACATCAGCCCAGGCTGGGGGTGCTCAGTGGCCAGTCGGTTCTGTTGACTGGAACCTTTGCATGGAGCATGTCCAGGGATGGAATGTTGGGGCTGCCATGGCTGTGCTGTCACAGACAGGGGAACGCTGGGGCTGCCCCAGCTGCGATGTGCCAGAGAGGGGAAAGCTGGGGCTGCCCTGCTCCTGGCCAGCAGGATCCAGCACGGTGATTCTTGCCCTGTACTCAGCACTGTTTGGGCAGCACCTCGAGTGCTGTCTCCAGTTCTGGGCGCCCCGATTTAGGAAGGACGAGGAGGAGCTGAAGTATTTCGCGAGAAGGGCAACAAGGCTGGTGAGGGGTCTGGAACACAAGTCCTGTGAGGAGCGGCTGAGGGATCAGGGGTTATTTATCCTGGAGAAGAGGAGGCTCAGGTGAGACAAGGTGGTGTCAGGGCACAGGTGGGATTTGAGGATCGCTTAGGTCTTTTCCATCCTTGCTGCTTTTGTGATTCTCTGAAACCAGCCCTGGAGCACTTGCAGGATGAGCGCTGGGCCCCCTCTTCAGAAGCTCCAGCAGCCCAGGTCCCTCAGCTTCTCCACACAGTCCCCAGAGCCCATCCTGTCAGTCCTGCAGAGCCTCTCCAGCCCCTCCTCAGTGCCCAGAACAGGGAGCCCCACAGCCAGACACACCAGCCCAGATGTGCCCCCCTGGCCTGTGGTGCCCCTGGCAAGGGAGCAGCACGAGGCACTGCAGGACCCTGCAGACAATTCCTGTGGCACCACTGCAGTTTGGGCGTGGCTGCCAGGCAGCTCTCCCTGTGAGCAATGATGTCTGCAGTGGGACAGGAAACTCACAACTCCCGTGAACAAACTTTCAGAGGCCACGACAAACCTGAGTGGTTTCCCTCCCGTCCCCCAGACCTTGCTGGCCCCAGGGGCTGATGGCGTTTGTGCTCACTGAGGTCCATCTCCCCACACCAGCACCATGCTCTGCCAGCACTGATCTTCCCTCAGCTCTGCACACAGACATTGCTGCGGCAGCTCCAGAGAAGGGAACAAAAGGGGCATCTCTAGAGAAAACTTTCCGGGCAGATCCTGTTATAAATGAGGAACAAAAAGTCTTGATATTTAGCAGAATTTAGGTTGCTTTATTTGATATAGACGGAGCAAGCAGCGCTGGGGAACGTGAGGGGTCAGCGCCCACCCCACGCTCCGTTGAACCTTGGTTTGCAGCTCCTTTCTAGAGTATGGTTTTCCTTGTAGTAATCAATAATTCTTAATTTCTTTTGTTGTCATAATTCTGCCAGGTAAGCAGTGGTGGTTAAAAAAACATCCGTGGGACCGCTGTGTGAAATCTCCGGACAATTTGTCAAGTAACCACCTGGTTTTGGTAGATAAAGAACAGCAGAAGTGGGAAGTCTGGTCTTAGCAGATAGGTTGCAATTGATTACGCAAAGGCGGGAGATCTGATTTTGCAAAATCTTTCAGGCTCTGGGAAAACCTCATTTTGCAAACTGGTATCAAATACAATTTACTTAGGAAGCACAATATTCATAACAGGGGGATTTAAACAGAATGGTTTTAAAAATGTATTTCCCTTTATCGAGTTCCATGTCTTGTCTAAGTATTCTGGTTTATACAAACTCCAAAACTTTTGCGATTAACACGAATCATTTATCAATTATCACAATTTCCCCACTTCTCTTTTCTTATCCCATTAATTCCTGTTTGGGCTTTAAATTTTGTCAGTACTTCTTGTACTAGATTTAATTCATTTACTGCCATTAATTTCGTTGCCATCTCAGGGTCTCTTGGTATTGTAGCAATTTGCATTCCTTGAACCACTGATTGCATGTGTCAAATGAAACATGGAACAAGACAAGGCATGAACAGTAGTTCTAATAATGCACATGTTAACATAAAACCTAATTTCTTCCACCAAGTTCCCCCAACAGGTTACTTCACCAATTATCATTAAGCATAGAGTTCCAGGTTTGTACAGGTACAGGGGCTATTTGTTTTAATTTTTTTTTTCTGCAATTATAGTAATTATTTCACCGTTATAAATACCATTTTTAAGCAGCATTCATAATTATTAAACTTGCCACACACTCCTTCTTCAGCTAATAGATAGTCCAGGGCTAGTCGACTTTGATATACTGCTGCTCTAGTTTGAGTAAGTTGCTTAGCTATTCCTTTCGTTGCTTGGGCTTAATCCCTCCCCCCTCTGTGGCCATTGTTCAGTTTTTTGCATTTCTCCACAGATCCAGCAGGGGGGTTCAGTTCAGTTCAGCAGTAATTTCTTTCGTTAATTCTGCTAAGAAATTCTTTTCCGAGGTGGGTAAGTCCCGTTTGCTGCTTTGTTGTTTCAATTTCTCGTGCAAGTTAAAACTTTTCTTATGGTTTGTTCTTGTTTCCTTGAGCGTTTTAATTGTGTTCTTTATTCATTCCTCCTTGCAGTGATTTTGCACTCCTCCCTGATCTGAATATCCCCACAGACCTTCTTTTGTGAAGCAGGGGTACGCTTCTCCTACTGGGCAACTTTGGTATGCCAATAGAGCCCACCATTTTTTCCAAATTGGTGGCTACCCAGTAACTTTTTCCTATAACAGTGCACGTTTCTAAGTTGTGCTTATTATAGCAGGCTGAACTGATATGAGTGTGGAGGGCAAGGGTGGATTCTGTGCGTCCGCCGTACCCGATTGTCTGGTAACACTTGGAACAAGCATCAGCACTATTTCCTTTCATCATAAGGAGCAATAGGATGACTCCCAGGACTGTTCTCATCCCTCTGCCTCCCTCAAGGCCTACGGGGTTGCTGCCAGTAGCGGAGGTTTGTTTAATCTTCTTGGCAGCACGGACTATGTCCTGGGGTCTCGCCCTTTGTCTTTCTCTTTTGGTATAATTTCTTAATTTTGTCCCAGCTTTTGGTTTTAACATTCCGGTACGAGGTACAGCAGTAACAGCACGGTATACTCAACCCTTTCCAGCACTTTCTTGCCAGTACCTCCTCTTTGGCTTTCTTTTTTTTTTTTTTTTCCTTTTCCCCTTGTTCTATTCTCAAATAACTCCCACCATTTATGATCATCAGTTTTGATTTCTCCTCTTGCTGATAGAGTATTAAGTACCTTAACAGTTTCCTTATATTAATTTCTTCTACACTGGATACATAATGCGAGTGGGAGACACCCACCACAGGAATGACCCCGCCACAACTCAGTACAATATGGACACCGTTTTTTGATGAACGGGCTGCAGTCACACCCAGGTTTAGGACAGGTGACTTTCAGTCCTGACTGGGAGACCTTCGAGACGAGTTGATCCGGTATCAACATCCAGTCCTGTGAATTGGCACTTCGAGGTCTCTGAGCTCGGGTGTCGCTGTCCAGCCTACAGTAGGAGGGGTTATGGGACCTTTGACTCTACTCACATGTGTTCACTCCTTTTTGGCTGTCTGTACAGCTGTTTCAGTGGTTAACAGAACTAAATATGGTCCTTCCCATTTTGGATCCAGACTTTCTTCTTTCCACACTTTAATTAACACATGTTGTCCTGGCTTAATCTTACGTATGGCAAATCCTAGACGGATGGTTTGAGCTAAAATTTCCTTCCACTTAATTCTTGCAAGTTTTTGTTGATGGTTATTATGTAACTTTGAAGAGAAGTGTCCTGAACTAAGATCAGATCAAGGTGTACTCCTTTAGGGTAAGACATACCATACAGCATTTCCTGTGGTGAAATTGAAGTTGTTTTCCAAGTTGGCATTCTTTGTATATTAGACAGGGCTAGTGGGAGGCACTTTGTCCATGGCATTTCAGTCTTAATTCTTAATTTTAACAGCTGTTGTTGAAATGTTTGACTGATCCTTTCAACTGTCCCAGAACTCTGAGGGTGCCAGGGTGTATAGTACTCCCAGCTGATGCCTAGGGCCGAGGTCAGGAACTTAAGCACCTTTGATGTAAAGTGCATGCCTGGTCGGAGTCTATTGCTGGGACCAGGACATGCTTTGGTATTATGTGTTCTATGAATATTTTGGCTACCACTTGTAATGTGGCTCTAGCTGCAGGGTGTGCCTCTAGCCAGTGGGTTAATTGGTTTACTATTACTAGTAAATATTTCCACCTTCCTACCACCTTTCCTGTGTTCAAGGGAACATTAACAAATCCAATTAATTCAGTCTCTTGTCCTGCTAATGGCACTTGCCCCAGGGGGTAAAGGGGAGCCTTTGTGTCATTATCTCTGTCCTCTCTGCTGATACCATCTCTCCTGGTATTTCTTTGACTCCAGGGAGTCCTTTGAGCTATAGGAGGAGAGGGAGCAGAGACCCTGGTTGGAGAGGGGGGGGGGAGGTAAATGGGGGGGGGTCTCCTGTATTTTCTGTATTATACAGAGGTGGGAGATTATCAAGTGTTCCCAGGTAACTTTTTTTTATCCTCATCCCTTTTTTCCTTTAAAGTATATACCGAGAATGGTTTATGCTGTTCTGTCCACAGAGCAGCACAGTCACACTCCTCTCTGTAAAATGGTTCTTTACAAGCAACATATGTGTTTAATGCTCTACAACTCCAACCCTTAAACGATCCCAACATGGGCCAGTACAGATTATCTCTGCGGATCATTTCTTTGGTCCACTTTACCATACTATATTGAATCAATTTTTCTTTGCTTTTTACTTTGTATAATTCCCTTGTGTCTCAAGGTCTTACTATTACTCCCAAAGGGCTGGCTGGTGGTATTTCAGGCAACCTGCTGGGCTTATTTTATTTCTTTGTTTTTCTTTTTACTTTTATGTTTGTGATTGTAAGAACTTTGACCCCTTTGTGGGTCGTCTGGACTTGAACCCTTTTACTCTTTCTTTCTCCTATTTTTACCTCAATGGACTGTCTTGAAGTGTTTTGTGCTCCACAGAGTGGAATTTTGCTGAAAGGGTGCATTGATTATTCAGGGGAAATGGCCCAGGGCTCAAAGGGGTCAGGGTGTTCTTCAAGGGATGATCATCTCCTCATGCCACTAGAGGGGATCAGGACACCAGTGTCCCCATTACTCGTAATCCTCAAAGACAAACCCCAGAACGCTCTGGTGCCCTCCGGGGTATGAGAGGGGCCTTGTTCCCACCCCTCTCCCTGCAGGCTCTGCTCACCTAGGCATCCAGAGAGGAAGCCTGGTGCTTCTGCTGCAGAACGCCTGCCAGCATTTCAGCCACACAAGGCTGGAGAAAAAGGCAGCATTAGAGACACACTGGGGGCACTGGGCTGGACTGGGAGGAAAGAGGAAAGCAGGGAGATCCTTGGAGAAGGGGCCTATGGGAGCAATGGGGTGCAGGAGCTGCTGTGCTCCTGCCCAGAAGCACTGGGGTCCTGGCCAAGAGGCACAGCTGGGGCAGGGGCTGCATGCTGGGTCATCCCGGGAGGTACTGGAGTGGCAGGGATGGAAATGCAGTGGGGCCCTCTGGGCAAGGGGTTCCCTGAGAAAGATCCATGGGCCTGGGGTGTTGTCTAGGACGCCAGTAGGGGTGCACTGGGCTGTGCTGGGACAGACTGGGATAATCTGGGGTGTAGTGGCCATGTAAGGGGACGGTCTGACACTGGCAGATTTCATGGTACCCACCAGAGGTGTCTTCAGGATCTCAAAGTTTTCGAAATCAATCTCCAGAAGGACCAGGAGACATCAGTGAATGCTGTGATGTCCCTGGTGCCAGCATGGGATGGGGGGACCAAACTGCTCCCCAGTTCCCTGAGGGGATGCCCTCTAATCCCAGCACCCCACTCACCTCCCAGAGACCATCTTGGGTTCCTCCCACTCCAGCGCTGTCCCTGCCTGGGACTTGGCCACAGCTCCACAAGGCTCTTGACCCCACAGTGTGACTTCAATGCCCTGGCCCTTGGCCCAGGCCAGCACTGGCTCTGAGTAGGATGTGCCCATCCTAACAGACAAGGGGAAGTGGGCATTTCTCCTCGAGCAGCCACTGGAAGCTAATTGCGCAAACAGAGATGCCCTGTGACGAGGAGGGATGTTGCTCCCATGCCAGCATCTCTGATAAGCCCTGTTTACTCAGGGCCTGAAGCACCAGGAAGAAAGTGGCAATCTCGGGCTTCCTGGAAGGAAAATCCACAGTGAAGTTGTTCCTGAAAGCTGTCCCTGTCTGTGATTCCTCTTTGACATTTCAGAGCATTAGCGAAGGCTTCTGCTTCTCTCTTTCCACAGGGACCCTGTGGATCCATCAGATATGTGTGGTGGGAAGACGTGTGCCCAGATGGGAAAACATTTCAGGCCACTGCCTTGACTGTTTGCTCTGGAACTTGTCCAAGGAGCCACAGTAGCCACGGGGGAAGATTTTCCTCTGGAATGTTGCTGCTCTGTGCCCATGGAGGAGAGAGAAGAGTGTCCCTGTTGGGGATTCTTGGCCAGATGGACAAGTGCTGTGGTGTCATTGCTGTGCAGACATCACCTTGGAGAGGAACTCGGGAAGTGTCTGCAGGGTGCTAACCAGGAACTTTGGCTAGGGAGAGGTCCAGGCTTCCTTGGAGATCAGTGCCAGTCAGGGGCATGGCATTGGATGGCCACTGACCATGTGCCAACAGTCTGGGGACAGTGACCTGGACACACACAGAGGTTTCCAGTGTGGGTGCAGTGACCCCCATTTCCAGGGAACCCCGTGGGAATGTCCCTTCATCCCTGGGGGCTGGGTCTCAGCCCTCCAGAAACTGTCCCTACAGTTGTATTTTCCTACACTTGGGCCAGCCTTTCAGGACAAATGAGTTTCCCCTCTCCTACCGACAGTGACTTCAGTATAAGCAATTTGCAAGAGGGTTCTCAGCACAGGAAAGACTCAGACCTCATGAAACTGTTCCAGGGGAGGACACCAAGACACTTGGAGAGCTGGAGCACCTCTGTGACAGAGACAGGCAGAGAGAGCTGGCAGTGTTCAGCCTGGAAAAGAAAAGGCTGCGGGGACACCCCATGACCCTTTCAGATCATCAAGGCACCTCACAGGAAACAACAAACCTGTGTTAATGCCACAGAATGTCAAACAAGAATCAGTGGCATGGGCAGCTCTCAGGAACCATTTCTTGATGGATTTTTGCTTTGTGAAAGCCCAAGATATTTGAATGTCTTCCTGGTTCCTCAGGCCCTGGATGAACAGGGCTTATCAGAGATGCTGGCAGGGGACCAACATCCCTCCCCCTGAATGGGCACCTCAGTTTTCCCAGTTTGATCCCAGTGGCTGCCTGGGGACAAACACCAACTGCCCCATATCCCTCAGGATGGGCACATCCTGCTCTGGGCCATTGCTGGCCTGGGCCCAGGGCCAGGGTATTGCAGAGACACTGAGTGGGGACAAGGGCCCTGGGGAGCTGTGGGCAAGTCCCAGTGAGGGACAGTGCTGCAATGGGAGCCTGGTTGGACATGGGGTCCCTGGAACCTCCTGTGTGTGGCACCTGTGCATAGCAGGACCCAGTGCTCTGGGAGGGCACAATGGCTGCAGGTGTGACAGGATGAGGGTCTGCCCCAGGGCAGGGGATATTCCCACCTGGACTCCACCCTGGGGCTGAAGATGGGACCAGTTTGGGGCATGCAGGGAAAGGGAAATAATGGGGTGGTGTGGATGTGTGAAGTGCCACACCTGAGCCATTCCCCAGCCTTCAGCCTTGTCTGCGGGTGATCATCATTTCCCAGTTCTGCCCAGTGTCTCTAGTGCCTAGAGACCCAAATCACCTGGCTATTTCCTAGGTTTATGACACCGTTGTCCTAGCATGCCCCAGTTTTCTGAGATTCTGGAGTCTTGTTGTCACCAGAAGAGGGGTCAGTCCATCTCCTGTTTCTCCATGGGACAGGAGGGGGAAGAGTGATGATTCTGCACTGACAGGCTGGGTGAGTAGCTGGGGTCAGCTCTGGGATATCTTGAAGAAAAAGCCCTTGGAGAGAAGGGAAACCAAAGATGGGGGAATGTGACTCTGGAGGCTGTTGGAGGATGGATTGGGTTGGAGTGGGGGTGTTCTCCACAGGTGATCCAGCTTCCTTCGGCTCCCTGACCACCCCTCTTGGACCCCAGAGGTGCCTGGGCCCTTGCAGGGGCAGGTGGCCCATGCAGGAAGCTGGAGAGATGATGGGCAAGGGGGTTGGATGTGTGCCACAGGTTGGATGGAATCTGTCCAGGGCTAGGCTTGTGGCCAGGGCTAGGGGCTGGGCCAAGCCAGGCTTTGGCCTGGGAGCTGCTGGGGAGGGAGCAGGGAGGAGTCCTGACAGGCTAAAGGTGCTCCTGCCCTGCGGCAGCCTCAGAAAGAGTAAGGGTTCAAGTCCAGACGAGCCACAAAGGGGTCAAAGTTCTTATAATCAAAAACATAAAAGTAAAAAGAAAAACAAAGAAATAAAATAAGCCCAGCAGGTTGCCTGAAATACCACCAGCCAGCCCTTTGGGAGTAATAGTAAGACCTTGAGACACAAGGGAATTATACAAAGTAAAAAGCAAAGAAAAATTGATTCAATATAGTATGGTAAAGTGGACCAAAGAAATGATCCGCAGAGATAATCTGTACTGGCCCATGTTGGGATCGTTTAAGGGTTGGATTTGTAGAGCATTAAACACATATGTTGCTTGTAAAGAACCATTTTACAGAGAGGAGTGTGACTGTGCTGCTCTGTGGACAGAACAGCATAAACCATTCTCGGTATATACTTTAAAGGAAAAAAGGGATGAGGATAAAAAAAAGTTACCTGGGAACACTTGATAATCTCCCACCTCTGTATAATACAGAAAATACAGGAGACCCCCCCCCATTTACCTCCCCCCCCCCTCTCCAACCAGGGTCTCTGCTCCCTCTCCTCCTATAGCTCAAAGGACTCCCTGGAGTCAAAGAAATACCAGGAGAGATGGTATCAGCAGAGAGGACAGAGATAATGACACAAAGGCTCCCCTTTACCCCCTGGGGCAAGTGCCATTAGCAGGACAAGAGACTGAATTAATTGGATTTGTTAATGTTCCCTTGAACACAGGAAAGGTGGTAGGAAGGTGGAAATATTTACTAGTAATAGTAAACCAATTAACCCACTGGCTAGAGGCACACCCTGCAGCTAGAGCCACATTACAAGTGGTAGCCAAAATATTCATAGAACACATAATACCAAAGCATGTCCTGGTCCCAGCAATAGACTCCGACCAGGCATGCACTTTACATCAAAGGTGCTTAAGTTCCTGACCTCGGCCCTAGGCATCAGCTGGGAGTACTATACACCCTGGCACCCTCAGAGTTCTGGGACAGTTGAAAGGATCAGTCAAACATTTCAACAACAGCTGTTAAAATTAAGAATTAAGACTGAAATGCCATGGACAAAGTGCCTCCCACTAGCCCTGTCTAATATACAAAGAATGCCAACTTGGAAAACAACTTCAATTTCACCACAGGAAATGCTGTATGGTATGTCTTACCCTAAAGGAGTACACCTTGATCTGATCTTAGTTCAGGACACTTCTCTTCAAAGTTACATAATAACCATCAACAAAAACTTGCAAGAATTAAGTGGAAGGAAATTTTAGCTCAAACCATCCGTCTAGGATTTGCCATACGTAAGATTAAGCCAGGACAACATGTGTTAATTAAAGTGTGGAAAGAAGAAAGTCTGGATCCAAAATGGGAAGGACCATATTTAGTTCTGTTAACCACTGAAACAGCTGTACAGACAGCCAAAAAGGAGTGAACACATGTGAGTAGAGTCAAAGGTCCCATAACCCCTCCTACTGTAGGCTGGACAGCGACACCCGAGCTCAGAGACCTCGAAGTGCCAATTCACAGGACTGGATGTTGATACCGGATCAACTCGTCTCGAAGGTCTCCCAGTCAGGACTGAAAGTCACCTGTCCTAAACCTGGGTGTGACTGCAGCCCGTTCATCAAAAAACGGTGTCCATATTGTACTGAGTTGTGGCGGGGTCATTCCTGTGGTGGGTGTCTCCCACTCGCATTATGTATCCAGTGTAGAAGAAATTAATATAAGGAAACTGTTAAGGTACTTAATACTCTATCAGCAAGAGGAGAAATCAAAACTGATGATCATAAATGGTGGGAGTTATTTGAGAATAGAACAAGGGGAAAAGGAAAAAAAAAAAGAAAGCCAAAGCGGAGGTACTGGCAAGAAAGTGCTGGAAAGGGTTGAGTATACCGTGCTGTTACTGCTGTACCTCGTACCGGAATGTTAAAACCAAAAGCTGGGACAAAATTAAGAAATTATACCAAAAGAGAAAGACAAAGGGCGAGACCCCAGGACATAGTCCGTGCTGCCAAGAAGATTAAACAAACCTCCGCTACTGGCAGCAACCCCGTAGGCCTTGAGGGAGGCAGAGGGATGAGAACAGTCCTGGGAGTCATCCTATTGCTCCTTATGATGAAAGGAAATAGTGCTGATGCTTGTTCCAAGTGTTACCAGACAATCGGGTACGGCGGACGCACAGAATCCACCCTTGCCCTCCACACTCATATCAGTTCAGCCTGCTATAATAAGCACAACTTAGAAACGTGCACTGTTATAGGAAAAAGTTACTGGGTAGCCACCAATTTGGAAAAAATGGTGGGCTCTATTGGCATACCAAAGTTGCCCAGTAGGAGAAGCGTACCCCTGCTTCACAAAAGAAGGTCTGTGGGGATATTCAGATCAGGGAGGAGTGCAAAATCACTGCAAGGAGGAATGAATAAAGAACACAATTAAAACGCTCAAGGAAACAAGAACAAACCATAAGAAAAGTTTTAACTTGCACGAGAAATTGAAACAACAAAGCAGCAAACGGGACTTACCCACCTCGGAAAAGAATTTCTTAGCAGAATTAATGAAAGAAATTACTACTGAACTGAACTGAACCCCCCTGCTGGATCTGTGGAGAAATGCAAAAAACTGAACAATGGCCACAGAGGGGGGAGGGATTAAGCCCAAGCAACGAAAGGAATAGCTAAGCAACTTACTCAAACTAGAGCAGCAGTATATCAAAGTCGACTAGCCCTGGACTATCTATTAGCTGAAGAAGGAGTGTGTGGCAAGTTTAATAATTATGAATGCTGCTTAAAAATGGTATTTATAACGGTGAAATAATTACTATAATTGCAGAAAAAAAAAATTAAAACAAATAGCCCCTGTACCTGTACAAACCTGGAACTCTATGCTTAATGATAATTGGTGAAGTAACCTGTTGGGGGAACTTGGTGGAAGAAATTAGGTTTTATGTTAACATGTGCATTATTAGAACCACTGTTCATGCCTTGTCTTGTACCATGTTTCATTTGACACGTCCAATCAGTGGTTCAAGGAATGCAAATTGCTACAATACCAAGAGACCCTGAGATGGCAATGAAATTAATGGCAGTAAATGAATTAAATCTAGTACAAGAAGTACTGACAAAATTTAAAGCCCAAACAGGAATTAATGGGATAAAAAAAGAGAAGTGGGGAAATTGTGATAATTGATAAATGATTCGTGTTAATCGCAAAAGTTTTGGAGTTTGTATAAACCAGAATACTTAGACAAGACATGGAACTCGATAAAGGGAAATACATTTTTAAAACCATTCTGTTTAAATCCCCCTGTTATGAATATTGTGCTTCCTAAGTAAATTGTATTTGATACCAGTTTGCAAAATGAGGTTTTCCCAGAGCCTGAAAGATTTTGCAAAATCAGATCTCCCGCCTTTGCGTAATCAATTGCAACCTATCTGCTAAGACCAGACTTCCCACTTCTGCTGTTCTTTATCTACCAAAACCAGGTGGTTACTTGACAAATTGTCCGGAGATTTCACACAGCGGTCCCACGGATGTTTTTTTAACCACCACTGCTTACCTGGCAGAATTATGACAACAAAAGAAATTAAGAATTATTGATTACTACAAGGAAAACCATACTCTAGAAAGGAGCTGCAAACCAAGGTTCAACGGAGCGTGGGGTGGGCGCTGACCCCTCACGTTCCCCAGCGCTGCTTGCTCCGTCTATATCAAATAAAGCAACCTAAATTCTGCTAAATATCAAGACTTTTTGTTTCTCATTTATAACAGGATCTGCCCGGAAAGTTTTCTCTAGAGATGCCCCTTTTGTTCCCTTCTCTGGAGCTGCAGCAGCAATGTCTGTGCGCAGAGCTGAGGGAAGATCAGTGCTGGCAGAGCATGGTGCTGGTGTGGGGAGATGGACCTCAGTGAGCACAAACGCCATCAGCCCCTGGGGCCAGCAAGGTCTGGGGGATGGGAGGGAAACCACTCAGGTTTGTCGTGGCCTCTGAAAGTTTGTTCACGGGAGTTGTGAGTTTCCTGTCCCACTGCAGACATCATTGCTCACAGGGAGAGCTGCCTGGCAGCCACGCCCAAACTGCAGTGGTGCCACAGGAATTGTCTGCAGGGTCCTGCAGTGCCTCGTGCTGCTCCCTTGCCAGGGGCACCACAGGCCAGGGGGGCACATCTGGGCTGGTGTGTCTGGCTGTGGGGCTCCCTGTTCTGGGCACTGAGGAGGGGCTGGAGAGGCTCTGCAGGACTGACAGGATGGGCTCTGGGGACTGTGTGGAGAAGCTGAGGGACCTGGGCTGCTGGAGCTTCTGAAGAGGGGGCCCAGCGCTCATCCTGCAAGTGCTCCAGGGCTGGTTTCAGAGAATCACAAAAGCAGCAAGGATGGAAAAGACCTAAGCGATCCTCAAATCCCACCTGTGCCCTGACACCACCTTGTCTCACCTGAGCCTCCTCTTCTCCAGGATAAATAACCCCTGATCCCTCAGCCGCTCCTCACAGGACTTGTGTTCCAGACCCCTCACCAGCCTTGTTGCCCTTCTCGGGAAATACTTCAGCTCCTCCTCGTCCTTCCTAAATCGGGGCGCCCAGAACTGGAGACAGCACTCGAGGTGCTGCCCAAACAGTGCTGAGTACAGGGCAAGAATCACCGTGCTGGATCCTGCTGGCCAGGAGCAGGGCAGCCCCAGCTTTCCCCTCTCTGGCACATCGCAGCTGGGGCAGCCCCAGCGTTCCCCTGTCTGTGACAGCACAGCCATGGCAGCCCCAACATTCCATCCCTGGACATGCTCCATGCAAAGGTTCCAGTCAACAGAACCGACTGGCCACTGAGCACCCCCAGCCTGGGCTGATGTGGATTCCTCTGCACGCAGCTCAGCGAAGGTCCCCTTAGCCGCCTTCACTGTGCCACAGACAAGTGTCAGACACGGTTCCAGAGCCCTGCCCAGAGCTGCCAGGAGGAGTTGATTAAAACAAGAACACAAAAAAGTCCAACAAAAGAATCCCCCCAAACCAAACCAATCCATACAAACAAACAAATCCAACAACCAAAACAAAACCAAAAGCCACTAGAGAAGGAGATCACCTCCCCAACAGACCTGTTCCATCCTTCAGTTGGTACACCTGCACACACACAGGACCCGAGAGTTCAAAAAAAAGTGGATTCCTTGAGTACATTTGCAGGAAAAGCAGGTGAAAGACAGGCTCACAGTTAGGACTCTTCTCAGCGGAGCCAAAAAGGCCCCTTTGGCAACCGCAGGGATCTTGGAAATGGCAAGTGCCACACCCTCATCACATGGGGGAGAAAAGGGCTCTGTGGTGCCCACCATGGCATGCAAACCCTGCTCCCTGGGCACTTGACACTTAGGATTCTTACAGAGCAATCCAGTAGGGCCTTCTAGGTATCGAGCCCCAGGCTTTGTGAGCCCAGGCAGAGGCAGGCAGGACGCAAAGCTGGCAGCAAAGGAAGGGGCCAGCGAGGTGGGGCAGCCGGGGGTTGACGACAGCCTGCAGGGACAGAGGCACAGGGCATGGACACCGTAGGACAGCCTGGGCTGCAGAGGGCACAGGGATGGGCAGCAGCTGAAAGGCCCTGCCAGAGCCACCTCCTGAAGCACTTTGGCCATGGCTGCTGGGCCTGGGCCCTTGGCCAGCAGGGGACAAGTGAGCCTTGCTGTGCTGAGGTTTGCTTAGCATCAGAGACACCTTTCCCTTGTTTGTCTGCACCTGTCATCGCTTCCACCAGTGTTCTGCTCTAACTGGAACCTGGGGACACTTTCTCCGATGTGTCCCTCAGTGGCACCCATTACAGCTTCTAGAATCTTTGGACATTAAATATCACTTTGAGTTCTTGACAAGATTTTTGAGCACACTCTCAGGGACTGAGTCTGATATAAACAACATCAAAGCCCTGAGAGGGTCATTAAAGTCATTCAGCTGTGTCTGTGCTGCTGAGCTGGGCTGGGCTGGGCTCCTGGCTCAGAGGGTGATCCTGCCAATCAAGAAGATCTACAAAATGACATTTCTACTGAGGAGCAGCTCCCGTGTGCAGCCCAGCAGGGCTGGGGCACTGCCTGTGGCCACCGCGGCTACAGCACAGGGGCACAGAGAGCTTCAATCTGTCAGGGCTGGGAAGATGCTCAGAGGTGACTGGGGCGGAATCACTCCCAGCCTTTGACACAGGAAGCCTCTGGCTGCAGGACAATGCAGCTGCAGCTCCTGGAGTCATCTCCTAAAGCTGGAACATTTCACGGACGATGCATTCTCTAAGTACAACTCAGAGTATCTCTGGTACAGAGGATGACAAGCTGGGAGCTTGTCACGATCTGCCAGTACAGGCGGGGATCATGATGGTTCGTACTCACAGCAGAGCACTTTTATTTGGTGCTAAGCACACAGTTATGTGCTATAGATGGCAGAGTTTTTAAGGAAACAAAGTCAAGAGATAGAGAGAAAGAGGGGAAAAGAGGGGAAGGGAAATAGCTACCAAGGGATGAGACACCATCCTTGTGGTCATAGACGGGTGTGCTCGGGGCCTTCTGCCAATGGACGGGTCTTCCCTCTGTGGGGAGATCTCAAGGGGCTTCTTCAAGGAGTCACCTTCTTAAAGTCTTTCCTCAAAGCGAATGGCTTCTGGCCATGAGGTAGGGATTTTTACGGACCACTGTGTGTCCAGAGATGCAGGCACCCACATGTCTGGGCCGGCACTTATGACGGCACAGCACAGCACGGCACAGTGCACCTGTGACAGCCACCTGCCACGCGTCTACCTCGGCCGGGTCAGAGCTCCTGCTCAAAGCCGACCAGGTCAGGAGCACGTGGGGTACACGGGCATCTTCTTGCGACGGTCATGAGGAAAATGAGGGAACCTTTGGACCGTCTCTTACACCACCCCGTGACTCACAATCTTTGTCGAGAGAGCTCCTTTGTAGTGTTGTTGCTGCGGTGTCTTCAGTTGCGAAGTGTAGAAGAATGGCTTAGAGAGAAAGGCCATATTCCCATGCGAGAACTAGCTGACAGGGCTTTGGGAAAATACTGACACAGTGGGTATTTTGAAGGACAGCTTTTCCTTGAGCAATAGATATGGAACCACGTTTGCAATAACAGGATACTTCCGTTAAGATAGTATGCAGAACCTCCGCAGCTAAAGGATCACAAGAATGAGGAACTGGGTGGGACTGACCTTTGCTGCGGTAGCCAGTGATGAGCTTGCTTTTGCACTATGTAAGAGCTTAATTATTGATGATATAAATGTAACTAAGAGCATGCAATAAATTGTGACTTGCTGATCATTCACACTGAGTGCTGCATTTCTCCCGCCAACTCCGACAGCGAAGTCTTCAGGACTCATCCAGGTTAGTAGCATATTCCGAAAAACGGGGACAGAAAGTCAGCCAAAGAAAAAAGTAGGAAAGGGAAAGGGAAAGGGAAAGGGAAAGGGAAAGGGAAAGAACAAGTTCAATCTTTCAAAGTAATTTCAATTTAAGTAAGTATTTTCAATTTAAAACACAAGTAAAATTATTAATCAGTAATTTCAATTTGAAACACTAATTTAAGTAATTTCAATTTAAAACACAAGTAAAATAATTATTCAGTAAATGGAACACAATTTAAAATAATGAATAAGCAATTTCAGTACAAAACACAAGTAAGGTAATTAAAAAACAAGTCAATACCAGTACATCATTTCAACACAATTTAAAATAATTAAGAAGTATTTTAAGTAGATACTTAATAAAATATAATAATTTCTCAGTAATTGGAGTTTGAAAACACAAGTCGTCAATATAACACCTTATTTTAAATACTCATGTGTTTTTCATCTTGCATCAATAACCTTGGGGACGTCATCAGTGACTGACTTGTGTATATTCATTATGGATGTCAAGTGTGTTAACTGCTTCATCATTCTCCAATTCATGTTGTACAGGATTGCTGATATAAGCAAAACCAATCAAAACCAAAATCAAAAGGACAGTGATGGGATGACACAATTTGTTCAGGACACCTGTGGCAGTAGGTGACCACCCAAAGAGGGTATCCCACCACTTGAGTTCAGCATCTTTCTTTACTCTTTCCAAAACATGATGTAGTTCCTTTACATGGTGATGAAGAGTTATCAGAGTTTTGGTCTGTTTTTCTTAATCCTTTCCAAAATTTCAATTAAATCCTGGGGAAGCAGCAATTGCTTTACCAGAGCGAGGTTCATTCCAACGGGAGTAGGCAATAAATGGTGGATTCATGTGTAATTGGACTGCAAAAGGCGGCAAGACGTAACTGGGACTACATAAGGAAATCACATCCTACAATTCTAGTAAAGTTACAAATGCAAACATTCGAATGATTTTTAGTATGCACTACCAAATTTTCTATGATAACAGGTTGCCAGCAGTTCTTAAGCATACACAACCATTGCCTATATAATTCAGCACCGTTTCAGGAATCTCGCTTGGAAGTATTTCAAAGTTACAAACATTTGGCTCTGTGTCCAAACAAATATCTTGAGCTCTAATTGCGTTACTTTCACAGATAAACCCTTGTTGTTCCCGGACAGTACAAGTTTCCAAATTCACAGTTTCCCACTTCTCACCAATTTGACGGGCCCATTCTCTATGCTTAAAAGGATAGAGAATAGCTCCATCACGATTCAGCCCGAATGCAATGATGGCGAATATGGAATGCACTGAAGCATTATGTATCATCAGCACAAAGGCTCTGGCTGTGTTTGTGCTGGGGTCATAGCTAAAATGTACCAAGTTCCACCAGGATTGGAATTCTCCTTCAAAGTCAGTGGCACTATCCCAAATTCTTTGCCGAATTTCAGTAGGAAAAGTGCCTTCCTCGCCTTCTCTGATAATTGAGGCAGCAACAAACCGCACCCACAGCTGAGCCTGGATACAGCTGAGACCTAAAGAGATGTTATTTTGTGCAGCACCGAGTTCATCAGTTATCGGTTTGCGGTCATTTGCATTTACCTTTTCCCAATTTGCCAAAATGTTTGATAGGAACCATTGTTGGGTTCCCAAAGCTGTCAAAGATGACTGCAGTGGTTGCTGTAATTTGGTGACATCTCCAGACGTAGTAGCCAATTTATTCCTCAGTACTTCTGAATCAATGCTACTGAAAATTCCCAATCCTGCTCCCACAACGCCGATTATGTCTCTTGTCATTCGTTTGTTAAAAGGGTTCAGGATAAGCGGTGGTGGAGTAGCAGGTGTCACAATAGTCACATCAAATTCCCCCCAGTATTTTGTATTGTTTTTACCACACATGATTTTATGGGAAAACTGTACAGCAATGAAATGGAGCCAACAATTCTGATTTTAAATTTTACAAAGTACAACACGGCCGTGAGGTCTTGTGCCATAACTGTGTACAAGTTTGATGAGGGATTCAGCAATGAATTTATGTGTTATTGTAACCATGAAGCTTTGTCATTTCAATCTTGTTGGTTTAGTTCAAGTAAAATTATACCAACAGTCAGGAAGTATCAGCAGTGTTATCATGGGTTATCTGGTTCTTCATGTCCCTCGGTGCTCTTCTGTGAAAAGTAAACGCAACAGAGTCTGCCATGAAGAGGCAGGAAATTAAAATGATGAAACTATCTAGCATGTGTGAAGCTACCCACCGCATGGCAAAATTCTCTTACCTTGCGATAGTTCAAATTTCTTGCCACCTCTCTCTTTTGCCATACTGGAATTCGGTTAACTTCCCAATCATTTTGCTGCCAAAAAGGAAGCCACTCTGTACATCCCTGAAACACAGCATAAGAGTCAGTGTAGATGCAAACAAGAGAGGTATTGTGTACCTCACACTGGAAAACACTCCAGGCAGCCATCAGTTCCCCAACGTGAGCACTGCCTTCTCCCTCAGTAATGATTCATTCATCAGAAGTGTGGAGGGCTACTGCTCTGTGTTTCCACACCTTTCCCTCTGGTTTGGCAGAAGCATCAGTGAACCAAGAATTTGCTGATTGTTCAGAGGAGAAAGGAGGGGCTACTTTAATTGCCAAGGCAGCTTTGTCTTGGCTGCTCCCCAAGCTCTCAGTTTCTTGTATAGCCCAATGTTTTATAGCAACTTCTGTTATTGAGAAGATGTTACAATAATGTTCAATCTGGGCATACCACTTCCTAGCTGAGGATCTATGGGCCACCGCGTCAGGCAGGGGAGCCCCAGTAGTGACCACTACGATCACTTTGAAAGGACCTCTTAATGTAATTGGTCGTTGCCCTACAATTTTCTCCACTTCTATGAGAGCTAAGCTAACCGCAAACAGTCATTTAACCCAGATAGCGTATCTTTATTCAGCATCTTGAAAGCCACGGAACTACAAACAAATAACAGGCCTTGTAGGACCATCAGGGCCTTGTTGCCATATGTGAACTGACAACCCCGAGATGGGGAATCCCCACTCTACCTGGAAAGGGTCTGTGGGGTGAACAGGGCCCAGGGCTTGATGAGCTGTTGCTTCAAAAATCAGCACTTGCAGTGCTTCCTCCTGAGAAAGAGTCCAATCCCATTTCACCCCTTCCCTCAGCAAGTCATAAAGAGGCCTGGCAATTATTGAAAAGTCTGGAATGTGCTTTCTCCAGAACACTAATAATGTCCACATTTTATGGCTCTTGGCAGGACAACGCGAAGGTGAACCTGGTGTCTGCTGAGAAGGGGTTGTATTCGGAGAAAAGGGAATGGGGCCCAGAGTCGGTGGAACCATTTTTGGCACATTGCTCTGCTTCTTTCAGTGAGTCCAGATGTTCTAAAGTTTTAGTGTGTTCCTCTCTTAGAGCACTTTCTAACAACTGTTTCTCATTTTGCAACAAAGAGCACTCATGTTTTCAACAAAGATACTTGTTCCTTTCTTCATTTAGTTGTTCTGGCAAAATTTGAACTCATTTTTGTAGAGAATTTATAATTGTAGTCTCCTCATTTGTTTGCTTGAAGTGATTTTCTAGAGCTGCCCTAAGACAGGCTCCCAAAACAGAACAGAGTACAGTTTTATTTTTGTACAGTTTGAATTTTGACTCCCTTTGCAGAGAACATATTCCATCAATCACATTTTCTAAATTATACCAATTATTTGGTGCCCACTCTTCTCCTCCCTGAGAGGGTCTGGCACTATATATAGCTAATAGAGCAAAAAATGCAGCTTTATTTGTTGCACTGCAATTTTCACTCATTTTATGAAGGGGCAAGTAAAAACCACTGCAGGGAGGTATATCACTTAAGTTACACACACGCGCGCACACACACACACACACACACACACACACACACACACACACAACTTTTCTCTGTGTTCCCTTTCACTTCCCTGTGTGGGTGAAGAGACCGAAGCTGCTTGGGAGGCACTAGCTTCAGTACAAATCCCTGGTTGTCTCTTTGCTACACCAAGCAGTCAAAAAAACCACAATAAAAACCAACAAAAGAGTCCTGTCTTCCACACCAAGAGATCCTAGAGTGAAATTCTACAGACAGAGCCCTCAAACAAGTGTGGGGGTGCTCTCCACCTAGGCCTGTGCAGTTTGCAGGAAATCTGAACTTGCCCCCCTTGCTTTCTGGACAAGCTCACTCCTTTTGAGGTGACCAGCTAGGTGCGGCTGGAGCAAGATGTCCTTCCCCTATTACAGACTACACACAACCTTGCAGCCCTTCTGTCTGTCATAATCCAGTCCGTGATGCCAATTTAATGTCACGATCCGCCAATCCAGGCGGGGATCGTGATGCTTTGTTTTGATCTTGAGGTGCAAGACACGGAGCAGGGGGACAGCAGTATGCTTCAATACAGCACTTTATTTGATGCTAACAATTCAGTTGTGCGACAGAGAGGAGAGTTTAAGGAAACAAAAGGGGAAAAGAGGGGAAGGGAAATAGCTACCAAGGGATGGGACGGAGTCCTCGTGGTCTTCGGCCAATAGACGTGTCTTCCTTACGTGGGGAGATCTCAAGAGGCTTCTCCAAAGAGTCACCGTTTTACAGTCTTTTCTCAAAGTGAGCGATGTCTGGCCAAGAGGTGGGGAGATTTATGGACCGTTGTGTGCTCACAGAAGCAGGTGCCAATCTGGCTGGGCTAGTGTGGCCTCGAAGAGCAGTGCACCATGACGGCACAGCACAGCACAGCTGCAAACAGTTATTTGGTAAACCTCTACCTCGGCCAGGCCAGAACTGTTCAAAGGCAACCAGGCCAGAAAACTCCTGTCTGGAGCGAGTGGGGTTCACCGGGGTCTTCTTGTGATGGTCGTGAGGCAAATGAGGGAAACTTCGGACCGTCTCTTCCAGATGACAGGAGATGAATTCCCAGAAGTGGCTGTAACGGCCATCTATGGGGTTGGGAGCACTTTGGAGTCTGGGGATGCTTTTGGGGTGTGCCAATTGGGTGCTGCGGGGGCACTTAGAGATCCTGGGAGGTCTGGGGGACACATACGTGACATGTGGTGGGTGGACACTGGGGTTCTGTGAAGCCCAGGGCATGACGGGCGTTGTTGTCCCAGCTCCAACGGGGCTCAACTGGGCCGTGGGGCATGACGGGAGCCACAGGCAAAAACAGAAAAGATGGCGCCGACACCAGGCACCGCCCCCAAAGTGCCAAGACCCAGCACTGATTGGTTGTGTGCAGTGATGGGCGGGAGTCTTGGCAAATGGGAGGCACCAGAGGCAGGAGCCCACTCCATCCCCAGTACAGCCCCGTACAAACCCAGTGCCCCTCCAGGTCATCCCAGTACACCCCAGTCCCACCCAATACACCTGGCTTAGTTCCCAGTCCATTCCAGTTCCTCCCCGTATTATCCACAGTAGGCGTCAGTGTCCCCCAGCCATCCCCACAGTGCGCCCTGTGTCCCTAGTTTGTCCCAGTACTTCCAAGTATCAATCCCAGTATGTCCCAGTAGTTTTCAGTGCAACCCCACAGTCCATCCCAGTCCACCCAGATTCCCCCTCAGCATTCCCCATGTTCCCACGTTGACCCACTCCTCCCCAGTATCACTCCCAGTATGTCCCAGCGTTTCCCACAGTGCTCCCAGTGTTCCCCAGTATGTCCCAGTTCTCCCAAATGTTTCCAAGGAAACCTGAACTCCTCACGGTTGCCGTGGCACACAAACCCAGCCGTGGGATCAGTGCAGTGTCCATGGCCCTGTACAGCCCCTGGCAGTGGCCCAGTGCAGGATGCGATGATGATCCACCCGCAGAGCTGGCCCAGGGCAGCTCTGCAGTGCTTTTGGTGGCACCTTGGGCAGGCACACTCCTGAGGACTATGTCTGTTTGCAGTGGAGAAAATTAGGAGTTTTAGATTGTTTAAAAAAATTAAAAAGGGAAAACATCTCTTTGCCTGAGCGCAGCCAGTTCTCCAAGCAAAGCAGGTTCCAGATGAGGGAGGACAGACGGGATGGGGTTGGGCAAAGTGGAGCAAGGTTGTCCACACTGGGTCAGACCTCAAGGAAAAGCTTCTCTGAGCAGGCCAGACCTGCCGAGGAGAGATCCTGGATCAATATCAACCACACAATGCTCTAATCACCTCTGCTCTAAAATCAGCAGTAATAAAATCCACCCTTTAAAACTCCAATGGATATTTCTCCATAACTGCAGCAGAAAACCTTCCTCATGAACTGCACCAGACCAGAGGGAAATCAAGGCAGAGCCGTGGTTTGTCAGGACTTGCTTGATCCCAGTGAGCCCCGTGGTGCATTTGGTGCTGAGTCCTTGAACCTCAGGGCCTAGGAGGAGATTGCACAAACCCTTTGAGGAGTCCAATTCAGAAGAACCTTTCAGCTGCTGCCCATGCCTGTGCCTTGGGCTGGCCCAGACTCCTTCTGGGGGATGTGTTGCACCTCAGCCCTGCTCTGGGAGAGAAATTCCTTCTCCTTGTTTCCAGTCTGGGCCTCCACAGCTGCCCTTGGTATTAATTGTTTCTTTCTCTGGATATTCTCTGTCAAAAGAGCCATCATCTCTGAAACTGCCCATCAATCCCTCCCAGGGCTCTCCTCTGCTGTCCTCAGTCTCCAGCCCACTGAGCACAGAACTCCTTTCTCCACTCCTTTGACCACTATCAAATGGTCATGTGCTTGAGGCCATGGGCACCTGGACAAGAAGGACAGTTCTTTTCCATAGAAAGGAACGTAGGGAGCCCCAGTGTTTCAAAGGCAGGGAAGAGTCGGCCCTCAGGAAGCCAAGGTAACCTACATAGTCCTGGCAGCTTTTGTCTGGGAGCTATCCTTGTATATATCCAGAATTTCAGAGGCAGTATCCCAATCTTGGCCGCCAATGCCTGTGCTTGAAAGATGTTTTATTCTCCATGGAAAGAAAAGGCTCAGGGGCTGCCCCCGGGGTGCGCGGGGCTTGGCACAGGGCTGAGAAGGCAACGGAAAAACTGAAAAACTGAAAAACGGAAAAACGGAAAAACGGCCATGGGGACAAACGGCCCCAGGGCTTCAGTTGCAGTTGCAGCAGCAGCAGCAGCAGCAGCAGCAGCAGCAGCAGCAGCAGCAGCAGCAGCAGCGGCGGCAGAAGCAGCAGCGAATCAAGCGACTTTGTCGACCCTCTGGATCTCCTCTCCCTCTCCCGCAGTCCCACAGCCTCTCTCAGTCTCCGTTTCCCGGTGTCTCCCTCCTCTCCCAGTCTCCCTCTCCCCGTTCCGAGCCGGCTCATGCCCCCAGCCCGCCCTCGGCCCCGGGCGGGGCTTCCCCGTCCCCGTCCCCGACCCCGTCCCCGGCCGTCCTGCCGCGGTATCTCCTCCGCCCGGCTCTGGCTGTACTGGCAGTGGCGCTGCTGGGCGGGGATCAGTGCCTGGTGCGGCATCGCCTCCCTTTGGCTCCGCCTGTCCCGGCCCCGGCCCCGGCCCCGGCCCCGGCCCCGGCCCCGGCCCCGGCCCCGGCCCCGGCCCCGGCCCCGGCCCCGGCCCCGGCCCCGGCCGCAACGTGGGCTCCGACCTCGGCCTCAACGCGGGGTCCGGCCCCGACCCCGGGCCCGGCCGCAGCCCCAGCCCCAACGTGGATCCCGGTCCCGGTCCCGGTCCCGGCGCCGGCTGCTCCCGGAGCCCGCAGAGCGCACACAGGGCGCGGCCGCTCCCGCCGCCTCCGTTGGGGCTTCCCCGGCCCGAGCTCCGCCGCTCGGCAGCGCGGCCGCTGGCCCCGAGCCGCCGCTGTCGCGTTCCAAAGAGCGAACGCCAGGGGCTGCCCGGCCCGGGACGGCTGAGGGGCGCTCGGGGCCCGTGTCTGGCCCCGGGCCGAGCGCTGACAGCCGCGTCTCGCCGGCAGGGAAGGTGGAGCACGGCATTAAGGAGCGCTACCAGCTCGGTTTGCTGCAGGGGCGCGGCGGCTTCGGCAGCGTCTGGGCGGCGACGCGGCTCTCGGACGGCGCCCCGGTGAGTGGAGGGGCCGGCGGCGGGCGGAGGAGGAGGGGAAGAGCAGGAGGAGGAGGAGGAGGATGGGGCTCGGCAGGGCGGGCGGCGAGCTAAGCCCTCTGCTCCCCTTGGCTTGCAGGTGGCCATCAAAAGGGTGCCACGGAACCGCGTCCGACACTGGGGTTAGCTGGTGAGTGAGCGGGGGTCAGCGGGAGAAGCCGGGGCGTGCTGGGTGGGCATGAGCCGAGGCCCAGCAGGGTGGACAGCGCGTGTGGGGCCAGCAGAGCATCCCGGGCTGGGTGAGGGCTTCCCGAGCCTTGGCACGGCATCAGCCCCGCTGACGGCATCGTGGTCCTCCTGCAGCCCGACGGCACCAGCGCACCAATGGAGATCGTGCTCCTGGACAAGGTGTCCACTGGCTTCCCTGGTGTTGTCCAGCTGCTGGAGTGGCTTGAGCTCCCCAGTGACATCCTGATGGTGCTGGAGCGCCCGGAGCGGTGTCAGGACCTCCGTCATTTCATTCGGGCACGGGGGTTCCTGTCCGAGGAGGTGGCGCGGCAGCTGTTCCGCCAGGTGCTGGAGGCCGTGCAGCACTGCATCAGCTGCGGAGTCCTGCACAGGGACGTCAAACCGGAGAACATCCTCGTTGACCTGGCCAGCGGGCAGGCAAAACTGATTGATTTTGGCTGTGGCACCTACCTGCAGGACACAGCCTACACTCACTTTGCAGGTGAGCCCACACAGCGCCGTCTTCCCGCTCCCAGCATCTCCTGGCCCAACAGCTCAGAGCCCAGCCTGGCTGTGGGAGCGCGGACTCTCCTTTTTGCTGCCAGTCATGGCACTGAATCTTCAGCTGAGTTGCTTTCCACTGGGGGCGGCTGGGGGGACAGCTTCCAGCCCTGCTGGCAGCCTTTGCCAGCCACTGTGCCCAGGACTGGGGCTGGGGCAGCCAGCCTGACAAAAACACCCATGGGTGGGGGTAGTAGGGGAGCAGGGGAGGGGCAGAACCTGCGCACCCGCTGTTTTGGTGTGCAGGTGAGAAAGGGCTTGCACTACTGTGCTCACCTTGTTTGCCTTGGCCTCATAATTGTTTTTTGGGGCAATGCAGGCAGGGAGGATGGAGACATGGATTTCCCCACCACTGAGTGGGTTTTTCCTTGTCATGCTCAGGCCTTGCTAGGGCTTCTGCTGCCCTCTTGCAGCACCAGTGGCTCCTTTTCCAAGCCCAAGTTTGTACACAAGTCCCAGGTGCTGGCCAGAGGCAAGGGGTCACACCATGTGCCATTGGTGCAGCCCTAGCATGGCCAAGGATTCTGGGGCCAGGCTCTGGGAGCAGCAGCATTCCCCTGATGAACTCCATCTCTGTCCCATAGGAACACGGTCCTACAGCCCCCCGGAATGGACCCGCTTTGGCTGGTACTATGGCAAGCCAGCTACCATCTGGTCCCTGGGCATCCTGCTGCACCAGATGGTCTGTGGGAAGCACCCTTTCAGGAGGGGCCGGAACATCAGCTGGAACCATCAGCTCTCACTGCCACAACGGCTCTCTCAAGGTGAATCCTCATCTCTGGGCACGGGGGGAATGGGAGGCAGTGCTGGGAGACAGCAGTGGGCTCGTGAGCATCCCGCTCTGGCAGCTGCTGAGCACGTGGCACAGGTCCTGCTCTCGTGCTCTCCTCCAAAACAAAGAACTGATGGGAGGCTTTAGGCCCAGCTCTGAGCACACGCAGCATGGCTTGGGCATGGGAATAATGGGGCAAAGCAGACTGCAGCCTCCTCCAAGTGACCGGTGGTTTCTGCTTTCTCTCTCCAGACTGCCAAGATCTGATCAAAAGGTGTTTATCCATGCTCGACATAGAAAGGCCCTCATTAGAAGACCTGCTTTGTGACCCTTGGATGCAGCAAATTCACCTGACGTAGAAGAAGGGAGAGAGCCACAGGCGCACTTTGATGCAGGGCTCTGGTAAGTTCCAGCTCCACACAGGCCTTGGCAATCAGAAGCAAAGAAGCCCAGACTTTTTTGTCCTGCCTGTGCCACTGCACCCAGGTCATCAGATGGGAACACCCAGCCCTTGGGCTGGAGCTGAGCTGCTCTCTGCCCAGCACTGGTGGCCACCATCTGAGCTGGTTTGGCTTGTCCTGGTTCACTGACAGCTGGGGCCCTGGGCAGAACACTGAGAGCCTGGTCTCCCCCCCAGGGAAGGAGAAGGAGCCCCTGGAGAAGCTGTAGCAGGTGGGGCTGCTGCTGCTGGGGACAGCGAGGATGACATCAAGGATGACAACCTCTTCCTCCACCTGGCCACTGGCAAGCTGAAGATGACAGACTTGGATTCTGGCACCTTCTTCAAAGCCAGGCTCCACACAGCAAATTTACAGATGAGTCCAGACCCAGGGGGATGCTCCCAGATTTGGGCATTGCACAGCCTGCCCAGGAAACAAAGGTTCCCCCTTTGCTGGGGAGGATAAAATTGATTCTTCTGTCGTCTGCCAAGCTGCCTTTTGGCAGGACTGGGGGATGGGCTGGGGTGGGTACGAAATGGGAGTTGGCTCCTGGCCCTGCCAACAGCCCCCAGCACCCACCGTGCCCCAGCTGGGGCTGGGGCAGCCAGCTTGACACAAACAAAGCCCCGTGGTGGGAGCAGAGGTGGGGCTCCAGAATTGTGCTTGGCTGCTTTGCTTTGCAGGCAAGGAAGGGCTTGGGCTGCTCCACTGCCCTTGCTTGCTTTGGGATCACCATAACTTTTGCGGCAGCGCAGGGGGAAAGGGAGAAAGCACGGGCTTCTCTCAGCCATGGGTGGCTTTTTCCCTGGCATGTAGGGTTGGGCCTTCCTCAAGCCCTTGATAGAGATAAGATTTTTTACCATTTCTCTTTTCCCCCCCTTTGCACTGTAAGCTATTTTCATTAATTTGTTGTTTGTTTCTCTAAAGGAAGTGTTCCAGGTGGGGTCCAGTGTGGATCAGGAGGTGCTTGGGACCAGCTGCGGTGTGGACGGGCCGTGCGCTTGGAGAAGGCTGAGGACATCGTTTGGGACCAGCTTTTCTGCCAGCAGCGATGGCATGAGGTGAGTCCCCGTCTTCTTTGCATGGTGGGATAAGAGCTTTTGGGAAATGGCAGCAAACACCGGAGCATCCTGCTGTGGCAGCTGCTGAGGAGGAGGATGTGCCATGGCTGGCTGCAGGCTGGGCACATGTCCTGCCCTCCTGCTCTGCTGCCCAATGAGGGGCAGCAATGATGGGCAGCTTTGGGCACTGCTCTGGGCATGGCCAGCGTGGCCTGGGCACCGTGGGAGCTGGGACAAGGGTGAGCCTTCAGGAGCCTTCAGCTGACGGGCAATTTCTGGTTTCTCTCCTTGCAGCCGGGCCCTGTGGATGCTGAGGCTGCTCTGGGCTCTGCCAGGGCTCTGCTGCAGCTCAGCACCGGGCC
This sequence comes from Cinclus cinclus, assembly GCF_963662255.1. Lineage (NCBI taxonomy): Eukaryota > Metazoa > Chordata > Aves > Passeriformes > Cinclidae > Cinclus > Cinclus cinclus. The sequence goes on from NC_085078.1 coordinate 1,514,630, forward strand.
CGAATCAGCCAAAGGAGAAATGGTGTGACCTGCAGCAGAGACTTGCTTGAGCATTTTGGCAACGCAGCTCAAGTTTGCAGAGTGTACACCTCCAAGGGAAAACAAAGTAAACTTGTTCAATACCTTCTGAAATGAAATCAATCTGGAATGACCCCAAATGACATTTTCAGCTTGCACAAGCTGTAGCTCAGCCCTCCTCTGAACAGTTCTCTCCCCCACCTGCCTTTTACTTCACAACTGCTCCCTCCTTTCCCCCACTGAGTTCCCAGCCCATCACAGTGTCCATCACGTTGTTGCCTTCCTTGATGCCCCTCACCACGAGGAACACTGATCCCCAGGCTTAGGATCTCATGCTGTCACTGGCTGAAGAGCAGCAATGTCTCAGAGGTCCAGTGAGATTTTAGTGTCATTCAGAGCTGCTCTCCAGCCCTCAGTTCTCCTCACTGCTGAGTTCCCACTCCCTTTTCCTCGTCCTTCCAGCAGGATGAACTCTGTGAATCCCCCTGAGCTTCCCCACTCTTCCCAGCCCACCCATGCACCTCAGTTAGGCTGAAGCTGAAGCTTCTTTGTCTCCTCTGGCACAGCAGTGCAGTTCCCTGTGCAGGGAGCCCCAGCCCCAGAGCACAGCACACAGCAGTGCTGGGCTGGACCAGCTCCCCTCCACCCCTGCCTTGGCTGTCTGTGGCAACTGAATGCTCCCTGTTTGGAGCTGTCATTGCAGGATGGCCCCAGGGCAGAGCCCAGCCGGGCTCCCACTGCATCCCCTGAAGCTTGGGGCAGACACTGGGCCCTGGGCTGAGGTTCGTGGGGAGCACCCAGAGCTGTGGCTTGCAGTCAGTGTTTGCAAGCCTTGTGTTCTCATCTCCTGCAGCCTGTGGGGAAAACAACCTGTGCTGCCAGGCCAGCACTGCCCCTCTGGGCAGGGACAAGGCTGAAGGGCTTTCCCATTTCAGAGCAGCCAGCATTGAGCCTTGGCAGGGCCTGGTAGGGCTGGAGCCAGGTTTGTCTCCTGTCCAGGACTCACTGCTCACCCACCCCCACTGTGCTCACTTACCCATGGACAGAAGGGTCTGTCTATGCCAGGGGTTCTGGGATGTCTCTGTACCCATGGACTGAAGGGTCTCTCTGTGCCAGGGTTTCCATGATGTCTTTGTACCCATGGGTGTAGAATGAACACAGAGACTGAAAAGTGTCAGTCACGTTGCTTTCACACTCCTTCTTTTCTGTACAAGACACATCCATGTACTCCACCATGTATGGCTATATTAAAAGGGTTGGAAAGGATAGAGATTTCCCACCGAGCTCTAACTTTGGCATAACTCACCTTGGAAGCCAGTGGCCGGGGGATTTTTTTCACAACTCTGTGAGTAGGTGTCCAGGAGCTGAAGGGAGCAGCATTTAGAAGCAATTTCATGCCGGATTTCTATGCAGGAAGTGGAGTTGACAACCATCTGCATCTCTGCAGCTGTGCTGGGACTCTCTTCCCACCACCTCTGCTCACAGGCACTGCCCCTGCAGGGACAGAAAAGGGTGAGGAAGACCTGTCTTGGTCACACAGGGCAGAGCAGGACGCTTTATTGTACCTCAATGCACAGTGATCATGCCTCTTTACTGTCTGCTTAACACAAACACAGTACCTGCTGATGTAGCAATACTGTGACTAAAGGCATCCCTCTATGGAAAATATTATCAAAAGTTAAGAAAAGTAGAACACACCAAATAGAGTAACAAAAAAGACACTTGGCACAAAGCAGTCTGGGCAGTCTGTAATGAGTTCCATTCTTAAGTTTATACAGACAACAAACAGGCACTTTATTAATAGTTTCTGGAAAGCACAGAGTTGTTATATTTCTCAGGGCATCCTCAAGCTCAGGCTGTAGAGAAGGGGGGTGCAGTTTTGGAGGCACCACCAAGTAGAGAACTGACAGTGCCAGACCCAGGGATGGGCACCAGGGTGGCACAGGTGACCTTTAGGTTTTGCAGGGCCCAGGCACAGGGGCTGTGCCAGAGCCAGGGCTGAGGTCACACTCTGTGGGCTGAGGCAGATCCCCAGCCAGAAATCCCCCCCTGACCCAGCAGCTCTCCAGTGTGGCCACCAGGCCAGCTTGCCAAGGGAGGCTTGTGGCCATGCCCTGCAGGGAGCTGCTGCTGCCAATGTGCCTTTGGTGTCTCGGGCTCTCCCTGGCACAGGTCCCACCACGGCACTCTGCTCTCGTGCCCAAGCACAAAAAATTCTGTTTAAACAGAAATATGATTAAGAAAATATTATTCTTCCACATCCAGACCACGCTCCTGAGGAGCCTCCAACCTTTGCTCAGCCTGGCCACACACTCACCCACTGAAATTGCCCACAGCTGGGCTTCACTCCCTTTCCAAAACACCAAACATCTTGGGGGAGAGCTGAGAGGAATCATGTAAATGTGGGGGACCTCATCGTGGAGCTACCAGTCCCCAGCCTGACTTGCTTGGCTTTAGGATTGGTCTTTTTGTGTCACTGGGTGCAGGGAACGCACAGGGGCAGCAGAGGACAGCCAGACCCTTCCTTGTCCACTGGACATGTGAAAATCCTTATCCCCACTCCCGTCTCTGCAGGCACTGCTGACCTAGTCATCCACAGAGGCAGTCAGGCATTTCTGTCACACAACACCCACCAGCTTTTCAGCCATACAGGGCTGGGGACTAAAAGGACTTATTAGAGATGCACTGAGGGCTGCTGGGCTGGAGTGGGAGGCAGGAGAAAAGAAGAGGGTCCGTGAGAAGACCTACGGGGAGCAATGGGGTGCAGGAGCTGCTGTGCTCCTGCCCAGAAGCACTGGGGTCCTGGCCAAGAGGCACAGCTGGGGCAGGGGCTGCATTCTAGGTCATCCAGGGTGGTCCTGGGGTGACAGGGATCAGAAGGCAACAGGGGCCCTGGAGAAAAGGGTTCCCTGGGAAAATTCCATGGGGCAGGGGTGTTGTCTAGGGTATCAGTAGGGGTGCACTGGGCTGTGCTAGGACAGACTGGGATTGCCTGGAGTATGGTGACCATGTGCAGATAGGGTCTGAAGCCGGCAGAATTCATGATGCCCACAAGCAGGGTTTTCAAGATCTCAGCATTCTCTTAATCGGTCTCCAGAAGCACCAGGAGACCTTGCAGGTCCCTGGGATGTCCCTAGTGCCAGCAAGGGGCGAGAGGACCAAAACTGCCCCGCAATTCCTATAGAGGATGCCCTCCAATCCCCACACCCCACTCACCTCCCAGAGATCATTTTCCATCCCTTGCAGAAGTGCCTGGAAAGGGTAACAAAGGTTTGATGTGGACTGGGCCTTGTGGGACTGTGGGGAACACAGGTGCAGGGATCAGGGTGGAGGGGGAGACAATGGGATGGGAATTGAGGGCCTCCAAGGATGATCAAAGACACTGAAGTGGGGTGACCTGAAGAGCCCAAAGGACTGGGCTGAGGGTAGGGAAGGGGCCCTGTTGGATGCCGGGGAGAGGAAAGGAATTCCAAAGGAATTCCACTGTAGGGACACAGGATTGCAAGGAAGTGGCTTGATGGAGACAGAAAAAACAGCATGGATGAGGGGAAAACCAACAGGACTGGAAGATGGTTTGGGAGTAGGCAAGGAGTCCAGGAATGGCATCAGGAGAGCCCTGCGTGGCCAGGGAGAAAGGCAAAGCAGTGAGGGGGAAAAGGGAGGAAATGGAATTGGGAATGATCAGTGGGAGGGCATTAGAGCAATACAACAAAGAGGAAAACGTGGTGAGGAGATGTCTGAGAGGGCCAAAAGGATGGGATGGGAGGCTACAGGGCAAGATCATGATATCAGGCCTCACCTTGGCCTGTAGTGAGGGACACAACAGGATAGAGAAGAGCAGGGTCACACTGAGCACCGTCACCTTCATCTTCCTCTTGCACTTGGCAGCGCTCCCTGAGGCTGCACCAGGGCAGGAGCACCTTCATCCCTGCCGGGGCTCCTCCCTGCCCCCTCCCCAACAGCCCCCAGGCTAAAGCCTAGCTTGGTACTGACCCCAGCACTGGCTGGGAGCCCAGCACTGGCACAGACTCCATCCCACCTGCTGCACAGATCCAGCCCCTCCCCTGGCATCTCTCCAACTTCCTGCATGGGGCAATGGCCCTGCAAGGGCCTGAGTGCCTCTGGGGGCCAAAGGGTTGGGAATGGAGCCAATGGCAAGCGTATCCCTACTCCAACACAATCCATCCTTCAACAGTGCCCCAGAGCCAGGTCCCTGCATCTCCCAGTGCTCCTCCCCTCCTGGAGATTTCCCTGCAGGACACTCTAGAGCTGACCCCAGCCCCAAATATGGCATGTGGGAGGGGAGAACATGGGGTCATGGGCAATAGGATCAGCCACATAGCTGGGATCTTCAGGCAATGGGGAATGGTGATCACCTGCAGATAAGGCTGAGGCTTCAGGGATTGCTCAGTTGTAGCACTTCCCACGTCCACAGCATCCCATTTCCCAACCCTGCAGGCTCCAAACTGGTGCAGTCTCCAGCTCCAGAGCAGAGTCCAGAGGGGAATATCTCCCACCCTGCCCCTCACTCTGTCACACCTGCAGCCCCTTTGCCCTCTCAGAGCACCTGGTCCCTCTCTGCACAGCTGCCCCACACACCGAGTCCCAGGGACCCCATCCTCAACAGGGCTCCAACACCACCACTGGCCCAGGCTGGGAGCTGACCACCACTCCCCAAGGGCCCCGTCCCCACAGAGGGTCTCTGCAATGCCCTGGCCAGTGGAACACCAGGACAGTATAAATCCAGACACACACATACACGCGCACACACGGCTATAGGTTTGTCTGAAGGGTTTTGTTGATTATTCAAGAGAAATGTCGCTGGGCTCAAGAGAAAACAGGGGAGTCATTCAGGGATGATCATCTCCTGATGCCTCCGGAGCAGGCTGGACATGGATGTCACCAACTCTTGCAATCCTAAAGCACGGACACCAGAGGGTGACACAACATGACAAGAGATGGACCCTGTCCTCACCCCTCTCCCTGGAAGCACTGCTGACCTACCCATGGAAAGCAAGAGCCAGGCGCTTCTGCCTCAAGGGACCCACCAGCTTTTCAGCACAGGGAGCTGGGGACAGAAACGACTTATTAGAGACACACTGGAGGCACTGGGCTGAACTGAGAAAAAAAGGGGAAAGTGAGGGGATCCTGGGGGAAGGGGCCTGTGGGAGCAATGGGGTGCAGGAGCTGCTGCTCTCCTGCTCAGAAGCAGTGGGGTCCTGGCCAAGAGGCACAGCTGGGGCAGGGGCTGCATGCTGGGTCATCCAGGGGATGCTGGGGTGACAGGGATGGGAAGGCAACGGGGAGTCCTGGTCAAGGGGGTTTCCTAGCAAAACTCAAAAGGTGCAGGGGTGTTGTCTGGGGTGTCAGTAGGGGTGCACCGGGCTGTGCTTCCAGCACAGGGATGACCTAGAGTACGGTGGCCATGCAAGGGGAGGGTCTGACACTGGCAGAACTCGTGGTACTCACCAGCGGCGTCTTCAGGATCACAACATTGTCTAAATCCATCTGCAGAGAGATCAGGAGACCTCACTTGTCACTGCCGTGCCACCTCCTCGGACAGGAATCCCCGTGCCCGAATGAAATGACGGAGGTCCTGACACCGCTCCGGGCACTCCAGCACCATCAGGATGTCGCTGGGGAGCTCAAGCCACTCCAGCAGCTGGACAACACCAGGGAAGCCAGTGGACACCTTGTCCAGGAGCACGATCTCCATTGGTGCGCTGGTGCCGTCGGGCTGCAGGAGGACCACGATGCCGTCAGCGGGGCTGATGCCGTGCCAAGGCTCGGGAAGCCCTCACCCAGCCCGGGATGCTCTGCTGGCCCCACACGCGCTGTCCACCCTGCTGGGCCTCGGCTCATGCCCACCCAGCACGCCCCGGCTTCTCCCGCTGACCCCCGCTCACTCACCAGCTCACCCCAGTGTCGGACGCGGTTCCGTGGCACCCTTTTGATGGCCACCTGCAAGCCAAGGGGAGCAGAGGGCTTAGCTCGCCGCCCGCCCTGCCGAGCCCCATCCTTCCCCGACCCCTCCTCCTCCTCCTCCTCCTGCTCTTCCCCTCCTCCTCCGCCCGCCGCCGGCCCCTCCACTCACCGGGGCGCCGTCCGAGAGCCGCGTCGCCGCCCAGACGCTGCCGAAGCCGCCGCGCCCCTGCAGCGAACCGAGCTGGTAGCGCTCCTTAATGCCGTGCTCCACCTTCCCTGCCGGCGAGACGCGGCTGTCAGCGCTCGGCCCGGGGCCAGACACGGGCCCCGAGCGCCCCTCAGCCGTCCCGGGCCGGGCAGCCCCTGGCGTTCGCTCTTTGGAACGCGACAGCGGCGGCTCGGGGCCAGCGGCCGCGCTGCCGAGCGGCGGAGCTCGGGCCGGGGAAGCCCCAACGGAGGCGGCGGGAGCGGCCGCGCCCTGTGTGTGCTCTGCGGGCTCCGGGAGCAGCTGGCGCCGGGACCGCGACCGGGACTGGGATCCACGTTGGGGCTGAGGCTGCGGCCGGGCCCGGGGCCGGGGCCGGGGCCGGGGCCGGGGCCGGGGCCGGGGCCGGGGCCGGGGCCGGGGCCGGGACAGGCGGAGCCAAAGGGAGGCGATGCCGCACCAGGCACTGATCCCCGCCCAGCAGCGCCACTGCCAGTACAGCCAGAGCCGGGCGGAGGAGAGACCGCGGCAGGACGGCCGGGGACGGGGTCGGGGACGGGGACGGGGACGGGGAAGCCCCGCTCGGGGCCGAGGGCGGGCTGGGGGCATGAGCCGGCTCGGAACGGGGAGAGGGAGACTGGGAGAGGAGGGAGACACCGGGAAACGGAGACTGAGAGAGGCTGTGGGACTGCGGGAGAGGGAGAGGAGATCCAGAGGGTCGACAAAGTCGCTTGATTCGCTGCTGCTTCTGCCGCTGCTGCTGCTGCTGCTGCTGCTGCAACTGCAACTGAAGCCCTGGGGCCGTTTGTCCCCATGGCCGTTTTTCCGTTTTTCCGTTTTTCCGTTGCCTTCTCAGCCCTGTGCCAAGACCCGCGCACCCCGGGGGCAGCCCCTGAGCCTTTTCTTTCCATGGAGAATAAAACATCTTTCAAGCACAGGCATTGGCGGCCAAGATTGGGATACTGCCTCTGAAATTCTGGATATATACAAGGATAGCTCCCAGACAAAAGCTGCCAGGACTATGTAGGTTACCTTGGCTTCCTGAGGGCCGACTCTTCCCTGCCTTTGAAACACTGGGGCTCCCTACGTTCCTTTCTATGGAAAAGAACTGTCCTTCTTGTCCAGGTGCCCATGGCCTCAAGCACATGACCATTTGATAGTGGTCAAAGGAGTGGAGAAAGGAGTTCTGTGCTCAGTGGGCTGGAGACTGAGGACAGCAGAGGAGAGCCCTGGGAGGGATTGATGGGCAGTTTCAGAGATGATGGCTCTTTTGACAGAGAATATCCAGAGAAAGAAACAATTAATACCAAGGGCAGCTGTGGAGGCCCAGACTGGAAACAAGGAGAAGGAATTTCTCTCCCAGAGCAGGGCTGAGGTGCAACACATCCCCCAGAAGGAGTCTGGGCCAGCCCAAGGCACAGGCATGGGCAGCAGCTGAAAGGTTCTTCTGAATTGGACTCCTCGAAGGGTTTGTGCAATCTCCTCCTAGGCCCTGAGGTTCAAGGACTCAGCACCAAATGCACCACGGGGCTCACTGGGATCAAGCATGTCCTGACAAACCACGGCTCTGCCTTGATTTCCCTATGGTCTGGTGCAGTCCATGAGGAAGGTTTTCTGCTGCAGTTATGGAGAAATATCCATTGGAGTTTTAAAGGGTGGATTTTATTACTGCTGATTTTAGAGCAGAGGTGATTAGAGCATTGTGTGGTTGATATTGATCCAGGGTCTCTCCTCGGCAGGTCTGGCCTGCTCAGAGAAGCTGTGCCTTGAGGTCTGACCCAGTGTGGACAACCTTGCTCCACTTTGCCCAGCCCCATCCCGTCTGTCCTCCCTCATCTGGAACCTGCTTTGCTTGGAGAACTGGCTGCGCTCAGGCAAAGAGATGTTTTCCCTTTTTAATTTTTTTAAACAATCTAAAACTCCTAATTTTCTCCACTGCAAACAGACATAGTCCTCAGGAGTGTGCCTGCCCAAGGTGCCACCAAAAGCACTGCAGAGCTGCCCTGGGCCAGCTCTGCGGGTGGATCATCATCGCATCCTGCACTGGGCCACTGCCAGGGGCTGTACAGGGCCATGGACACTGCACTGATCCCACGGCTGGGTTTGTGTGCCACGGCAACCGTGAGAAGTTCAGGTTTCCTTGGAAACATTTGGGAGAACTGGGACATACTGGGGAACACTGGGAGCACTGTGGGAAACGCTGGGACATACTGGGAGTGATACTGGGGAGGAGTGGGTCAACGTGGGAACATGGGGAATGCTGAGGGGGAATCTGGGTGGACTGGGATGGACTGTGGGGTTGCACTGAAAACTACTGGGACATACTGGGATTGATACTTGGAAGTACTGGGACAAACTAGGGACACAGGGCGCACTGTGGGGATGGCTGGGGGACACTGACGCCTACTGTGGATAATACGGGGAGGAACTGGAATGGACTGGGAACTAAGCCAGGTGTATTGGGTGGGACTGGGGTGTACTGGGATGACCTGGAGGGGCACTGGGTTTGTACGGGGCTGTACTGGGGATGGAGTGGGCTCCTGCCTCTGGTGCCTCCCATTTGCCAAGACTCCCGCCCATCACTGCACACAACCAATCAGTGCTGGGTCTTGGCACTTTGGGGGCGGTGCCTGGTGTCGGCGCCATCTTTTCTGTTTTTGCCTGTGGCTCCCGTCATGCCCCACGGCCCAGTTGAGCCCCGTTGGAGCTGGGACAACAACGCCCGTCATGCCCTGGGCTTCACAGAACCCCAGTGTCCACCCACGTATGTGTCCCCCAGACCTCCCAGGATCTCTAAGTGCCCCCGCAGCACCCAATTGGCACACCCCAAAGGCATCCCCAGACTCCAAAGTGCTCCCAACCCCATAAATGGCCGTTAAAGCCACTTTTGGGAATTCATCTCCTGTCATCTGGAAGAGACGGTCCGAAGTTTCCCTCATTTGCCTCACGACCATCACAAGAAGACCCCGGTGAACCCCACTCGCTCCAGACAGGAGTTTTCTGGCCTGGTTGCCTTTGAACAGTTCTGGCCTGGCCGAGGTAGAGGTTTACCAAATAACTGTTTGCAGCTGTGCTGTGCTGTGCCGTCATGGTGCACTGCTCTTCGAGGCCACACTAGCCCAGCCAGATTGGCACCTGCTTCTGTGAGCACACAACGGTCCATAAATCTCCCCACCTCTTGGCCAGACATCGCTCACTTTGAGAAAAGACTGTAAAACGGTGACTCTTTGGAGAAGCCTCTTGAGATCTCCCCACGTAAGGAAGACACGTCTATTGGCCGAAGACCACGAGGACTCCGTCCCATCCCTTGGTAGCTATTTCCCTTCCCCTCTTTTCCCCTTTTGTTTCCTTAAACTCTCCCCTCTGTCGCACAACTGAATTGTTAGCATCAAATAAAGTGCTATATTGAAGCATACTGCTGTCCCCCTGCTCTGTGTCTTGCACCTCAAGATCAAAACAAAGCATCACGATCCCCGCCTGGATTGGCGGATCGTGACATTAAATTGGCATCACGGACTGGATTATGACAGACAGAAGGGCTGCAAGGTTGTGTGTAGTCTGTAATAGGGGAAGGACATCTTGCTCCAGCCGCACCTAGCTGGTCACCTCAAAAGGAGTGAGCTTGTCCAGAAAGCAAGGGGGGCAAGTTCAGATTTCCTGCAAACTGCACAGGCCTAGGTGGAGAGCACCCCCACACTTGTTTGAGGGCTCTGTCTGTAGAATTTCACTCTAGGATCTCTTGGTGTGGAAGACAGGACTCTTTTGTTGGTTTTTATTGTGGTTTTTTTGACTGCTTGGTGTAGCAAAGAGACAACCAGGGATTTGTACTGAAGCTAGTGCCTCCCAAGCAGCTTCGGTCTCTTCACCCACACAGGGAAGTGAAAGGGAACACAGAGAAAAGTTGTGTGTGTGTGTGTCTGTGTGTGTGTGTGTGTGTGTGTGTGTGTGTGTGTGCGCGCGCGTGTGTGTAACTTAAGTGATATACCTCCCTGCAGTGGTTTTTACTTGCCCCTTCATAAAATGAGTGAAAATTGCAGTGCAACAAATAAAGCTGCATTTTTTGCTCTATTAGCTATATATAGTGCCAGACCCTCTCAGGGAGGAGAAGAGTGGGCACCAAATAATTGGTATAATTTAGAAAATGTGATTGATGGAATATGTTCTCTGCAAAGGGAGTCAAAATTCAAACTGTACAAAAATAAAACTGTACTCTGTTCTGTTTTGGGAGCCTGTCTTAGGGCAGCTCTAGAAAATCACTTCAAGCAAACAAATGAGGAGACTACAATTATAAATTCTCTACAAAAATGAGTTCAAATTTTGCCAGAACAACTAAATGAAGAAAGGAACAAGTATCTTTGTTGAAAACATGAGTGCTCTTTGTTGCAAAATGAGAAACAGTTGTTAGAAAGTGCTCTAAGAGAGGAACACACTAAAACTTTAGAACTTCTGGACCCACTGAAAGAAGCAGAGCAATGTACCAAAAATGGTTCCACCCACTCTGGGCCCCATTCCCTTTTCTCCCTATACAACCCCTTCTCAGCAGACACCAGGTTCACCTTCGCGTTGTCCTGCCAACAGCCATAAAATGTGGACATTATTAGTGTTCTGGAGAAAGCACATTCCAGACTTTTCAATAATTGCCAGGCCTCTTTATGACTTGCTGAGGGAAGGGGTGAAATGGGATTGGACTCTTTCTCAGGAGGAAGCACTGCAAGTGCTGATTTTTGAAGCAACAGCTCATCAAGCCCTGGGCCCTGTTCACCCCACAGACCCTTTCCAGGTAGAGTGGGGATTCCCCATCTCGGGGTTGTCAGTTCACATATGGCAACAAGGCCCTGATGGTCCTACAAGGCCTGTTATTTGTTTGTATTTCCGTGGCTTTCAAGATGCTGAATAAAGATACGCTATCTGGGTTAAATGACTGTTTGCGGTTAGCTTAGCTCTCATAGAAGTGGAGAAAATTGTAGGGCAACGACCAATTACATTAAGAGGTCCTTTCAAAGTGATCGTAGTGGTCACTACTGGGGCTCCCCTGCCTGACGCGGTGGCCCATAGATCCTCAGCTAGGAAGTGGTATGCCCAGATTGAACATTATTGTAACATCTTCTCAATAACAGAAGTTGCTATAAAACATTGGGCTATACAAGAAACTGAGAGCTTGGGGAGCAGCCAAGACAAAGCTGCCTCGGCAATTAAAGTAGCCCCTCCTTTCTCCTCTGAACAATCAGCAAATTCTTGGTTCACTGATGCTTCTGCCAAACCAGAGGGAAAGGTGTGGAAACACAGAGCAGTAGCCCTCCACACTTCTGATGAATGAATCATTACTGAGGGAGAAGGCAGTGCTCACGTTGGGGAACTGATGGCTGCCTGGAGTGTTTTCCAGTGTGAGGTACACAATACCTCTCTTGTTTGCATCTACACTGACTCTTATGCTGTGTTTCAGGGATGTACAGAGTGGCTTCCTTTTTGGCAGCAAAATGATTGGGAAGTTAACCGAATTCCAGTATGGCAAAAGAGAGAGGTGGCAAGAAATTTGAACTATCGCAAGGTAAGAGAATTTTGCCATGCGGTGGGTAGCTTCACACATGCTAGATAGTTTCATCATTTTAATTTCCTGCCTCTTCATGGCAGACTCTGTTGCGTTTACTTTTCACAGAAGAGCACCGAGGGACATGAAGAACCAGATAACCCATGATAACACTGCTGATACTTCCTGACTGTTGGTATAATTTTACTTGAACTAAACCAACAAGATTGAAATGACAAAGCTTCATGGTTACAATAACACATAAATTCATTGCTGAATCCCTCATCAAACTTGTACACAGTTATGGCACAAGACCTCACGGCCGTGTTGTACTTTGTAAAATTTAAAATCAGAATTGTTGGCTCCATTTCATTGCTGTACAGTTTTCCCATAAAATCATGTGTGGTAAAAACAATACAAAATACTGGGGGGAATTTGATGTTACTATTGTGACACCTACTACTCCACCACCGCTTATCCTGAACCCTTTTAACAAACGAATGACAAGAGACATAATGGGCGTTGTGGGAGCAGGATTGGGAATTTTCAGTAGCATTGATTCAGAAGTACTGAGGAATAAATTGGCTACTACGTCTGGAGATGTCACCAAATTACAGCAACCACTGCAGTCATCTTTGGCAGCTTTGGGAACCCAACAATGGTTCCTATCAAACATTTTGGCAAATTGGGAAAAGGTAAATGCAAATGACCGCAAACCGATAACTGATGAACTCGGTGCTGCACAAAATAACATCTCTTTAGGTCTCAGCTGTATCCAGGCTCAGCTGTGGGTGCGGTTTGTTGCTGCCTCAATTATCAGAGAAGGCGAGGAAGGCACTTTTCCTACTGAAATTCGGCAAAGAATTTGGGATAGTGCCACTGACTTTGAAGGAGAATTCCAATCCTGGTGGAACTTGGTACATTTTAGCTATGACCCCAGCACAAACACAGCCAGAGCCTTTGTGCTGATGATACATAATGCTTCAGTGCATTCCATATTCGCCATCATTGCATTCGGGCTGAATCGTGATGGAGCTATTCTCTATCCTTTTAAGCATAGAGAATGGGCCCGTCAAATTGGTGAGAAGTGGGAAACTGTGAATTTGGAAACTTGTATTGTCCGGGAACAACAAGGGTTTATCTGTGAAAGTAACGCGATTAGAGCTCAAGATATTTGTTTGGACACAGAGCCAAATGTTTGTAACTTTGAAATACGTCCAAACGAGATTCCTGAAACGGTGCTGATTTATATAGGCAATGGTTGTGTATGCTTAAGAACTGCTGGCAACCTGTTATCATAGAAAATTTGGTAGTGCATACTAAAAATCATTCGAATGTTTGCATTTGTAACTTTACTAGAATTGTAGGATGTGATTTCCTTATGTAGTCCCAGTTACGTCTTGCCGCCTTTTGCAGTCCAATTACACATGAATCCACCATTTATTGCCTACTCCCGTTGGAATGAACCTCGCTCTGGTAAAGCAATTGCTGCTTCCCCAGGATTTAATTGAAATTTTGGAAAGGATTAAGAAAAACAGACCAAAACTCTGATAACTCTTCATCACCATGTAAAGGAACTACATCATGTTTTGGAAAGAGTAAAGAAAGATGCTGAACTCAAGTGGTGGGATACCCTCTTTGGGTGGTCACCTACTGTCACAGGTGTCCTGAACAAATTGTGTCATCCCATCACTGTCCTTTTGATTTTGGTTTTGATTGGTTTTGCTTATATCAGCAATCCTGTACAACATGAATTGGAGAATGATGAAGCAGTTAACACACTTGACATCCATAATGAATATACACAAGTCAGTCACTGATGACGTCCCCAAGGTTATTGATGCAAGATGAAAAACACATGAGTATTTAAAATGTTATATTGACGACTTGTGTTTTCAAACTCCAATTACCTAGAAATTATTTTATTTTATTAATTATCTACTTAAAATACTTCTTAATTATTTTAAATTGTGTTGAAATGATGTACTGGTATTGACTTGTTTTTTAATTATCTTACTTGTGTTTTGTACTGAAATTGCTTATTCATTATTTTAAATTGTGTTCAACTTACTTATTAATTATTTTACTTGTGTTTTCAATTGAAATTACTTAAATTAGTGTTTCAAATTGAAATTACTGATTAATAATTTTACTTGTGTTTTAAATTGAAAATACTTACTTAAATTGAAATTACTTTGAAAGATTGAACTTGTTCTTTCCCTTTCCCTTTCCCTTTCCCTTTCCCTTTCCCTTTCCCTTTCCTACTTTTTTCTTTGGCTGACTTTCTGTCCCTGTTTTTCGGAATATGCTACCAACCTGGATGAGTCCTGAAGACTTCGCTGTTGGAGTTGGCGGGAGAAATGCAGCACTCAGTGTGAATGATCAGCAAGTCACAATTTATTGCATGCTCTTAGTTACATTTATATCATCAATAATTAAGCTCATACATAGTGCAAAAGCAAGCTCATCACTGGCTACCGCAGCAAAGGTCAGTCCCACCCAGTTCCTCATTCTTGTGATCCTTTAGCTGCGGAGGTTCTGCATACTATCTTAACGGAAGTATCCTGTTATTGCAAACGTGGTTCCATATCTATTGCTCAAGGAAAAGCTGTCCTTCAAAATACCCACTGTGTCAGTATTTTCCCAAAGCCCTGTCAGCTAGTTCTCGCATGGGAATATGGCCTTTCTCTCTAAGCCATTCTTCTACACTTCGCAACTGAAGACACCGCAGCAACAACACTACAAAGGAGCTCTCTCGACAAAGATTGTGAGTCACGGGGTGGCGTAAGAGACGGTCCAAAGGTTCCCTCATTTTCCTCATGACCGTCGCAAGAAGATGCCCGTGTACCCCACGTGCTCCTGACCTGGTCGGCTTTGAGCAGGAGCTCTGACCCGGCCGAGGTAGACGCGTGGCAGGTGGCTGTCACAGGTGCACTGTGCCGTGCTGTGCTGTGCCGTCATAAGTGCCGGCCCAGACATGTGGGTGCCTGCTTCTCTGGACACACAGTGGTCCGTAAACATCCCTACCTCATGGCCAGAAGCCATTTGCTTTGAGGAAAGACTTTAAGAAGGTGACTCCTTGAAGAAGCCCCTTGAGATCTCCCCACAGAGGGAAGACCCGTCCATTGGCAGAAGGCCCCGAGCACACCCGTCTATGACCACAAGGATGGTGTCTCATCCCTTGGTAGCTATTTCCCTTCCCCTCTTTTCCCCTCTTTCTCTCTATCTCTTGACTTTGTTTCCTTAAAAACTCTGCCATCTATAGCACATAACTGTGTGCTTAGCACCAAATAAAAGTGCTCTGCTGTGAGTATTCTGAAGCATACTGTTGTCCCCTGCTGTGTCTTTTGTACCTCGAGATCAAAACGAACCATCATGATCCCCGCCTGTACTGGCAGATCGTGACAAGCTCCCAGCTTGTCATCCTCTGTACCAGAGATACTCTGAGTTGTACTTAGAGAATGCATCGTCCGTGAAATGTTCCAGCTTTAGGAGATGACTCCAGGAGCTGCAGCTGCATTGTCCTGCAGCCAGAGGCTTCCTGTGTCAAAGGCTGGGAGTGATTCCGCCCCAGTCACCTCTGAGCATCTTCCCAGCCCTGACAGATTGAAGCTCTCTGTGCCCCTGTGCTGTAGCCGGGGTGGCCGCAGGCAGTGCCCCAGCCCTTCTGGGCTGCACACGGGAGCTGCTCCTCAGTAGAAAAGTCATTTTGTAGATCTTCTTGATTGGCAGGATCACCCTCTGAGCCAGGAGCCCAGCCCAGCCCAGCTCAGCAGCACAGACACAGCTGAATGACTTTAATGACCCTCTCAGGGCTTTGATGTTGTTTATATCAGACTCAGTCCCTGAGAGTGTGCTCAAAAATCTTGTCAAGAACTCAAAGTGATATTTAAAGTCCAAAGATTCTAGAAGCTGTAATGGGTGCCACTGAGGGACACATCGGAGAAAGTGTCCCCAGGTTCCAGTTAGAGCAGAACACTGGTGGAAGCGATGACAGGTGCAGACAAACAAGGGAAAGGTGTCTCTGATGCTGAGCAAACCTCAGCACAGCAAGGCTCACTTGTCCCCTGCTGGCCAAGGGCCCAGGGCCAGCAGCCATGGCCAAAGTGCTTCAGGAGGTGGCTCTGGCAGGGCCTTTCAGCTGCTGCCCATCCCTGTGCCCTCTGCAGCCCAGGCTGTCCTACGGTGTCCATGCCCTGTGCCTCTGTCCCTGCAGGCTGTCGTCAACCCCCGGCTGCCCCACCTCGCTGGCCCCTTCCTTTGCTGCCAGCTTTGCGTCCTGCCTGCCTCTGCCTGGGCTCACAAAGCCTGGGGCTCGATACCTAGAAGGCCCTACTGGATTGCTCTGTAAGAATCCTAAGTGTCAAGTGCCCAGGGAGCAGGGTTTACATGCCATGGCGGGCACCACAGAGCCCTTTTCTCCCCCATGTGCTGAGGGTGTGGCACTTGCCATTTCCAAGATCCCTGCGGTTGCCAAAGGGGCCTTTTTGGCTGCGCTGAGAAGAGTCCTAACTGTGAGCCCGTCTTTCACCTGCTTTTCCTGCAAATGTACTCAAGGTATCCACTTTTTTTTGAACTCTCGAGTCCTGTGTGTGTGCAGGTGTACCAACTGAAGGATGGAACAGGTCTGTTGGGGAGGTGATCTCCTTCTCTAGTGGCTTTTGGTTTTGTTTTGGTTGTTGGATTTGTTTGTTTGTATGGATTGGTTTGGTTTGGGGGGATTCTTTTGTTGGACTTTTTTGTGTTCTTGTTTTAATCAACTCCTCCTGGCAGCTCTGGGCAGGGCTCTGGAACCGTGTCTGACACTTGTCTGTGGCACAGTGAAGGCGGCCAAGGGGACCTTCGCTGAGCTGCGTGCAGAGGAATCCACATCAGCCCAGGCTGGGGGTGCTCAGTGGCCAGTCGGTTCTGTTGACTGGAACCTTTCCATGGAGCATGTCCAGGGATGGAATGTTGGGGCTGCCATGGCTGTGCTGTCACAGACAGGGGAACGCTGGGGCTGCCCCAGCTGCGATGTGCCAGAGAGGGGAAAGCTGGGGCTGCCCTGCTCCTGGCCAGCAGGATCCAGCACGGTGATTCTTGCCCTGTACTCAGCACTGTTTGGGCAGCACCTCGAGTGCTGTCTCCAGTTCTGGGCGCCCCGATTTAGGAAGGACGAGGAGGAGCTGAAGTATTTCGCGAGAAGGGCAACAAGGCTGGTGAGGGGTCTGGAACACAAGTCCTGTGAGGAGCGGCTGAGGGATCAGGGGTTATTTATCCTGGAGAAGAGGAGGCTCAGGTGAGACAAGGTGGTGTCAGGGCACAGGTGGGATTTGAGGATCGCTTAGGTCTTTTCCATCCTTGCTGCTTTTGTGATTCTCTGAAACCAGCCCTGGAGCACTTGCAGGATGAGCGCTGGGCCCCCTCTTCAGAAGCTCCAGCAGCCCAGGTCCCTCAGCTTCTCCACACAGTCCCCAGAGCCCATCCTGTCAGTCCTGCAGAGCCTCTCCAGCCCCTCCTCAGTGCCCAGAACAGGGAGCCCCACAGCCAGACACACCAGCCCAGATGTGCCCCCCTGGCCTGTGGTGCCCCTGGCAAGGGAGCAGCACGAGGCACTGCAGGACCCTGCAGACAATTCCTGTGGCACCACTGCAGTTTGGGCGTGGCTGCCAGGCAGCTCTCCCTGTGAGCAATGATGTCTGCAGTGGGACAGGAAACTCACAACTCCCGTGAACAAACTTTCAGAGGCCACGACAAACCTGAGTGGTTTCCCTCCCGTCCCCCAGACCTTGCTGGCCCCAGGGGCTGATGGCGTTTGTGCTCACTGAGGTCCATCTCCCCACACCAGCACCATGCTCTGCCAGCACTGATCTTCCCTCAGCTCTGCACACAGACATTGCTGCTGCAGCTCCAGAGAAGGGAACAAAAGGGGCATCTCTAGAGAAAACTTTCCGGGCAGATCCTGTTATAAATGAGAAACAAAAAGTCTTGATATTTAGCAGAATTTAGGTTGCTTTATTTGATATAGACGGAGCAAGCAGCGCTGGGGAACGTGAGGGGTCAGCGCCCACCCCACGCTCCGTTGAACCTTGGTTTGCAGCTCCTTTCTAGAGTATGGTTTTCCTTGTAGTAATCAATAATTCTTAATTTCTTTTGTTGTCATAATTCTGCCAGGTAAGCAGTGGTGGTTAAAAAAACATCCGTGGGACCGCTGTGTGAAATCTCTGGACAATTTGTCAAGTAACCACCTGGTTTTGGTAGATAAAGAACAGCAGAAGTGGGAAGTCTGGTCTTAGCAGATAGGTTGCAGTTGATTACGCAAAGGCGGGAGATCTGATTTTGCAAAATCTTTCAGGCTCTGGGAAAACCTCATTTTGCAAACTGGTATCAAATACAATTTACTTAGGAAGCACAATATTCATAACAGGGGGATTTAAACAGAATGGTTTTAAAAATGTATTTCCCTTTATCGAGTTCCATGTCTTGTCTAAGTATTCTGGTTTATACAAACTCCAAAACTTTTGCGATTAACACGAATCATTTATCAATTATCACAATTTCCCCACTTCTCTTTTTTTATCCCATTAATTCCTGTTTGGGCTTTAAATTTTGTCAGTACTTCTTGTACTAGATTTAATTCATTTACTGCCATTAATTTCGTTGCCATCTCAGGGTCTCTTGGTATTGTAGCAATTTGCATTCCTTGAACCACTGATTGCATGTGTCAAATGAAACATGGAACAAGACAAGGCATGAACAGTAGTTCTAATAATGCACATGTTAACATAAAACCTAATTTCTTCCACCAAGTTCCCCCAACAGGTTACTTCACCAATTATCATTAAGCATAGAGTTCCAGGTTTGTACAGGTACAGGGGCTATTTGTTTTAATTTTTTTTTTCTGCAATTATAGTAATTATTTCACCGTTATAAATACCATTTTTAAGCAGCATTCATAATTATTAAACTTGCCACACACTCCTTCTTCAGCTAATAGATAGTCCAGGGCTAGTCAATTTTGATATACTGCTGCTCTAGTTTGAGTAAGTTGCTTAGCTATTCCTTTCGTTGCTTGGGCTTAATCCCTCCCCCCTCTGTGGCCATTGTTCAGTTTTTTGCATTTCTCCACAGATCCAGCAGGGGGGTTCAGTTCAGTTCAGCAGTAATTTCTTTCGTTAATTCTGCTAAGAAATTCTTTTCCGAGGTGGGTAAGTCCCGTTTGCTGCTTTGTTGTTTCAATTTCTCGTGCAAGTTAAAACTTTTCTTATGGTTTGTTCTTGTTTCCTTGAGCGTTTTAATTGTGTTCTTTATTCATTCCTCCTTGCAGTGATTTTGCACTCCTCCCTGATCTGAATATCCCCACAGACCTTTTGTGAAGCAGGGGTACGCTTCTCCTACTGGGCAACTTTGGTATGCCAATAGAGCCCACCATTTTTTCCAAATTGGTGGCTACCCAGTAACTTTTTCCTATAACAGTGCACGTTTCTAAGTTGTGCTTATTATAGCAGGCTGAACTGATATGAGTGTGGAGGGCAAGGGTGGATTCTGTGCGTCCGCCGTACCCGATTGTCTGGTAACACTTGGAACAAGCATCAGCACTATTTCCTTTCATCATAAGGAGCAATAGGATGACTCCCAGGACTGTTCTCATCCCTCTGCCTCCCTCAAGGCCTACAGGGTTGCTGCCAGTAGCGGAGGTTTGTTTAATCTTCTTGGCAGCACGGACTATGTCCTGGGGTCTCGCCCTTTGTCTTTCTCTTTTGGTATAATTTCTTAATTTTGTCCCAGCTTTTGGTTTTAACATTCCGGTACGAGGTACAGCAGTAACAGCACGGTATACTCAACCCTTTCCAGCACTTTCTTGCCAGTACCTCCGCTTTGGCTTTCTTTTTTTTTTTCCTTTTCCCCTTGTTCTATTCTCAAATAACTCCCACCATTTATGATCATCAGTTTTGATTTCTCCTCTTGCTGATAGAGTATTAAGTACCTTAACAGTTTCCTTATATTAATTTCTTCTACACTGGATACATAATGCGAGTGGGAGACACCCACCACAGGAATGACCCCGCCACAACTCAGTACAATATGGACACCGTTTTTTGATGAACGGGCTGCAGTCACACCCAGGTTTAGGACAGGTGACTTTCAGTCCTGACTGGGAGACCTTCGAGACGAGTTGATCCGGTATCAACATCCAGTCCTGTGAATTCGCACTTCGAGGTCTCTGAGCTCGGGTGTCGCTGTCCAGCCTACAGTAGGAGGGGTTATGGGACCTTTGACTCTACTCACATGTGTTCACTCCTTTTTGGCTGTCTGTACAGCTGTTTCAGTGGTTAACAGAACTAAATATGGTCCTTCCCATTTTGGATCCAGACTTTCTTCTTTCCACACTTTAATTAACACATGTTGTCCTGGCTTAATCTTACGTATGGCAAATCCTAGATGGATGGTTTGAGCTAAAATTTCCTTCCACTTAATTCTTGCAAGTTTTTGTTGATGGTTATTATGTAACTTTGAAGAGAAGTGTCCTGAACTAAGATCAGATCAAGGTGTACTCCTTTAGGGTAAGACATACCATACAGCATTTCCTGTGGTGAAATTGAAGTTGTTTTCCAAGTTGGCATTCTTTGTATATTAGACAGGGCTAGTGGGAGGCACTTTGTCCATGGCATTTCAGTCTTAATTCTTAATTTTAACAGCTGTTGTTGAAATGTTTGACTGATCCTTTCAACTGTCCCAGAACTCTGAGGGTGCCAGGGTGTATAGTACTCCCAGCTGATGCCTAGGGCCGAGGTCAGGAACTTAAGCACCTTTGATGTAAAGTGCATGCCTGGTCGGAGTCTATTGCTGGGATCAGGACATGCTTTGGTATTATGTGTTCTATGAATATTTTGGCTACCACTTGTAATGTGGCTCTAGCTGCAGGGTGTGCCTCTAGCCAGTGGGTTAATTGGTTTACTATTACTAGTAAATATTTCCACCTTCCTACCACCTTTCCTGTGTTCAAGGGAACATTAACAAATCCAATTAATTCAGTCTCTTGTCCTGCTAATGGCACTTGCCCCAGGGGGTAAAGGGGAGCCTTTGTGTCATTATCTCTGTCCTCTCTGCTGATACCATCTCTCCTGGTATTTCTTTGACTCCAGGGAGTCCTTTGAGCTATAGGAGGAGAGGGAGCAGAGACCCTGGTTGGAGGGGGGGGGGGGGGGGGGGGATGGTGGGGGGTCTCCTGTATTTTCTGTATTATACAGAGGTGGGAGATTATCAAGTGTTCCCAGGTAACTTTTTTTTATCCTCATCCCTTTTTTCCTTTAAAGTATATACCGAGAATGGTTTATGCTGTTCTGTCCACAGAGCAGCACAGTCACACTCCTCTCTGTAAAATGGTTCTTTACAAGCAACATATGTGTTTAATGCTCTACAAATCCAACCCTTAAACGATCCCAACATGGGCCAGTACAGATTATCTCTGCGGATCATTTCTTTGGTCCACTTTACCATACTATATTGAATCAATTTTTCTTTGCTTTTTACTTTGTATAATTCCCTTGTGTCTCAAGGTCTTACTATTACACCCAAAGGGCTGGCTGGTGGTATTTCTGGCAACCTGCTGGGTTTATTTTATTTCTTTGTTTTTCTTTTTACTTTTATGTTTGTGATTATAAGAACTTTGACCCCATTTGTGGGTCGTCTGGACTTGAACCCTTTTACTCTTTCTTTCTCCTATTTTTACCTCAATGGACTGTCTTGAAGTGTTTTGTGCTCCACAGAGTGGAATTTTGCTGAAAGGGTGCATTGATTATTCAGGGGAAATGGCCCAGGGCTTAAAGGGGTCAGGGTGTTCTTCAAGGGATGATCATCTCCTCATGCCACTAGAGGGGATCAGGACACCAGTGTCCCCATTACTCGTAATCCTCAAAGACAAACCCCAGAACGCTCTGGTGCCCTCCGGGGTATGAGAGGGGCCTTGTTCCCACCCCTCTCCCTGCAGGCTCTGCTCACCTAGGCATCCAGAGAGGAAGCCTGGTGCTTCTGCTGCAGAAGGCCTGCCAGCATTTCAGCCACACAGGGCTGGAGAAAAAGGCAGCATTAGAGACACACTGGGGGCACTGGGCTGGACTGGGAGGAAAGAGGAAAGCAGGGAGATCCTTGGAGAAGGGGCCTATGGGAGCAATGGGGTGCAGGAGCTGCTGTGCTCCTGCCCAGAAGCACTGGGGTCCTGGCCAAGAGGCACAGCTGGGGCAGGGGCTGCATGCTGGGTCATCCCGGGAGGTACTGGAGTGGCAGGGATGGAAATGCAGTGGGGCCCTCTGGGCAAGGGGTTCCCTGAGAAAGATCCATGGGCCTGGGGTGTTGTCTAGGACGCCAGTAGGGGTGCACTGGGCTGTGCTGGGACAGACTGGGATAATCTGGGGTGTAGTGGCCATGTAAGGGGACGGTCTGACACTGGCAGATTTCATGGTACCCACCAGAGGTGTCTTCAGGATCTCAAAGTTTTCGAAATCAATCTCCAGAAGGACCAGGAGACATCAGTGAATGCTGTGATGTCCCTGGTGCCAGCATGGGATGGGGGGACCAAACTGCTCCCCAGTTCCCTGAGGGGATGCCCTCTAATCCCAGCACCCCACTCACCTCCCAGAGACCATCTTGGGTTCCTCCCACTCCAGCGCTGTCCCTGCCTGGGACTTGGCCACAGCTCCACAAGGCTCTTGACCCCACAGTGTGACTTCAATGCCCTGGCCCTTGGCCCAGGCCAGCACTGGCTCTGAGTAGGATGTGCCCATCCTAACAGAC
Organism: Cinclus cinclus; assembly: GCF_963662255.1. Lineage (NCBI taxonomy): Eukaryota > Metazoa > Chordata > Aves > Passeriformes > Cinclidae > Cinclus > Cinclus cinclus. The sequence goes on from NC_085078.1 coordinate 1,537,078, forward strand.
AAGGGGAAGTGGGCATTTCTCCTCGAGCAGCCACTGGAAGCTAATTGCGCAAACAGAGATGCCCTGTGACGAGGAGGGATGTTGCTCCCATGCCAGCATCTCTGATAAGCCCTGTTTACTCAGGGCCTGAAGCACCAGGAAGAAAGTGGCAATCTCGGGCTTCCTGGAAGGAAAATCCACAGTGAAGTTGTTCCTGAAAGCTGTCCCTGTCTGTGATTCCTCTTTGACATTTCAGAGCATTAGCGAAGGCTTCTGCTTCTCTCTTTCCACAGGGACCCTGTGGATCCATCAGATATGTGTGGTGGGAAGACGTGTGCCCAGATGGGAAAACATTTCAGGCCACTGCCTTGACTGTTTGCTCTGGAACTTGTCCAAGGAGCCACAGTAGCCACGGGGGAAGATTTTCCTCTGGAATGTTGCTGCTCTGTGCCCATGGAGGAGAGAGCAGAGTGTCCCTGTTGGGGATTCTTGACCAGATGGACAAGTGCTGTGGTGTCATTGCTGTGCAGACATCACCTTGGAGAGGAACTCGGGTAGTGTCTGCAGGGTGCTAACCGGCAACTTTGGCTAGGGAGAGGTCCAGGCTTCCTTGGAGATCAGTGCCAGTCAGGGGGATGGCATTGGATGGCCACTGACCATGTGCCAACAGTCTGGGGACAGTGACCTGGACACACACAGAGGTTTCCAGTGTGGGTGCAGTGACCCCCATTTCCAGGGAACCCCGTGGGAATGTCCCTTCATCCCTGGGGGCTGGGTCTCAGCCCTCCAGAAACTGTCCCTACAGTTGTATTTTCCTACACTTGGGCCAGCCTTTCAGGACAAATGAGTTTCCCCTCTCCTACCGACAGTGACTTCAGTATAAGCAATTTGCAAGAGGGTTCTCAGCACAGGAAAGACTCAGACCTCATGAAACTGTTCCAGGGGAGGACACCAAGACACTTGGAGAGCTGGAGCACCTCTGTGACAGAGACAGGCAGAGAGAGCTGGCAGTGTTCAGCCTGGAAAAGAAAAGGCTGCGGGGACACCCCATGACCCTTTCAGATCATCAAGGCACCTCACAGGAAACAACAAACCTGTGTTAATGCCACAGAATGTCAAACAAGAATCAGTGGCATGGGCAGCTCTCAGGAACCATTTCTTGATGGATTTTTGCTTTGTGAAAGCCCAAGATATTTGAATGTCTTCCTGGTTCCTCAGGCCCTGGATGAACAGGGCTTATCAGAGATGCTGGCAGGGGACCAACATCCCTCCCCCTGAATGGGCACCTCAGTTTTCCCAGTTTGATCCCAGTGGCTGCCTGGGGACAAACACCAACTGCCCCATATCCCTCAGGATGGGCACATCCTGCTCTGGGCCATTGCTGGCCTGGGCCCAGGGCCAGGGTATTGCAGAGACACTGAGTGGGGACAAGGGCCCTGGGGAGCTGTGGGCAAGTCCCAGTGAGGGACAGTGCTGCAATGGGAGCCTGGTTGGACATGGGGTCCCTGGAACCTCCTGTGTGTGGCACCTGTGCATAGCAGGACCCAGTGCTCTGGGAGGGCACAATGGCTGCAGGTGTGACAGGATGAGGGTCTGCCCCAGGGCAGGGGATATTCCCACCTGGACTCCACCCTGGGGCTGAAGATGGGACCAGTTTGGGGCATGCAGGGAAAGGGAAATAATGGGGTGGTGTGGATGTGTGAAGTGCCACACCTGAGCCATTCCCCAGCCTTCAGCCTTGTCTGCGGGTGATCATCATTTCCCAGTTCTGCCCAGTGTCTCTAGTGCCTAGAGACCCAAATCACCTGGCTATTTCCTAGGTTTATGACACCGTTGTCCTAGCATGCCCCAGTTTTCTGAGATTCTGGAGTCTTGTTGTCACCAGAAGAGGGGTCAGTCCATCTCCTGTTTCTCCATGGGACAGGAGGGGGAAGAGTGATGATTCTGCACTGACAGGCTGGGTGAGTAGCTGGGGTCAGCTCTGGGATATCTTGAAGAAAAAGCCCTTGGAGAGAAGGGAAACCAAAGATGGGGGAATGTGACTCTGGAGGCTGTTGGAGGATGGATTGGGTTGGAGTGGGGGTGTTCTCCACAGGTGATCCAGCTTCCTTCGGCTCCCTGACCACCCCTCTTGGACCCCAGAGGTGCCTGGGCCCTTGCAGGGGCAGGTGGCCCATGCAGGAAGCTGGAGAGATGATGGGCAAGGGGGTTGGATGTGTGCCACAGGTTGGATGGAATCTGTCCAGGGCTAGGCTTGTGGCCAGGGCTAGGGGCTGGGCCAAGCCAGGCTTTGGCCTGGGAGCTGCTGGGGAGGGAGCAGGGAGGAGTCCTGACAGGCTAAAGGTGCTCCTGCCCTGCGGCAGCCTCAGAAAGAGTAAGGGTTCAAGTCCAGACGACCCACAAACGGGGTCAAAGTTCTTATAATCACAAACATAAAAGTAAAAAGAAAAACAAAGAAATAAAATAAGCCCAGCAGGTTGCCAGAAATACCACCAGCCAGCCCTTTGGGAGTAATAGTAAGACCTTGAGACACAAGGGAATTATACAAAGTAAAAAGCAAAGAAAAATTGATTCAATATAGTATGGTAAAGTGGACCAAAGAAATGATCCGCAGAGATAATCTGTACTGGCCCATGTTGGGATCGTTTAAGGGTTGGATTTGTAGAGCATTAAACACATATGTTGCTTGTAAAGAACCATTTTACAGAGAGGAGTGTGACTGTGCTGCTCTGTGGACAGAACAGCATAAACCATTCTCGGTATATACTTTAAAGGAAAAAAGGGATGAGGATAAAAAAAAGTTACCTGGGAACACTTGATAATCTCCCACCTCTGTATAATACAGAAAATACAGGAGACCCCCCACCATCCCCCCCCCCCCCCCCCCCTCTCCAACCAGGGTCTCTGCTCCCTCTCCTCCTATAGCTCAAAGGACTCCCTGGAGTCAAAGAAATACCAGGAGAGATGGTATCAGCAGAGAGGACAGAGATAATGACACAAAGGCTCCCCTTTACCCCCTGGGGCAAGTGCCATTAGCAGGACAACAGACTGAATTAATTGGATTTGTTAATGTTCCCTTGAACACAGGAAAGGTGGTAGGAAGGTGGAAATATTTACTAGTAATAGTAAACCAATTAACCCACTGGCTAGAGGCACACCCTGCAGCTAGAGCCACATTACAAGTGGTAGCCAAAATATTCATAGAACACATAATACCAAAGCATGTCCTGGTCCCAGCAATAGACTCCGACCAGGCATACACTTTACATCAAAGGTGCTTAAGTTCCTGACCTCGGCCCTAGGCATCAGCTGGGAGTACTATACACCCTGGCACCCTCAGAGTTCTGGGACAGTTGAAAGGATCAGTCAAACATTACAACAACAGCTGTTAAAATTAAGAATTAAGACTGAAATGCCATGGACAAAGTGCCTCCCACTAGCCCTGTCTAATATACAAAGAATGCCAACTTGGAAAACAACTTCAATTTCACCACAGGAAATGCTGTATGGTATGTCTTACCCTAAAGGAGTACACCTTGATCTGATCTTAGTTCAGGACACTTCTCTTCAAAGTTACATAATAACCATCAACAAAAACTTGCAAGAATTAAGTGGAAGGAAATTTTAGCTCAAACCATCCGTCTAGGATTTGCCATACGTAAGATTAAGCCAGGACAACATGTGTTAATTAAAGTGTGGAAAGAAGAAAGTCTGGATCCAAAATGGGAAGGACCATATTTAGTTCTGTTAACCACTGAAACAGCTGTACAGACAGCCAAAAAGGAGTGAACACATGTGAGTAGAGTCAAAGGTCCCATAACCCCTCCTACTGTAGGCTGGACAGCGACACCCGAGCTCAGAGACCTCGAAGTGCGAATTCACAGGACTGGATGTTGATACCGGATCAACTCGTCTCGAAGGTCTCCCAGTCAGGACTGAAAGTCACCTGTCCTAAACCTGGGTGTGACTGCAGCCCGTTCATCAAAAAACGGTGTCCATATTGTACTGAGTTGTGGCGGGGTCATTCCTGTGGTGGGTGTCTCCCACTCGCATTATGTATCCAGTGTAGAAGAAATTAATATAAGGAAACTGTTAAGGTACTTAATACTCTATCAGCAAGAGGAGAAATCAAAATTGATGATCATAAATGGTGGGAGTTATTTGAGAATAGAACAAGGGGAAAAGGAAAAAAAAAAAAAAGCCAAAGCGGAGGTACTGGCAAGAAAGTGCTGGAAAGGGTTGAGTATACCGTGCTGTTACTGCTGTACCTCGTACCGGAATGTTAAAACCAAAAGCTGGGACAAAATTAAGAAATTATACCAAAAGAGAAAGACAAAGGGCGAGACCCCAGGACATAGTCCGTGCTGCCAAGAAGATTAAACAAACCTCCGCTACTGGCAGCAACCCCGTAGGCCTTGAGGGAGGCAGAGGGATGAGAACAGTCCTGGGAGTCATCCTATTGCTCCTTATGATGAAAGGAAATAGTGCTGATGCTTGTTCCAAGTGTTACCAGACAATCGGGTACGGCGGACGCACAGAATCCACCCTTGCCCTCCACACTCATATCAGTTCAGCCTGCTATAATAAGCACAACTTAGAAACGTGCACTGTTATAGGAAAAAGTTACTGGGTAGCCACCAATTTGGAAAAAATGGTGGGCTCTATTGGCATACCAAAGTTGCCCAGTAGGAGAAGCGTACCCCTGCTTCACAAAAGAAGGTCTGTGGGGATATTCAGATCAGGGAGGAGTGCAAAATCACTGCAAGGAGGAATGAATAAAGAACACAATTAAAACGCTCAAGGAAACAAGAACAAACCATAAGAAAAGTTTTAACTTGCACGAGAAATTGAAACAACAAAGCAGCAAACGGGACTTACCCACCTCGGAAAAGAATTTCTTAGCAGAATTAACGAAAGAAATTACTGCTGAACTGAACTGAACCCCCCTGCTGGATCTGTGGAGAAATGCAAAAAATTGAACAATGGCCACAGAGGGGGGAGGGATTAAGCCCAAGCAACGAAAGGAATAGCTAAGCAACTTACTCAAACTAGAGCAGCAGTATATCAAAATCGACTAGCCCTGCACTATCTATTAGCTGAAGAAGGAGTGTGTGGCAAGTTTAATAATTATGAATGCTGCTTAAAAATGGTATTTATAACGGTGAAATAATTACTATAATTGCAGAAAAAAAAAATTAAAACAAATAGCCCCTGTACCTGTACAAACCTGGAACTCTATGCTTAATGATAATTGGTGAAGTAACCTGTTGGGGGAACTTGGTGGAAGAAATTAGGTTTTATGTTAACATGTGCATTATTAGAACTACTGTTCATGCCTTGTCTTGTTCCATGTTTCATTTGACACATGCAATCAGTGGTTCAAGGAATGCAAATTGCTACAATACCAAGAGACCCTGAGATGGCAACGAAATTAATGGCAGTAAATGAATTAAATCTAGTACAAGAAGTACTGACAAAATTTAAAGCCCAAACAGGAATTAATGGGATAAAAAAAAGAGAAGTGGGGAAATTGTGATAATTGATAAATGATTCGTGTTAATCGCAAAAGTTTTGGAGTTTGTATAAACCAGAATACTTAGACAAGACATGGAACTCGATAAAGGGAAATACATTTTTAAAACCATTCTGTTTAAATTCCCCTGTTATGAATATTTTGCTTCCTAAGTAAATTGTATTTGATACCAGTTTGCAAAATGAGGTTTTCCCAGAGCCTGAAAGATTTTGCAAAATCAGATCTCCTGCCTTTGCGTAATCAACTGCAACCTATCTGCTAAGACCAGACTTCCCACTTCTGCTGTTCTTTATCTACCAAAACCAGGTGGTTACTTGACAAATTGTCCGGAGATTTCACACAGCGGTCCCACGGATGTTTTTTTAACCACCACTGCTTACCTGGCAGAATTATGACAACAAAAGAAATTAAGAATTATTGATTACTACAAGGAAAACCATACTCTAGAAAGGAGCTGCAAACCAAGGTTCAACGGAGCGTGGAGTGGGCGCTGACCCCTCACGTTCCCCAGCGCTGCTTGCTCCGTCTATATCAAATAAAGCAACCTAAATTCTGCTAAATATCAAGACTTTTTGTTTCTCATTTATAACAGGATCTGCCCGGAAAGTTTTCTCTAGAGATGCCCCTTTTGTTCCCTTCTCTGGAGCTGCAGCAGCAATGTCTGTGTGCAGAGCTGAGGGAAGATCAGTGCTGGCAGAGCATGGTGCTGGTGTGGGGAGATGGACCTCAGTGAGCACAAACGCCATCAGCCCCTGGGGCCAGCAAGGTCTGGGGGACGGGAGGGAAACCACTCAGGTTTGTCGTGGCCTCTGAAAGTTTGTTCACGGGAGTTGTGAGTTTCCTGTCCCACTGCAGACATCATTGCTCACAGGGAGAGCTGCCTGGCAGCCACGCCCAAACTGCAGTGGTGCCACAGGAATTGTCTGCAGGGTCCTGCAGTGCCTCGTGCTGCTCCCTTGCCAGGGGCACCACAGGCCAGGGGGGCACATCTGGGCTGGTGTGTCTGGCTGTGGGGCTCCCTGTTCTGGGCACTGAGGAGGGGCTGGAGAGGCTCTGCAGGACTGACAGGATGGGCTCTGGGGACTGTGTGGAGAAGCTGAGGGACCTGGGCTGCTGGAGCTTCTGAAGAGGGGGCCCAGCGCTCATCCTGCAAGTGCTCCAGGGCTGGTTTCAGAGAATCACAAAAGCAGCAAGGATGGAAAAGACCTAAGCGATCCTCAAATCCCACCTGTGCCCTGACACCACCTTGTCTCACCTGAGCCTCCTCTTCTCCAGGATAAATAACCCCTGATCCCTCAGCCGCTCCTCACAGGACTTGTGTTCCACACCCCTCACCAGCCTTGTTGCCCTTCTCGGGAAATACTTCAGCTCCTCCTCGTCCTTCCTAAATCGGGGCGCCCAGAACTGGAGACAGCACTCGAGGTGCTGCCCAAACAGTGCTGAGTACAGGGCAAGAATCACCGTGCTGGATCCTGCTGGCCAGGAGCAGGGCAGCCCCAGCTTTCCCCTCTCTGGCACATCGCAGCTGGGGCAGCCCCAGCGTTCCCCTGTCTGTGACAGCACAGCCATGGCAGCCCCAACATTCCATCCCTGGACATGCTCCATGGAAAGGTTCCAGTCAACAGAACCGACTGGCCACTGAGCACCCCCAGCCTGGGCTGATGTGGATTCCTCTGCACGCAGCTCAGCGAAGGTCCCCTTAGCCGCCTTCACTGTGCCACAGACAAGTGTCAGACACGGTTCCAGAGCCCTGCCCAGAGCTGCCAGGAGGAGTTGATTAAAACAAGAACACAAAAAAGTCCAACAAAAGAATCCCCCCAAACCAAACCAATCCATACAAACAAACAAATCCAACAACCAAAACAAAACCAAAAGCCACTGGAGAAGGAGATCACCTCCCCAACAGACCTGTTCCATCCTTCAGTTGGTACACCTGCACAAACACAGGACCCGAGAGTTCAAAAAAAAGTGGATTCCTTGAGTACATTTGCAGGAAAAGCAGGTGAAAGACAGGCTCACAGTTAGGACTCTTCTCAGCGGAGCCAAAAAGGCCCCTTTGGCAACCGCAGGGATCTTGGAAATGGCAAGTGCCACACCCTCAGCACATGGGGGAGAAAAGGGCTCTGTGGTGCCCGCCATGGCATGTAAACCCTGCTCCCTGGGCACTTGACACTTAGGATTCTTACAGAGCAATCCAGTAGGGCCTTCTAGGTATCGAGCCCCAGGCTTTGTGAGCCCAGGCAGAGGCAGGCAGGACGCAAAGCTGGCAGCAAAGGAAGGGGCCAGCGAGGTGGGGCAGCCGGGGGTTGACGACAGCCTGCAGGGACAGAGGCACAGGGCATGGACACCGTAGGACAGCCTGGGCTGCAGAGGGCACAGGGATGGGCAGCAGCTGAAAGGCCCTGCCAGAGCCACCTCCTGAAGCACTTTGGCCATGGCTGCTGGGCCTGGGCCCTCGGCCAGCAGGGGACAAGTGAGCCTTGCTGTGCTGAGGTTTGCTCAGCATCAGAGACACCTTTCCCTTGTTTGTCTGCACCTGTCATCGCTTCCACCAGTGTTCTGCTCTAACTGGAACCTGGGGACACTTTCTCCGATGTGTCCCTCAGTGGCACCCATTACAGCTTCTAGAATCTTTGGACTTTAAATATCACTTTGAGTTCTTGACAAGATTTTTGAGCACACTCTCAGGGACTGAGTCTGATATAAACAACATCAAAGCCCTGAGAGGGTCATTAAAGTCATTCAGCTGTGTCTGTGCTGCTGAGCTGGGCTGGGCTGGGCTCCTGGCTCAGAGGGTGATCCTGCCAATCAAGAAGATCTACAAAATGACATTTCTACTGAGGAGCAGCTCCTGTGTGCAGCCCAGAAGGGCTGGGGCACTGCCTGCGGCCACCCCGGCTACAGCACAGGGGCACAGAGAGATTCAATCTGTCAGGGCTGGGAAGATGCTCAGAGGTGACTAGGGCGGAATCACTCCCAGCCTTTGACACAGGAAGCCTCTGGCTGCAGGACAATGCAGCTGCAGCTCCTGGAGTCATCTCCTAAAGCTGGAACATTTCACGGACGATGCATTCTCTAAGTACAACTCAGAGTATCTCTGGTACAGAGGATGACAAGCTGGGAGCTTGTCACGATCTGCCAGTACAGGCGGGGATCATGATGGTTCGTTTTGATCTCGAGGTACAAAAGACACAGCAGGGGACAACAGTATGCTTCAGAATACTCACAGCAGAGCACTTTTATTTGGTGCCAAGCACACAGTTATGTGCTATAGATGGCAGAGTTTTTAAGGAAACAAAGTCAAGAGATAGAGAGAAAGAGGGGAAAAGAGGGGAAGGGAAATAGCTACCAAGGGATGAGACACCATCCTTGTGGTCATAGACGGGTGTGCTCGGGGCCTTCTGCCAATGGACGGGTCTTCCCTCTGTGGGGAGATCTCAAGGGGCTTCTTCAAGGAGTCACCTTCTTAAAGTCTTTCCTCAAAGCGAATGGCTTCTGGCCATGAGGTAGGGATTTTTACGGACCACTGTGTGTCCAGAGAAGCAGGCACCCACATGTCTGGGCCGGCACTTATGACGGCACAGCACAGCACGGCACAGTGCACCTGTGACAGCCACCTGCCACGCGTCTACCTCGGCCGGGTCAGAGCTCCTGCTCAAAGCCGACCAGGTCAGGAGCACGTGGGGTACACGGGCATCTTCTTGCGACGGTCATGAGGAAAATGAGGGAAACTTTGGACCGTCTCTTACACCACCCCGTGACTCACAATCTTTGTCGAGAGAGCTCCTTTGTAGTGTTGTTGCTGCGGTGTCTTCAGTTGCGAAGTGTAGAAGAATGGCTTAGAGAGAAAGGCCATATTCCCATGCGAGAACTAGCTGACAGGGCTTTGGGAAAATACTGACACAGTGGGTATTTTGAAGGACAGCTTTTCCTTGAGCAATAGATATGGAACCACGTTTGCAATAACAGGATACTTCCGTTAAGATAGTATGCAGAACCTCCGCAGCTAAAGGATCACAAGAATGAGGAACTGGGTGGGACTGACCTTTGCTGCGGTAGCCAGTGATGAGCTTGCTTTTGCACTATGTATGAGCTTAATTATTGATGATATAAATGTAACTAAGAGCATGCAATAAATTGTGACTTGCTGATCATTCACACTGAGTGCTGCATTTCTCCCGCCAACTCCGACAGCGAAGTCTTCAGGACTCATCCAGGTTGGTAGCATATTCCGAAAAACAGGGACAGAAAGTCAGCCAAAGAAAAAAGTAGGAAAGGGAAAGGGAAAGGGAAAGGGAAAGGGAAAGGGAAAGGGAAAGGGAAAGGGAAAGAACAAGTTCAATCTTTCAAAGTAATTTCAATTTAAGTAAGTATTTTCAATTTAAAACACAAGTAAAATTATTAATCAGTAATTTCAATTTGAAACACTAATTTAAGTAATTTCAATTGAAAACACAAGTAAAATAATTAATAAGTAAGTTGAACACAATTTAAAATAATGAATAAGCAATTTCAGTACAAAACACAAGTAAGATAATTAAAAAACAAGTCAATACCAGTACATCATTTCAACACAATTTAAAATAATTAAGAAGTATTTTAAGTAGATAATTAATAAAATAAAATAATTTCTAGGTAATTGGATTTTGAAAACACAAGTCGTCAATATAACATTTTAAATACTCATGTGTTTTTCATCTTGCATCAATAACCTTGGGGACGTCATCAGTGACTGACTTGTGTATATTCATTATGGATGTCAAGTGTGTTAACTGCTTCATCATTCTCCAATTCATGTTGTACAGGATTGCTGATATAACCAAAACCAATCAAAACCAAAATCAAAAGGACAGTGATGGGATGACACAATTTGTTCAGGACACCTGTGGCAGTAGGTGACCACCCAAAGAGGGTATCCCACCACTTGAGTTCAGCATCTTTCTTTACTCTTTCCGAAACATGATGTAGTTCCTTTACATGGTGATGAAGAGTTATCAGAGTTTTGGTCTGTTTTTCTTAATCCTTTCCAAAATTTCAATTAAATCCTGGGGAAGCAGCAATTGCTTTACCAGAGCGAGGTTCATTCCAACGGGAGTAGGCAATAAATGGTGGATTCATGTGTAATTGGACTGCAAAAGGTGGCAAGACGTAACTGGGACTACATAAGGAAATCACATCCTACAATTCTAGTAAAGTTACAAATGCAAACATTCGAATGATTTTTAGTATGCACTACCAAATTTTCTATGATAACAGGTTGCCAGCAGTTCTTAAGCATACACAACCATTGCCTATATAAATCAGCACCGTTTCAGGAATCTCGCTTGGACGTATTTCAAAGTTACAAACATTTGGCTCTGTGTCCAAACAAATATCTTGAGCTCTAATTGCGTTACTTTCACAGATAAACCCTTGTTGTTCCCGGACAGTACAAGTTTCCAAAGTCACAGTTTCCCACTTCTCACCAATTTGATGGGCCCATTCTCTATGCTTAAAAGGATAGAGAATAGCTCCATCACGATTCAGCCCAAATGCAATGATGGCGAATATGGAATGCACTGAAGCATTATGTATCATCAGCACAAAGGCTCTGGCTGTGTTTGTGCTGGGGTCATAGCTAAAATGTACCAAGTTCCACCAGGATTGGAATTCTCCTTCAAAGTCAGTGGCACTATCCCAAATTCTTTGCCGAATTTCAGTAGGAAAAGTGCCTTCCTCGCCTTCTCTGATAATTGAGGCAGCAACAAACCGCACCCACAGCTGAGCCTGGATACAGCTGAGACCTAAAGAGATGTTATTTTGTGCAGCACCGAGTTCATCAGTTATCGGTTTGCGGTCATTTGCATTTACCTTTTCCCAATTTGCCAAAATGTTTGATAGGAACCATTGTTGGGTTCCCAAAGCTGTCAAAGATGACTGCAGTGGTTGCTGTAATTTGGTGACATCTCCAGACGTAGTAGCCAATTTATTCCTCAGTACTTCTGAATCAATGCTACTGAAAATTCCCAATCCTGCTCCCACAACACCCATTATGTCTCTTGTCATTCGTTTGTTAAAAGGGTTCAGGATAAGCGGTGGTGGAGTAGCAGGTGTCACAATAGTCACATCAAATTCCCCCCAGTATTTTGTATTGTTTTTACCACACATGATTTTATGGGAAAACTGTACAGCAATGAAATGGAGCCAACAATTCTGATTTTAAATTTTACAAAGTACAACACGGCCGTGAGGTCTTGTGCCATAACTGTGTACAAGTTTGATGAGGGATTCAGCAATGAATTTATGTGTTATTGTAACCATGAAGCTTTGTCATTTCAATCTTGTTGGTTTAGTTCAAGTAAAATTATACCAACAGTCAGGAAGTATCAGCAGTGTTATCATGGGTTATCTGGTTCTTCATGTCCCTCGGTGCTCTTCTGTGAAAAGTAAACGCAACAGAGTCTGCCATGAAGAGGCAGGAAATTAAAATGATGAAACTATCTAGCATGTGTGAAGCTACCCACCGCATGGCAAAATTCTCTTACCTTGCGATAGTTCAAATTTCTTGCCACCTCTCTCTTTTGCCATACTGGAATTCGGTTAACTTCCCAATCATTTTGCTGCCAAAAAGGAAGCCACTCTGTACATCCCTGAAACACAGCATAAGAGTCAGTGTAGATGCAAACAAGAGAGGTATTGTGTACCTCACACTGGAAAACACTCCAGGCAGCCATCAGTTCCCCAACGTGAGCACTGCCTTCTCCCTCAGTAATGATTCATTCATCAGAAGTGTGGAGGGCTACTGCTCTGTGTTTCCACACCTTTCCCTCTGGTTTGGCAGAAGCATCAGTGAACCAAGAATTTGCTGATTGTTCAGAGGAGAAAGGAGGGGCTACTTTAATTGCCGAGGCAGCTTTGTCTTGGCTGCTCCCCAAGCTCTCAGTTTCTTGTATAGCCCAATGTTTTATAGCAACTTCTGTTATTGAGAAGATGTTACAATAATGTTCAATCTGGGCATACCACTTCCTAGCTGAGGATCTATGGGCCACCGCGTCAGGCAGGGGAGCCCCAGTAGTGACCACTACGATCACTTTGAAAGGACCTCTTAATGTAATTGGTCGTTGCCCTACAATTTTCTCCACTTCTATGAGAGCTAAGCTAACCGCAAACAGTCATTTAACCCAGATAGCGTATCTTTATTCAGCATCTTGAAAGCCACGGAACTACAAACAAATAACAGGCCTTGTAGGACCATCAGGGCCTTGTTGCCATATGTGAACTGACAACCCCGAGATGGGGAATCCCCACTCTACCTGGAAAGGGTCTGTGGGGTGAACAGGGCCCAGGGCTTGATGAGCTGTTGCTTCAAAAATCAGCACTTGCAGTGCTTCCTCCTGAGAAAGAGTCCAATCCCATTTCACCCCTTCCCTCAGCAAGTCATAAAGAGGCCTGGCAATTATTGAAAAGTCTGGAATGTGCTTTCTCCAGAACACTAATAATGTCCACATTTTATGGCTGTTGGCAGGACAACGCGAAGGTGAACCTGGTGTCTGCTGAGAAGGGGTTGTATAGGGAGAAAAGGGAATGGGGCCCAGAGTGGGTGGAACCATTTTTGGTACATTGCTCTGCTTCTTTCAGTGGGTCCAGAAGTTCTAAAGTTTTAGTGTGTTCCTCTCTTAGAGCACTTTCTAACAACTGTTTCTCATTTTGCAACAAAGAGCACTCATGTTTTCAACAAAGATACTTGTTCCTTTCTTCATTTAGTTGTTCTGGCAAAATTTGAACTCATTTTTGTAGAGAATTTATAATTGTAGTCTCCTCATTTGTTTGCTTGAAGTGATTTTCTAGAGCTGCCCTAAGACAGGCTCCCAAAACAGAACAGAGTACAGTTTTATTTTTGTACAGTTTGAATTTTGACTCCCTTTGCAGAGAACATATTCCATCAATCACATTTTCTAAATTATACCAATTATTTGGTGCCCACTCTTCTCCTCCCTGAGAGGGTCTGGCACTATATATAGCTAATAGAGCAAAAAATGCAGCTTTATTTGTTGCACTGCAATTTTCACTCATTTTATGAAGGGGCAAGTAAAAACCACTGCAGGGAGGTATATCACTTAAGTTACACACACACACACACACACACACACACACACACACACACACACACACAACTTTTCTCTGTGTTCCCTTTCACTTCCCTGTGTGGGTGAAGAGACCGAAGCTGCTTGGGAGGCACTAGCTTCAGTACAAATCTCTGGTTGTCTCTTTGCTACACCAAGCAGTCAAAAAAACCACAATAAAAACCAACAAAACAGTCCTGTCTTCCACACCAAGAGATCCTAGAGTGAAATTCTACAGACAGAGCCCTCAAACAAGTGTGGGGGTGCTCTCCACCTAGGCCTGTGCAGTTTGCAGGAAATCTGAACTTGCCCCCCTTGCTTTCTGGACAAGACCACTCCTTTTGAGGTGACCAGCTAGGTGCGGCTGGAGCAAGATGTCCTTCCCCTATTACAGACTACACACAACCTTGCAGCCCTTCTGTCTGTCATAATCCAGTCCGTGATGCCAATTTAATGTCACGATCCGCCAATCCAGGCGGGGATCGTGATGCTTTGTTTTGATCTTGAGGTGCAAGACACAGAGCAGGGGGACAGCAGTATGCTTCAATATAGCACTTTATTTGATGCTAACAATTCAGTTGTGCGACAGAGGGGAGAGTTTAAGGAAACAAAAGGGGAAAAGAGGGGAAGGGAAATAGCTACCAAGGGATGGGACGGAGTCCTCGTGGTCTTTGGCCAATAGACGTGTCTTCCTTACGTGGGGAGATCTCAAGAGGCTTCTCCAAAGAGTCACCGTTTTACAGTCTTTTCTCAAAGTGAGCGATGTCTGGCCAAGAGGTGGGGAGATTTATGGACCGTTGTGTGCTCACAGAAGCAGGTGCCAATCTGGCTGGGCTAGTGTGGCCTCGAAGAGCAGTGCACCATGACGGCACAGCACAGCACAGCTGCAAACAGTTATTTGGTAAACCTCTACCTCGGCCAGGCCAGAACTGTTCAAAGGCAACCAGGCCAGAAAACTCCTGTCTGGACCGAGTGGGGTTCACCAGGGTCTTCTTGTGATGGTCGTGAGGCAAATGAGGGAAACTTCGGACCGTCTCTTCCAGATGACAGGAGATGAATTCCCAGAAGTGGCTGTAACGGCCATCTATGGGGTTGGGAGCATTTTGGAGTCTGGGGATGCTTTTGGGGTGAGCCAAATGGGTGCTGCGGGGGCACTTAGAGATCCTGGGAGGTCTGGGGGACACATACGTGACATGTGGTGGGTGGACACTGGGGTTCTGTGAAGCCCAGGGCATGACGGGCGTTGTTGTCCCAGCTCCAACGGGGCTCAACTGGGCCGTGGGGCATGACGGGAGCCACAGGCAAAAACAGAAAAGATGGCGCAGACACCAGGCACCGCCCCCAAAGTGCCAAGACCCAGCACTGATTGGTTGTGTGCAGTGATGGGCGGGAGTCTTGGCAAATGGGAGGCACCAGAGGCAGGAGCCCACTCCATCCCCAGTACAGCCCCGTACAAACCCAGTGCCCCTCCAGGTCATCCCAGTACACCCCAGTCCCACCCAATACACCTGGCTTAGTTCCCAGTCCATTCCAGTTCCTCCCCGTATTATCCACAGTAGGCGTCAGTGTCCCCCAGCCATCCCCACAGTGCGCCCTGTGTCCCTAGTTTGTCCCAGTACTTCCAAGTATCAATCCCAGTATGTCCCAGTAGTTTTCAGTGCAACCCCACAGTCCATCCCAGTCCACCCAGATTCCCCCTCAGCATTCCCCATGTTCCCACGTTGACCCACTCCTCCCCAGTATCACTCCCAGTATGTCCCAGCGTTTCCCACAGTGCTCCCAGTGTTCCCCAGTATGTCCCAGTTCTCCCAAATGTTTCCAAGGAAACCTGAACTTCTCACGGTTGCCGTGGCACACAAACCCAGCCGTGGGATCAGTGCAGTGTCCATGGCCCTGTACAGCCCCTGGCAGTGGCCCAGTGCAGGATGCGATGATGATCCACCCGCAGAGCTGGCCCAGGGCAGCTCTGCAGTGCTTTTGGTGGCACCTTGGGCAGGCACACTCCTGAGGACTATGTCTGTTTGCAGTGGAGAAAATTAGGAGTTTTAGATTGTTTAAAAAAATTAAAAAGGGAAAACATCTCTTTGCCTGAGCGCAGCCAGTTCTCCAAGCAAAGCAGGTTCCAGATGAGGGAGGACAGACGGGATGGGGCTGGGCAAAGTGGAGCAAGGTTGTCCACACTGGGTCAGACCTCAAGGCACAGCTTCTCTGAGCAGGCCAGACCTGCCGAGGAGAGACCCTGGATCAATATCAACCACACAATGCTCTAATCACCTCTGCTCTAAAATCAGCAGTAATAAAATCCACCCTTTAAAACTCCAATGGATATTTCTCCATAACTGCAGCAGAAAACCTTCCTCATGGACTGCACCAGACCAGAGGGAAATCAAGGCAGAGCCGTGGTTTGTCAGGACTTGCTTGATCCCCGTGAGCCCCGTGGTGCATTTGGTGCTGAGTCCTTGAACCTCAGGGCCTAGGAGGAGATTGCACAAACCCTTCGAGGAGTCCAATTCAGAAGAACCTTTCAGCTGCTGCCCATGCCTGTGCCTTGGGCTGGCCCAGACTCCTTCTGGGGGATGTGTTGCATCTCAGCCCTGCTCTGGGAGAGAAATTCCTTCTCCTTGTTTCCAGTCTGGGCCTCCACAGCTGCCCTTGGTATTAATTGTTTCTTTCTCTGGATATTCTCTGTCAAAAGAGCCATCATCTCTGAAACTGCCCATCAATCCCTCCCAGGGCTCTCCTCTGCTGTCCTCAGTCTCCAGCCCACTGAGCACAGAACTCCTTTCTCCACTCCTTTGACCACTATCAAATGGTCATGTGCTTGAGGCCATGGGCACCTGGACAAGAAGGACAGTTCTTTTCCATAGAAAGGAACGTAGGGAGCTCCAGTGTTTCAAAGGCAGGGAAGAGTCGGCCCTCAGGAAGCCAAGGTAACCTACATAGTCCTGGCAGCTTTTGTCTGGGAGCTATCCTTGTATATATCCAGAATTTCAGAGGCAGTATCCCAATCTTGGCCGTCAAGGACTGTGCGTGAACGATGTTTTATTCTCCATGGAAAGAAAAGGCTCAGGGGCTGCCCCCGGGGTGGGCGGGGCTTGGCACAGGGCTGAGAAGGCAACGGAAAAACGGAAAAACGGCCATGGGGACAAACGGCCCCAGGGCTTCAGTTGCAGTTGCAGCAGCAGCAGCAGCAGCGGCAGCAGCAGCAGCAGCAGCGAATCAAGCGACTTTGTCGACCCTCTGGATCTCCTCTCCCTCTCCCGCAGTCCCACAGCCTCTCTCAGTCTCCGTTTCCCGGTGTCTCCCTCCTCTCCCAGTCTCCCTCTCCCCGTTCCGAGCCGGCTCATGCCCCCAGCCCGCCCTCGGCCCCGGGCGGGGCTTCCCCGTCCCCGTCCCCGTCCCCGGCCGTCCTGCCGCGGTCTCTCCTCCGCCCGGCTCTGGCTGTACTGGCAGTGGCGCTGCTGGGCGGGGATCAGTGCCTGGTGCGGCATCGCCTCCCTTTGGCTCCGCCTGCCCCGGCCCCGCCTGCCCCGGCCCCGGCGCCGGCCCCGGCCCCGCCTGCCCCGGCCCCGGCCCCGGCCCCGCCTGCCCCGGCCCCGGCCCCGGCCCCGCCTGCCCCGGCCGCAACGTGGGCTCCGACCTCGGCCTCAACGCGGGGTCCGGCCCCCACCCCGGGCCCGGCCGCAGCCCCAGCCCCAACGTGGATCCCGGTCCCGGTCCCGGTCCCGGTCCCGGTCCCGGCGCCGGCTGCTCCCGGAGCCCGCAGAGCGCACACAGGGCGCGGCCGCTCCCGCCGCCTCCGTTGGGGCTTCCCCGGCCCGAGCTCCGCCGCTCGGCAGCGCGGCCGCTGGCCCCGAGCCGCCGCTGTCGCGTTCCAAAGAGCGAACGCCAGGGGCTGCCCGGCCCGGGACGGCTGAGGGGCGCTCGGGGCCCGTGTCTGGCCCCGGGCCGAGCGCTGACAGCCGCGTCTCGCCGGCAGGGAAGGTGGAGCACGGCATTAAGGAGCGCTACCAGCTCGGTTCGCTGCTGGGGCGCGGCGGCTTCGGCAGCGTCTGGGCGGCGACGCGGCTCTCGGACGGCGCCCCGGTGAGTGGAGGGGCCGGCGGCGGGCGGAGGAGGAGGGGAAGAGCAGGAGGAGGAGGAGGAGGATGTGGCTCGGCAGGGCGGGCGGCGAGCTAAGCCCTCTGCTCCCCTTGGCTTGCAGGTGGCCATCAAAAGGGTGCCACGGAACCGCGTCCGACACTGGGGTGAGCTGGTGAGTGAGCGGGGGTCAGCGGGAGAAGCCGGGGCGTGCTGGGTGGGCATGAGCCGAGGCCCAGCAGGGTGGACAGCGCGTGTGGGGCCAGCAGAGCATCCCGGGCTGGGTGAGGGCTTCCCGAGCCCTGGCACGGCATCAGCCCCGCTGACGGCATCGTGGTCCTCCTGCAGCCCGACGGCACCAGCGCACCAATGGAGATCGTGCTCCTGGACAAGGTGTCCACTGGCTTCCCTGGTGTTGTCCAGCTGCTGGAGTGGCTTGAGCTCCCCAGCGAGATCCTGATGGTGCTGGAGCGCCCGGAGCGGTGTCAGGACCTCCGTCATTTCATTCGGGCACGGGGGTTCCTGTCCGAGGAGGTGGCGCGGCAGCTGTTCCGCCAGGTGCTGGAGGCCGTGCAGCACTGCACCAGCTGCGGAGTCCTGCACAGGGATGTCAAACCGGAGAACATCCTCGTTGACCTGGCCAGCGGGCAGGCAAAACTGATTGATTTTGGCTGTGGCACCTACCTGCAGGACACAGCCTACACTCACTTTGCAGGTGAGCCCACACAGCGCCGTCTTCCCGCTCCCAGCATCTCCTGGCCCAACAGCTCAGGGCCCAGCCTGGCTGTGGGAGCGTGGACTCTCCTTTTTGCTGCCAGTCATGGCACTGAGTCTTCAGCTGAGTTGCTTTCCACTGGGGGCGGCTGGGGGGACAGCTTCCAGCCCTGCTGGCAGCCTTTGCCAGCCGCTGTGCCCAGGACTGGGGCTGGGGCAGCCAGCCTGACAAAAACACCCATGGGTGGGGGTAGTAGGGGAGCAGGGGAGGGGCAGAACCTGCGCACCCGCTTTTTTGGTGTGCAGGTGAGAAAGGGCTTGCACTACTGTGCTCACCTTGTTTGCCTTGGCCTCATAATTGTTTTTTGGGGCAATGCAGGCAGGGAGGATGGAGACATGGATTTCCCCACCACTGAGTGGGTTTTTCCTTGTCATGCTCAGGCCTTGCTAGGGCTTCTGCTGCCCTCTTGCAGCACCAGTGGCTTCTTTTCCAAGCCCAAGTTTGTACACACGTCCCAGGTGCTGGCCAGAGGCAAGGGGTCACACCATGTGCCATTGGTGCAGCCCTAGCATGGCCAAGGATTCTGGGGCCAGGCTCTGGGAGCAGCAGCATTCCCCTGATGAACTCCATCTCTGTCCCATAGGAACACGGTCCTACAGCCCCCCGGAATGGACCCGCTTTGGCTGGTACTATGGCAAGCCAGCTACCATCTGGTCCCTGGGCATCCTGCTGCACCAGATGGTCTGTGGGAAGCACCCTTTCAGGAGGGGCCGGAACATCAGCTGGAACCATCAGCTCTCACTGCCACAACGGCTCTCTCAAGGTGAATCCTCATCTCTGGGCACGGGGGGAATGGGAGGCAGTGCTGGGAGACAGCAGTGGGCTCGTGAGCATCCCGCTCTGGCAGCTGCTGAGCACGTGGCACAGGTCCTGCTCTCCTGCTCTCCTCCAAAACAAAGAACTGATGGGAGGCTTTAGGCCCAGCTCTGAGCACACGCAGCATGGCTTGGGCATGGGAATAATGGGGCAAAGCAGACTGCAGCCTCCTCCAAGTGACCGGTGGTTTCTGCTTTCTCTCTCCAGACTGCCAAGATCTGATCAAAAGGTGTTTATCCATGCTCGACATAGAAAGGCCCTCATTAGAAGACCTGCTTTGTGACCCTTGGATGCAGCAAATTCACCTGACGTAGAAGAAGGGAGAGAGCCACAGGCGCACTTTGATGCAGGGCTCTGGTAAGTTCCAGCTCCACACAGGCCTTGGCAATCAGAAGCAAAGAAGCCCAGACTGTTTTGTCCTGCCTGTGCCACTGCACCCAGGTCATCAGATGGGAACACCCAGCCCTTGGGCTGGAGCTGAGCTGCTCTCTGCCCAGCACTGGTGGCCACCATCTGAGCTGGTTTGGCTTGTCCTGGTTCACTGACAGCTGGGGCCCTGGGCAGAACACTGAGAGCCTGGTCTCCCCCCCAGGGAAGGAGAAGGAGGCCCTGGAGAAGCTGTAGCAGGTGGGGCTGCTGCTGCTGGGGACAGCGAGGATGACATCAAGGATGACAACCTCTTCCTCCACCTGGCCACTGGCAAGCTGAAGATGACAGACTTGGATTCTGGCACCTTCTTCAAAGCCAGGCTCCACACAGCAAATTTACAGATGAGTCCAGACCCAGGGGGATGCTCCCAGATTTGGGCATTGCACAGCCTGCCCAGGAAACAAAGGTTCCCCCTTTGCTGGGGAGGATAAAATTGATTCTTCTGTCGTCTGCCAAGCTGCCTTTTGGCAGGACTGGGGGATGGGCTGGGGTGGGTACGAAATGGGAGTTGGCTCCTGGCCCTGCCAACAGCCCCCAGCACCCACCGTGCCCCAGCTGGGGCTGGGGCAGCCAGCTTGACACAAACAAAGCCCCGTGGTGGGAGCAGAGGTGGGGCTCCAGAATTGTGCTTGGCTGCTTTGCTTTGCAGGCAAGGAAGGGCTTGGGCTGCTCCACTGCCCTTGCTTGCTTTGGGATCACCATAACTTTTGCGGCAGCGCAGGGGGAAAGGGAGAAAGCACGGGCTGCTCCCAGCCATGGGTTGGGCCTTCCTCAAGCCCTTGATAGAGATAAGATTTTTTACCATTTCTCTTTTCCCCCCCTTTGCACTGTAACCTATTTTCATTAATTTGTTGTTTGTTTCTCTAAAGGAAGTGTTCCAGGTGGGGTCCAGTGTGGATCAGGAGGTGCTTGGGACCAGCTGCGGTGTGGACGGGCCGTGCGCTTGGAGAAGGCTGAGGACATCGTTTGGGACCAGCTTTTCTGCCCGCAGCGATGGCATGAGGTGAGTCCCCATCTTCTTTGCATGGTGGGATAAGAGCTTTTGGGAAATGGCAGCAAACACCGGAGCATCCTGCTGTGGCAGCTGCTGAGGAGGAGGATGTGCCATGGCTGGCTGCAGGCTGGGCACATGTCCTGCCCTCCTGCTCTGCTGCCCAATGAGGGGCAGCAATGATGGGCAGCTTTGGGCACTGCTCTGGGCATGGCCAGCGTGGCCTGGGCACCGTGGGAGCTGGGACAAGGGTGAGCCTTCAGGAGCCTTCAGCTGACGGGCAATTTCTGGTTTCTCTCCTTGCAGCCGGGCCCTGTGGATGCTGAGGCTGCTCTGGGCTCTGCCAGGGCTCTGCTGCAGCTCAGCACCGGGCCCGAATCAGCCAAAGGAGAAATGGTGTGACCTGCAGCAGAGACTTGCTTGAGCATTTTGGCAACGCAGCTCAAGTTTGCAGAGTGTACACCTCCAAGGGAAAACAAAGTAAACCTGTTCAATACCTTCTGAAATGAAATCCATCTGGAACGACCCCAAATGACATTTTCAGCTTGCACAAGCTGTAGCTCAGCCCTCCTCTGAACAGTTCTCTCCCCCACCTGCCTTTTACTTCACAACTGCTCCCTCCTTTCCCCCACTGAGTTCCCAGCCCATCACAGTGTCCATCACGTTGTTGCCTTCCTTGATGCCCCTCACCACGAGGAACACTGATCCCCAGGCTTAGGATCTCATGCTGTCACTGGCTGAAGAGCAGCAATGTCTCAGAGGTCCAGTGAGATTTTAGTGTCATTCAGAGCTGCTCTCCAGCCCTCAGTTCTCCTCACTGCTGAGTTCCCACTCCCTTTTCCTCGTCCTTCCAGCAGGATGAACTCTGTGAATCCCCCTGAGCTTCCCCACTCTTCCCAGCCCACCCATGCACCTCAGTTAGGCTGAAGCTGAAGCTTCTTTGTCTCCTCTGGCACAGCAGTGCAGTCCCCTGTGCAGGGAGCCCCAGCCCCAGAGCACAGCACACAGCAGTGCAGTGCTGGGCTGGACCAGCTCCCCTCCACCCCTGCCTTGGCTGTCTGTGGCAACTGAATGCTCCCTGTTTGGAGCTGTCATTGCAGGACGGCCCCAGGGCAGAGCCCAGCCGGGCTCCCACTGCATCCCCTGAAGCTTGGGGCAGACACTGGGCCCTGGGCTGAGGTTCGTGGGCAGCACCCAGAGCTGTGGCTTGCAGTCAGTGTTTGCAAGCCTTGTGTTCTCATCTCCTGCAGCCTGTGGGGAAAACAACCTGTGCTGCCAGGCCAGCACTGCCCCTCTGGGCAGGGACAAGGCTGAAGGGCTTTCCCATTTCAGAGCAGCCAGCATTGAGCCTTGGCAGGGCCTGGCACGGCTGGAGCCAGGTTTGTCTCCCGTCCAGGACTCACTGCTCACCCACCCCCACTGTGCTCACTTACCCATGGACAGAAGGGTCTGTCTATGCCAGGGGCTCTGGGATGTCTCTGTACCCATGGACTGAAGGGTCTCTCTGTGCCAGGGTTTCCATGATGTCTTTGTACCCACGGGTGTAGAATGAACACAGAGACTGAAAAGTGTCAGTCACGTTGCTTTCACACTCCTTCTTTTCTGTACAAGACACATCCATGTACTCCACCATGTATGGCTATATTAAAAGGGTTGGAAAGGATAGAGATTTCCCACCGAGCTCTAACTTTGGCATAACTCACCTTGGAAGCCAGTGGCCGGGGGATTTTTTTCACAACTCTGTGAGTAGGTGTCCAGGAGCTGAAGGGAGCAGCATTTAGAAGCAATTTCATGCCGGATTTCTATGCAGGAAGTGGAGTTGACAACCATCTGCATCTCTGCAGCTGTGCTGGGACTCTCTTCCCTCCACCTCTGCTCACAGGCACTGCCCCTGCAGGGACAGAAAAGGGTGAGGAAGACCTGTCTTGGTCACACAGGGCAGAGCAGGACGCTTTATTGTACCTCAATGCACAGTGATCATGCCTCTTTACTGTCTGCTTAACACAAACACAGTACCTGCTGATGTAGCAATACTGTGACTAAAGGCATCCCTCTATGGAAAATATTATCAAAAGTTAAGAAAAGTAGAACACACCAAATAGAGTAACAAAAAAGACACTTGGCACAAAGCAGTCTGGGCAGTCTGTAATGAGTTCCATTCTTAAGTTTATACAGACAACAAATAGGCGCTTTATTAATAGTTTCTGGAAAGCACAGAGTTGTTATATTCCTCAGGGCATCCTCAAGCTCAGGCTGTAGAGAAGGGGGGGGACAGTTTTGGAGGCACCACCAAGTAGAGAACCGACAGTGCCAGACCCAGGGATGGGCACCAGGGTGGCACAGGTGACCTTTAGGTTTTGCAGGGCCCAGGCACAGAGCCAGGGCTGAGGTCACACTCTGAGGGCTGAGGCAGAGCCCCAGCCAGAAATCCCCCCCTGACCCAGCAGCTCTGCAGTGGTGGCCACCAGGCCAGCTTGCCAAGGGAGGCTTGTGGCCATGCCCTGCAGGGAGCTGCTGCTGCCAAGGTGCCTTTGGCGTCTCGGGCTCTCCCTGGCACAGGTCCCACCACGGCACTCTGCTCTCGTGCCCAAGCACAAAAAATTCTGTTTAAACAGAAATATGATTAAGAAAATGTTCTTCTTCCACATCCAGACCACGCTCCTGAGGAGCCTCCAACCTTTGCTCAGCCTGGCCACACACTCACCCACTGAAATTGCCCACAGCTGGGCTTCACTCCGTTTCCAAAACACCAAACATCTTGGGGGAGAGCTGAGAGGAATCATGTAAATGTGGGGGACCTCATCGTGGAGCTACCAGTCCCCAGCCTGACTTGCTTGGCTTTAGGATTGGTCTTTTTGTGTCACTGGGTGCAGGGAACGCACAGGGGCAGCAGAGGACAGCCAGACCCTTCCTTGTCCACTGGACATGTGAAAATCCTTATCCCCACTCCTGTCTCTGCAGGCACTGCTGACCTAGTCATCCACAGAGGCAGTCAGGCATTTCTGTCACACAACACCCACCAGCTTTTCAGCCATACAGGGCTGGGGACTAAAAGGACTTATTAGAGATGCACTGAGGGCTGCTGGGCTGGAGTGGGAGGCAGGAGAAAAGAAGAGGGTCCGTGAGAAGACCTACGGGGAGCAATGGGGTGCAGGAGCTGCTGTGCTCCTGCCCAGAAGCACTGGGGTCCTGGCCAAGAGGCACAGCTGGGGCAGGGGCTGCATTCTAGGTCATCCAGGGTGGTCCTGGGGTGACAGGGATCAGAAGGCAACAGGGGCCCTGGAGAAAAGGGTTCCCTGGGAAAATTCCATGGGGCAGGGGTGTTGTCTAGGGTATCAGTAGGGGTGCACTGGGCTGTGCTAGGACAGACTGGGATTGCCTGGAGTATGGTGACCATGTGCAGATAGGGTCTGAAGCCGGCAGAATTCATGATGCCCACAAGCAGGGTTTTCAAGATCTCAGCATTCTCTTAATCTGTCTCCAGAAGCACCAGGAGACCTTGCAGGTCCCTGGGATGTCCCTAGTGCCAGCAAGGGACGAGAGGACCAAAACTGCCCCGCAATTCCTAGAGAGGATGCCCTCCAATCCCCACACCCCACTCACCTCCCAGAGATCATTTTCCATCCCTTGCAGAAGTGCCTGGAAAGGGTAACAAAGGTTTGATGTGGACTGGGCCTTGTGGGACTGTGGGGAACACAGGTGCAGGGATCAGGGTGGAGGGGGAGACAATGGGATGGGAATTGAGGGCCTCCAAGGATGATCAAAGACACTGAAGTGGGGTGACCTGAAGAGCCCAAAGGACTGGGCTGAGGGTAGGGAAGGGGCCCTGTTGGATGCTGGGGAGAGGAAAGGAATTCCAAAGGAATTCCACTGTAGGGACACAGGATTGCAAGGAAGTGGCTTGATGGAGACAGAAAAAACAGCATGGATGAGGGGAAAACCAACAGGACTGGAAGATGGTTTGGGAGTAGGCAAGGAGTCCAGGAATGGCATCAGGAGAGCCCTGCGTGGCCAGGGAGAAAGGCAAAGCAGTGAGGGGGAAAAGGGAGGAAATGGAATTGGGAATGATCAGTGGGAGGGCATTAGAGCAATACAACAAAGAGGAAAACGTGGTGAGGAGATGTCTGAGAGGGCCAAAAGGATGGGATGGGAGGCTACAGGGCAAGATCATGATATCAGGCCTCACCTTGGCCTGTAGTGAGGGACACAACAGGATAGAGAAGAGCAGGGTCACACTGAGCACCGTCACCTTCATCTTCCTCTTGCACTTGGCAGCGCTCCCTGAGGCTGCACCAGGGCAGGAGCACCTTCATCCCTGCCGGGGCTCCTCCCTGCCCCCTCCCCAACAGCCCCCAGGCTAAAGCCTAGCTTGGTACTGACCCCAGCACTGGCTGGGAGCCCAGCACTGGCACAGACTCCATCCCACCTGCTGCACAGATCCAGCCCCTCCCCTGGCATCTCTCCAACTTCCTGCATGGGGCAATGGCCCTGCAAGGGCCTGAGTGCCTCTGGGGGCCAAAGGGTTGGGAATGGAGCCAATGGCAAGCGTATCCCTACTCCAACACAATCCATCCTTCAACAGTGCCCCAGAGCCAGGTCCCTGCATCTCCCAGTGCTCCTCCCCTCCTGGAGATTTCCCTGCAGGACACTCTAGAGCTGACCCCAGCCCCAAATATGGCATGTGGGAGGGGAGAACATGGGGTCATGGGCAATAGGATCAGCCACATAGCTGGGATCTTCAGGCAATGGGGAATGGTGATCACCTGCAGATAAGGCTGAGGCTTCAGGGATTGCTCAGTTGTAGCACTTCCCACGTCCACAGCATCCCATTTCCCAACCCTGCAGGCTCCAAACTGGTGCAGTCTCCAGCTCCAGAGCAGAGTCCAGAGGGGAATATCTCCCACCCTGCCCCTCACTCTGTCACACCTGCAGCCCCTTTGCCCTCTCAGAGCACCTGGTCCCTCTCTGCACAGCTGCCCCACACACCGAGTCCCAGGGACCCCATCCTCAACAGGGCTCCAACACCACCACTGGCCCAGGCTGGGAGCTGACCACCACTCCCCAAGGGCCCCGTCCCCACAGAGGGTCTCTGCAATGCCCTGGCCAGTGGAACACCAGGACAGTATAAATCCAGACACACACATACACGCGCACACACGGCTATAGGTTTGTCTGAAGGGTTTTGTTGATTATTCAAGAGAAATGTCGCTGGGCTCAAGAGAAAACAGGGGAGTCATTCAGGGATGATCATCTCCTGATGCCTCCGGAGCAGGCTGGACATGGATGTCACCAACTCTTGCAATCCTAAAGCACGGACACCAGAGGGTGACACAGGACACAACATGACAAGAGATGGACCCTGTCCTCACCCCTCTCCCTGGAAGCACTGCTGACCTACCCATGGAAAGCAAGAGCCAGGCGCTTCTGCCTCAAGGGACCCACCAGCTTTTCAGCACAGGGAGCTGGGGACAGAAACGACTTATTAGAGACACACTGGAGGCACTGGGCTGAACTGAGAAAAAAAGGGGAAAGTGAGGGGATCCTGGGGGAAGGGGCCTGTGGGAGCAATGGGGTGCAGGAGCTGCTGCTCTCCTGCTCAGAAGCAGTGGGGTCCTGGCCAAGAGGCACAGCTGGGGCAGGGGCTGCATGCTGGGTCATCCAGGGGATGCTGGGGTGACAGGGATGGGAAGGCAACGGGGAGTCCTGGTCAAGGGGGTTTCCTAGCAAAACTCAAAAGGTGCAGGGGTGTTGTCTGGGGTGTCAGTAGGGGTGCACCGGGCTGTGCTTCCAGCACAGGGATGACCTAGAGTACGGTGGCCATGCAAGGGGAGGGTCTGACACTGGCAGAACTCGTGGTACTCACCAGCGGCGTCTTCAGGATCACAACATTGTCTAAATCCATCTGCAGAGAGATCAGGAGACCTCACTTGTCACTGGGATGCCCTCGGTACCAGCAAGAGATGGGGGGACTAAACTGTCCCCCAGCTCCCTGAGGGGATGCCCTCCAATCCCACCCCCCACTCACCTCCTGGAGATCATTTTCAGTTCCTTGCAGGAGTGTCTGGGAAAGGAGGACAAACCATGGTTCTGGACTGGAACATGTGGGGCTGTGGGACAACAAGGGTGCAGGGACCAAAGGGGGGTTGCGTGGGGGGCAGGCAAAGGGATTGGAATTCAGGGCCTCCAAGGAGGTTGTGGTGAGGCAGCAGGGACCCAAAGGCACCGAGCTGGAGTGAACTGGGGAGGCCAAGGGACTGGGCTGGGGATATGGAAGGGGCCCTGTTTGGGATGCAGGGGAGAAGAAAGGAATTCCAGTGTAGGGACATGGGAGTGAAACAGAGGGGATTGGAGTGGGCAGAAGAAGTAGGACAGATGAGGAGAAGACGAGACTGGGACAGGGTTTGTGAGTGGCAGGTGAATTCACAAATGATGCCAGGAGACACCACTGCAGTGGCCAGAGAGAAAAGCAAAGGATTGAAGTGAAAAAAGGAAAGGAACTGGGAATGATCAGTGCGAGGCCATTCATAGACCCTGGGTGGGATAAAGAGGAGATCCCAGGGCGATTTTGCAAGAAACCAAAGATGGGAAGCTACAAAGGACAGCATGTGGGGACACCATGACATCGGGGCCTCACCTTGGCCTGTGTCAGGGGGCACAGCAGGATGGAGAAGAGCAGGGCCACACTGAGCACACACTGAGCCACCTTCATCTTCCTCTAGCACTGGCAGCACGGGTGGAGGATGCACCAAGTGAGGAGCACATTTATCCCTCACAGGACTCCTCCCTGTGCCCTCCCTGACAAGACCCAAGGCCAAAGCCTGGCTTGGCACAGCCCCCAGTCCTGGCAACAAGCCCAGCCCTGGCACAGAGTACATCCCACCTGCAATATGGATCCAGCCCCCTTTCCCAGCATCTCTCCAGCTTCCTGTATGGGGCAGCCGCCCCTGGAAGGGCCCAGGTACCTGGGGGAAGGGAGCTGGAGACAGGTGAATCCCCACTCCAACACCATCCATCTTCCACCAGACCCCCAGAGCGCTGGGGGATTGGGATCACCTGAAGATGAGGCTGAGGCTTGGAGAATTACACAGGTGTGGCACATCCCACATCCGTACCACCCCATTTTCCAGCGCTGCAGGTCCCAGCTGGTCCAGTCTCCAGCCCCAGAGCACATTCCAGAGGGGAATATCTCCTGTCCTGACCCTCAGCCTGTCACACTTGTGGCCACTGTGCCATCCCAGAGTACCTGGCTCCCACTCTGCACAGCTGCTCTACATGGGGCTTGCCAGGAACCCCATCCCCAACAAGGTTCTCACTCCAGCACTGTCCCTGTCTGGGACTTGCCCACACCTCCCCAAGGCCCTTGTCCCCCCACAGTGTCTCTGCAATGCCCTGGCCCTGGGCCCAGCTCAGTGCTCACCCCGAGCAGGATGTGCCCATCCTGAGGGTTATCGGGGAGTGGGTGTTTGTCCCCAGGCAGCCACTGGGATCAAACTGGGCAAGCAGGTTTCAGCATTTTTAAACCAAAAGCATCATGGTCCCACTCTTCATTTTCCACTGGGAGCTTTGCTAACAGAGGCTTCTAGGAGATGTTTGAGCCCATTCCAGGCAGAGCCTCCTACTCCAGGAGGAACTGCGTTTCCTGTGCCATGGCCAGAGCACATCCTGCTGCAGGAAAAGCCTCGAGCCAACCCCAACACAGGAAAGGGCTCGGGCACAAGAGCAGAGTGCCGGGGTGGGACCTGTGCCAGGGAGAGCCCGAGACGCCAAAGGCACCTTGGCAGCAGCAGCTCCCTGCAGGGCATGGCCACAAGCCTCCCTTGGCAAGCTGGCCTGGTGGCCACACTGGAGAGCTGCTGGGTCAGGGGGGGATTTCTGGCTGGGGATCTGCCTCAGCCCACAGAGTGTGACCTCAGCCCTGGCTCTGGCACAGCCCCTGTGCCTGGGCCCTGCAAAACCTAAAGGTCACCTGTGCCACCCTGGTGCCCATCCCTGGGTCTGGCACTGTTGGTTCTCTACTTGGTGGTGCCTCCAAAACTGTCCCCCCCCTTCTCTACAGCCTGAGCTTGAGGATGCCCTGAGAAATATAACAACTCTGTGCTTTCCAGAAACTATTAATAAAGTGCCTGTTTGTTGTCTGTATAAACTTAAGAATGGAACTCATTACAGACTGCCCAGACTGCTTTGTGCCATGTGTCTTTTTTGTTACTCTATTTGGTGTGTTCTACTATTCATTTCTTATCTTTTGATAATATTTTCCATAGAGGGATGCCTTTAGTCACAGTATTGCTACATCAGCAGGTACTGTGCTTGTGTTAAGCAGAAAGTAAAGAGGCATGATCACTGTGCATTGAGGTACAATAAAGCGTCCTGCTCTGCCCTGTGTGACCAAGACAGGTCTTCCTCACCCTTTTCTGTCCCTGCAGGGGCAGTGCCTGTGAGCAGAGGTGGAGGGAAGAGAGTCCCAGCACAGCTGCAGAGATGCAGATGGTTGTCAACTCCACTTCCTGCATAGAAATCCGGCATGAAATTGCTTCTAAATGCTGCTCCCTTCAGCTCCTGGACACCTACTCACAGAGTTGTGAAAAAAATCCCCCGGCCACTGGCTTCCAAGGTGAGTTATGCCAAAGTTAGAGCTCGGTGGGAAATCTCTATCCTTTCCAACCCTTTTAATATAGCCATACATGGTGGAGTACATGGATGTGTCTTGTACAGAAAAGAAGGAGTGTGAAAGCAACATGACTGACACTTTTCAGTCTCTGTGTTCATTCTACACCCGTGGGTACAAAGACATCATGGAAACCCTGGCACAGAGAGACCCTTCAGTCCATGGGTACAGAGACATCCCAGAACCCCTGGCATAGACAGACCCTTCTGTCCATGGGTAAGTGAGCACAGTGGGGGTGGGTGAGCAGTGAGTCCTGGACGGGAGACAAACCTGGCTCCAGCCCTGCCAGGCCCTGCCAAGGCTCAATGCTGGCTGCTCTGAAATGGGAAAGCCCTTCAGCCTTGTCCCTGCCCAGAGGGGCAGTGCTGGCCTGGCAGCACAGGTTGTTTTCCCCACAGGCTGCAGGAGATGAGAACACAAGGCTTGCAAACACTGACTGCAAGCCACAGCTCTGGGTGCTCCCCACGAACCTCAGCCCAGGGCCCAGTGTCTGCCCCAAGCTTCAGGGGATGCAGTGGGAGCCCGGCTGGGCTCTGCCCTGGGGCCGTCCTGCAATGACAGCTCCAAACAGGGAGCATTCAGTTGCCACAGACAGCCAAGGCAGGGGTGGAGGGGAGCTGGTCCAGCCCAGCACTGCTGTGTGCTGTGCTCTGGGGCTGGGGCTCCCTGCACAGGGGACTGCACTGCTGTGCCAGAGGAGACAAAGAAGCTTCAGCTTCAGC
Source organism: Cinclus cinclus (assembly GCF_963662255.1). Lineage (NCBI taxonomy): Eukaryota > Metazoa > Chordata > Aves > Passeriformes > Cinclidae > Cinclus > Cinclus cinclus. The sequence goes on from NC_085078.1 coordinate 1,567,170, forward strand.
CTAACTGAGGTGCATGGGTGGGCTGGGAAGAGTGGGGAAGCTCAGGGGGATTCACAGAGTTCATCCTGCTGGAAGGACGAGGAAAAGGGAGTGGGAACTCAGCAGTGAGGAGAACTGAGGGCTGGAGAGCAGCTCTGAATGACACTAAAATCTCACTGGACCTCTGAGACATTGCTGCTCTTCAGCCAGTGACAGCATGAGATCCTAAGCCTGGGGATCAGTGTTCCTCGTGGTGAGGGGCATCAAGGAAGGCAACAACGTGATGGACACTGTGATGGGCTGGGAACTCAGTGGGGGAAAGGAGGGAGCAGTTGTGAAGTAAAAGGCAGGTGGGGGAGAGAACTGTTCAGAGGAGGGCTGAGCTACAGCCTGTGCAAGCTGAAAATGTCATTTGGGGTCGTTCCAGATTGATTTCATTTCAGAAGGTATTGAACAGGTTTACTTTGTTTTCCCTTGGAGGTGTACACTCTGCAAACTTGAGCTGCGTTGCCAAAATGCTCAAGCAAGTCTCTGCTGCAGGTCACACCATTTCTCCTTTGGCTGATTCGGGCCCGGTGCTGAGCTGCAGCAGAGCCCTGGCAGAGCCCAGAGCAGCCTCAGCATCCACAGGGCCCGGCTGCAAGGAGAGAAACCAGAAATTGCCCGTCAGCTGAAGGCTCCTGAAGGCTCACCCTTGTCCCAGCTCCCACGGTGTCCAGGCCACGCTGGCCATGCCCAGAGCAGTGCCCAAAGCTGCCCATCATTGCTGCCCCTCATTGGGCAGCAGAGCAGGAGGGCAGGACATGTGCCCAGCCTGCAGCCAGCCATGGCACATCCTCCTCCTCAGCAGCTGCCACAGCAGGATGCTCCGGTGTTTGCTGCCATTTCCCAAAAGCTCTTATCCCACCATGCAAAGAAGACGGGGACTCACCTCATGCCATCGCTGCGGGCAGAAAAGCTGGTCCCAAACGATGTCCTCAGCCTTCTCCAAGCACACGGCCCGTCCACACCGCAGCTGGTCCCAAGCACCTCCTGATCCACACTGGACCCCACCTGGAACACTTCCTTTAGAGAAACAAACAACAAAATAATGAAAATAGGTTACAGTGCAAAGGGGGGGAAAAGAGAAATGGTAAAAAATCTTATCTCTATCAAGGGCTTGAGGAAGGCCCAACCCATGGCTGGGAGCAGCCCGTGCTTTCTCCCTTTCCCCCTGCGCTGCCGCAAAAGTTATGGTGATCCCAAAGCAAGCAAGGGCAGTGGAGCAGCCCAAGCCCTTCCTTGCCTGCAAAGCAAAGCAGCCAAGCACAATTCTGGAGCCCCACCTCTGCTCCCACCACGGGGCTTTGTTTGTGTCAAGCTGGCTGCCCCAGCCCCAGCTGGGGCACGGTGGGTGCTGGGGGCTGTTGGCAGGGCCAGGAGCCAACTCCCATTTCGTACCCACCCCAGCCCATCCCCCAGTCCTGCCAAAAGGCAGCTTGGCAGACGACAGAAGAATCAATTTTATCCTCCCCAGCAAAGGGGGAACCTTTGTTTCCTGGGCAGGCTGTGCAATGCCCAAATCTGGGAGCATCCCCCTGGGTCTGGACTCATCTGTAAATTTGCTGTGTGGAGCCTGGCTTTGAAGAAGGTGCCAGAATCCAAGTCTGTCATCTTCAGCTTGCCAGTGGCCAGGTGGAGGAAGAGGTTGTCATCCTTGATGTCATCCTCGCTGTCCCCAGCAGCAGCAGCCCCACCTGCTACAGCTTCTCCAGGGGCTCCTTCTCCTTCCCTGGCGGGGAGACCAGGCTCTCAGTGTTCTGCCCAGGGCCCCAGCTGTCAGTGAACCAGGACAAGCCAAACCAGCTCAGATGGTGGCCACCAGTGCTGGGCAGAGAGCAGCTCAGCTCCAGCCCAAGGGCTGGGTGTTCCCATCTGATGACCTGGGTGCAGTGGCACAGGCAGGACAAAAAAGTCTGGGCTTCTTTGCTTCTGATTGCCAAGGCCTGTGTGGAGCTGGAACTTACCAGAGCCCTGCATCAAAGTGCGCCTGTGGCTCTCTCCCTTCTTCTACGTCAGGTGAATTTGCTGCATCCAAGGGTCACAAAGCAGGTCTTCTAATGAGGGCCTTTCTATGTCGAGCATGGATAAACACCTTTTGATCAGATCTTGGCAGTCTGGAGAGAGAAAGCAGAAACCACCGGTCACTTGGAGGAGGCTGCAGTCTGCTTTGCCCCATTATTCCCATGCCCAAGCCATGCTGCGTGTGCTCAGAGCTGGGCCTAAAGCCTCCCATCAGTTCTTTGTTTTGGAGGAGAGCAGGAGAGCAGGACCTGTGCCACGTGCTCAGCAGCTGCCAGAGCGGGATGCTCACGAGCCCACTGCTGTCTCCCAGCACTGCCTCCCATTCCCCCCGTGCCCAGAGATGAGGATTCACCTTGAGAGAGCCGTTGTGGCAGTGAGAGCTGATGGTTCCAGCTGATGTTCCGGCCCCTCCTGAAAGGGTGCTTCCCACAGACCATCTGGTGCAGCAGGATGCCCAGGGACCAGATGGTAGCTGGCTTGCCATAGTACCAGCCAAAGCGGGTCCATTCCGGGGGGCTGTAGGACCGTGTTCCTATGGGACAGAGATGGAGTTCATCAGGGGAATGCTGCTGCTCCCAGAGCCTGGCCCCAGAATCCTTGGCCATGCTAGGGCTGCACCAATGGCACATGGTGTGACCCCTTGCCTCTGGCCAGCACCTGGGACTTGTGTACAAACTTGGGCTTGGAAAAGGAGCCACTGGTGCTGCAAGAGGGCAGCAGAAGCCCTAGCAAGGCCTGAGCATGACAAGGAAAAACCCACTCAGTGGTGGGGAAATCCATGTCTCCATCCTCCCTGCCTGCATTGCCCCAAAAAACAATTATGAGGCCAAGGCAAACAAGGTGAGCACAGTAGTGCAAGCCCTTTCTCACCTGCACACCAAAACAGCGGGTGCGCAGGTTCTGCCCCTCCCCTGCTCCCCTACTACCCCCACCCATGGGTGTTTTTGTCAGGCTGGCTGCCCCAGCCCCAGTCCTGGGCACAGCGGCTGGCAAAGGCTGCCAGCAGGGCTGGAAGCTGTCCCCCCAGCCGCCCCCAGTGGAAAGCAACTCAGCTGAAGACTCAGTGCCATGACTGGCAGCAAAAAGGAGAGTCCACGCTCCCACAGCCAGGCTGGGCCCTGAGCTGTTGGGCCAGGAGATGCTGGGAGCGGGAAGACGGCGCTGTGTGGGCTCACCTGCAAAGTGAGTGTAGGCTGTGTCCTGCAGGTAGGTGCCACAGCCAAAATCAATCAGTTTTGCCTGCCCGCTGGCCAGGTCAACGAGGATGTTCTCTGGTTTGACGTCCCTGTGCAGGACTCCGCAGCTGGTGCAGTGCTGCACGGCCTCCAGCACCTGGCGGAACAGCTGCCGCGCCACCTCCTCGGACAGGAACCCCCGTGCCCGAATGAAATGACGGAGGTCCTGACACCGCTCCGGGCGCTCCAGCACCATCAGGATCTCGCTGGGGAGCTCAAGCCACTCCAGCAGCTGGACAACACCAGGGAAGCCAGTGGACACCTTGTCCAGGAGCACGATCTCCATTGGTGCTCTGGTGCTGTCGGGCTGCAGGAGGACCACGATGCCGTCAGCGGGGCTGATGCCGTGCCAGGGCTCGGGAAGCCCTCACCCAGCCCGGGATGCTCTGCTGGCCCCACACGCACTGTCCACCCTGCTGGGCCTCGGCTCATGCCCACCCAGCACGCCCCGGCTTCTCCCGCTGACCCCCGCTCACTCACCAGCTCACCCCAGTGTCGGACGCGGTTCCGTGGCACCCTTTTGATGGCCACCTGCAAGCCAAGGGGAGCAGAGGGCTTAGCTCGCCGCCCGCCCTGCCGAGCCCCATCCCTCCCCGACCCCTCCTCCTCCTCCTCCTCCTCCTCCTGCTCTTCCCCTCCTCCTCCGCCCGCCGCCGGCCCCTCCACTCACCGGGGCGCCGTCCGAGAGCCGCGTCGCCGCCCAGACGCTGCCGAAGCCGCCGCGCCCCAGCAGCGAACCGAGCTGGTAGCGCTCCTTAATGCCGTGCTCCACCTTCCCTGCCGGCGAGACGCGGCTGTCAGCGCTCGGCCCGGGGCCAGACACGGGCCCCGAGCGCCCCTCAGCCGTCCCGGGCCGGGCAGCCCCTGGCGTTCGCTCTTTGGAACGCGACAGCGGCGGCTCGGGGCCAGCGGCCGCGCTGCCGAGCGGCGGAGCTCGGGCCGGGGAAGCCCCAACGGAGGCGGCGGGAGCGGCCGCGCCCTGTGTGCGCTCTGCGGGCTCCGGGAGCAGCTGGCGCCGGGACCGGGACCGGGACTGGGATCCACGTTGGGGCTGGGGCTGCGGCCGGGGCCGGGGTCGGGGCCGGACCCCGCGTTGAGGCCGAGGTCGGAGCCCACGTTGCGGCCGGGGCCGGGGCCGGGGCCGGGGCCGGGGCCGGGGCCGGGGCCGGGGCCGGGGCCGGGGCCGGGGCCGGGGCCGGGGCCGGGGCCGGGACAGGCGGAGCCAAAGGGAGGCGATGCCGCACCAGGCACTGATCCCCGCCCAGCAGCGCCACTGCCAGTACAGCCAGAGCCGGGCGGAGGAGAGACCGCGGCAGGACGGCCGGGGACGGGGACGGGGACGGGGACGGGGACGGGGACGGGGACGGGGACGGGGACGGGGACGGGGAGGGGGAAGCCCCGCCCGGGGCCGAGGGCGGGCTGGGGGCATGAGCCGGCTCGGAACGGGGAGAGGGAGACTGGGAGAGGAGGGAGACACCGGGAAACGGAGACTGAGAGAGGCTGTGGGACTGCGGGAGAGGGAGAGGAGATCCAGAGGGTCGACAAAGTCGCTTGATTCGCTGCTGCTGCCGCTGCTGCCGCTGCTGCCGCTGCTGCTGCTGCTGCAACTGCAACTGAAGCCCTGGGGCCGTTTGTCCCCATGGCCGTTTTTCCGTTTTTCCGTTGCCTTCTCAGCCCTGTGCCAAGCCCCGCGCACCCCGGGGGCAGCCCCTGAGCCTTTTCTTTCCATGGAGAATAAAACATCGTTCAAGCACAGGCATTGGCGGCCAAGATTGGGATACTGCCTCTGAAATTCTGGATATATACAAGGATAGCTCCCAGACAAAAGCTGCCAGGACTATGTAGGTTACCTTGGCTTCCTGAGGGCCGACTCTTCCCTGCCTTTGAAACACTGGGGCTCCCTACGTTCCTTTCTATGGAAAAGAACTGTCCTTCTTGTCCAGGTGCCCATGGCCTCAAGCACATGACCATTTGATAGTGGTCAAAGGAGTGGAGAAAGGAGTTCTGTGCTCAGTGGGCTGGAGACTGAGGACAGCAGAGGAGAGCCCTGGGAGGGATTGATGGGCAGTTTCAGAGATGATGGCTCTTTTGACAGAGAATATCCAGAGAAAGAAACAATTAATACCAAGGGCAGCTGTGGAGGCCCAGACTGGAAACAAGGAGAAGGAATTTCTCTCCCAGAGCAGGGCTGAGGTGCAACACATCCCCCAGAAGGAGTCTGGGCCAGCCCAAGGCACAGGCATGGGCAGCAGCTGAAAGGTTCTTCTGAATTGGACTCCTCGAAGGGTTTGTGCAATCTCCTCCTAGGCCCTGAGGTTCAAGGACTCAGCACCAAATGCACCACGGGGCTCACTGGGATCAAGCAAGTCCTGACAAACCACGGCTCTGCCTTGATTTCCCTCTGGTCTGGTGCAGTTCATGAGGAAGGTTTTCTGCTGCAGTTATGGAGAAATATCCATTGGAGTTTTAAAGGGTGGATTTTACTACTGCTGATTTTAGAGCAGAGGTGATTAGAGCATTGTGTGGTTGATATTGATCCAGGGTCTCTCCTCGGCAGGTCTGGCCTGCTCAGAGAAGCTGTTCCTTGAGGTCTGACCCAGTGTGGACAACCTTGCTCCACTTTGCCCAGCCCCATCCCGTCTGTCCTCCCTCATCTGGAACCTGCTTTGCTTGGAGAACTGGCTGCGCTCAGGCAAAGAGATGTTTTCCCTTTTTAATTTTTTTAAACAATCTAAAACTCCTAATTTTCTCCACTGCAAACAGACATAGTCCTCAGGAGTGTGCCTGCCCAAGGTGCCACCAAAAGCACTGCAGAGCTGCCCTGGGCCAGCTCTGCGGGTGGATCATCATCGCATCCTGCACTGGGCCACTGCCAGGGGTTGTACAGGGCCATGGACACTGCACTGATCCCACGGCTGGGTTTGTGTGCCACGGCAACCGTGAGAAGTTCAGGTTTCCTTGGAAACATTTGGGAGAACTGGGACATACTGGGCAACACTGGGAGCACTGTGGGAAACGCTGGGACATACTGGGAGTGATACTGGGGAGAAGTGGGTCAACGTGGGAACATGGGGAATGCTGAGGGGGAATCTGGGTGGACTGGGATGGACTGTGGGGTTGCACTGAAAACTACTGGGACATACTGGGATTGATACTTGGAAGTACTGGGACAAACTAGGGACACAGGGCGCACTGTGGGGATGGCTGGGGGACACTGACGCCTACTGTGGATAATACGGGGAGGAACTGGAATGGACTGGGAACTAAGCCAGGTGTATTGGGTGGGACTGGGGTGTACTGGGATGACCTGGAGGGGCACTGGGTTTGTACGGGGCTGTACTGGGGATGGAGTGGGCTCCTGCCTCTGGTGCCTCCCATTTGCCAAGACTCCCGCCCATCACTGCACACAACCAATCAGTGCTGGGTCTTGGCACTTTGGGGGCGGTGCCTGGTGTCGGCGCCATCTTTTCTGTTTTTGCCTGTGGCTCCCGTCATGCCCCACGGCCCAGTTGAGCCCCGTTGGAGCTGGGACAACAACGCCCGTCATGCCCTGGGCTTCACAGAACCCCAGTGTCCACCCACCACATGTCACGTATGTGTCCCCCAGACCTCCCAGGATCTCTAAGTGCCCCCGCAGCACCCATTTGGCACACCCCAAAAGCATCCCCAGACTCCAAAGTGCTCCCAACCCCATAGATGGCCGTTACAGCCACTTCTGGGAATTCATCTCCTGTCATCTGGAAGAGACGGTCCGAAGTTTCCCTCATTTGCCTCACGACCATCACAAGAAGACCCCGGTGAACCCCACTCGCTCCAGACAGGAGTTTTCTGGCCTGGTTGCCTTTGAACAGTTCTGGCCTGGCCGAGGTAGAGGTTTACCAAATAACTGTTTGCAGCTGTGCTGTGCTGTGCCGTCACGGTGCACTGCTCTTCGAGGCCACAATAGCCCAGTCAGATTGGCACCTGCTTCTCTGAGCACACCATAGTCCATAAATCTCCCCACCTCTTGGCCAGACATCGCTCACTTTGAGAAAAGACTGTAAAACGGTGACTCTTTGGAGAAGCCTCTTGAGATCTCCCCACGTAAGGAAGACACGTCTATTGGCCGAAGACCACGAGGACTCCGTCCCATCCCTTGGTAGCTATTTCCCTTCCCCTCTTTTCCCCTTTTGTTTCCTTAAACTCTCCCCTCTGTCGCACAACTGAATTGTTAGCATCAAATAAAGTGCTATATTGAAGCATACTGCTGTCCCCCCGCTCTGTGTCTTGCACCTCAAGATCAAAACAAAGCATCACGATCCCCGCCTGGATTGGCGGATCGTGACATTAAATTGGCATCACGGACTGGATTATGACAGACAGAAGGGCTGCAAGGTTGTGTGTAGTCTGTAATAGGGGAAGGACATCTTGCTCCAGCCGCACCTAGCTGGTCACCTCAAAAGGAGTGAGCTTGTCCAGAAAGCAAGGGGGGCAAGTTCAGATTTCCTGCAAACTGCACAGGCCTAGGTGGAGAGCACCCCCACACTTGTTTGAGGGCTCTGTCTGTAGAATTTCACTCTAGGATCTCTTGGTGTGGAAGACAGGACTGTTTTTGTTGGTTTTTATTGTGGTTTTTTTGACTGCTTGGTGTAGCAAAGAGACAACCAGAGATTTGTACTGAAGCTAGTGCCTCCCAAGCAGCTTCGGTCTCTTCACCCACACAGGGAAGTGAAAGGGAACACAGAGAAAAGTTGTGTGTGTGTGTGTGTGTGTGTGTGTGTGTGTGTGTGTGCGCGCGTGTGTGTAACTTAAGTGATATACCTCCCTGCAGTGGTTTTTACTTGCCCCTTCATAAAATGAGTGAAAATTGCAGTGCAACAAATAAAGCTGCATTTTTTGCTCTATTAGCTATATATAGTGCCAGACCCTCTCAGGGAGGAGAAGAGTGGGCACCAAATAATTGGTATAATTTAGAAAATGTGATTGATGGAATATGTTCTCTGCAAAGGGAGTCAAAATTCAAACTGTACAAAAATAAAACTGTACTCTGTTCTGTTTTGGGAGCCTGTCTTAGGGCAGCTCTAGAAAATCACTTCAAGCAAACAAATGAGGAGACTACAATTATAAATTCTCTACAAAAATGAGTTCAAATTTTGCCAGAACAACTAAATGAAGAAAGGAACAAGTATCTTTGTTGAAAACATGAGTGCTCTTTGTTGCAAAATGAGAAACAGTTGTTAGAAAGTGCTCTAAGAGAGGAACACACTAAAACTTTAGAACTTCTGGACCCACTGAAAGAAGCAGAGCAATGTACCAAAAATGGTTCCACCCACTCTGGGCCCCATTCCCTTTTCTCCCTATACAACCCCTTCTCAGCAGACACCAGGTTCACCTTCGCGTTGTCCTGCCAAGAGCCATAAAATGTGGACATTATTAGTGTTCTGGAGAAAGCACATTCCAGACTATTCAATAATTGCCAGGCCTCTTTATGACTTGCTGAGGGAAGGGGTGAAATGGGATTGGACTCTTTCTCAGGAGGAAGCACTGCAAGTGCTGATTTTTGAAGCAACAGCTCATCAAGCCCTGGGCCCTGTTCACCCCACAGACCCTTTCCAGGTAGAGTGGGGATTCCCCATCTCGGGGTTGTCAGTTCACATATGGCAACAAGGCCCTGATGGTCCTACAAGGCCTGTTATTTGTTTGTAGTTCCGTGGCTTTCAAGATGCTGAATAAAGATACGCTATCTGGGTTAAATGACTGTTTGCGGTTAGCTTAGCTCTCATAGAAGTGGAGAAAATTGTAGGGCAACGACCAATTTCATTAAGAGGTCCTTTCAAAGTGATCGTAGTGGTCACTACTGGGGCTCCCCTGCCTGACGCGGTGGCCCATAGATCCTCAGCTAGGAAGTGGTATGCCCAGATTGAACATTATTGTAACATCTTCTCAATAACAGAAGTTGCTATAAAACATTGGGCTATACAAGAAACTGAGAGCTTGGGGAGCAGCCAAGACAAAGCTGCCTCGGCAATTAAAGTAGCCCCTCCTTTCTCCTCTGAACAATCAGCAAATTCTTGGTTCACTGATGCTTCTGCCAAACCAGAGGGAAAGGTGTGGAAACACAGAGCAGTAGCCCTCCACACTTCTGATGAATGAATCATTACTGAGGGAGAAGGCAGTGCTCACGTTGGGGAACTGATGGCTGCCTGGAGTGTTTTCCAGTGTGAGGTACACAATACCTCTCTTGTTTGCATCTACACTGACTCTTATGCTGTGTTTCAGGGATGTACAGAGTGGCTTCCTTTTTGGCAGCAAAATGATTGGGAAGTTAACCGAATTCCAGTATGGCAAAAGAGAGAGGTGGCAAGAAATTTGAACTATCGCAAGGTAAGAGAATTTTGCCATGCGGTGGGTAGCTTCACACATGCTAGATAGTTTCATCATTTTAATTTCCTGCCTCTTCATGGCAGACTCTGTTGCGTTTACTTTTCACAGAAGAGCACCGAGGGACATGAAGAACCAGATAACCCATGATAACACTGCTGATACTTCCTGACTGTTGGTATAATTTTACTTGAACTAAACCAACAAGATTGAAATGACAAAGCTTCATGGTTACAATAACACATAAATTCATTGCTGAATCCCTCATCAAACTTGTACACAGTTATGGCACAAGACCTCACGGCCGTGTTGTACTTTGTAAAATTTAAAATCAGAATTGTTGGCTCCATTTCATTGCTGTACAGTTTTCCCATAAAATCATGTGTGGTAAAAACAATACAAAATACTGGGGGGAATTTGATGTGACTATTGTGACACCTGCTACTCCACCACCGCTTATCCTGAACCCTTTTAACAAACGAATGACAAGAGACATAATGGGCGTTGTGGGAGCAGGATTGGGAATTTTCAGTAGCATTGATTCAGAAGTACTGAGGAATAAATTGGCTACTACGTCTGGAGACGTCACCAAATTACAGCAACCACTGCAGTCATCTTTGACAGCTTTGGGAACCCAACAATGGTTCCTATCAAACATTTTGGCAAATTGGGAAAAGGTAAATGCAAATGACCGCAAACCGATAACTGATGAACTCGGTGCTGCACAAAATAACATCTCTTTAGGTCTCAGCTGTATCCAGGCTCAGCTGTGGGTGCGGTTTGTTGCTGCCTCAATTATCAGAGAAGGCGAGGAAGGCACTTTTCCTACTGAAATTCGGCAAAGAATTTGGGATAGTGCCACTGACTTTGAAGGAGAATTCCAATCCTGGTGGAACTTGGTACATTTTAGCTATGACCCCAGCACAAACACAGCCAGAGCCTTTGTGCTGATGATACATAATGCTTCAGTGCATTCCATATTCGCCATCATTGCATTCGGGCTGAATCGTGATGGAGCTATTCTCTATCCTTTTAAGCATAGAGAATGGGCCCGTCAAATTGGTGAGAAGTGGGAAACTGTGAATTTGGAAACTTGTACTGTCCGGGAACAACAAGGGTTTATCTGTGAAAGTAACGCAATTAGAGCTCAAGATATTTGTTTGGACACAGAGCCAAATGTTTGTAACTTTGAAATACTTCCAAGCGAGATTCCTGAAACGGTGCTGATTTATATAGGCAATGGTTGTGTATGCTTAAGAACTGCTGGCAACCTGTTATCATAGAAAATTTGGTAGTGCATACTAAAAATCATTCGAATGTTTGCATTTGTAACTTTACTAGAATTGTAGGATGTGATTTCCTTATGTAGTCCCAGTTACGTCTTGCCACCTTTTGCAGTCCAATTACACATGAATCCACCATTTATTGCCTACTCCCGTTGGAATGAACCTCGCTCTGGTAAAGCAATTGCTGCTTCCCCAGGATTTAATTGAAATTTTGGAAAGGATTAAGAAAAACAGACCAAAACTCTGATAACTCTTCATCACCATGTAAAGGAACTACATCATGTTTTGGAAAGAGTAAAGAAAGATGCTGAACTCAAGTGGTGGGATACCCTCTTTGGGTGGTCACCTACTGCCACAGGTGTCCTGAACAAATTGTGTCATCCCATCACTGTCCTTTTGATTTTGGTTTTGATTGGTTTTGGTTATATCAGCAATCCTGTACAACATGAATTGGAGAATGATGAAGCAGTTAACACACTTGACATCCATAATGAATATACACAAGTCAGTCACTGATGACGTCCCCAAGGTTATTGATGCAAGATGAAAAACACATGAGTATTTAAAATAAGGTGTTATATTGACGACTTGTGTTTTCAAACTCCAATTACTGAGAAATTATTATATTTTATTAAGTATCTACTTAAAATACTTCTTAATTATTTTAAATTGTGTTGAAATGATGTACTGGTATTGACTTGTTTTTTAATTACCTTACTTGTGTTTTGTACTGAAATTGCTTATTCATTATTTTAAATTGTGTTCCATTTACTGAATAATTATTTTACTTGTGTTTTAAATTGAAATTACTTAAATTAGTGTTTCAAATTGAAATTACTGATTAATAATTTTACTTGTGTTTTAAATTGAAAATACTTACTTAAATTGAAATTACTTTGAAAGATTGAACTTGTTCTTTCCCTTTCCCTTTCCCTTTCCCTTTCCCTTTCCCTTTCCTACTTTTTTCTTTGGCTGACTTTCTGTCCCCGTTTTTCGGAATATGCTACTAACCTGGATGAGTCCTGAAGACTTCGCTGTCGGAGTTGGCGGGAGAAATGCAGCACTCAGTGTGAATGATCAGCAAGTCACAATTTATTGCATGCTCTTAGTTACATTTATATCATCAATAATTAAGCTCATACACAGTGCAAAAGCAAGCTCATCACTGGCTACCGCAGCAAAGGTCAGTCCCACCCAGTTCCTCATTCTTGTGATCCTTTAGCTGCGGAGGTTCTGCATACTATCTTAACGGAAGTATCCTGTTATTGCAAAAGTGGTTCCATATCTATTGCTCAAGGAAAAGCTGTCCTTCAAAATACCCACTGTGTCAGTATTTTCCCAAAGCCCTGTCAGCTAGTTCTCGCATGGGAATATGGCCTTTCTCTCTAAGCCATTCTTCTACACTTCGCAACTGAAGACACCGCAGCAACAACACTACAAAGGAGCTCTCTCGACAAAGATTGTGAGTCACGGGGTGGTGTAAGAGACGGTCCAAAGGTTCCCTCATTTTCCTCATGACCGTCGCAAGAAGATGCCCGTGTACCCCACGTGCTCCTGACCTGGTCGGCTTTGAGCAGGAGCTCTGACCCGGCCGAGGTAGACGCGTGGCAGGTGGCTGTCACAGGTGCACTGTGCCGTGCTGTGCTGTGCCGTCATAAGTGCCGGCCCAGACATGTGGGTGCCTGCTTCTCTGGACACACAGTGGTCCGTAAAAATCCCTACCTCATGGCCAGAAGCCATTCGCTTTGAGGAAAGACTTTAAGAAGGTGACTCCTTGAAGAAGCCCCTTGAGATCTCCCCACAGAGGGAAGACCCGTCCATTGGCAGAAGGCCCCGAGCACACCCGTCTATGACCACAAGGATGGTGTCTCATCCCTTGGTAGCTATTTCCCTTCCCCTCTTTTCCCCTCTTTCTCTCTATCTCTTGACTTTGTTTCCTTAAAAACTCTGCCATCTATAGCACATAACTGTGTGCTTAGCACCAAATAAAAGTGCTCTGCTGTGAGTACGAACCATCATGATCCCCGCCTGTACTGGCAGATCGTGACAAGCTCCCAGCTTGTCATCCTCTGTACCAGAGATACTCTGAGTTGTACTTAGAGAATGCATCGTCCGTGAAATGTTCCAGCTTTAGGAGATGACTCCAGGAGCTGCAGCTGCATTGTCCTGCAGCCAGAGGCTTCCTGTGTCAAAGGCTGGGAGTGATTCCGCCCCAGTCACCTCTGAGCATCTTCCCAGCCCTGACAGATTGAAGCTCTCTGTGCCCCTGTGCTGTAGCCGGGGTGGCCGCAGGCAGTGCCCCAGCCCTTCTGGGCTGCACACGGGAGCTGCTCCTCAGTAGAAAAGTCATTTTGTAGATCTTCTTGATTGGCAGGATCACCCTCTGAGCCAGGAGCCCAGCCCAGCCCAGCTCAGCAGCACAGACACAGCTGAATGACTTTAATGACCCTCTCAGGGCTTTGATGTTGTTTATATCAGACTCAGTCCCTGAGAGTGTGCTCAAAAATCTTGTCAAGAACTCAAAGTGATATTTAAAGTCCAAAGATTCTAGAAGCTGTAATGGGTGCCACTGAGGGACACATCGGAGAAAGTGTCCCCAGGTTCCAGTTAGAGCAGAACACTGGTGGAAGCGATGACAGGTGCAGACAAACAAGGGAAAGGTGTCTCTGATGCTGAGCAAACCTCAGCACAGCAAGGCTCACTTGTCCCCTGCTGGCCAAGGGCCCAGGGCCAGCAGCCATGGCCAAAGTGCTTCAGGAGGTGGCTCTGGCAGGGCCTTTCAGCTGCTGCCCATCCCTGTGCCCTCTGCAGCCCAGGCTGTCCTACGGTGTCCATGCCCTGTGCCTCTGTCCCTGCAGGCTGTCGTCAACCCCCGGCTGCCCCACCTCGCTGGCCCCTTCCTTTGCTGCCAGCTTTGCGTCCTGCCTGCCTCTGCCTGGGCTCACAAAGCCTGGGGCTCGATACCTAGAAGGCCCTACTGGATTGCTCTGTAAGAATCCTAAGTGTCAAGTGCCCAGGGAGCAGGGTTTACATGCCATGGCGGGCACCACAGAGCCCTTTTCTCCCCCATGTGCTGAGGGTGTGGCACTTGCCATTTCCAAGATCCCTGCGGTTGCCAAAGGGGCCTTTTTGGCTGCGCTGAGAAGAGTCCTAACTGTGAGCCCGTCTTTCACCTGCTTTTCCTGCAAATGTACTCAAGGTATCCACTTTTTTTTGAACTCTCGAGTCCTGTGTGTGTGCAGGTGTACCAACTGAAGGATGGAACAGGTCTGTTGGGGAGGTGATCTCCTTCTCTAGTGGCTTTTGGTTTTGTTTTGGTTGTTGGATTTGTTTGTTTGTATGGATTGGTTTGGTTTGGGGGGATTCTTTTGTTGGACTTTTTTGTGTTCTTGTTTTAATCAACTCCTCCTGGCAGCTCTGGGCAGGGCTCTGGAACCGTGTCTGACACTTGTCTGTGGCACAGTGAAGGCGGCCAAGGGGACCTTCGCTGAGCTGCGTGCAGAGGAATCCACATCAGCCCAGGCTGGGGGTGCTCAGTGGCCAGTCGGTTCTGTTGACTGGAACCTTTCCATGGAGCATGTCCAGGGATGGAATGTTGGGGCTGCCATGGCTGTGCTGTCACAGACAGGGGAACGCTGGGGCTGCCCCAGCTGCGATGTGCCAGAGAGGGGAAAGCTGGGGCTGCCCTGCTCCTGGCCAGCAGGATCCAGCACGGTGATTCTTGCCCTGTACTCAGCACTGTTTGGGCAGCACCTCGAGTGCTGTCTCCAGTTCTGGGCGCCCCGATTTAGGAAGGACGAGGAGGAGCTGAAGTATTTCGCGAGAAGGGCAACAAGGCTGGTGAGGGGTCTGGAACACAAGTCCTGTGAGGAGCGGCTGAGGGATCAGGGGTTATTTATCCTGGAGAAGAGGAGGCTCAGGTGAGACAAGGTGGTGTCAGGGCACAGGTGGGATTTGAGGATCGCTTAGGTCTTTTCCATCCTTGCTGCTTTTGTGATTCTCTGAAACCAGCCCTGGAGCACTTGCAGGATGAGCGCTGGGCCCCCTCTTCAGAAGCTCCAGCAGCCCAGGTCCCTCAGCTTCTCCACACAGTCCCCAGAGCCCATCCTGTCAGTCCTGCAGAGCCTCTCCAGCCCCTCCTCAGTGCCCAGAACAGGGAGCCCCACAGCCAGACACACCAGCCCAGATGTGCCCCCCTGGCCTGTGGTGCCCCTGGCAAGGGAGCAGCACGAGGCACTGCAGGACCCTGCAGACAATTCCTGTGGCACCACTGCAGTTTGGGCGTGGCTGCCAGGCAGCTCTCCCTGTGAGCAATGATGTCTGCAGTGGGACAGGAAACTCACAACTCCCGTGAACAAACTTTCAGAGGCCACGACAAACCTGAGTGGTTTCCCTCCCGTCCCCCAGACCTTGCTGGCCCCAGGGGCTGATGGCGTTTGTGCTCACTGAGGTCCATCTCCCCACACCAGCACCATGCTCTGCCAGCACTGATCTTCCCTCAGCTCTGCACACAGACATTGCTGCTGCAGCTCCAGAGAAGGGAACAAAAGGGGCATCTCTAGAGAAAACTTTCCGGGCAGATCCTGTTATAAATGAGAAACAAAAAGTCTTGATATTTAGCAGAATTTAGGTTGCTTTATTTGATATAGACGGAGCAAGCAGCGCTGGGGAACGTGAGGGGTCAGCGCCCACCCCACGCTCCGTTGAACCTTGGTTTGCAGCTCCTTTCTAGAGTATGGTTTTCCTTGTAGTAATCAATAATTCTTAATTTCTTTTGTTGTCATAATTCTGCCAGGTAAGCAGTGGTGGTTAAAAAAACATCCGTGGGACCGCTGTGTGAAATCTCTGGACAATTTGTCAAGTAACCACCTGGTTTTGGTAGATAAAGAACAGCAGAAGTGGGAAGTCTGGTCTTAGCAGATAGGTTGCAGTTGATTACGCAAAGGCGGGAGATCTGATTTTGCAAAATCTTTCAGGCTCTGGGAAAACCTCATTTTGCAAACTGGTATCAAATACAATTTACTTAGGAAGCACAATATTCATAACAGGGGGATTTAAACAGAATGGTTTTAAAAATGTATTTCCCTTTATCGAGTTCCATGTCTTGTCTAAGTATTCTGGTTTATACAAACTCCAAAACTTTTGCGATTAACACGAATCATTTATCAATTATCACAATTTCCCCACTTCTCTTTTTTTATCCCATTAATTCCTGTTTGGGCTTTAAATTTTGTCAGTACTTCTTGTACTAGATTTAATTCATTTACTGCCATTAATTTCGTTGCCATCTCAGGGTCTCTTGGTATTGTAGCAATTTGCATTCCTTGAACCACTGATTGCATGTGTCAAATGAAACATGGAACAAGACAAGGCATGAACAGTAGTTCTAATAATGCACATGTTAACATAAAACCTAATTTCTTCCACCAAGTTCCCCCAACAGGTTACTTCACCAATTATCATTAAGCATAGAGTTCCAGGTTTGTACAGGTACAGGGGCTATTTGTTTTAATTTTTTTTTTCTGCAATTATAGTAATTATTTCACCGTTATAAATACCATTTTTAAGCAGCATTCATAATTATTAAACTTGCCACACACTCCTTCTTCAGCTAATAGATAGTCCAGGGCTAGTCAATTTTGATATACTGCTGCTCTAGTTTGAGTAAGTTGCTTAGCTATTCCTTTCGTTGCTTGGGCTTAATCCCTCCCCCCTCTGTGGCCATTGTTCAGTTTTTTGCATTTCTCCACAGATCCAGCAGGGGGGTTCAGTTCAGTTCAGCAGTAATTTCTTTCGTTAATTCTGCTAAGAAATTCTTTTCCGAGGTGGGTAAGTCCCGTTTGCTGCTTTGTTGTTTCAATTTCTCGTGCAAGTTAAAACTTTTCTTATGGTTTGTTCTTGTTTCCTTGAGCGTTTTAATTGTGTTCTTTATTCATTCCTCCTTGCAGTGATTTTGCACTCCTCCCTGATCTGAATATCCCCACAGACCTTTTGTGAAGCAGGGGTACGCTTCTCCTACTGGGCAACTTTGGTATGCCAATAGAGCCCACCATTTTTTCCAAATTGGTGGCTACCCAGTAACTTTTTCCTATAACAGTGCACGTTTCTAAGTTGTGCTTATTATAGCAGGCTGAACTGATATGAGTGTGGAGGGCAAGGGTGGATTCTGTGCGTCCGCCGTACCCGATTGTCTGGTAACACTTGGAACAAGCATCAGCACTATTTCCTTTCATCATAAGGAGCAATAGGATGACTCCCAGGACTGTTCTCATCCCTCTGCCTCCCTCAAGGCCTACAGGGTTGCTGCCAGTAGCGGAGGTTTGTTTAATCTTCTTGGCAGCACGGACTATGTCCTGGGGTCTCGCCCTTTGTCTTTCTCTTTTGGTATAATTTCTTAATTTTGTCCCAGCTTTTGGTTTTAACATTCCGGTACGAGGTACAGCAGTAACAGCACGGTATACTCAACCCTTTCCAGCACTTTCTTGCCAGTACCTCCGCTTTGGCTTTCTTTTTTTTTTTCCTTTTCCCCTTGTTCTATTCTCAAATAACTCCCACCATTTATGATCATCAGTTTTGATTTCTCCTCTTGCTGATAGAGTATTAAGTACCTTAACAGTTTCCTTATATTAATTTCTTCTACACTGGATACATAATGCGAGTGGGAGACACCCACCACAGGAATGACCCCGCCACAACTCAGTACAATATGGACACCGTTTTTTGATGAACGGGCTGCAGTCACACCCAGGTTTAGGACAGGTGACTTTCAGTCCTGACTGGGAGACCTTCGAGACGAGTTGATCCGGTATCAACATCCAGTCCTGTGAATTCGCACTTCGAGGTCTCTGAGCTCGGGTGTCGCTGTCCAGCCTACAGTAGGAGGGGTTATGGGACCTTTGACTCTACTCACATGTGTTCACTCCTTTTTGGCTGTCTGTACAGCTGTTTCAGTGGTTAACAGAACTAAATATGGTCCTTCCCATTTTGGATCCAGACTTTCTTCTTTCCACACTTTAATTAACACATGTTGTCCTGGCTTAATCTTACGTATGGCAAATCCTAGATGGATGGTTTGAGCTAAAATTTCCTTCCACTTAATTCTTGCAAGTTTTTGTTGATGGTTATTATGTAACTTTGAAGAGAAGTGTCCTGAACTAAGATCAGATCAAGGTGTACTCCTTTAGGGTAAGACATACCATACAGCATTTCCTGTGGTGAAATTGAAGTTGTTTTCCAAGTTGGCATTCTTTGTATATTAGACAGGGCTAGTGGGAGGCACTTTGTCCATGGCATTTCAGTCTTAATTCTTAATTTTAACAGCTGTTGTTGAAATGTTTGACTGATCCTTTCAACTGTCCCAGAACTCTGAGGGTGCCAGGGTGTATAGTACTCCCAGCTGATGCCTAGGGCCGAGGTCAGGAACTTAAGCACCTTTGATGTAAAGTGCATGCCTGGTCGGAGTCTATTGCTGGGATCAGGACATGCTTTGGTATTATGTGTTCTATGAATATTTTGGCTACCACTTGTAATGTGGCTCTAGCTGCAGGGTGTGCCTCTAGCCAGTGGGTTAATTGGTTTACTATTACTAGTAAATATTTCCACCTTCCTACCACCTTTCCTGTGTTCAAGGGAACATTAACAAATCCAATTAATTCAGTCTCTTGTCCTGCTAATGGCACTTGCCCCAGGGGGTAAAGGGGAGCCTTTGTGTCATTATCTCTGTCCTCTCTGCTGATACCATCTCTCCTGGTATTTCTTTGACTCCAGGGAGTCCTTTGAGCTATAGGAGGAGAGGGAGCAGAGACCCTGGTTGGAGGGGGGGGGGGGGGGGGGGGATGGTGGGGGGTCTCCTGTATTTTCTGTATTATACAGAGGTGGGAGATTATCAAGTGTTCCCAGGTAACTTTTTTTTATCCTCATCCCTTTTTTCCTTTAAAGTATATACCGAGAATGGTTTATGCTGTTCTGTCCACAGAGCAGCACAGTCACACTCCTCTCTGTAAAATGGTTCTTTACAAGCAACATATGTGTTTAATGCTCTACAAATCCAACCCTTAAACGATCCCAACATGGGCCAGTACAGATTATCTCTGCGGATCATTTCTTTGGTCCACTTTACCATACTATATTGAATCAATTTTTCTTTGCTTTTTACTTTGTATAATTCCCTTGTGTCTCAAGGTCTTACTATTACACCCAAAGGGCTGGCTGGTGGTATTTCTGGCAACCTGCTGGGTTTATTTTATTTCTTTGTTTTTCTTTTTACTTTTATGTTTGTGATTATAAGAACTTTGACCCCATTTGTGGGTCGTCTGGACTTGAACCCTTTTACTCTTTCTTTCTCCTATTTTTACCTCAATGGACTGTCTTGAAGTGTTTTGTGCTCCACAGAGTGGAATTTTGCTGAAAGGGTGCATTGATTATTCAGGGGAAATGGCCCAGGGCTTAAAGGGGTCAGGGTGTTCTTCAAGGGATGATCATCTCCTCATGCCACTAGAGGGGATCAGGACACCAGTGTCCCCATTACTCGTAATCCTCAAAGACAAACCCCAGAACGCTCTGGTGCCCTCCGGGGTATGAGAGGGGCCTTGTTCCCACCCCTCTCCCTGCAGGCTCTGCTCACCTAGGCATCCAGAGAGGAAGCCTGGTGCTTCTGCTGCAGAAGGCCTGCCAGCATTTCAGCCACACAGGGCTGGAGAAAAAGGCAGCATTAGAGACACACTGGGGGCACTGGGCTGGACTGGGAGGAAAGAGGAAAGCAGGGAGATCCTTGGAGAAGGGGCCTATGGGAGCAATGGGGTGCAGGAGCTGCTGTGCTCCTGCCCAGAAGCACTGGGGTCCTGGCCAAGAGGCACAGCTGGGGCAGGGGCTGCATGCTGGGTCATCCCGGGAGGTACTGGAGTGGCAGGGATGGAAATGCAGTGGGGCCCTCTGGGCAAGGGGTTCCCTGAGAAAGATCCATGGGCCTGGGGTGTTGTCTAGGACGCCAGTAGGGGTGCACTGGGCTGTGCTGGGACAGACTGGGATAATCTGGGGTGTAGTGGCCATGTAAGGGGACGGTCTGACACTGGCAGATTTCATGGTACCCACCAGAGGTGTCTTCAGGATCTCAAAGTTTTCGAAATCAATCTCCAGAAGGACCAGGAGACATCAGTGAATGCTGTGATGTCCCTGGTGCCAGCATGGGATGGGGGGACCAAACTGCTCCCCAGTTCCCTGAGGGGATGCCCTCTAATCCCAGCACCCCACTCACCTCCCAGAGACCATCTTGGGTTCCTCCCACTCCAGCGCTGTCCCTGCCTGGGACTTGGCCACAGCTCCACAAGGCTCTTGACCCCACAGTGTGACTTCAATGCCCTGGCCCTTGGCCCAGGCCAGCACTGGCTCTGAGTAGGATGTGCCCATCCTAACAGACAAGGGGAAGTGGGCATTTCTCCTCGAGCAGCCACTGGAAGCTAATTGCGCAAACAGAGATGCCCTGTGACGAGGAGGGATGTTGCTCCCATGCCAGCATCTCTGATAAGCCCTGTTTACTCAGGGCCTGAAGCACCAGGAAGAAAGTGGCAATCTCGGGCTTCCTGGAAGGAAAATCCACAGTGAAGTTGTTCCTGAAAGCTGTCCCTGTCTGTGATTCCTCTTTGACATTTCAGAGCATTAGCGAAGGCTTCTGCTTCTCTCTTTCCACAGGGACCCTGTGGATCCATCAGATATGTGTGGTGGGAAGACGTGTGCCCAGATGGGAAAACATTTCAGGCCACTGCCTTGACTGTTTGCTCTGGAACTTGTCCAAGGAGCCACAGTAGCCACGGGGGAAGATTTTCCTCTGGAATGTTGCTGCTCTGTGCCCATGGAGGAGAGAGCAGAGTGTCCCTGTTGGGGATTCTTGACCAGATGGACAAGTGCTGTGGTGTCATTGCTGTGCAGACATCACCTTGGAGAGGAACTCGGGTAGTGTCTGCAGGGTGCTAACCGGCAACTTTGGCTAGGGAGAGGTCCAGGCTTCCTTGGAGATCAGTGCCAGTCAGGGGGATGGCATTGGATGGCCACTGACCATGTGCCAACAGTCTGGGGACAGTGACCTGGACACACACAGAGGTTTCCAGTGTGGGTGCAGTGACCCCCATTTCCAGGGAACCCCGTGGGAATGTCCCTTCATCCCTGGGGGCTGGGTCTCAGCCCTCCAGAAACTGTCCCTACAGTTGTATTTTCCTACACTTGGGCCAGCCTTTCAGGACAAATGAGTTTCCCCTCTCCTACCGACAGTGACTTCAGTATAAGCAATTTGCAAGAGGGTTCTCAGCACAGGAAAGACTCAGACCTCATGAAACTGTTCCAGGGGAGGACACCAAGACACTTGGAGAGCTGGAGCACCTCTGTGACAGAGACAGGCAGAGAGAGCTGGCAGTGTTCAGCCTGGAAAAGAAAAGGCTGCGGGGACACCCCATGACCCTTTCAGATCATCAAGGCACCTCACAGGAAACAACAAACCTGTGTTAATGCCACAGAATGTCAAACAAGAATCAGTGGCATGGGCAGCTCTCAGGAACCATTTCTTGATGGATTTTTGCTTTGTGAAAGCCCAAGATATTTGAATGTCTTCCTGGTTCCTCAGGCCCTGGATGAACAGGGCTTATCAGAGATGCTGGCAGGGGACCAACATCCCTCCCCCTGAATGGGCACCTCAGTTTTCCCAGTTTGATCCCAGTGGCTGCCTGGGGACAAACACCAACTGCCCCATATCCCTCAGGATGGGCACATCCTGCTCTGGGCCATTGCTGGCCTGGGCCCAGGGCCAGGGTATTGCAGAGACACTGAGTGGGGACAAGGGCCCTGGGGAGCTGTGGGCAAGTCCCAGTGAGGGACAGTGCTGCAATGGGAGCCTGGTTGGACATGGGGTCCCTGGAACCTCCTGTGTGTGGCACCTGTGCATAGCAGGACCCAGTGCTCTGGGAGGGCACAATGGCTGCAGGTGTGACAGGATGAGGGTCTGCCCCAGGGCAGGGGATATTCCCACCTGGACTCCACCCTGGGGCTGAAGATGGGACCAGTTTGGGGCATGCAGGGAAAGGGAAATAATGGGGTGGTGTGGATGTGTGAAGTGCCACACCTGAGCCATTCCCCAGCCTTCAGCCTTGTCTGCGGGTGATCATCATTTCCCAGTTCTGCCCAGTGTCTCTAGTGCCTAGAGACCCAAATCACCTGGCTATTTCCTAGGTTTATGACACCGTTGTCCTAGCATGCCCCAGTTTTCTGAGATTCTGGAGTCTTGTTGTCACCAGAAGAGGGGTCAGTCCATCTCCTGTTTCTCCATGGGACAGGAGGGGGAAGAGTGATGATTCTGCACTGACAGGCTGGGTGAGTAGCTGGGGTCAGCTCTGGGATATCTTGAAGAAAAAGCCCTTGGAGAGAAGGGAAACCAAAGATGGGGGAATGTGACTCTGGAGGCTGTTGGAGGATGGATTGGGTTGGAGTGGGGGTGTTCTCCACAGGTGATCCAGCTTCCTTCGGCTCCCTGACCACCCCTCTTGGACCCCAGAGGTGCCTGGGCCCTTGCAGGGGCAGGTGGCCCATGCAGGAAGCTGGAGAGATGATGGGCAAGGGGGTTGGATGTGTGCCACAGGTTGGATGGAATCTGTCCAGGGCTAGGCTTGTGGCCAGGGCTAGGGGCTGGGCCAAGCCAGGCTTTGGCCTGGGAGCTGCTGGGGAGGGAGCAGGGAGGAGTCCTGACAGGCTAAAGGTGCTCCTGCCCTGCGGCAGCCTCAGAAAGAGTAAGGGTTCAAGTCCAGACGACCCACAAACGGGGTCAAAGTTCTTATAATCACAAACATAAAAGTAAAAAGAAAAACAAAGAAATAAAATAAGCCCAGCAGGTTGCCAGAAATACCACCAGCCAGCCCTTTGGGAGTAATAGTAAGACCTTGAGACACAAGGGAATTATACAAAGTAAAAAGCAAAGAAAAATTGATTCAATATAGTATGGTAAAGTGGACCAAAGAAATGATCCGCAGAGATAATCTGTACTGGCCCATGTTGGGATCGTTTAAGGGTTGGATTTGTAGAGCATTAAACACATATGTTGCTTGTAAAGAACCATTTTACAGAGAGGAGTGTGACTGTGCTGCTCTGTGGACAGAACAGCATAAACCATTCTCGGTATATACTTTAAAGGAAAAAAGGGATGAGGATAAAAAAAAGTTACCTGGGAACACTTGATAATCTCCCACCTCTGTATAATACAGAAAATACAGGAGACCCCCCTTCCCCATGCCTCCCCCCCCCCTCCAACCAGGGTCTCTGCTCCCTCTCCTCCTATAGCTCAAAGGACTCCCTGGAGTCAAAGAAATACCAGGAGAGATGGTATCAGCAGAGAGGACAGAGATAATGACACAAAGGCTCCCCTTTACCCCCTGGGGCAAGTGCCATTAGCAGGACAAGAGACTGAATTAATTGGATTTGTTAATGTTCCCTTGAACACAGGAAAGGTGGTAGGAAGGTGGAAATATTTACTAGTAATAGTAAACCAATTAACCCACTGGCTAGAGGCACACCCTGCAGCTAGAGCCACATTACAAGTGGTAGCCAAAATATTCATAGAACACATAATACCAAAGCATGTCCTGGTCCCAGCAATAGACTCCG
This sequence comes from Cinclus cinclus, assembly GCF_963662255.1. Lineage (NCBI taxonomy): Eukaryota > Metazoa > Chordata > Aves > Passeriformes > Cinclidae > Cinclus > Cinclus cinclus. The sequence continues at coordinate 1,590,733 of NC_085078.1, forward strand.
ACCAGGCATGCACTTTACATCAAAGGTGCTTAAGTTCCTGACCTCGGCCCTAGGCATCAGCTGGGAGTACTATACACCCTGGCACCCTCAGAGTTCTGGGACAGTTGAAAGGATCAGTCAAACATTTCAACAACAGCTGTTAAAATTAAGAATTAAGACTGAAATGCCATGGACAAAGTGCCTCCCACTAGCCCTGTCTAATATACAAAGAATGCCAACTTGGAAAACAACTTCAATTTCACCACAGGAAATGCTGTATGGTATGTCTTACCCTAAAGGAGTACACCTTGATCTGATCTTAGTTCAGGACACTTCTCTTCAAAGTTACATAATAACCATCAACAAAAACTTGCAAGAATTAAGTGGAAGGAAATTTTAGCTCAAACCATCCGTCTAGGATTTGCCATACGTAAGATTAAGCCAGGACAACATGTGTTAATTAAAGTGTGGAAAGAAGAAAGTCTGGATCCAAAATGGGAAGGACCATATTTAGTTCTGTTAACCACTGAAACAGCTGTACAGACAGCCAAAAAGGAGTGAACACATGTGAGTAGAGTCAAAGGTCCCATAACCCCTCCTACTGTAGGCTGGACAGCGACACCCGAGCTCAGAGACCTCGAAGTGCGAATTCACAGGACTGGATGTTGACACCGGATCAACTCGTCTCGAAGGTCTCCCAGTCAGGACTGAAAGTCACCTGTCCTAAACCTGGGTGTGACTGCAGCCCGTTCATCAAAAAACGGTGTCCATATTGTACTGAGTTGTGGCGGGGTCATTCCTGTGGTGGGTGTCTCCCACTCGCATTATGTATCCAGTGTAGAAGAAATTAATATAAGGAAACTGTTAAGGTACTTAATACTCTATCAGCAAGAGGAGAAATCAAAACTGATGATCATAAATGGTGGGAGTTATTTGAGAATAGAACAAGGGGAAAAGGAAAAAAAAAAAAAAAAGAAAGCCAAAGCGGAGGTACTGGCAAGAAAGTGCTGGAAAGGGTTGAGTATACCGTGCTGTTACTGCTGTACCTCGTACCGGAATGTTAAAACCAAAAGCTGGGACAAAATTAAGAAATTATACCAAAAGAGAAAGACAAAGGGCGAGACCCCAGGACATAGTCCGTGCTGCCAAGAAGATTAAACAAACCTCCGCTACTGGCAGCAACCCCGTAGGCCTTGAGGGAGGCAGAGGGATGAGAACAGTCCTGGGAGTCATCCTATTGCTCCTTATGATGAAAGGAAATAGTGCTGATGCTTGTTCCAAGTATTACCAGACAATCGGGTACGGCGGACGCACAGAATCCACCCTTGCCCTCCACACACATATCAGTTCAGCCTGCTATAATAAGCACAACTTAGAAACGTGCACTGTTATAGGAAAAAGTTACTGGGTAGCCACCAATTTGGAAAAAATGGTGGGCTCTATTGGCATACCAAAGTTGCCCAGTAGGAGAAGCGTACCCCTGCTTCACAAAAGAAGGTCTGTGGGGATATTCAGATCAGGGAGGAGTGCAAAATCACTGCAAGGAGGAATGAATAAAGAACACAATTAAAACGCTCAAGGAAACAAGAACAAACCATAAGAAAAGTTTTAACTTGCACGAGAAATTGAAACAACAAAGCAGCAAACGGGACTTACCCACCTCGGAAAAGAATTTCTTAGCAGAATTAACGAAAGAAATTACTACTGAACTGAACTGAACCCCCCTGCTGGATCTGTGGAGAAATGCAAAAAACTGAACAATGGCCACAGAGGGGGGAGGGATTAAGCCCAAGCAACGAAAGGAATAGCTAAGCAACTTACTCAAACTAGAGCAGCAGTATATCAAAGTCGACTAGCCCTGGACTATCTATTAGCTGAAGAAGGAGTGTGTGGCAAGTTTAATAATTATGAATGCTGCTTAAAAATGGTATTTATAACGGTGAAATAATTACTATAATTGCAGAAAAAAAAAATTAAAACAAATAGCCCCTGTACCTGTACAAACCTGGAACTCTATGCTTAATGATAATTGGTGAAGTAACCTGTTGGGGGAACTTGGTGGAAGAAATTAGGTTTTATGTTAACATGTGCATTATTAGAACTACTGTTCATGCCTTGTCTTGTTCCATGTTTCATTTGACACATGCAATCAGTGGTTCAAGGAATGCAAATTGCTACAATACCAAGAGACCCTGAGATGGCAACGAAATTAATGGCAGTAAATGAATTAAATCTAGTACAAGAAGTACTGACAAAATTTAAAGCCCAAACAGGAATTAATGGGATAAAAAAAGAGAAGTGGGGAAATTGTGATAATTGATAAATGATTCGTGTTAATCGCAAAAGTTTTGGAGTTTGTATAAACCAGAATACTTAGACAAGACATGGAACTCGATAAAGGGAAATACATTTTTAAAACCATTCTGTTTAAATCCCCCTGTTATGAATATTGTGCTTCCTAAGTAAATTGTATTTGATACCAGTTTGCAAAATGAGGTTTTCCCAGAGCCTGAAAGATTTTGCAAAATCAGATCTCCTGCCTTTGCGTAATCAATTGCAACCTATCTGCTAAGACCAGACTTCCCACTTCTGCTGTTCTTTATCTACCAAAACCAGGTGGTTACTTGACAAATTGTCCGGAGATTTCACACAGCGGTCCCACGGATGTTTTTTTAACCACCACTGCTTACCTGGCAGAATTATGACAACAAAAGAAATTAAGAATTATTGATTACTACAAGGAAAACCATACTCTAGAAAGGAGCTGCAAACCAAGGTTCAACGGAGCGTGGGGTGGGCGCTGACCCCTCACGTTCCCCAGCGCTGCTTGCTCCGTCTATATCAAATAAAGCAACCTAAATTCTGCTAAATATCAAGACTTTTTGTTTCTCATTTATAACAGGATCTGCCCGGAAAGTTTTCTCTAGAGATGCCCCTTTTGTTCCCTTCTCTGGAGCTGCCGCAGCAATGTCTGTGTGCAGAGCTGAGGGAAGATCAGTGCTGGCAGAGCATGGTGCTGGTGTGGGGAGATGGACCTCAGTGAGCACAAACGCCATCAGCCCCTGGGGCCAGCAAGGTCTGGGGGACGGGAGGGAAACCACTCAGGTTTGTCGTGGCCTCTGAAAGTTTGTTCACGGGAGTTGTGAGTTTCCTGTCCCACTGCAGACATCATTGCTCACAGGGAGAGCTGCCTGGCAGCCACGCCCAAACTGCAGTGGTGCCACAGGAATTGTCTGCAGGGTCCTGCAGTGCCTCGTGCTGCTCCCTTGCCAGGGGCACCACAGGCCAGGGGGGCACATCTGGGCTGGTGTGTCTGGCTGTGGGGCTCCCTGTTCTGGGCACTGAGGAGGGGCTGGAGAGGCTCTGCAGGACTGACAGGATGGGCTCTGGGGACTGTGTGGAGAAGCTGAGGGACCTGGGCTGCTGGAGCTTCTGAAGAGGGGGCCCAGCGCTCATCCTGCAACTGCTCCAGGGCTGGTTTCAGAGAATCACAAAAGCAGCAAGGATGGAAAAGACCTAAGCGATCCTCAAATCCCACCTGTGCCCTGACACCACCTTGTCTCACCTGAGCCTCCTCTTCTCCAGGATAAATAACCCCTGATCCCTCAGCCGCTCCTCACAGGACTTGTGTTCCAGACCCCTCACCAGCCTTGTTGCCCTTCTCGCGAAATACTTCAGCTCCTCCTCGTCCTTCCTAAATCGGGGCGCCCAGAACTGGAGACAGCACTCGAGGTGCTGCCCAAACAGTGCTGAGTACAGGGCAAGAATCACCGTGCTGGATCCTGCTGGCCAGGAGCAGGGCAGCCCCAGCTTTCCCCTCTCTGGCACATCGCAGCTGGGGCAGCCCCAGCGTTCCCCTGTCTGTGACAGCACAGCCATGGCAGCCCCAACATTCCATCCCTGGACATGCTCCATGGAAAGGTTCCAGTCAACAGAACCGACTGGCCACTGAGCACCCCCAGCCTGGGCTGATGTGGATTCCTCTGCACGCAGCTCAGCGAAGGTCCCCTTGGCCGCCTTCACTGTGCCACAGACAAGTGTCAGACACGGTTCCAGAGCCCTGCCAAGAGCTGCCAGGAGGAATTGATTAAAACAAGAACACAAAAAAGTCCAACAAAAGAATCCCCCCAAACCAAACCAATCCATACAAACAAACAAATCCAACAACCAAAACAAAACCAAAAGTCACTAGAGAAGGAGATCACCTCCCCAACAGACCTGTTCCATCCTTCAGTTGGTACACCTGCACACACACAGGACCCGAGAGTTCAAAAAAAAGTGGATTCTTTGAGTACATTTGCAGGAAAAGCAGGTGAAAGACAGGCTCACAGTTAGGACTCTTCTCAGCGGAGCCAAAAAGGCCCCTTTGGCAACCGCAGGGATCTTGGAAATGGCAAGTGCCACACCCTCAGCACATGGGGGAGAAAAGGGCTCTGTGGTGCCCACCATGGCATGCAAACCCTGCTCCCTGGGCACTTGACACTTAGGATTCTTACAGAGCAATCCAGTAGGGCCTTCTAGGTATCGAGCCCCAGGCTTTGTGAGCCCAGGCAGAGGCAGGCAGGACGCAAAGCTGGCAGCAAAGGAAGGGGCCAGCGAGGTGGGGCAGCCGGGGGTTGACGACAGCCTGCAGGGACAGAGGCACAGGGCATGGACACCGTAGGACAGCCTGGGCTGCAGAGGGCACAGGGATGGGCAGCAGCTGAAAGGCCCTGCCAGAGCCACCTCCTGAAGCACTTTGGCCATGGCTGCTGGCCCTGGGCCCTTGGCCAGCAGGGGACAAGTGAGCCTTGCTGTGCTGAGGTTTGCTCAGCATCAGAGACACCTTTCCCTTGTTTGTCTGCACCTGTCTTCGCTTCCACCAGTGTTCTGCTCTAACTGGAACCTGGGGACACTTTCTCCGATGTGTCCCTCAGTGGCACCCATTACAGCTTCTAGAATCTTTGGACATTAAATATCACTTTGAGTTCTTGACAAGATTTTTGAGCACACTCTCAGGGACTGAGTCTGATATAAACAACATCAAAGCCCTGAGAGGGTCATTAAAGTCATTCAGCTGTGTCTGTGCTGCTGAGCTGGGCTGGGCTGGGCTCCTGGCTCAGAGGGTGATCCTGCCAATCAAGAAGATCTACAAAATGACTTTTCTACTGAGGAGCAGCTCCCGTGTGCAGCCCAGCAGGGCTGGGGCACTGCCTGCGGCCACCCCGGCTACAGCACAGGGGCACAGAGAGCTTCAATCTGTCAGGGCTGGGAAGATGCTCAGAGGTGACTGGGGCGGAATCACTCCCAGCCTTTGACACAGGAAGCCTCTGGCTGCAGGACAATGCAGCTGCAGCTCCTGGAGTCATCTCCTAAAGCTGGAACATTTCACGGACGATGCATTCTCTAAGTACAACTCAGAGTATCTCTGGTACAGAGGATGACAAGCTGGGAGCTTGTCACGATCTGCCAGTACAGGCGGGGATCATGATGGTTCGTTTTGATCTCGAGGTACAAAAGACACAGCAGGGGACAACAGTATGCTTCAGAATACTCACAGCAGAGCACTTTTATTTGGTGCTAAGCACACAGTTATGTGCTATAGATGGCAGAGTTTTTAAGGAAACAAAGTCAAGAGATAGAGAGAAAGAGGGGAAAAGAGGGGAAGGGAAATAGCTACCAAGGGATGAGACACCATCCTTGTGGTCATAGACGGGTGTGCTCGGGGCCTTCTGCCAATGGACGGGTCTTCCCTCTGTGGGGAGATCTCAAGGGGCTTCTTCAAGGAGTCACCTTCTTAAAGTCTTTCCTCAAAGCGAATGGCTTCTGGCCATGAGGTAGGGATGTTTACGGACCACTGTGTGTCCAGAGAAGCAGGCACCCACATGTCTGGGCTGGCACTTATGAGGGCACAGCACAGCACGGCACAGTGCACCTGTGACAGCCACCTGCCACGCGTCTACCTCGGCCGGGTCAGAGCTCCTGCTCAAAGCCGACCAGGTCAGGAGCACGTGGGGTACACGGGCATCTTCTTGCGACGGTCATGAGGAAAATGAGGGAAACTTTGGACCGTCTCTTACACCACCCCGTGACTCACAATCTTTGTCGAGAGAGCTCCTTTGTAGTGTTGTTGCTGCGGTGTCTTCAGTTGCGAAGTGTAGAAGAATGGCTTAGAGAGAAAGGCCATATTCCCATGCGAGAACTAGCTGACAGGGCTTTGGGAAAATACTGACACAGTGGGTATTTTGAAGGACAGCTTTTCCTTGAGCAATAGATATGGAACCACTATTGCAATAACAGGATACTTCCGTTAAGATAGTATGCAGAACCTCCGCAGCTAAAGGATCACAAGAATGAGGAACTGGGTGGGACTGACCTTTGCTGCGGTAGCCAGTGATGAGCTTGCTTTTGCACTATGTAAGAGCTTAATTATTGATGATATAAATGTAACTAAGAGCATGCAATAAATTGTGACTTGCTGATCATTCACACTGAGTGCTGCATTTCTCCCGCCAACTCCGACAGCAAAGTCTTCAGGACTCATCCAGGTTGGTAGCATATTCCGAAAAACAGGGACAGAAAGTCAGCCAAAGAAAAAAGTAGGAAAGGGAAAGGGAAAGGGAAAGGGAAAGGGAAAGGGAAAGGGAAAGGGAAAGGGAAAGGGAAAGAACAAGTTCAATCTTTCAAAGTAATTTCAATTTAAGTAAGTATTTTCAATTTAAAACACAAGTAAAATTATTAATCAGTAATTTCAATTTGAAACACTAATTTAAGTAATTTCAATTTAAAACACAAGTAAAATAATTATTCAGTAAATGGAACACAATTTAAAATAATGAATAAGCAATTTCAGTACAAAACACAAGTAAGATAATTAAAAAACAAGTCCATACCAGTACATCATTTCAACACAATTTAAAATAATTAAGAAGTATTTTAAGTAGATAATGAATAAAATAAAATAATTTCTAGTTAATTGGAGTTTGAAAACACAAGTCGTCAATATAACATTTTAAATACTCATGTGTTTTTCATCTTGCATCAATAACCTTAGGGACGTCAACAGTGACTGACTTGTGTATATTCATTATGGATGTCAAGTGTGTTAACTGCTTCATCATTCTCCAACTCATGTTGTACAGGATTGCTGATATAAGCAAAACCAATCAAAACCAAAATCAAAAGGACAGTGATGGGATGACACAATTTCTTCAGGACACCTGTGGCAGTAGGTGACCACCCAAAGAGGGTATCCCACCACTTGAGTTCAGCATCTTTCTTTACTCTTTCCAAAACATGATGTAGTTCCTTTACATGGTGATGAAGAGTTATCAGAGTTTTGGTCTGTTTTTCTTAATCCTTTCCAAAATTTCAATTAAATCCTGGGGAAGCAGCAATTGCTTTACCAGAGCGAGGTTCATTCCAACGGGAGTAGGCAATAAATGGTGGATTCATGTGTAATTGGACTGCAAAAGGTGGCAAGACGTAACTGGGACTACATAAGGAAATCACATCCTACAATTCTAGTAAAGTTACAAATGCAAACATTCGAATGATTTTTAGTATGCACTACCAAATTTTCTATGATAACAGGTTGCCAGCAGTTCTTAAGCATACACAACCATTGCCTATATAAATCAGCACCGTTTCAGGAATCTCGCTTGGACGTATTTCAAAGTTACAAACATTTGGCTCTGTGTCCAAACAAATATCTTGAGCTCTAATTGCGTTACTTTCACAGATAAACCCTTGTTGTTCCCGGACAGTACAAGTTTCCAAATTCACAGTTTCCCACTTCTCACCAATTTGACGGGCCCATTCTCTATGCTTAAAAGGATAGAGAATAGCTCCATCACGATTCAGCCCGAATGCAATGATGGCGAATATGGAATGCACTGAAGCATTATGTATCATCAGCACAAAGGCTCTGGCTGTGTTTGTGCTGGGGTCATAGCTAAAATGTACCAAGTTCCACCAGGATTGGAATTCTCCTTCAAAGTCAGTGGCACTATCCCAAATTCTTTGCCGAATTTCAGTAGGAAAAGTGCCTTCCTCGCCTTCTCTGATAATTGAGGCAGCAACAAACCGCACCCACAGCTGTGCCTGGATACAGCTGAGACCTAAAGAGATGTTATTTTGTGCAGCACCGAGTTCATCAGTTATCGGTTTGCGGTCATTTGCATTTACCTTTTCCCAATTTGCCAAAATGTTTGATAGGAACCATTGTTGGGTTCCCAAAGCTGTCAAAGATGACTGCAGTGGTTGCTGTAATTTGGTGACGTCTCCAGACGTAGTAGCCAATTTATTCCTCAGTACTTCTGAATCAATGCTACTGAAAATTCCCAATCCTGCTCCCACAACGCCGATTATGTCTCTTGTCATTCGTTTGTTAAAAGGGTTCAGGATAAGCGGTGGTGGAGTAGCAGGTGTCACAATAGTCACATCAAATTCCCCCCAGTATTTTGTATTGTTTTTACCACACATGATTTTATGGGAAAACTGTACGGCAATGAAATGGAGCCAACAATTCTGATTTTAAATTTTACAAAGTACAACACGGCCGTGAGGTCTTGTGCCATAACTGTGTACAAGTTTGATGAGGGATTCAGCAATGAATTTATGTGTTATTGTAACCATGAAGCTTTGTCATTTCAATCTTGTTGGTTTAGTTCAAGTAAAATTATACCAACAGTCAGGAAGTATCAGCAGTGTTATCATGGGTTATCTGGTTCTTCATGTCCCTCGGTGCTCTTCTGTGAAAAGTAAACGCAACAGAGTCTGCCATGAAGAGGCAGGAAATTAAAATGATGAAACTATCTAGCATGTGTGAAGCTACCCACCGCATGGCAAAATTCTCTTACCTTGCGATAGTTCAAATTTCTTGCCACCTCTCTCTTTTGCCATACTGGAATTCGGTTAACTTCCCAATCATTTTGCTGCCAAAAAGGAAGCCACTCTGTACATCCCTGAAACACAGCATAAGAGTCAGTGTAGATGCAAACAAGAGAGGTATTGTGTACCTCACACTGGAAAACACTCCAGGCAGCCATCAGTTCCCCAACGTGAGCACTGCCTTCTCCCTCAGTAATGATTCATTCATCAGAAGTGTGGAGGGCTACTGCTCTGTGTTTCCACACCTTTCCCTCTGGTTTGGCAGAAGCATCAGTGAACCAAGAATTTGCTGATTGTTCAGAGGAGAAAGGAGGGGCTACTTTAATTGCCGAGGCAGCTTTGTCTTGGCTGCTCCCCAAGCTCTCAGTTTCTTGTATAGCCCAATGTTTTATAGCAACTTCTGTTATTGAGAAGATGTTACAATAATGTTCAATCTGGGCATACCACTTCCTAGCTGAGGATCTATGGGCCACCGCGTCAGGCAGGGGAGCCCCAGTAGTGACCACTACGATCACTTTGAAAGGGCCTCTTAATGTAATTGGTTGTTGCCCTACAATTTTCTCCACTTCTATGAGAGCTAAGCTAACCGCAAACAGTCATTTAACCCAGATAGCGTATCTTTATTCAGCATCTTGAAAGCCACGGAAATACAAACAAATAACAGGCCTTGTAGGACCATCAGGGCCTTGTTGCCATATGTGAACCGACAACCCCGAGATGGGGAATCCCCACTCTACCTGGAAAGGGTCTGTGTGGTGAACAGGGCCCAGGGCTTGATGAGCTGTTGCTTCAAAAATCAGCACTTGCAGTGCTTCCTCCTGAGAAAGAGTCCAATCCCATTTCACCCCTTCCCTCAGCAAGTCATAAAGAGGCCTGGCAATTATTGAAAAATCTGGAATGTGTTTTCTCCAGAACACTAATAATGTCCACATTTTATGGCTGTTGGCAGGACAACGCGAAGGTGAACCTGGTGTCTGCTGAGAAGGGGTTGTATAGGGAGAAAAGGGAATGGGGCCCAGAGTCGGTGGAACCATTTTTGGCACATTGCTCTGCTTCTTTCAGTGAGTCCAGATGTTCTAAAGTTTTAGTGTGTTCCTCTCTTAGAGCACTTTCTAACAACTGTTTCTCATTTTGCAACAAAGAGCACTCATGTTTTCAACAAAGATACTTGTTCCTTTCTTCATTTAGTTGTTCTGGCAAAATTTGAACTCATTTTTGTAGAGAATTTATAATTGTAGTCTCCTCATTTGTTTGCTTGAAGTGATTTTCTAGAGCTGCCCTAAGACAGGCTCCCAAAACAGAACAGAGTACAGTTTTATTTTTGTACAGTTTGAATTTTGACTCCCTTTGCAGAGAACATATTCCATCAATCACATTTTCTAAATTATACCAATTATTTGGTGCCCACTCTTCTCCTCCCTGAGAGGGTCTGGCACTATATGTAGCTAATAGAGCAAAAAATGCAGCTTTATTTGTTGCACTGCAATTTTCACTCATTTTATGAAGGGGCAAGTATAAACCACTGCAGGGAGGTATATCACTTAAGTTACACACACGCGCACACACACACACACACACACACACACAACTTTTCTCTGTGTTCCCTTTCACTTCCCTGTGTGGGTGAAGAGACCGAAGCTGCTTGGGAGGCACTAGCTTCAGTACAAATCTCTGGTTGTCTCTTTGCTACACCAAGCAGTCAAAAAAACCACAATAAAAACCAACAAAAACAGTCCCGTCTTCCACACCAAGAGATCCTAGAGTGAAATTCTACAGACAGAGCCCTCAAACAAGTGTGGGGGTGCTCTCCACCTAGGCCTGTGCAGTTTGCAGGAAATCTGAACTTGCCCCCCTTGCTTTCTGGACAAGCTCACTCCTTTTGAGGTGACCAGCTAGGTGCGGCTGGAGCAAGATGTCCTTCCCCTATTACAGACTACACACAACCTTGCAGCCCTTCTGTCTGTCATAATCCAGTCCGTGATGCCAATTTAATGTCACGATCTGCCAATCCAGGCGGGGATCGTGATGCTTTGTTTTGATCTTGAGGTGCAAGACACAGAGCAGGGGGACAGCAGTATGCTTCAATATAGCACTTTATTTGATGCTAACAATTCAGTTGTGCGACAGAGAGGAGAGTTTAAGGAAACAAAAGGGGAAAAGAGGGGAAGGGAAATAGCTACCAAGGGATGGGACGGAGTCCTCGTGGTCTTCGGCCAATAGACGTGTCTTCCTTACGTGGGGAGATCTCAAGAGGCTTCTCCAAAGAGTCACCGTTTTACAGTCTTTTCTCAAAGTGAGCGATGTCTGGCCAAGAGGTGGGGAGATTTATGGACCGTTGTGTGCTCACAGAAGCAGGTGCCAATCTGGCTGGGCTAGTGTGGCCTCGAAGAGCAGTGCACCGTGACGGCACAGCACAGCACAGCTGCAAACAGTTATTTGGTAAACCTCTACCTCGGCCAGGCCAGAACTGTTCAAAGGCAACCAGGCCAGAAAACTCCTGTCTGGACCGAGTGGGGTTCACCGGGGTCTTCTTGTGATGGTCGTGAGGCAAATGAGGGAAACTTCGGACCGTCTCTTCCAGATGACAGGAGATGAATTCCCAGAAGTGGCTGTAACGGCCATCTATGGGGTTGGGAGCACTTTGGAGTCTGGGGATGCTTTTGGGGTGTGCCAATTGGGTGCTGCGGGGGCACTTAGAGATCCTGGGAGGTCTGGGGGACACATACGTGACATGTGGTGGGTGGACACTGGGGTTCTGTGAAGCCCAGGGCATGACGGGCGTTGTTGTCCCAGCTCCAACGGGGCTCAACTGGGCCGTGGGGCATGACGGGAGCCACAGGCAAAAACAGAAAAGATGGCGCCGACACCAGGCACCGCCCCCAAAGTGCCAAGACCCAGCACAGATTGGTTGTGTGCAGTGATGGGCGGGAGTCTTGGCAAATGGGAGGCACCAGAGGCAGGAGCCCACTCCATCCCCAGTACAGCCCCGTACAAACCCAGTGCCCCTCCAGGTCATCCCAGTACACCCCAGTCCCACCCAATACACCTGGCTTAGTTCCCAGTCCATTCCAGTTCCTCCCCGTATTATCCACAGTAGGCGTCAGTGTCCCCCAGCCATCCCCACAGTGCGCCCTGTGTCCCTAGTTTGTCCCAGTACTTCCAAGTATCAATCCCAGTATGTCCCAGTAGTTTTCAGTGCAACCCCACAGTCCATCCCAGTCCACCCAGATTCCCCCTCAGTATTCCCCATGTTCCCACGTTGACCCACTCCTCCCCAGTATCACTCCCAGTATGTCCCAGCGTTTCCCACAGTGCTCCCAGTGTTCCCCAGTATGTCCCAGTTCTCCCAAATGTTTCCAAGGAAACCTGAACTTCTCACGGTTGCCGTGGCACACAAACCCAGCCGTGGGATCAGTGCAGTGTCCATGGCCCTGTACAGCCCCTGGCAGTGGCCCAGTGCAGGATGCAATGATGATCCACCCGCAGAGCTGGCCCAGGGCAGCTCTGCAGTGCTTTTGGTGGCACCTTGGGCAGGCACACTCCTGAGGACTATGTCTGTTTGCAGTGGAGAAAATTAGGAGTTTTAGATTGTTTAAAAAAATTAAAAAGGGAAAACATTTCTTTGCCTGAGCGCAGCCAGTTCTCCAAGCAAAGCAGGTTCCAGATGAGGGAGGACAGACGGGATGGGGCTGGGCAAAGTGGAGCAAGGTTGTCCACACTGGGTCAGACCTCAAGGAACAGCTTCTCTGAGCAGGCCAGACCTGCCGAGGAGAGACCCTGGATCAATATCAACCACACAATGCTCTAATCACCTCTGCTCTAAAATCAGCAGTAGTAAAATCCACCCTTTAAAACTCCAATGGATATTTCTCCATAACTGCAGCAGAAAACCTTCCTCATGAACTGCACCAGACCAGAGGGAAATCAAGGCAGAGCCGTGGTTTGTCAGGACTTGCTTGATCCCAGTGAGCCCCGTGGTGCTTTTGGTGCTGAGACCTTGAACCTCAGGGCCTAGGAGGAGATTGCACAAACCCTTTGAGGAGTCCAATTCAGAAGAACCTTTCAGCTGCTGCCCATGCCTGTGCCTTGGGCTGGCCCAGACTCCTTCTGGGGGATGTGTTGCACCTCAGCCCTGCTCTGGGAGAGAAATTCCTTCTCCTTGTTTCCAGTCTGGGCCTCCACAGCTGCCCTTGGTATTAATTGTTTCTTTCTCTGGATATTCTCTGTCAAAAGAGCCATCATCTCTGAAACTGCCCATCAATCCCTCCCAGGGCTCTCCTCTGCTGTCCTCAGTCTCCAGCCCACTGAGCACAGAACTCCTTTCTCCACTCCTTTGACCACTATCAAATGGTCATGTGCTTGAGGCCATGGGCACCTGGACAAGAAGGACAGTTCTTTTCCATAGAAAGGAACGTAGGGAGCCCCAGTGTTTCAAAGGCAGGGAAGAGTCGGCCCTCAGGAAGCCAAGGTAACCTACATAGTCCTGGCAGCTTTTGTCTGGGAGCTATCCTTGTATATATCCAGAATTTCAGAGGCAGTATCCCAATCTTGGCCGTCAAGGACTGTGCTTGAACGATGTTTTATTCTCCATGGAAAGAAAAGGCTCAGGGGCTGCCCCCGGGGTGCGCGGGGCTTGGCACAGGGCTGAGAAGGCAACGGAAAAACGGAAAAACGGCCATGGGGACAAACGGCCCCAGGGCTTCAGTTGCAGTTGCAGCAGCAGCAGCAGCAGCGGCAGCAGCGGCAGCAGCAGCGAATCAAGCGACTTTGTCGACCCTCTGGATCTCCTCTCCCTCTCCCGCAGTCCCACAGCCTCTCTCAGTCTCCGTTTCCCGGTGTCTCCCTCCTCTCCCAGTCTCCCTCTCCCCGTTCCGAGCCGGCTCATGCCCCCAGCCCGCCCTCGGCCCCGAGCGGGGCTTCCCCGTCCCCGTCCCCGTCCCCGTCCCCGTCCCCGGCCGTCCTGCCGCGGTCTCTCCTCCGCCCGGCTCTGGCTGTACTGGCAGTGGCGCTGCTGGGCGGGGATCAGTGCCTGGTGCGGCATCGCCTCCCTTTGGCTCCGCCTGCCCCGGCCCCGGCCCCGGCCCCGGCCCCGGCCCCGGCCCCGGCCCCGGCCCCGGCCGCAGCCCCAGCCCCAACGTGGATCCCAGTCCCGGTCCCGGTCCCGGCGCCAGCTGCTCCCGGAGCCCGCAGAGCGCACACAGGGCGCGGCCGCTCCCGCCGCCTCCGTTGGGGCTTCCCCGGCCCGAGCTCCGCCGCTCGGCAGCGCGGCCGCTGGCCCCGAGCCGCCGCTGTCGCGTTCCAAAGAGCGAACGCCAGGGGCTGCCCGGCCCGGGACGGCTGAGGGGCGCTCGGGGCCCGTGTCTGGCCCCGGGCCGAGCGCTGACAGCCGCGTCTCGCCGGCAGGGAAGGTGGAGCACGGCATTAAGGAGCGCTACCAGCTCGGTTCGCTGCTGGGGCGCGGCGGCTTCGGCAGCGTCTGGGCGGCGACGCGGCTCTCGGACGGCGCCCCGGTGAGTGGAGGGGCCGGCGGCGGGCGGAGGAGGAGGGGAAGAGCAGGAGGAGGAGGAGGAGGAGGAGGAGGGGTCGGGGAGGGATGGGGCTCGGCAGGGCGGGCGGCGAGCTAAGCCCTCTGCTCCCCTTGGCTTGCAGGTGGCCATCAAAAGGGTGCCACGGAACCGCGTCCGACACTGGGGTGAGCTGGTGAGTGAGCGGGGGTCAGCGGGAGAAGCCGGGGCGTGCTGGGTGGGCATGAGCCGAGGCCCAGCAGGGTGGACAGTGCGTGTGGGGCCAGCAGAGCATCCCGGGCTGGGTGAGGGCTTCCCGAGCCCTGGCACGGCATCAGCCCCGCTGACGGCATCGTGGTCCTCCTGCAGCCCGACAGCACCAGAGCACCAATGGAGATCGTGCTCCTGGACAAGGTGTCCACTGGCTTCCCTGGTGTTGTCCAGCTGCTGGAGTGGCTTGAGCTCCCCAGCGAGATCCTGATGGTGCTGGAGCGCCCGGAGCGGTGTCAGGACCTCCGTCATTTCATTCGGGCACGGGGGTTCCTGTCCGAGGAGGTGGCGCGGCAGCTGTTCCGCCAGGTGCTGGAGGCCGTGCAGCACTGCACCAGCTGCGGAGTCCTGCACAGGGACGTCAAACCAGAGAACATCCTCGTTGACCTGGCCAGCGGGCAGGCAAAACTGATTGATTTTGGCTGTGGCACCTACCTGCAGGACACAGCCTACACTCACTTTGCAGGTGAGCCCACACAGCGCCGTCTTCCCGCTCCCAGCATCTCCTGGCCCAACAGCTCAGGGCCCAGCCTGGCTGTGGGAGCGTGGACTCTCCTTTTTGCTGCCAGTCATGGCACTGAGTCTTCAGCTGAGTTGCTTTCCACTGGGGGCGGCTGGGGGGACAGCTTCCAGCCCTGCTGGCAGCCTTTGCCAGCCGCTGTGCCCAGGACTGGGGCTGGGGCAGCCAGCCTGACAAAAACACCCATGGGTGGGGGTAGTAGGGGAGCAGGGGAGGGGCAGAACCTGCGCACCCGCTGTTTTGGTGTGCAGGTGAGAAAGGGCTTGCACTACTGTGCTCACCTTGTTTGCCTTGGCCTCATAATTGTTTTTTGGGGCAATGCAGGCAGGGAGGATGGAGACATGGATTTCCCCACCACTGAGTGGGTTTTTCCTTGTCATGCTCAGGCCTTGCTAGGGCTTCTGCTGCCCTCTTGCAGCACCAGTGGCTCCTTTTCCAAGCCCAAGTTTGTACACAAGTCCCAGGTGCTGGCCAGAGGCAAGGGGTCACACCATGTGCCATTGGTGCAGCCCTAGCATGGCCAAGGATTCTGGGGCCAGGCTCTGGGAGCAGCAGCATTCCCCTGATGAACTCCATCTCTGTCCCATAGGAACACGGTCCTACAGCCCCCCGGAATGGACCCGCTTTGGCTGGTACTATGGCAAGCCAGCTACCATCTGGTCCCTGGGCATCCTGCTGCACCAGATGGTCTGTGGGAAGCACCCTTTCAGGAGGGGCCGGAACATCAGCTGGAACCATCAGCTCTCACTGCCACAACGGCTCTCTCAAGGTGAATCCTCATCTCTGGGCACGGGGGGAATGGGAGGCAGTGCTGGGAGACAGCAGTGGGCTCGTGAGCATCCCGCTCTGGCAGCTGCTGAGCACGTGGCACAGGTCCTGCTCTCCTGCTCTCCTCCAAAACAAAGAACTGATGGGAGGCTTTAGGCCCAGCTCTGAGCACACGCAGCATGGCTTGGGCATGGGAATAATGGGGCAAAGCAGACTGCAGCCTCCTCCAAGTGACCGGTGGTTTCTGCTTTCTCTCTCCAGACTGCCAAGATCTGATCAAAAGGTGTTTATCCATGCTCGACATAGAAAGGCCCTCATTAGAAGACCTGCTTTGTGACCCTTGGATGCAGCAAATTCACCTGACGTAGAAGAAGGGAGAGAGCCACAGGCGCACTTTGATGCAGGGCTCTGGTAAGTTCCAGCTCCACACAGGCCTTGGCAATCAGAAGCAAAGAAGCCCAGACTTTTTTGTCCTGCCTGTGCCACTGCACCCAGGTCATCAGATGGGAACACCCAGCCCTTGGGCTGGAGCTGAGCTGCTCTCTGCCCAGCACTGGTGGCCACCATCTGAGCTGGTTTGGCTTGTCCTGGTTCACTGACAGCTGGGGCCCTGGGCAGAACACTGAGAGCCTGGTCTCCCCGCCAGGGAAGGAGAAGGAGCCCCTGGAGAAGCTGTAGCAGGTGGGGCTGCTGCTGCTGGGGACAGCGAGGATGACATCAAGGATGACAACCTCTTCCTCCACCTGGCCACTGGCAAGCTGAAGATGACAGACTTGGATTCTGGCACCTTCTTCAAAGCCAGGCTCCACACAGCAAATTTACAGATGAGTCCAGACCCAGGGGGATGCTCCCAGATTTGGGCATTGCACAGCCTGCCCAGGAAACAAAGGTTCCCCCTTTGCTGGGGAGGATAAAATTGATTCTTCTGTCGTCTGCCAAGCTGCCTTTTGGCAGGACTGGGGGATGGGCTGGGGTGGGTACGAAATGGGAGTTGGCTCCTGGCCCTGCCAACAGCCCCCAGCACCCACCGTGCCCCAGCTGGGGCTGGGGCAGCCAGCTTGACACAAACAAAGCCCCGTGGTGGGAGCAGAGGTGGGGCTCCAGAATTGTGCTTGGCTGCTTTGCTTTGCAGGCAAGGAAGGGCTTGGGCTGCTCCACTGCCCTTGCTTGCTTTGGGATCACCATAACTTTTGCGGCAGCGCAGGGGGAAAGGGAGAAAGCACGGGCTGCTCCCAGCCATGGGTTGGGCCTTCCTCAAGCCCTTGATAGAGATAAGATTTTTTACCATTTCTCTTTTCCCCCCCTTTGCACTGTAACCTATTTTCATTATTTTGTTGTTTGTTTCTCTAAAGGAAGTGTTCCAGGTGGGGTCCAGTGTGGATCAGGAGGTGCTTGGGACCAGCTGCGGTGTGGACGGGCCGTGTGCTTGGAGAAGGCTGAGGACATCGTTTGGGACCAGCTTTTCTGCCCGCAGCGATGGCATGAGGTGAGTCCCCGTCTTCTTTGCATGGTGGGATAAGAGCTTTTGGGAAATGGCAGCAAACACCGGAGCATCCTGCTGTGGCAGCTGCTGAGGAGGAGGATGTGCCATGGCTGGCTGCAGGCTGGGCACATGTCCTGCCCTCCTGCTCTGCTGCCCAATGAGGGGCAGCAATGATGGGCAGCTTTGGGCACTGCTCTGGGCATGGCCAGCGTGGCCTGGACACCGTGGGAGCTGGGACAAGGGTGAGCCTTCAGGAGCCTTCAGCTGACGGGCAATTTCTGGTTTCTCTCCTTGCAGCCGGGCCCTGTGGATGCTGAGGCTGCTCTGGGCTCTGCCAGGGCTCTGCTGCAGCTCAGCACCGGGCCCGAATCAGCCAAAGGAGAAATGGTGTGACCTGCAGCAGAGACTTGCTTGAGCATTTTGGCAACGCAGCTCAAGTTTGCAGAGTGTACACCTCCAAGGGAAAACAAAGTAAACTTGTTCAATACCTTCTGAAATGAAATCAATCTGGAACGACCCCAAATGACATTTTCAGCTTGCACAAGCTGTAGCTCAGCCCTCCTCTGAACAGTTCTCTCCCCCACCTGCCTTTTACTTCACAACTGCTCCCTCCTTTCCCCCAGTGAGTTCCCAGCCCATCACAGTGTCCATCATGTTGTTGCCTTCCTTGATGCCCCTCACCACGAGGAACACTGATCCCCAGGCTTAGGATCTCATGCTGTCACTGGCTGAAGAGCAGCAATGTCTCAGAGGTCCAGTGAGATTTTAGTGTCATTCAGAGCTGCTCTCCAGCCCTCAGTTCTCCTCACTGCTGAGTTCCCACTCCCTTTTCCTCGTCCTTCCAGCAGGATGAACTCTGTGAATCCCCCTGAGCTTCCCCACTCTTCCCAGCCCACCCATGCACCTCAGTTAGGCTGAAGCTGAAGCTTCTTTGTCTCCTCTGGCACAGCAGTGCAGTCCCCTGTGCAGGGAGCCCCAGCCCCAGAGCACAGCACACAGCAGTGCTGGGCTGGACCAGCTCCCCTCCACCCCTGGCTTGGCTGTCTGTGGCAACTGAATGCTCCCTGTTTGGAGCTGTCATTGCAGGACGGCCCCAGGGCAGAGCCCAGCCGGGCTCCCACTGCATCCCCTGAAGCTTGGGGCAGACACTGGGCCCTGGGCTGAGGTTCGTGGGGAGCACCCAGAGCTGTGGCTTGCAGTCAGTGTTTGCAAGCCTTGTGTTCTCATCTCCTGCAGCCTGTGGGGAAAACAACCTGTGCTGCCAGGCCAGCACTGCCCCTCTGGGCAGGGACAAGGCTAAAGGGCTTTCCCATTTCAGAGCAGCCAGCATTGAGCCTTGGCAGGGCCTGGCACGGCTGGAGCCAGGTTTGTCTCCCGTCCAGGACTCACTGCTCACCCACCCCCACTGTGCTCACTTACCCATGGACAGAAGGGTCTGTCTATGCCAGGGGCTCTGGGATGTCTCTGTACCCATGGACTGAAGGGTCTCTCTGTGCCAGGGTTTCCATGATGTCTTTGTACCCACGGGTGTAGAATGAACACAGAGACTGAAAAGTGTCAGTCACGTTGCTTTCACACTCCTTCTTTTCTGTACAAGACACATCCATGTACTCCACCATGTATGGCTATATTAAAAGGGTTGGAAAGGATAGAGATTTCCCACCGAGCTCTAACTTTGGCATAACTCACCTTGGAAGCCAGTGGCCGGGGGATTTTTTTCACAACTCTGTGAGTAGGTGTCCAGGAGCTGAAGGGAGCAGCATTTAGAAGCAATTTCATGCCGGATTTCTATGCAGGAAGTGGAGTTGACAACCATCTGCATCTCTGCAGCTGTGCTGGGACTCTCTTCCCTCCACCTCTGCTCACAGGCACTGCCCCTGCAGGGACAGAAAAGGGTGAGGAAGACCTGTCTTGGTCACACAGGGCAGAGCAGGACGCTTTATTGTACCTCAATGCACAGTGATCATGCCTCTTTACTGTATGCTTAACACAAACACAGTACCTGCTGATGTAGCAATACTGTGACTAAAGGCATCCCTCTATGGAAAATATTATCAAAAGATAAGAAAAGTAGAACACACCAAATAGAGTAACAAAAAAGACACTTGGCACAAAGCAGTCTGGGCAGTCTGTAATGAGTTCCATTCTTAAGTTTATACAGACAACAAACAGGCACTTTATTAATAGTTTCTGGAAAGCACAGAGTTGTTATATTCCTCAGGGCATCCTCAAGCTCAGGCTGTAGAGAAGGGGGGGGACAGTTTTGGAGGCACCACCAAGTAGAGAACCGACAGTGCCAGACCCAGGGATGGGCACCAGGGTGGCACAGGTGACCTTTAGGTTTTGCAGGGCCCAGGCACAGGGGCTGTGCCAGAGCCAGTGCTGAGGTCACACTCTGTGGGCTGAGGCAGATCCCCAGCCAGAAATCCCCCCCGACCCAGCAGCTCTCCAGTGTGGCCACCAGGCCAGCTTGCCAAGGGAGGCTTGTGGCCATGCCCTGCAGGGAGCTGCTGCTGCCAAGGTGCCTTTGGTGTCTCGGGCTCTCCCTGGCACAGGTCCCACCCCGGCACTCTGCTCTTGTGCCCGAGCCCTTTCCTGTGTTGGGGTTGGCTCGAGGCTTTTCCTGCAGCAGGATGTGCTCTGGCCATGGCACAGGAAACGCAGTTCCTCCTGGAGTAGGAGGCTCTGCCTGGAATGGGCTCAAACATCTCCTAGAAGCCTCTGTTAGCAAAGCTCCCAGTGGAAAATGAAGAGTGGGACCATGATGCTTTTGGTTTAAAAATGCTGAAACCTGCTTGCCCAGTTTGATCCCAGTGGCTGCCTGGGGACAAACACCCACTCCCCGATAACCCTCAGGATGGGCACATCCTGCTCGGGGTGAGCACTGAGCTGGGCCCAGGGCCAGGGCATTGCAGAGACACTGTGGGGGGACAAGGGCCTTGGGGAGGTGTGGGCAAGTCCCAGACAGGGACAGTGCTGGAGTGAGAACCTTGTTGGGGATGGGGTTCCTGGCAAGCCCCATGTAGAGCAGCTGTGCAGAGTGGGAGCCAGGTACTCTGGGATGGCACAGTGGCCACAAGTGTGACAGGCTGAGGGTCAGGACAGGAGATATTCCCCTCTGGAATGTGCTCTGGGGCTGGAGACTGGACCAGCTGGGACCTGCAGCGCTGGAAAATGGGGTGGTACGGATGTGGGATGTGCCACACCTGTGTAATTCTCCAAGCCTCAGCCTCATCTTCAGGTGATCCCAATCCCCCAGCGCTCTGGGGGTCTGGTGGAAGATGGATGGTGTTGGAGTGGGGATTCACCTGTCTCCAGCTCCCTTCCCCCAGGTACCTGGGCCCTTCCAGGGGCGGCTGCCCCATACAGGAAGCTGGAGAGATGCTGGGAAAGGGGGCTGGATCCATATTGCAGGTGGGATGTACTCTGTGCCAGGGCTGGGCTTGTTGCCAGGACTGGGGGCTGTGCCAAGCCAGGCTTTGGCCTTGGGTCTTGTCAGGGAGGGCACAGGGAGGAGTCCTGTGAGGGATAAATGTGCTCCTCACTTGGTGCATCCTCCACCCGTGCTGCCAGTGCTAGAGGAAGATGAAGGTGGCTCAGTGTGTGCTCAGTGTGGCCCTGCTCTTCTCCATCCTGCTGTGCCCCCTGACACAGGCCAAGGTGAGGCCCCGATGTCATGGTGTCCCCACATGCTGTCCTTTGTAGCTTCCCATCTTTGGTTTCTTGCAAAATCGCCCTGGGATCTCCTCTTTATCCCACCCAGGGTCTATGAATGGCCTCGCACTGATCATTCCCAGTTCCTTTCCTTTTTTCACTTCAATCCTTTGCTTTTCTCTCTGGCCACTGCAGTGGTGTCTCCTGGCATCATTTGTGAATTCACCTGCCACTCACAAACCCTGTCCCAGTCTCGTCTTCTCCTCATCTGTCCTACTTCTTCTGCCCACTCCAATCCCCTCTGTTTCACTCCCATGTCCCTACACTGGAATTCCTTTCTTCTCCCCTGCATCCCAAACAGGGCCCCTTCCATATCCCCAGCCCAGTCCCTTGGCCTCCCCAGTTCACTCCAGCTCGGTGCCTTTGGGTCCCTGCTGCCTCACCACAACCTCCTTGGAGGCCCTGAATTCCAATCCCTTTGCCTGCCCCCCACGCAACCCCCCTTTGGTCCCTGCACCCTTGTTGTCCCACAGCCCCACATGTTCCAGTCCAGAACCATGGTTTGTCCTCCTTTCCCAGACACTCCTGCAAGGAACTGAAAATGATCTCCAGGAGGTGAGTGGGGGGTGGGATTGGAGGGCATCCCCTCAGGGAGCTGGGGGACAGTTTAGTCCCCCCATCTCTTGCTGGTACCGAGGGCATCCCAGTGACAAGTGAGGTCTCCTGATCTCTCTGCAGATGGATTTAGACAATGTTGTGATCCTGAAGACGCCGCTGGTGAGTACCACGAGTTCTGCCAGTGTCAGACCCTCCCCTTGCATGGCCACCGTACTCTAGGTCATCCCTGTGCTGGAAGCACAGCCCGGTGCACCCCTACTGACACCCCAGACAACACCCCTGCACCTTTTGAGTTTTGCTAGGAAACCCCCTTGACCAGGACTCCCCGTTGCCTTCCCATCCCTGTCACCCCAGCATCCCCTGGATGACCCAGCATGCAGCCCCTGCCCCAGCTGTGCCTCTTGGCCAGGACCCCACTGCTTCTGAGCAGGAGAGCAGCAGCTCCTGCACCCCATTGCTCCCACAGGCCCCTTCCCCCAGGATCCCCTCACTTTCCCCTTTTTTTCTCAGTTCAGCCCAGTGCCTCCAGTGTGTCTCTAATAAGTCGTTTCTGTCCCCAGCTCCCTGTGCTGAAAAGCTGGTGGGTCCCTTGAGGCAGAAGCGCCTGGCTCTTGCTTTCCATGGGTAGGTCAGCAGTGCTTCCAGGGAGAGGGGTGAGGACAGGGTCCATCTCTTGTCATGTTGTGTCACCCTCTGGTGTCCGTGCTTTAGGATTGCAAGAGTTGGTGACATCCATGTCCAGCCTGCTCTGGAGGCATCAGGAGATGATCATCCCTGAATGACTCCCCTGTTTTCTCTTGAGCCCAGCGACATTTCTCTTGAATAATCAACAAAACCCTTCAGACAAACCTATAGCCGTGTGTGCGCGTGTATGTGTGTGTCTGGATTTATACTGTCCTGGTGTTCCACTGGCCAGGGCATTGCAGAGACCCTCTGTGGGGACGGGGCCCTTGGGGAGTGGTGGTCAGCTCCCAGCCTGGGCCAGTGGTGGTGTTGGAGCCCTGTTGAGGATGGGGTCCCTGGGACTCGGTGTGTGGGGCAGCTGTGCAGAGAGGGACCAGGTGCTCTGAGAGGGCAAAGGGGCTGCAGGTGTGACAGAGTGAGGGGCAGGGTGGGAGATATTCCCCTCTGGACTCTGCTCTGGAGCTGGAGACTGCACCAGTTTGGAGCCTGCAGGGTTGGGAAATGGGATGCTGTGGACGTGGGAAGTGCTACAACTGAGCAATCCCTGAAGCCTCAGCCTTATCTGCAGGTGATCACCATTCCCCATTGCCTGAAGATCCCAGCTATGTGGCTGATCCTATTGCCCATGACCCCATGTTCTCCCCTCCCACATGCCATATTTGGGGCTGGGGTCAGCTCTAGAGTGTCCTGCAGGGAAATCTCCAGGAGGGGAGGAGCACTGGGAGATGCAGGGACCTGGCTCTGGGGCACTGTTGAAGGATGGATTGTGTTGGAGTAGGGATACGCTTGCCATTGGCTCCATTCCCAACCCTTTGGCCCCCAGAGGCACTCAGGCCCTTGCAGGGCCATTGCCCCATGCAGGAAGTTGGAGAGATGCCAGGGGAGGGGCTGGATCTGTGCAGCAGGTGGGATGGAGTCTGTGCCAGTGCTGGGCTCCCAGCCAGTGCTGGGGTCAGTACCAAGCTAGGCTTTAGCCTGGGGGCTGTTGGGGAGGGGGCAGGGAGGAGCCCCGGCAGGGATGAAGGTGCTCCTGCCCTGGTGCAGCCTCAGGGAGCGCTGCCAAGTGCAAGAGGAAGATGAAGGTGACGGTGCTCAGTGTGACCCTGCTCTTCTCTATCCTGTTGTGTCCCTCACTACAGGCCAAGGTGAGGCCTGATATCATGATCTTGCCCTGTAGCCTCCCATCCCATCCTTTTGGCCCTCTCAGACATCTCCTCACCACGTTTTCCTCTTTGTTGTATTGCTCTAATGCCCTCCCACTGATCATTCCCAATTCCATTTCCTCCCTTTTCCCCCTCACTGCTTTGCCTTTCTCCCTGGCCACGCAGGGCTCTCCTGATGCCATTCCTGGACTCCTTGCCTACTCCCAAACCATCTTCCAGTCCTGTTGGTTTTCCCCTCATCCATGCTGTTTTTTCTGTCTCCATCAAGCCACTTCCTTGCAATCCTGTGTCCCTACAGTGGAATTCCTTTGGAATTCCTTTCCTCTCCCCAGCATCCAACAGGGCCCCTTCCCTACCCTCAGCCCAGTCCTTTGGGCTCTTCAGGTCACCCCACTTCAGTGTCTTTGATCATCCTTGGAGGCCCTCAATTCCCATCCCATTGTCTCCCCCTCCACCCTGATCCCTGCACCTGTGTTCCCCACAGTCCCACAAGGCCCAGTCCACATCAAACCTTTGTTACCCTTTCCAGGCACTTCTGCAAGGGATGGAAAATGATCTCTGGGAGGTGAGTGGGGTGTGGGGATTGGAGGGCATCCTCTCTAGGAATTGCGGGGCAGTTTTGGTCCTCTCGTCCCTTGCTGGCACTAGGGACATCCCAGGGACCTGCAAGGTCTCCTGGTGCTTCTGGAGACAGATTAAGAGAATGCTGAGATCTTGAAAACCCTGCTTGTGGGCATCATGAATTCTGCCAGCTTCAGACCCTATCTGCACATGGTCACCATACTCCAGGCAATCCCAGTCTGTCCTAGCACAGCCCAGTGCACCCCTACTGATACCCTAGACAACACCCCTGCCCCATGGAATTTTCCCAGGGAACCCTTTTCTCCAGGGCCCCTGTTGCCTTCTGATCCCTGTCACCCCAGGACCACCCTGGATGACCTAGAATGCAGCCCCTGCCCCAGCTGTGCCTCTTGGCCAGGACCCCAGTGCTTCTGGGCAGGAGCACAGCAGCTCCTGCACCCCATTGCTCCCCGTAGGTCTTCTCACGGACCCTCTTCTTTTCTCCTGCCTCCCACTCCAGCCCAGCAGCCCTCAGTGCATCTCTAATAAGTCCTTTTAGTCCCCAGCCCTGTATGGCTGAAAAGCTGGTGGGTGTTGTGTGACAGAAATGCCTGACTGCCTCTGTGGATGACTAGGTCAGCAGTGCCTGCAGAGACAGGAGTGGGGATAAGGATTTTCACATGTCCAGTGGACAAGGAAGGGTCTGGCTGTCCTCTGCTGCCCCTGTGCGTTCCCTGCACCCAGTGACACAAAAAGACCAATCCTAAAGCCAAGCAAGTCAGGCTGGGGACTGGTAGCTCCACGATGAGGTCCCCCACATTTACATGATTCCTCTCAGCTCTCCCCCAAGATGTTTGGTGTTTTGGAAACGGAGTGAAGCCCAGCTGTGGGCAATTTCAGTGGGTGAGTGTGTGGCCAGGCTGAGCAAAGGTTGGAGGCTCCTCAGGAGCATGGTCTGGATGTGGAAGAAGAACATTTTCTTAATCATATTCCTGTTTAAACAGAATTTTTTGTGCTTGGGCACGAGAGCAGAGTGCCGTGGTGGGACCTGTGCCAGGGAGAGCCCGAGACGCCAAAGGCACCTTGGCAGCAGCAGCTCCCTGCAGGGCATGGCCACAAGCCTCCCTTGGCAAGCTGGCCTGGTGGCCACCACTGCAGAGCTGCTGGGTCAGGGGGGGATTTCTGGCTGGGGCTCTGCCTCAGCCCTCAGAGTGTGACCTCAGCCCTGGCTCTGTGCCTGGGCCCTGCAAAACCTAAAGGTCACCTGTGCCACCCTGGTGCCCATCCCTGGGTCTGGCACTGTCGGTTCTCTACTTGGTGGTGCCTCCAAAACTGTCCCCCCCCTTCTCTACAGCCTGAGCTTGAGGATGCCCTGAGGAATATAACAACTCTGTGCTTTCCAGAAACTATTAATAAAGCGCCTATTTGTTGTCTGTATAAACTTAAGAATGGAACTCATTACAGACTGCCCAGACTGCTTTGTGCCAAGTGTCTTTTTTGTTACTCTATTTGGTGTGTTCTACTTTTCTTATCTTTTGATAATATTTTCCATAGAGGGATGCCTTTAGTCACAGTATTGCTACATCAGCAGGTACTGTGCTTGTGTTAAGCAGACAGTAAAGAGGCATGATCACTGTGCATTGAGGTACAATAAAGCGTCCTGCTCTGCCCTGTGTGACCAAGACAGGTCTTCCTCACCCTTTTCTGTCCCTGCAGGGGCAGTGCCTGTGAGCAGAGGTGGTGGGAAGAGAGTCCCAGCACAGCTGCAGAGATGCAGATGGTTGTCAACTCCACTTCCTGCATAGAAATCCGGCATGAAATTGCTTCTAAATGCTGCTCCCTTCAGCTCCTGGACACC
The DNA here is from genome assembly GCF_963662255.1 of Cinclus cinclus. NCBI lineage: Eukaryota > Metazoa > Chordata > Aves > Passeriformes > Cinclidae > Cinclus > Cinclus cinclus. The sequence goes on from NC_085078.1 coordinate 1,616,666, forward strand.
TACTCACAGAGTTGTGAAAAAAATCCCCCGGCCACTGGCTTCCAAGGTGAGTTATGCCAAAGTTAGAGCTCGGTGGGAAATCTCTATCCTTTCCAACCCTTTTAATATAGCCATACATGGTGGAGTACATGGATGTGTCTTGTACAGAAAAGAAGGAGTGTGAAAGCAACGTGACTGACACTTTTCAGTCTCTGTGTTCATTCTACACCCGTGGGTACAAAGACATCAGGGAAACCCTGGCACAGAGAGACCCTTCAGTCCATGGGTACAGAGACATCCCAGAGCCCCTGGCATAGACAGACCCTTCTGTCCATGGGTAAGTGAGCACAGTGGGGGTGGGTGAGCAGTGAGTCCTGGACGGGAGACAAACCTGGCTCCAGCCCTGCCAGGCCCTGCCAAGGCTCAATGCTGGCTGCTCTGAAATGGGAAAGCCCTTCAGCCTTGTCCCTGCCCAGAGGGGCAGTGCTGGCCTGGCAGCACAGGTTGTTTTCCCCACAGGCTGCAGGAGATGAGAACACAAGGCTTGCAAACACTGACTGCAAGCCACAGCTATGGGTGCTCCCCACGAACCTCAGCCCAGGGCCCAGTGTCTGCCCCAAGCTTCAGGGGATGCAGTGGGAGCCCGGCTGGGCTCTGCCCTGGGGCCGTCCTGCAATGACAGCTCCAAACAGGGAGCATTCAGTTGCCACAGACAGCCAAGGCAGGGGTGGAGGGGAGCTGGTCCAGCCCAGCACTGCTGTGTGCTGTGCTCTGGGGCTGGGGCTCCCTGCACAGGGGACTGCACTGCTGTGCCAGAGGAGACAAAGAAGCTTCAGCTTCAGCCTAACTGAGGTGCATGGGTGGGCTGGGAAGAGTGGGGAAGCTCAGGGGGATTCACAGAGTTCATCCTGCTGGAAGGACGAGGAAAAGGGAGTGGGAACTCAGCAGTGAGGAGAACTGAGGGCTGGAGAGCAGCTCTGAATGACACTAAAATCTCACTGGACCTCTGAGACATTGCTGCTCTTCAGCCAGTGACAGCATGAGATCCTAAGCCTGGGGATCAGTGTTCCTCGTGGTGAGGGGCATCAAGGAAGGCAACAATGTGATGGAGACTGTGATGGGCTGGGAACTCAGTGGGGGAAAGGAGGGAGCAGTTGTGAAGTAAAAGGCAGGTGGGGGAGAGAACTGTTCAGAGGAGGGCTGAGCTACAGCTTGTGCAAGCTGAAAATGTCATTTGGGGTCGTTCCAGATTGATTTCATTTCAGAAGGTATTGAACAGGATTACTTTGTTTTCCCTTGGAGGTGTACACTCTGCAAACTTGAGCTGCGTTGCCAAAATGCTCAAGCAAGTCTCTGCTGCAGGTCACACCATTTCTCCTTTGGCTGATTCGGGCCCGGTGCTGAGCTGCAGCAGAGCCCTGGCAGAGCCCAGAGCAGCCTCAGCATCCACAGGGCCCGGCTGCAAGGAGAGAAACCAGAAATTGCCCGTCAGCTGAAGGCTCCTGAAGGCTCACCCTTGTCCCAGCTCCCATGGTGTCCAGGCCACGCTGGCCATGCCCAGAGCAGTGCCCAAAGCTGCCCATCATTGCTGCCCCTCATTGGGCAGCAGAGCAGGAGGGCAGGACATGTGCCCAGCCTGCAGCCAGCCATGGCACATCCTCCTCCTCAGCAGCTGCCACAGCAGGATGCTCCGGTGTTTGCTGCCATTTCCCAAAAGCTCTTATCCCACCATGCAAAGAAGACGGGGACTCACCTCATGCCATCGCTGCTGGCAGAAAAGCTGGTCCCAAACGATGTCCTCAGCCTTCTCCAAGCGCACGGCCCGTCCACACCGCAGCTGGTCCCAAGCACCTCCTGATCCACACTGGACCCCACCTGGAACACTTCCTTTAGAGAAACAAACAAAAAATTAATGAAAATAGCTTACAGTGCAAAGGGGGGGAAAAGAGAAATGGTAAAAAATCTTATCTCTATCAAGGGCTTGAGGAAGGCCCAACCCTACATGCCAGGGAAAAAGCCACCCATGGCTGAGAGAAGCCCATGCTTTCTCCCTTTCCCCCTGCGCTGCCGCAAAAGTTATTTATGGTGATCCCAAAGCAAGCAAGGGCAGTGGAGCAGCCCAAGCCCTTCCTTGCCTGCAAAGCAAAGCAGCCAAGCACAATTCTGGAGCCCCACCTCTGCTCCCACCACGGGGCTTTGTTTGTGTCAAGCTGGCTGCCCCAGCCCCAGCTGGGGCACGGTGGGTGCTGGGGGCTGTTGGCAGGGCCAGGAGCCAACTCCCATTTCGTACCCACCCCAGCCCATCCCCCAGTCCTGCCAAAAGGCAGCTTGGCAGACGACAGAAGAATCAATTTTATCCTCCCCAGCAAAGGGGGAACCTTTGTTTCCTGGGCAGGCTGTGCAATGCCCAAATCTGGGAGCATCCCCCTGGGTCTGGACTCATCTGTAAATTTGCTGTGTGGAGCCTGGCTTTGAAGAAGGTGCCAGAATCCAAGTCTGTCATCTTCAGCTTGCCAGTGGCCAGGTGGAGGAAGAGGTTGTCATCCTTGATGTCATCCTCGCTGTCCCCAGCAGCAGCAGCCCCACCTGCTACAGCTTCTCCAGGGGCTCCTTCTCCTTCCCTGGGGGGGAGACCAGGCTCTCAGTGTTCTGCCCAGGGCCCCAGCTGTCAGTGAACCAGGACAAGCCAAACCAGCTCAGATGGTGGCCACCAGTGCTGGGCAGAGAGCAGCTCAGCTCCAGCCCAAGGGCTGGGTGTTCCCATCTGATGACCTGGGTGCAGTGGCACAGGCAGGACAAAAAAGTCTGGGCTTCTTTGCTTCTGATTGCCAAGGCCTGTGTGGAGCTGGAACTTACCAGAGCCCTGCATCAAAGTGCGCCTGTGGCTCTCTCCCTTCTTCTACGTCAGGTGAATTTGCTGCATCCAAGGGTCACAAAGCAGGTCTTCTAATGAGGGCCTTTCTATGTCGAGCATGGATAAACACCTTTTGATCAGATCTTGGCAGTCTGGAGAGAGAAAGCAGAAACCACCGGTCACTTGGAGGAGGCTGCAGTCTGCTTTGCCCCATTATTCCCATGCCCAAGCCATGCTGCGTGTGCTCAGAGCTGGGCCTAAAGCCTCCCATCAGTTCTTTGTTTTGGAGGAGAGCAGGAGAGCAGGACCTGTGCCACGTGCTCAGCAGCTGCCAGAGCGGGATGCTCACGAGCCCACTGCTGTCTCCCAGCACTGCCTCCCATTCCCCCCGTGCCCAGAGATGAGGATTCACCTTGAGAGAGCCGTTGTGGCAGTGAGAGCTGATGGTTCCAGCTGATGTTCCGGCCCCTCCTGAAAGGGTGCTTCCCACAGACCATCTGGTGCAGCAGGATGCCCAGGGACCAGATGGTAGCTGGCTTGCCATAGTACCAGCCAAAGCGGGTCCATTCCGGGGGGCTGTAGGACCGTGTTCCTATGGGACAGAGATGGAGTTCATCAGGGGAATGCTGCTGCTCCCAGAGCCTGGCCCCAGAATCCTTGGCCATGCTAGGGCTGCACCAATGGCACATGGTGTGACCCCTTGCCTCTGGCCAGCACCTGGGACGTGTGTACAAACTTGGGCTTGGAAAAGAAGCCACTGGTGCTGCAAGAGGGCAGCAGAAGCCCTAGCAAGGCCTGAGCATGACAAGGAAAAACCCACTCAGTGGTGGGGAAATCCATGTCTCCATCCTCCCTGCCTGCATTGCCCCAAAAAACAATTATGAGGCCAAGGCAAACAAGGTGAGCACAGTAGTGCAAGCCCTTTCTCACCTGCACACCAAAACAGCGGGTGCGCAGGTTCTGCCCCTCCCCTGCTCCCCTACTACCCCCACCCATGGGTGTTTTTGTCAGGCTGGCTGCCCCAGCCCCAGTCCTGGGCACAGCGGCTGGCAAAGGCTGCCAGCAGGGCTGGAAGCTGTCCCCCCAGCCGCCCCCAGTGGAAAGCAACTCAGCTGAAGATTCAGTGCCATGACTGGCAGCAAAAAGGAGAGTCCACGCTCCCACAGCCAGGCTGGGCCCTGAGCTGTTGGGCCAGGAGATGCTGGGAGCGGGAAGACGGCGCTGTGTGGGCTCACCTGCAAAGTGAGTGTAGGCTGTGTCCTGCAGGTAGGTGCCACAGCCAAAATCAATCAGTTTTGCCTGCCCGCTGGCCAGGTCAACGAGGATGTTCTCCGGTTTGACGTCCCTGTGCAGGACTCCGCAGCTGGTGCAGTGCTGCACGGCCTCCAGCACCTGGCGGAACAGCTGCCGCGCCACCTCCTCGGACAGGAACCCCCGTGCCCGAATGAAATGACGGAGGTCCTGACACCGCTCCGGGCGCTCCAGCACCATCAGGATCTCGCTGGGGAGCTCAAGCCACTCCAGCAGCTGGACAACACCAGGGAAGCCAGTGGACACCTTGTCCAGGAGCACGATCTCCATTGGTGCGCTGGTGCCGTCGGGCTGCAGGAGGACCACGATGCCGTCAGCGGGGCTGATGCCGTGCCAGGGCTCGGGAAGCCCTCACCCAGCCCGGGATGCTCTGCTGGCCCCACACGCGCTGTCCACCCTGCTGGGCCTCGGCTCATGCCCACCCCGCACGCCCCGGCTTCTCCCGCTGACCCCCGCTCACTCACCAGCTCACCCCAGTGTCGGACTCGGTTCCGTGGCACCCTTTTGATGGCCACCTGCAAGCCAAGGGGAGCAGAGGGCTTAGCTCGCCGCCCGCCCTGCCGAGCCCCATCCCTCCCCGACCCCTCCTCCTCCTCCTCCTCCTCCTCCTGCTCTTCCCCTCCTCCTCCGCCCGCCGCCGGCCCCTCCACTCACCGGGGCGCCGTCCGAGAGCCGCGTCGCCGCCCAGACGCTGCCGAAGCCGCCGCGCCCCAGCAGCGAACCGAGCTGGTAGCGCTCCTTAATGCCGTGCTCCACCTTCCCTGCCGGCGAGACGCGGCTGTCAGCGCTCGGCCCGGGGCCAGACACGGGCCCCGAGCGCCCCTCAGCCGTCCCGGGCCGGGCAGCCCCTGGCGTTCGCTCTTTGGAACGCGACAGCGGCGGCTCGGGGCCAGCGGCCGCGCTGCCGAGCGGCGGAGCTCGGGCCGGGGAAGCCCCAACGGAGGCGGCGGGAGCGGCCGCGCCCTGTGTGCGCTCTGCGGGCTCCGGGAGCAGCTGGCGCCGGGACCGGGACCGGGACTGGGATCCACGTTGGGGCTGGGGCTGCGGCCGGGCCCGGGGTCGGGGCCGGACCCCGCGTTGAGGCCGAGGTCGGAGCCCACGTTGCGGCCGGGGCCGGGGCCGGGGCCGGGGCCGGGGCCGGGGCCGGGGCCGGGGCCGGGGCCGGGGCCGGGGCCGGGGCAGGCGGAGCCAAAGGGAGGCGATGCCGCACCAGGCACTGATCCCCGCCCAGCAGCGCCACTGCCAGTACAGCCAGAGCCGGGCGGAGGAGAGACCGCGGCAGGACGGCCGGGGACGGGGTCGGGGACGGGGACGGGGACGGGGAAGCCCCGCTCGGGGCCGAGGGCGGGCTGGGGGCATGAGCCGGCTCGGAACGGGGAGAGGGAGACTGGGAGAGGAGGGAGACACCGGGAAACGGAGACTGAGAGAGGCTGTGGGACTGCGGGAGAGGGAGAGGAGATCCAGAGGGTCGACAAAGTCGCTTGATTCGCTGCTGCTGCTGCCGCTGCCGCTGCTGCTGCTGCTGCTGCAACTGCAACTGAAGCCCTGGGGCCGTTTGTCCCCATGGCCGTTTTTCCGTTTTTCCGTGTTTCCGTTGCCTTCTCAGCCCTGTGCCAAGCCCCGCGCACCCCGGGGGCAGCCCCTGAGCCTTTTCTTTCCATGGAGAATAAAACATCGTTCAAGCACAGGCATTGGCGGCCAAGATTGGGATACTGCCTCTGAAATTCTGGATATATACAAGGATAGCTCCCAGACAAAAGCTGCCAGGACTATGTAGGTTACCTTGGCTTCCTGAGGGCCGACTCTTCCCTGCCTTTGAAACACTGGGGCTCCCTACGTTCCTTTCTATGGAAAAGAACTGTCCTTCTTGTCCAGGTGCCCATGGCCTCAAGCACATGACCATTTGATAGTGGTCAAAGGAGTGGAGAAAGGAGTTCTGTGCTCAGTGGGCTGGAGACTGAGGACAGCAGAGGAGAGCCCTGGGAGGGATTGATGGGCAGTTTCAGAGATGATGGCTCTTTTGACAGAGAATATCCAGAGAAAGAAACAATTAATACCAAGGGCAGCTGTGGAGGCCCAGACTGGAAACAAGGAGAAGGAATTTCTCTCCCAGAGCAGGGCTGAGGTGCAACACATCCCCCAGAAGGAGTCTGGGCCAGCCCAAGGCACAGGCATGGGCAGCAGCTGAAAGGTTCTTCTGAATTGGACTCCTCAAAGGGTTTGTGCAATCTCCTCCTAGGCCCTGAGGTTCAAGGACTCAGCACCAAATGCACCACGGGGCTCACGGGGATCAAGCAAGTCCTGACAAACCACGGCTCTGCCTTGATTTCCCTCTGGTCTGGTGCAGTCCATGAGGAAGGTTTTCTGCTGCAGTTATGGAGAAATATCCATTGGAGTTTTAAAGGGTGTATTTTATTACTGCTGATTTTAGAGCAGAGGTGATTAGAGCATTGTGTGGTTGATATTGATCCAGGGTCTCTCCTCGGCAGGTCTGGCCTGCTCAGAGAAGCTGTTCCTTGAGGTCTGACCCAGTGTGGACAACCTTGCTCCACTTTGCCCAGCCCCATCCTGTCTGTCCTCCCTCATCTGGAACCTGCTTTGCTTGGAGAACTGGCTGCGCTCAGGCAAAGAGATGTTTTCCCTTTTTAATTTTTTTAAACAATCTAAAACTCCTAATTTTCTCCACTGCAAACAGACATAGTCCTCAGGAGTGTGCCTGCCCAAGGTGCCACCAAAAGCACTGCAGAGCTGCCCTGGGCCAGCTCTGCGGGTGGATCATCATCGCATCCTGCACTGGGCCACTGCCAGGGGCTGTACAGGGCCATGGACACTGCACTGATCCCACGGCTGGGTTTGTGTGCCACGGCAACCGTGAGAAGTTCAGGTTTCCTTGGAAACATTTGGGAGAACTGAGACATACTGGGGAACACTGGGAGCACTGTGGGAAACGCTGGGACATACTGGGAGTGATACTGGGGAGGAGTGGGTCAACGTGGGAACATGGGGAATGCTGAGGGGGAATCTGGGTGGACTGGGATGGACTGTGGGGTTGCACTGAAAACTACTGGGACATACTGGGATTGATACTTGGAAGTACTGGGACAAACTAGGGACACAGGGCGCACTGTGGGGATGGCTGGGGGACACTGACGCCTACTGTGGATAATACGGGGAGGAACTGGAATGGACTGGGAACTAAGCCAGGTGTATTGGGTGGGACTGGGGTGTACTGGGATGACCTGGAGGGGCACTGGGTTTGTACGGGGCTGTACTGGGGATGGAGTGGGCTCCTGCCTCTGGTGCCTCCCATTTGCCAAGACTCCCGCCCATCACTGCACACAACCAATCAGTGCTGGGTCTTGGCACTTTGGGGGCGGTGCCTGGTGTCGGCGCCATCTTTTCTGTTTTTGCCTGTGGCTCCCGTCATGCCCCACGGCCCAGTTGAGCCCCGTTGGAGCTGGGACAACAACACCCGTCATGCCCTGGGCTTCACAGAACCCCAGTGTCCACCCACCACATGTCACGTATGTGTCCCCCAGACCTCCCAGGATCTCTAAGTGCCCCCGCAGCACCCATTTGGCTCACCCCAAAAGCATCCCCAGACTCCAAAATGCTCCCAACCCCATAGATGGCCGTTACAGCCACTTCTGGGAATTCATCTCCTGTCATCTGGAAGAGACGGTCCGAAGTTTCCCTCATTTGCCTCACAACCATCACAAGAAGACCCTGGTGAACCCCACTCGGTCCAGACAGGAGTTTTCTGGCCTGGTTGCCTTTGAACAGTTCTGGCCTGGCCGAGGTAGAGGTTTACCAAATAACTGTTTGCAGCTGTGCTGTGCTGTGCTGTGCTGTGCTGTCATGTGCCGTCATGGTGCCGTCATGGTGCACTGCTCTTCGAGGCCACACTAGCCCAGCCAGATTGGCACCTGCTTCTGTGAGCACACAACGGTCCATAAATCTCCCCACCTCTTGGCCAGACATCGCTCACTTTGAGAAAAGACTGTAAAACGGTGACTCTTTGGAGAAGCCTCTTGAGATCTCCCCACGTAAGGAAGACACGTCTATTGGCCGAAGACCACGAGGACTCCGTCCCATCCCTTGGTAGCTATTTCCCTTCCCCTCTTTTCCCCTTTTGTTTCCTTAAACTCTCCTCTCTGTCGCACAACTGAATTGTTAGCATCAAATAAAGTGCTATATTGAAGCATACTGCTGTCCCCCTGCTCTGTGTCTTGCACCTCAAGATCAAAACAAAGCATCACGATCCCCGCCTGGATTGGCGGATCGTGACATTAAATTGGCATCACGGACTGGATTATGACAGACAGAAGGGCTGCAAGGTTGTGTGTAGTCTGTAATAGGGGAAGGACATCTTGCTCCAGCCGCACCTAGCTGGTCACCTCAAAAGGAGTGAGCTTGTCCAGAAAGCAAGGGGGGCAAGTTCAGATTTCCTGCAAACTGCACAGGCCTAGGTGGAGAGCACCCCCACACTTGTTTGAGGGCTCTGTCTGTAGAATTTCACTCTAGGATCTCTTGGTGTGGAAGACGGGACTGTTTTTGTTGGTTTTTATTGTGGTTTTTTTGACTGCTTGGTGTAGCAAAGAGACAACCAGAGATTTGTACTGAAGCTAGTGCCTCCCAAGCAGCTTCGGTCTCTTCACCCACACAGGGAAGTGAAAGGGAACACAGAGAAAAGTTGTGTGTGTGTGTGTGTGTGTGTGTGTGTGTGTGTGTGTGTGTGCGCGTGTGTGTGTAACTTAAGTGATATACCTCCCTGCAGTGGTTTTTACTTGCCCCTTCATAAAATGAGTGAAAATTGCAGTGCAACAAATAAAGCTGCATTTTTTGCTCTATTAGCTATATATAGTGCCAGACCCTCTCAGGGAGGAGAAGAGTGGGCACCAAATAATTGGTATAATTTAGAAAATGTGATTGATGGAATATGTTCTCTGCAAAGGGAGTCAAAATTCAAACTGTACAAAAATAAAACTGTACTCTGTTCTGTTTTGGGAGCCTTTCTTAGGACAGCTCTAGAAAATCACTTCAAGCAAACAAATGAGGAGACTACAATTATAAATTCTCTACAAAAATGAGTTCAAATTTTGCCAGAACAACTAAATGAAGAAAGGAACAAGTATCCTTGTTGAAAACATGAGTGCTCTTTGTTGCAAAATGAGAAACAGTTGTTAGAAAGTGCTCTAAGAGAGGAACACACTAAAACTTTAGAACTTCTGGACCCACTGAAAGAAGCAGAGCAATGTACCAAAAATGGTTCCACCCACTCTGGGGGCCCCATTCCCTTTTCTCCCTATACAACCCCTTCTCAGCAGACACCAGGTTCACCTTCGCGTTGTCCTGCCAACAGCCATAAAATGTGGACATTATTAGTGTTCTGGAGAAAGCACATTCCAGACTTTTCAATAATTGCCAGGCCTCTTTATGACTTGCTGAGGGAAGGGGTGAAATGGGATTGGACTCTTTCTCAGGAGGAAGCACTGCAAGTGCTGATTTTTGAAGCAACAGCTCATCAAGCCCTGGGCCCTGTTCACCCCACAGACCCTTTCCAGGTAGAGTGGGGATTCCCCATCTCGGGGTTGTCAGTTCACATATGGCAACAAGGCCCTGATGGTCCTACAAGGCCTGTTATTTGTTTGTAGTTCCGTGGCTTTCAAGATGCTGAATAAAGATACGCTATCTGGGTTAAATGACTGTTTGCGGTTAGCTTAGCTCTCATAGAAGTGGAGAAAATTGTAGGGCAACGACCAATTACATTAAGAGGTCCTTTCAAAGTGATCGTAGTGGTCACTACTGGGGCTCCCCTGCCTGACGCGGTGGCCCATAGATCCTCAGCTAGGAAGTGGTATGCCCAGATTGAACATTATTGTAACATCTTCTCAATAACAGAAGTTGCTATAAAACATTGGGCTATACAAGAAACTGAGAGCTTGGGGAGCAGCCAAGACAAAGCTGCCTCGGCAATTAAAGTAGCCCCTCCTTTCTCCTCTGAACAATCAGCAAATTCTTGGTTCACTGATGCTTCTGCCAAACCAGAGGGAAAGGTGTGGAAACACAGAGCAGTAGCCCTCCACACTTCTGATGAATGAATCATTACTGAGGGAGAAGGCAGTGCTCACGTTGGGGAACTGATGGCTGCCTGGAGTGTTTTCCAGTGTGAGGTACACAATACCTCTCTTGTTTGCATCTACACTGACTCTTATGCTGTGTTTCAGGGATGTACAGAGTGGCTTCCTTTTTGGCAGCAAAATGATTGGGAAGTTAACCGAATTCCAGTATGGCAAAAGAGAGAGGTGGCAAGAAATTTGAAATATCGCAAGGTAAGAGAATTTTGCCATGCGGTGGGTAGCTTCACACATGCTAGATAGTTTCATCATTTTAATTTCCTGCCTCTTCATGGCAGACTCTGTTGCGTTTACTTTTCACAGAAGAGCACCGAGGGACATGAAGAACCAGATAACCCATGATAACACTGCTGATACTTACTGACTGTTGGTATAATTTTACTTGAACTAAACCAACAAGATTGAAATGACAAAGCTTCATGGTTACAATAACACATAAATTCATTGCTGAATCCCTCATCAAACTTGTACACAGTTATGGCACAAGACCTCACGGCCGTGTTGTACTTTGTAAAATTTAAAATCAGAATTGTTGGCTCCATTTCATTGCTGTACAGTTTTCCCATAAAATCATGTGTGGTAAAAACAATACAAAATAATGGGGGGAATTTGATGTGACTATTGTGACACCTACTACTCCACCACCGCTTATCCTGAACCCTTTTAACAAACGAATGACAAGAGACATAATGGGCGTTGTGGGAGCAGGATTGGGAATTTTCAGTAGCATTGATTCAGAAGTACTGAGGAATAAATTGGCTACTACATCTGGAGATGTCACCAAATTACAGCAACCACTGCAGTCATCTTTGACAGCTTTGGGAACCCAACAATGGTTCCTATCAAACATTTTGGCAAATGGGGAAAAGGTAAATGCAAATGACCGCAAACCGATAACTGATGAACTCGGTGCTGCACAAAATAACATCTCTTTAGGTCTCAGCTGTATCCAGGCTCAGCTGTGGGTGCGGTTTGTTGCTGCCTCAATTATCAGAGAAGGCGAGGAAGGCACTTTTCCTACTGAAATTCGGCAAAGAATTTGGGATAGTGCCACTGACTTTGAAGGAGAATTCCAATCCTGGTGGAACTTGGTACATTTTAGCTATGACCCCAGCACAAACACAGCCAGAGCCTTTGTGCTGATGATACATAATGCTTCAGTGCATTCCATATTCGCCATCATTGCATTCGGGCTGAATCGTGATGGAGCTATTCTCTATCCTTTTAAGCATAGAGAATGGGCCCGTCAAATTGGTGAGAAGTGGGAAACTGTGAATTTGGAAACTTGTACTGTCCGGGAACAACAAGGGTTTATCTGTGAAAGTAACGCAATTAGAGCTCAAGATATTTGTTTGGACACAGAGCCAAATGTTTGTAACTTTGAAATACGTCCAAGCGAGATTCCTGAAACGGTGCTGATTTATATAGGCAATGGTTGTGTATGCTTAAGAACTGCTGGCAACCTGTTATCATAGAAAATTTGGTAGTGCATACTAAAAATCATTCGAATGTTTGCATTTGTAACTTTACTAGAATTGTAGGATGTGATTTCCTTATGTAGTCCCAGTTACGTCTTGCCACCTTTTGCAGTCCAATTACACATGAATCCACCATTTATTGCCTACTCCCGTTGGAATGAACCTCGCTCTGGTAAAGCAATTGCTGCTTCCCCAGGATTTAATTGAAATTTTGGAAAGGATTAAGAAAAACAGACCAAAACTCTGATAACTCTTCATCACCATGTAAAGGAACTACATCATGTTTTGGAAAGAGTAAAGAAAGATGCTGAACTCAAGTGGTGGGATACCCTCTTTGGGTGGTCACCTACTGCCACAGGTGTCCTGAACAAATTGTGTCATCCCATCACTGTCCTTTTGATTTTGGTTTTGATTGGTTTTGCTTATATCAGCAATCCTGTACAACATGAATTGGAGAATGATGAAGCAGTTAACACACTTGACATCCATAATGAATATACACAAGTCAGTCACTGATGACGTCCCCAAGGTTATTGATGCAAGATGAAAAACACATGAGTATTTAAAATAAGGTGTTATATTGACGACTTGTGTTTTCAAACTCCAATTACCTAGAAATTATTTTATTTTATTAATTATCTACTTAAAATACTTCTTAATTATTTTAAATTGTGCTGAAATGATGTACTGGTATGGACTTGTTTTTTAATTATCTTACTTGTGTTTTGTACTGAAATTGCTTATTCATTATTTTAAATTGTGTTCCATTTACTTATTAATTATTTTACTTGTGTTTTAAATTGAAATTACTTAAATTAGTGTTTCAAATTGAAATAACTGATTAATGATTTTACTTGTGTTTTAAATTGAAAATACTTACTTAAATTGAAATTACTTTGAAAGATTGAACTTGTTCTTTCCCTTTCCCTTTCCCTTTCCCTTTCCCTTTCCCTTTCCTACTTTTTTCTTTGGCTGACTTTCTGTCCCTGTTTTTCGGAATATGCTACCAACCTGGATGAGTCCTGAAGACTTTGCTGTCGGAGTTGGCGGGAGAAATGCAGCACTCAGTGTGAATGATCAGCAAGTCACAATTTATTGCATGCTCTTAGTTACATTTATATCATCAATAATTAAGCTCATACATAGTGCAAAAGCAAGCTCATCACTGGCTACCGCAGCAAAGGTCAGTCCCACCCAGTTCCTCATTCTTGTGATCCTTTAGCTGCGGAGGTTCTGCATACTATCTTAACGGAAGTATCCTGTTATTGCAAACGTGGTTCCATATCTATTGCTCAAGGAAAAGCTGTCCTTCAAAATACCCACTGTGTCAGTATTTTCCCAAAGCCCTGTCAGCTAGTTCTCGCATGGGAATATGGCCTTTCTCTCTAAGCCATTCTTCTACACTTCGCAACTGAAGACACCGCAGCAACAACACTACAAAGGAGCTCTCTCGACAAAGATTGTGAGTCACGGGGTGGTGTAAGAGACGGTCCAAAGGTTCCCTCATTTTCCTCATGACCGTCGCAAGAAGATGCCCGTGTACCCCACGTGCTCCTGACCTGGTCGGCTTTGAGCAGGAGCTCTGACCCGGCCGAGGTAGACGCGTGGCAGGTGGCTGTCACAGGTGCACTGTGCCGTGCTGTGCTGTGCCGTCATAAGTGCCGGCCCAGACATGTGGGTGCCTGCTTCTCTGGACACACAGTGGTCCGTAAACATCCCTACCTCATGGCCAGAAGCCATTCGCTTTGAGGAAAGACTTTAAGAAGGTGACTCCTTGAAGAAGCCCCTTGAGATCTCCCCACAGAGGGAAGACCCGTCCATTGGCAGAAGGCCCCGAGCACACCCGTCTATGACCACAAGGATGGTGTCTCATCCCTTGGTAGCTATTTCCCTTCCCCTCTTTTCCCCTCTTTCTCTCTATCTCTTGACTTTGTTTCCTTAAAAACTCTGCCATCTATAGCACATAACTGTGTGCTTGGCACCAAATAAAAGTGCTCTGCTGTGAGTATTCTGAAGCATACTGTTGTCCCCTGCTGTGTCTTTTGTACCTCGAGATCAAAACGAACCATCATGATCCCCGCCTGTACTGGCAGATCGTGACAAGCTCCCAGCTTGTCATCCTCTGTACCAGAGATACTCTGAGTTGTACTTAGAGAATGCATCGTCCGTGAAATGTTCCAGCTTTAGGAGATGACTCCAGGAGCTGCAGCTGCATTGTCCTGCAGCCAGAGGCTTCCTGTGTCAAAGGCTGGGAGTGATTCCGCCCTAGTCACCTCTGAGCATCTTCCCAGCCCTGACAGATTGAATCTCTCTGTGCCCCTGTGCTGTAGCCGGGGTGGCCGCAGGCAGTGCCCCAGCCCTGCTGGGCTGCACACAGGAGCTGCTCCTCAGTAGAAAAGTCATTTTGTAGATCTTCTTGATTGGCAGGATCACCCTCTGAGCCAGGAGCCCAGCCCAGCCCAGCTCAGCAGCACAGACACAGCTGAATGACTTTAATGACCCTCTCAGGGCTTTGATGTTGTTTATATCAGACTCAGTCCCTGAGAGCGTGCTCAAAAATCTTGTCAAGAACTCAAAGTGATATTTAAAGTCCAAAGATTCTAGAAGCTGTAATGGGTGCCACTGAGGGACACATCGGAGAAAGTGTCCCCAGGTTCCAGTTGGAGCAGAACACTGGTGGAAGCGATGACAGGTGCAGACAAACAAGGGAAAGGTGTCTCTGATGCTGAGCAAACCTCAGCACAGCAAGGCTCACTTGTCCCCTGCTGGCCAAGGGCCCAGGGCCAGCAGCCATGGCCAAAGTGCTTCAGGAGGTGGCTCTGGCAGGGCCTTTCAGCTGCTGCCCATCCCTGTGCCCTCTGCAGCCCAGGCTGTCCTACGGTGTCCATGCCCTGTGCCTCTGTCCCTGCAGGCTGTCGTCAACCCCCGGCTGCCCCACCTCGCTGGCCCCTTCCTTTGCTGCCAGCTTTGCGTCCTGCCTGCCTCTGCCTGGGCTCACAAAGCCTGGGGCTCGATACCTAGAAGGCCCTACTGGATTGCTCTGTAAGAATCCTAAGTGTCAAGTGCCCAGGGAGCAGGGTTTACATGCCATGGCGGGCACCACAGAGCCCTTTTCTCCCCCATGTGCTGAGGGTGTGGCACTTGCCATTTCCAAGATCCCTGCGGTTGCCAAAGGGGCCTTTTTGGCTGCGCTGAGAAGAGTCCTAACTGTGAGCCCGTCTTTCACCTGCTTTTCCTGCAAATGTACTCAAGGTATCCACTTTTTTTTGAACTCTCGAGTCCTGTGTGTGTGCAGGTGTACCAACTGAAGGATGGAACAGGTCTGTTGGGGAGGTGATCTCCTTCTCTAGTGGCTTTTGGTTTTGTTTTGGTTGTTGGATTTGTTTGTTTGTATGGATTGGTTTGGTTTTGGGGGATTCTTTTGTTGGACTTTTTTGTGTTCTTGTTTTAATCAACTCCTCCTGGCAGCTCTGGGCAGGGCTCTGGAACCGTGTCTGACACTTGTCTGTGGCACAGTGAAGGCGGCCAAGGGGACCTTCGCTGAGCTGCGTGCAGAGGAATCCACATCAGCCCAGGCTGGGGGTGCTCAGTGGCCAGTCGGTTCTGTTGACTGGAACCTTTCCATGGAGCATGTCCAGGGATGGAATGTTGGGGCTGCCATGGCTGTGCTGTCACAGACAGGGGAACGCTGGGGCTGCCCCAGCTGCGATGTGCCAGAGAGGGGAAAGCTGGGGCTGCCCTGCTCCTGGCCAGCAGGATCCAGCACGGTGATTCTTGCCCTGTACTCAGCACTGTTTGGGCAGCACCTCGAGTGCTGTCTCCAGTTCTGGGCGCCCCGATTTAGGAAGGACGAGGAGGAGCTGAAGTATTTCCCGAGAAGGGCAACAAGGCTGGTGAGGGGTGTGGAACACAAGTCCTGTGAGGAGCGGCTGAGGGATCAGGGGTTATTTATCCTGGAGAAGAGGAGGCTCAGGTGAGACAAGGTGGTGTCAGGGCACAGGTGGGATTTGAGGATCGCTTAGGTCTTTTCCATCCTTGCTGCTTTTGTGATTCTCTGAAACCAGCCCTGGAGCAGTTGCAGGATGAGCGCTGGGCCCCCTCTTCAGAAGCTCCAGCAGCCCAGGTCCCTCAGCTTCTCCACACAGTCCCCAGAGCCCATCCTGTCAGTCCTGCAGAGCCTCTCCAGCCCCTCCTCAGTGCCCAGAACAGGGAGCCCCACAGCCAGACACACCAGCCCAGATGTGCCCCCCTGGCCTGTGGTGCCCCTGGCAAGGGAGCAGCACGAGGCACTGCAGGACCCTGCAGACAATTCCTGTGGCACCACTGCAGTTTGGGCGTGGCTGCCAGGCAGCTCTCCCTGTGAGCAATGATGTCTGCAGTGGGACAGGAAACTCACAACTCCCGTGAACAAACTTTCAGAGGCCACGACAAACCTGAGTGGTTTCCCTCCCGTCCCCCAGACCTTGATGGCCCCAGGGGCTGATGGCGTTTGTGCTCACTGAGGTCCATCTCCCCACACCAGCACCATGCTCTGCCAGCACTGATCTTCCCTCAGCTCTGCACACAGACATTGCTGCTGCAGCTCCAGAGAAGGGAACAAAAGGGGCATCTCTAGAGAAAACTTTCCGGGCAGATCCTGTTATAAATGAGGATCTGATATTTAGCAGAATTTAGGTTGCTTTATTTGATATAGACGGAGCAAGCAGCGCTGGGGAACGTGAGGGGTCAGCGCCCACTCCACGCTCCGTTGAACCTTGGTTTGCAGCTCCTTTCTAGAGTATGGTTTTCCTTGTAGTAATCAATAATTCTTAATTTCTTTTGTTGTCATAATTCTGCCAGGTAAGCAGTGGTGGTTAAAAAAACATCCGTGGGACCGCTGTGTGAAATCTCCGGACAATTTGTCAAGTAACCACCTGGTTTTGGTAGATAAAGAACAGCAGAAGTGGGAAGTCTGGTCTTAGCAGATAGGTTGCAGTTGATTACGCAAAGGCGGGAGATCTGATTTTGCAAAATCTTTCAGGCTCTGGGAAAACCTCATTTTGCAAACTGGTATCAAATACAATTTACTTAGGAAGCAAAATATTCATAACAGGGGAATTTAAACAGAATGGTTTTAAAAATGTATTTCCCTTTATCGAGTTCCATGTCTTGTCTAAGTATTCTGGTTTATACAAACTCCAAAACTTTTACGATTAACACGAATCATTTATCAATTATCACAATTTCCCCACTTCTCTTTTTTATCCCATTAATTCCTGTTTGGGCTTTAAATTTTGTCAGTACTTCTTGTACTAGATTTAATTCATTTACTGCCATTAATTTCGTTGCCATCTCAGGGTCTCTTGGTATTGTAGCAATTTGCATTCCTTGAAACACTGATTGCATGTGTCAAATGAAACATGGAACAAGACAAGGCATGAACAGTAGTTCTAATAATGCACATGTTAACATAAAACCTAATTTCTTCCACCAAGTTCCCCCAACAGGTTACTTCACCAATTATCATTAAGCATAGAGTTCCAGGTTTGTACAGGTACAGGGGCTATTTGTTTTAATTTTTTTTTTCTGCAATTATAGTAATTATTTCACCGTTATAAATACCATTTTTAAGCAGCATTCATAATTATTAAACTTGCCACACACTCCTTCTTCAGCTAATAGATAGTGCAGGGCTAGTCGACTTTGATATACTGCTGCTCTAGTTTGAGTAAGTTGCTTAGCTATTCCTTTCGTTGCTTGGGCTTAATCCCTCCCCCCTCTGTGGCCATTGTTCAGTTTTTTGCATTTCTCCACAGATCCAGCAGGGGGGTTCAGTTCAGTTCAGCAGTAATTTCTTTCGTTAATTCTGCTAAGAAATTCTTTTCCGAGGTGGGTAAGTCCCGTTTGCTGCTTTGTTGTTTCAATTTCTCGTGCAAGTTAAAACTTTTCTTATGGTTTGTTCTTGTTTCCTTGAGCGTTTTAATTGTGTTCTTTATTCATTCCTCCTTGCAGTGATTTTGCACTCCTCCCTGATCTGAATATCCCCACAGACCTTCTTTTGTGAAGCAGGGGTACGCTTCTCCTACTGGGCAACTTTGGTATGCCAATAGAGCCCACCATTTTTTCCAAATTGGTGGCTACCCAGTAACTTTTTCCTATAACAGTGCACGTTTCTAAGTTGTGCTTATTATAGCAGGCTGAACTGATATGAGTGTGGAGGGCAAGGGTGGATTCTGTGCGTCCGCCGTACCCGATTGTCTGGTAACACTTGGAACAAGCATCAGCACTATTTCCTTTCATCATAAGGAGCAATAGGATGACTCCCAGGACTGTTCTCATCCCTCTGCCTCCCTCAAGGCCTACGGGGTTGCTGCCAGTAGCGGAGGTTTGTTTAATCTTCTTGGCAGCACGGACTATGTCCTGGGGTCTCGCCCTTTGTCTTTCTCTTTTGGTATAATTTCTTAATTTTGTCCCAGCTTTTGGTTTTAACATTCCGGTACGAGGTACAGCAGTAACAGCACGGTATATTCAACCCTTTCCAGCACTTTCTTGCCAGTACCTCCGCTTTGGCTTTCTTTTTTTTTTTCCTTTTCCCCTTGTTCTATTCTCAAATAACTCCCACCATTTATGATCATCAATTTTGATTTCTCCTTGTGCTGATAGAGTATTAAGTACCTTAACAGTTTCCTTATATTAATTTCTTCTACACTGGATACATAATGCGAGTGGGAGACACCCACCACAGGAATGACCCCGCCACAACTCAGTACAATATGGACACCGTTTTTTGATGAACGGGCTGCAGTCACACCCAGGTTTAGGACAGGTGACTTTCAGTCCTGACTGGGAGACCTTCGAGACGAGTTGATCCGGTATCAACATCCAGTCCTGTGAATTCGCACTTCGAGGTCTCTGAGCTCGGGTGTCGCTGTCCAGCCTACAGTAGGAGGGGTTATGGGACCTTTGACTCTACTCACATGTGTTCACTCCTTTTTGGCTGTCTGTACAGCTGTTTCAGTGGTTAACAGAACTAAATATGGTCCTTCCCATTTTGGATCCAGACTTTCTTCTTTCCACACTTTAATTAACACATGTTGTCCTGGCTTAATCTTACGTATGGCAAATCCTAGACGGATGGTTTGAGCTAAAATTTCCTTCCACTTAATTCTTGCAAGTTTTTGTTGATGGTTATTATGTAACTTTGAAGAGAAGTGTCCTGAACTAAGATCAGATCAAGGTGTACTCCTTTAGGGTAAGACATACCATACAGCATTTCCTGTGGTGAAATTGAAGTTGTTTTCCAAGTTGGCATTCTTTGTATATTAGACAGGGCTAGTGGGAGGCACTTTGTCCATGGCATTTCAGTCTTAATTCTTAATTTTAACAGCTGTTGTTGAAATGTTTGACTGATCCTTTCAACTGTCCCAGAACTCTGAGGGTGCCAGGGTGTATAGTACTCCCAGCTGATGCCTAGGGCCGAGGTCAGGAACTTAAGCACCTTTGATGTAAAGTGCATGCCTGGTCGGAGTCTATTGCTGGGACCAGGACATGCTTTGGTATTATGTGTTCTATGAATATTTTGGCTACCACTTGTAATGTGGCTCTAGCTGCAGGGTGTGCCTCTAGCCAGTGGGTTAATTGGTTTACTATTACTAGTAAATATTTCCACCTTCCTACCACCTTTCCTGTGTTCAAGGGAACATTAACAAATCCAATTAATTCAGTCTCTTGTCCTGCTAATGGCACTTGCCCCAGGGGGTAAAGGGGAGCCTTTGTGTCATTATCTCTGTCCTCTCTGCTGATACCATCTCTCCTGGTATTTCTTTGACTCCAGGGAGTCCTTTGAGCTATAGGAGGAGAGGGAGCAGAGACCCTGGTTGGAGGGGGGGGGGAGGGGGGGGTAAATGGGGGGGGTCTCCTGTATTTTCTGTATTATACAGAGGTGGGAGATTATCAAGTGTTCCCAGGTAACTTTTTTTTATCCTCATCCCTTTTTTCCTTTAAAGTATATACCGAGAATGGTTTATGCTGTTCTGTCCACAGAGCAGCACAGTCACACTCCTCTCTGTAAAATGGTTCTTTACAAGCAACATATGTGTTTAATGCTCTACAAATCCAACCCTTAAACGATCCCAACATGGGCCAGTACAGATTATCTCTGCGGATCATTTCTTTGGTCCACTTTACCATACTATATTGAATCAATTTTTCTTTGCTTTTTACTTTGTATAATTCCCTTGTGTCTCAAGGTCTTACTATTACTCCCAAAGGGCTGGCTGGTGGTATTTCTGGCAACCTGCTGGGCTTATTTTATTTCTTTGTTTTTCTTTTTACTTTTATGTTTGTGATTATAAGAACTTTGACCCCTTTGCGGGTCGTCTGGACTTGAACCCTTTTACTCTTTCTTTCTCCTATTTTTACCTCAATGGACTGTCTTGAAGTGTTTTGTGCTCCACAGAGTGGAATTTTGCTGAAAGGGTGCATTGATTATTCAGGGGAAATGGCCCAGGGCTTAAAGGGGTCAGGGTGTTCTTCAAGGGATGATCATCTCCTCATGCCACTAGAGGGGATCAGGACACCAGTGTCCCCATTACTCGTAATCCTCAAAGACAAACCCCAGAACGCTCTGGTGCCCTCCGGGGTATGAGAGGGGCCTTGTTCCCACCCCTCTCCCTGCAGGCTCTGCTCACCTAGGCATCCAGAGAGGAAGCCTGGTGCTTCTGCTGCAGAAGGCCTGCCAGCATTTCAGCCACACAGGGCTGGAGAAAAAGGCAGCATTAGAGACACACTGGGGGCACTGGGCTGGACTGGGAGGAAAGAGGAAAGCAGGGAGATCCTTGGAGAAGGGGCCTATGGGAGCAATGGGGTGCAGGAGCTGCTGTGCTCCTGCCCAGAAGCACTGGGGTCCTGGCCAAGAGGCATAGCTGGGGCAGGGGCTGCATGCTGGGTCATCCTGGGAGGTACTGGAGTGGCAGGGATGGAAATGCAGTGGGGCCCTCTGGGCAAGGGGTTCCCTGAGAAAGATCCATGGGCCTGGGGTGTTGTCTAGGACGCCAGTAGGGGTGCACTGGGCTGTGCTGGGACAGACTGGGATAATCTGGGGTGTAGTGGCCATGTAAGGGGACGGTCTGACACTGGCAGATTTCATGGTACCCACCAGAGGTGTCTTCAGGATCTCAAAGTTTTCGAAATCAATCTCCAGAAGGACCAGGAGACATCAGTGAATGCTGTGATGTCCCTGGTGCCAGCATGGGATGGGGGGACCAAACTGCTCCCCAGTTCCCTGAGGGGATGCCCTCTAATCCCAGCACCCCACTCACCTCCCAGAGACCATCTTGGGTTCCTCCCACTCCAGCTCTGTCCCTGCCTGGGACTTGGCCACAGCTCCACAAGGCTCTTGACCCCACAGTGTGACTTCAATGCCCTGGCCCTTGGCCCAGGCCAGCACTGGCTCTGAGTAGGATGTGCCCATCCTAACAGACAAGGGGAAGTGGGCATTTCTCCTCGAGCAGCCACTGGAAGCTAATTGCGCAAACAGAGATGCCCTGTGACGAGGAGGGATGTTGCTCCCATGCCAGCATCTCTGATAAGCCCTGTTTACTCAGGGCCTGAAGCACCAGGAAGAAAGTGGCAATCTCGGGCTTCCTGGAAGGAAAATCCACAGTGAAGTTGTTCCTGAAAGCTGTCCCTGTCTGTGATTCCTCTTTGACATTTCAGAGCATTAGCGAAGGCTTCTGCTTCTCTCTTTCCACAGGGACCCTGTGGATCCATCAGATATGTGTGGTGGGAAGACGTGTGCCCAGATGGGAAAACATTTCAGGCCACTGCCTTGACTGTTTGCTCTGGAACTTGTCCAAGGAGCCACAGTAGCCACGGGGGAAGATTTTCCTCTGGAATGTTGCTGCTCTGTGCCCATGGAGGAGAGAGCAGAGTGTCCCTGTTGGGGATTCTTGGCCAGATGGACAAGTGCTGTGGTGTCATTGCTGTGCAGACATCACCTTGGAGAGGAACTCGGGAAGTGTCTGCAGGGTGCTAACCGGGAACTTTGGCTAGGGAGAGGTCCAGGCTTCCTTGGAGATCAGTGCCAGTCAGGGGGATGGCATTGGATGGCCACTGACCATGTGCCAACAGTCTGGGGACAGTGACCTGGACACACACAGAGGTTTCCAGTGTGGGTGCAGTGACCCCCATTTCCAGGGAACCCCGTGGGAATGTCCCTTCATCCCTGGGGGCTGGGTCTCAGCCCTCCAGAAACTGTCCCTACAGTTGTATTTTCCTACACTTGGGCCAGCCTTTCAGGACAAATGAGTTTCCCCTCTCCTACCGACAGTGACTTCAGTATAAGCAATTTGCAAGAGGGTTCTCCGCACAGGAAAGACTCAGACCTCATGAAACTGTTCCAGGGGAGGACACCAAGACACTTGGAGAGCTGGAGCACCTCTGTGACAGAGACAGGCAGAGAGAGCTGGCAGTGTTCAGCCTGGAAAAGAAAAGGCTGCGGGGACACCCCATGACCCTTTCAGATCATCAAGGCACCTCACAGGAAACAACAAACCTGTGTTAATGCCACAGAATGTCAAACAAGAATCAGTGGCATGGGCAGCTCTCAGGAACCATTTCTTGATGGATTTTTGCTTTGTGAAAGCCCAAGATATTTGAATGTCTTCCTGGTTCCTCAGGCCCTGGATGAACAGGGCTTATCAGAGATGCTGGCAGGGGACCAACATCCCTCCCCCTGAATGGGCACCTCAGTTTTCCCAGTTTGATCCCAGTGGCTGCCTGGGGACAAACACCAACTGCCCCATATCCCTCAGGATGGGCACATCCTGCTCTGGGCCATTGCTGGCCTGGGCCCAGGGCCAGGGTATTGCAGAGACACTGAGTGGGGACAAGGGCCCTGGGGAGCTGTGGGCAAGTCCCAGTGAGGGACAGTGCTGCAATGGGAGCCTGGTTGGACATGGGGTCCCTGGAACCTCCTGTGTGTGGCACCTGTGCATAGCAGGACCCAGTGCTCTGGGAGGGCACAATGGCTGCAGGTGTGACAGGATGAGGGTCTGCCCCAGGGCAGGGGATATTCCCACCTGGACTCCACCCTGGGGCTGAAGATGGGACCAGTTTGGGGCATGCAGGGAAAGGGAAATAATGGGGTGGTGTGGATGTGTGAAGTGCCACACCTGAGCAATTCCCCGGCCTTCAGCCTTGTCTGCGGGTGATCATCATTTCCCAGTTCTGCCCAGTGTCTCTAGTGCCTAGAGACCCAAATCACCTGGCTATTTCCTAGGTTTATGACACCGTTGTCCTAGCATGCCCCAGTTTTCTGAGATTCTGGAGTCTTGTTGTCACCAGAAGAGGGGTCAGTCCATCTCCTGTTTCTCCATGGGACAGGAGGGGGAAGAGTGATGATTCTGCACTGACAGGCTGGGTGAGTAGCTGGGGTCAGCTCTGGGATATCTTGAAGAAAAAGCCCTTGGAGAGAAGGGAAACCAAAGATGGGGGAATGTGACTCTGGAGGCTGTTGGAGGATGGATTGGGTTGGAGTGGGGGTGTTCTCCACAGGTGATCCAGCTTCCTTCGGCTCCCTGACCACCCCTCTTGGACCCCAGAGGTGCCTGGGCCCTTGCAGGGGCAGGTGGCCCATGCAGGAAGCTGGAGAGATGATGGGCAAGGGGGTTGGATGTGTGCCACAGGTTGGATGGAATCTGTCCAGGGCTAGGCTTGTGGCCAGGGCTAGGGGCTGGGCCAAGCCAGGCTTTGGCCTGGGAGCTGCTGGGGAGGGAGCAGGGAGGAGTCCTGACAGGCTAAAGGTGCTCCTGCCCTGCGGCAGCCTCAGAAAGAGTAAGGGTTCAAGTCCAGACGACCCACAAACGGGGTCAAAGTTCTTATAATCACAAACATAAAAGTAAAAAGAAAAACAAAGAAATAAAATAAGCCCAGCAGGTTGCCAGAAATACCACCAGCCAGCCCTTTGGGAGTAATAGTAAGACCTTGAGACACAAGGGAATTATACAAAGTAAAAAGCAAAGAAAAATTGATTCAATATAGTATGGTAAAGTGGACCAAAGAAATGATCCGCAGAGATAATCTGTACTGGCCCATGTTGGGATCGTTTAAGGGTTGGATTTGTAGAGCATTAAACACATATGTTGCTTGTAAAGAACCATTTTACAGAGAGGAGTGTGACTGTGCTGCTCTGTGGACAGAACAGCATAAACCATTCTCGGTATATACTTTAAAGGAAAAAAGGGATGAGGATAAAAAAAAGTTACCTGGGAACACTTGATAATCTCCCACCTCTGTATAATACAGAAAATACAGGAGACCCCCCTTCCCCATCCCTCCCCCCCCCCTCCAACCAGGGTCTCTGCTCCCTCTCCTCCTATAGCTCAAAGGACTCCCTGGAGTCAAAGAAATACCAGGAGAGATGGTATCAGCAGAGAGGACAGAGATAATGACACAAAGGCTCCCCTTTACCCCCTGGGGCAAGTGCCATTAGCAGGACAAGAGACTGAATTAATTGGATTTGTTAATGTTCCCTTGAACACAGGAAAGGTGGTAGGAAGGTGGAAATATTTACTAGTAATAGTAAACCAATTAACCCACTGGCTAGAGGCACACCCTGCAGCTAGAGCCACATTACAAGTGGTAGCCAAAATATTCATAGAACACATAATACCAAAGCATGTCCTGGTCCCAGCAATAGACTCCGACCAGGCATGCACTTTACATCAAAGGTGCTTAAGTTCCTGACCTCGGCCCTAGGCATCAGCTGGGAGTACTATACACCCTGGCACCCTCAGAGTTCTGGGACAGTTGAAAGGATCAGTCAAACATTTCAACAACAGCTGTTAAAATTAAGAATTAAGACTGAAATGCCATGGACAAAGTGCCTCCCACTAGCCCTGTCTAATATACAAAGAATGCCAACTTGGAAAACAACTTCAATTTCACCACAGGAAATGCTGTATGGTATGTCTTACCCTAAAGGAGTACACCTTGATCTGATCTTAGTTCAGGACACTTCTCTTCAAAGTTACATAATAACCATCAACAAAAACTTGCAAGAATTAAGTGGAAGGAAATTTTAGCTCAAACCATCCGTCTAGGATTTGCCATACGTAAGATTAAGCCAGGACAACATGTGTTAATTAAAGTGTGGAAAGAAGAAAGTCTGGATCCAAAATGGGAAGGACCATATTTAGTTCTGTTAACCACTGAAACAGCTGTACAGACAGCCAAAAAGGAGTGAACACATGTGAGTAGAGTCAAAGGTCCCATAACCCCTCCTACTGTAGGCTGGACAGCGACACCCGAGCTCAGAGACCTCGAAGTGCGAATTCACAGGACTGGATGTTGATACCGGATCAACTCGTCTCGAAGGTCTCCCAGTCAGGACTGAAAGTCACCTGTCCTAAACCTGGGTGTGACTGCAGCCCGTTCATCAAAAAACGGTGTCCATATTGTACTGAGTTGTGGCGGGGTCATTCCTGTGGTGGGTGTCTCCCACTCGCATTATGTATCCAGTGTAGAAGAAATTAATATAAGGAAACTGTTAAGGTACTTAATACTCTATCAGCAAGAGGAGAAATCAAAATTGATGATCATAAATGGTGGGAGTTATTTGAGAATAGAACAAGGGGAAAAGGAAAAAAAAAAAAAAAAGAAAGCCAAAGCGGAGGTACTGGCAAGAAAGTGCTGGAAAGGGTTGAGTATACCGTGCTGTTACTGCTGTACCTCGTACCGGAATGTTAAAACCAAAAGCTGGGACAAAATTAAGAAATTATACCAAAAGAGAAAGACAAAGGGCGAGACCCCAGGACATAGTCCGTGCTGCCAAGAAGATTAAACAAACCTCCGCTACTGGCAGCAACCCCGTAGGCCTTGAGGGAGGCAGAGGGATGAGAACAGTCCTGGGAGTCATCCTATTGCTCCTTATGATGAAAGGAAATAGTGCTGATGCTTGTTCCAAGTGTTACCAGACAATCGGGTACGGCGGACGCACAGAATCCACCCTTGCCCTCCACACTCATATCAGTTCAGCCTGCTATAATAAGCACAACTTAGAAACGTGCACTATTATAGGAAAAAGTTACTGGGTAGCCACCAATTTGGAAAAAATGGTGGGCTCTATTGGCATACCAAAGTTGCCCAGTAGGAGAAGCGTACCCCTGCTTCACAAAAGAAGGTATGTGGGGATATTCAGATCAGGGAGGAGTGCAAAATCACTGCAAGGAGGAATGAATAAAGAACACAATTAAAACGCTCAAGGGAACAAGAACAAACCATAAGAAAAGTTTTAACTTGCACGAGAAATTGAAACAACAAAGCAGCAAACGGGACTTACCCACCTCGGAAAAGAATTTCTTAGCAGAATTAACGAAAGAAATTACTACTGAACTGAACTGAACCCCCCTGCTGGATCTGTGGAGAAATGCAAAAAACTGAACAATGGCCACAGAGGGGGGAGGGATTAAGCCCAAGCAACGAAAGGAATAGCTAAGCAACTTACTCAAACTAGAGCAGCAGTATATCAAAGTCGACTAGCCCTGGACTATCTATTAGCTGAAGAAGGAGTGTGTGGCAAGTTTAATAATTATGAATGCTGCTTAAAAATGGTATTTATAACGGTGAAATAATTACTATAATTGCAGAAAAAAAAAATTAAAACAAATAGCCCCTGTACCTGTACAAACCTGGAACTCTATGCTTAATGATAATTGGTGAAGTAACCTGTTGGGGGAACTTGGTGGAAGAAATTAGGTTTTATGTTAACATGTGCATTATTAGAACTACTGTTCATGCCTTGTCTTGTTCCATGTTTCATTTGACACGTCCAATCAGTGGTTCAAGGAATGCAAATTGCTACAATACCAAGAGACCCTGAGATGGCAACGAAATTAATGGCAGTAAATGAATTAAATCTAGTACAAGAAGTACTGACAAAATTTAAAGCCCAAACAGGAATTAATGGGATAAAAAAAAGAGAAGTGGGGAAATTGTGATAATTGATAAATGATTCGTGTTAATCGCAAAAGTTTTGGAGTTTGTATAAACCAGAATACTTGGACAAGACATGGAACTCGATAAAGGGAAATACATTTTTAAAACCATTCTGTTTAAATCCCCCTGTTATGAATATTGTGCTTCCTAAGTAAATTGTATTTGATACCAGTTTGCAAAATGAGGTTTTCCCAGAGCCTGAAAGATTTTGCAAAATCAGATCTCCTGCCTTTGCGTAATCAATTGCAACCTATCTGCTAAGACCAGACTTCCCACTTCTGCTGTTCTTTATCTACCAAAACCAGGTGGTTACTTGACAAATTGTCCGGAGATTTCACACAGCGGTCCCACGGATGTTTTTTTAACCACCACTGCTTACCTGGCAGAATTATGACAACAAAAGAAATTAAGAATTATTGATTACTACAAGGAAAACCATACTCTAGAAAGGAGCTGCAAACCAAGGTTCAACGGAGCGTGGGGTGGGCGCTGACCCCTCACGTTCCCCAGCGCTGCTTGCTCCGTCTATATCAAATAAAGCAACCTAAATTCTGCTAAATATCAAGACTTTTTGTTTCTCATTTATAACAGGATCTGCCCGGAAAGTTTTCTCTAGAGATGCCCCTTTTGTTCCCTTCTCTGGAGCTGCCGCAGCAATGTCTGTGTGCAGAGCTGAGGGAAGATCAGTGCTGGCAGAGCATGGTGCTGGTGTGGGGAGATGGACCTCAGTGAGCACAAACGCCATCAGCCCCTGGGGCCAGCAAGGTCTGGGGGATGGGAGGGAAACCACTCAGGTTTGTCGTGGCCTCTGAAAGTTTGTTCACGGGAGTTGTGAGTTTCCTGTCCCACTGCAGACATCATTGCTCACAGGGAGAGCTGCCTGGCAGCCACGCCCAAACTGCAGTGGTGCCACAGGAATTGTCTGCAGGGTCCTGCAGTGCCTCGTGCTGCTCCCTTGCCAGGGGCACCACAGGCCAGGGGGGCACATCTGGGCTGGTGTGTCTGGCTGTGGGGCTCCCTGTTCTGGGCACTGAGGAGGGGCTGGAGAGGCTCTGCAGGACTGACAGGATGGGCTCTGGGGACTGTGTGGAGAAGCTGAGGGACCTGGGCTGCTGGAGCTTCTGAAGAGGGGGCCCAGCGCTCATCCTGCAAGTGCTCCAGGGCTGGTTTCAGAGAATCACAAAAGCAGCAAGGGTGGAAAAGACCTAAGCGATCCTCAAATCCCACCTGTGCCCTGACACCACCTTGTCTCACCTGAGCCTCCTCTTCTCCAGGATAAATAACCCCTGATCCCTCAGCCGCTCCTCACAGGACTTGTGTTCCAGACCCCTCACCAGCCTTGTTGCCCTTCTCGCGAAATACTTCAGCTCCTCCTCGTCCTTCCTAAATCGGGGCGCCCAGAACTGGAGACAGCACTCGAGGTGCTGCCCAAACAGTGCTGAGTACAGGGCAAGAATCACCGTGCTGGATCCTGCTGGCCAGGAGCAGGGCAGCCCCAGCTTTCCCCTCTCTGGCACATCGCAGCTGGGGCAGCCCCAGCGTTCCCCTGTCTGTGACAGCACAGCCATGGCAGCCCCAACATTCCATCCCTGGACATGCTCCATGGAAAGGTTCCAGTCAACAGAACCGACTGGCCACTGAGCACCCCCAGCCTGGGCTGATGTGGATTCCTCTGCACGCAGCTCAGCGAAGGTCCCCTTGGCCGCCTTCACTGTGCCACAGACAAGTGTCAGACACGGTTCCAGAGCCCTGCCCAGAGCTGCCAGGAGGAGTTGATTAAAACAAGAACACAAAAAAGTCCAACAAAAGAATCCCCCAAAACCAAACCAATCCATACAAACAAACAAATCCAACAACCAAAACAAAACCAAAAGCCACTAGAGAAGGAGATCACCTCCCCAACAGACCTGTTCCATCCTTCAGTTGGTACACCTGCACACACACAGGACTCGAGAGTTCAAAAAAAAGTGGATACCTTGAGTACATTTGCAGGAAAAGCAGGTGAAAGACGGGCTCACAGTTAGGACTCTTCTCAGCGCAGCCAAAAAGGCCCCTTTGGCAACCGCAGGGATCTTGGAAATGGCAAGTGCCACACCCTCAGCACATGGGGGAGAAAAGGGCTCTGTGGTGCCCGCCATGGCATGTAAACCCTGCTCCCTGGGCACTTGACACTTAGGATTCTTACAGAGCAATCCAGTAGGGCCTTCTAGGTATCGAGCCCCAGGCTTTGTGAGCCCAGGCAGAGGCAGGCAGGACGCAAAGCTGGCAGCAAAGGAAGGGGCCAGCGAGGTGGGGCAGCCGGGGGTTGACGACAGCCTGCAGGGACAGAGGCACAGGGCATGGACACCGTAGGACAGCCTGGGCTGCAGAGGGCACAGGGATGGGCAGCAGCTGAAAGGCCCTGCCAGAGCCACCTCCTGAAGCACTTTGGCCATGGCTGCTGGCCCTGGGCCCTCGGCCAGCAGGGGACAAGTGAGCCTTGCTGTGCTGAGGTTTGCTCAGCATCAGAGACACCTTTCCCTTGTTTGTCTGCACCTGTCATCGCTTCCACCAGTGTTCTGCTCCAACTGGAACCTGGGGACACTTTCTCCGATGTGTCCCTCAGTGGCACCCATTACAGCTTCTAGAATCTTTGGACTTTAAATATCACTTTGAGTTCTTGACAAGATTTTTGAGCACACTCTCAGGGACTGAGTCTGATATAAACAACATCAAAGCCCTGAGAGGGTCATTAAAGTCATTCAGCTGTGTCTGTGCTGCTGAGCTGGGCTGGGCTGGGCTCCTGGCTCAGAGGGTGATCCTGCCAATCAAGAAGATCTACAAAATGACATTTCTACTGAGGAGCAGCTCCTGTGTGCAGCCCAGCAGGGCTGGGGCACTGCCTGCGGCCACCCCGGCTACAGCACAGGGGCACAGAGAGCTTCAATCTGTCAGGGCTGGGAAGATGCTCAGAGGTGACTGGGGCGGAATCACTCCCAGCCTTTGACACAGGAAGCCTCTGGCTGCAGCACAATGCAGCTGCAGCTCCTGGAGTGGTCTCCTAAAGCTGGAACATTTCACGGACGATGCATTCTCTAAGTACAACTCAGAGTATCTCTGGTACAGACGATGACAAGCTGGGAGCTTGTCACGATCTGCCAGTACAGGCAGGGATCATGATGGTTCGTTTTGATCTCGAGGTACAAAAGACACAGCAGGGGACAACAGTATGCTTCAGAATACTCACAGCAGAGCACTTTTATTTGGTGCCAAGCACACAGTTATGTGCTATAGATGGCAGAGTTTTTAAGGAAACAAAGTCAAGAGATAGAGAGAAAGAGGGGAAAAGAGGGGAAGGGAAATAGCTACCAAGGGATGAGACACCATCCTTGTGGTCATAGACGGGTGTGCTCGGGGGCCTTCTGCCAATGGACGGGTCTTCCCTCTGTGGGGAGATCTCAAGGGGCTTCTTCAAGGAGTCACCTTCTTAAAGTCTTTCCTCAAAGCGAATGGCTTCTGGCCATGAGGTAGGGATTTTTACGGACCACTGTGTGTCCAGAGAAGCAGGCACCCACATGTCTGGGCCAGCACTTATGACGGCACAGCACAGCACGGCACAGTGCACCTGTGACAGCCACCTGCCACGCGTCTACCTCGGCCGGGTCAGAGCTCCTGCTCAAAGCCGACCAGGTCAGGAGCACGTGGGGTACACGGGCATCTTCTTGCGACGGTCATGAGGAAAATGAGGGAACCTTTGGACCGTCTCTTACACCACCCCGTGACTCACAATCTTTGTCGAGAGAGCTCCTTTGTAGTGTTGTTGCTGCGGTGTCTTCAGTTGCGAAGTGTAGAAGAATGGCTTAGAGAGAAAGGCCATATTCCCATGCGAGAACTAGCTGACAGGGCTTTGGGAAAATACTGACACAGTGGGTATTTTGAAGGACAGCTTTTCCTTGAGCAATAGATATGGAACCACGTTTGCAATAACAGGATACTTCCGTTAAGATAGTATGCAGAACCTCCGCAGCTAAAGGATCACAAGAATGAGGAACTGGGTGGGACTGACCTTTGCTGCGGTAGCCAGTGATGAGCTTGCTTTTGCACTATGTATGAGCTTAATTATTGATGATATAAATGTAACTAAGAGCATGCAATAAATTGTGACTTGCTGATCATTCACACTGAGTGCTGCATTTCTCCCGCCAACTCCGACAGCGAAGTCTTCAGGACTCATCCAGGTTGGTAGCATATTCCGAAAAACAGGGACAGAAAGTCAGCCAAAGAAAAAAGTAGGAAAGGGAAAGGGAAAGGGAAAGGGAAAGGGAAAGGGAAAGGGAAAGGGAAAGAACAAGTTCAATCTTTCAAAGTAATTTCAATTTAAGTAAGTATTTTCAATTTAAAACACAAGTAAAATTATTAATCAGTAATTTCAATTTGAAACACTAATTTAAGTAATTTCAATTGAAAACACAAGTAAAATAATTAATAAGTAAGTTGAACACAATTTAAAATAATGAATAAGCAATTTCAGTACAAAACACAAGTAAGATAATTAAAAAACAAGTCAATACCAGTACATCATTTCAACACAATTTAAAATAATTAAGAAGTATTTTAAGTAGATAATTAATAAAATAATTTCTAGGTAATTGGAGTTTGAAAACACAAGTCCTCAATATAACACCTTATTTTAAATACTCATGTGTTTTTCATCTTGCATCAATAACCTTAGGGACGTCAACAGTGACTGACTTGTGTGTATTCATTATGGATGTCAAGTGTGTTAACTGCTTCATCATTCTCCAATTCATGTTGTACAGGATTGCTGATATAAGCAAAACCAATCAAAACCAAAATCAAAAGGACAGTGATGGGATGACACAATTTGTTCAGGACACCTGTGACAGTAGGTGACCACCCAAAGAGGGTATCCCACCACTTGAGTTCAGCATCTTTCTTTACTCTTTCCAAAACATGATGTAGTTCCTTTACATGGTGATGAAGAGTTATCAGAGTTTTGGTCTGTTTTTCTTAATCCTTTCCAAAATTTCAATTAAATCCTGGGGAAGCAGCAATTGCTTTACCAGAGCGAGGTTCATTCCAACGGGAGTAGGCAATAAATGGTGGATTCATGTGTAATTGGACTGCAAAAGGTGGCAAGACGTAACTGGGACTACATAAGGAAATCACATCCTACAATTCTAGTAAAGTTACAAATGCAAACATTCGAATGATTTTTAGTATGCACTACCAAATTTTCTATGATAACAGGTTGCCAGCAGTTCTTAAGCATACACAACCATTGCCTATATAATTCAGCACCGTTTCAGGAATCTCGTTTGGACGTATTTCAAAGTTACAAACATTTGGCTCTGTGTCCAAACAAATATCTTGAGCTCTAATTGCGTTACTTTCACAGATAAACCCTTGTTGTTCCCGGACAGTACAAGTTTCCAAATTCACAGTTTCCCACTTCTCACCAATTTGACGGGCCCATTCTCTATGCTTAAAAGGATAGAGAATAGCTCCATCACGATTCAGCCCGAATGCAATGATGGCGAATATGGAATGCACTGAAGCATTATGTATCATCAGCACAAAGGCTCTGGCTGTGTTTGTGCTGGGGTCATAGCTAAAATGTACCAAGTTCCGCCAGGATTGGAATTCTCCTTCAAAGTCAGTGGCACTATCCCAAATTCTTTGCCGAATTTCAGTAGGAAAAGTGCCTTCCTCGCCTTCTCTGATAATTGAGGCAGCAACAAACCGCACCCACAGGTGAGCCTGGATACAGCTGAGACCTAAAGAGATGTTATTTTGTGCAGCACCGAGTTCATCAGTTATCGGTTTGCGGTCATTTGCATTTACCTTTTCCCAATTTGCCAAAATGTTTGATAGGAACCATTGTTGGGTTCCCAAAGCTGTCAAAGATGACTGCAGTGGTTGCTGTAATTTGGTGACATCTCCAGACGTAGTAGCCAATTTATTCCTCAGTACTTCTGAATCAATGCTACTGAAAATTCCCAATCCTGCTCCCACAACGCCGATTATGTCTCTTGTCATTCGTTTGTTAAAAGGGTTCAGGATAAGCGGTGGTGGAGTAGCAGGTGTCACAATAGTCACATCAAATTCCCCCCCGTATTTTGTATTGTTTTTACCACACATGATTTTATGGGAAAACTGTACAGCAATGAAATGGAGCCAACAATTCTGATTTTAAATTTTACAAAGTACAACACGGCCGTGAGGTCTTGTGCCATAACTGTGTACAAGTTTGATGAGGGATTCAGCAATGAATTTATGTGTTATTGTAACCATGAAGCTTTGTCATTTCAATCTTGTTGGTTTAGTTCAAGTAAAATTATACCAACAGTCAGTAAGTATCAGCAGTGTTATCATGGGTTATCTGGTTCTTCATGTCCTTCGGTGCTCTTCTGTGAAAAGTAAACGCAACAGAGTCTGCCATGAAGAGGCAGGAAATTAAAATGATGAAACTATCTAGCATGTGTGAAGCTACCCACCGCATGGCAAAATTCTCTTACCTTGCGATATTTCAAATTTCTTGCCACCTCTCTCTTTTGCCATACTGGAATTCGGTTAACTTCCCAATCATTTTGCTGCCAAAAAGGAAGCCACTCTGTACATCCCTGAAACACAGCATAAGAGTCAGTGTAGATGCAAACAAGAGAGGTATTGTGTACCTCACACTGGAAAACACTCCAGGCAGCCATCAGTTCCCCAACGTGAGCACTGCCTTCTCCCTCAGTAATGATTCATTCATCAGAAGTGTGGAGGGCTACTGCTCTGTGTTTCCACACCTTTCCCTCTGGTTTGGCAGAAGCATCAGTGAACCAAGAATTTGCTGATTGTTCAGAGGAGAAAGGAGGGGCTACTTTAATTGCCGAGGCAGCTTTGTCTTGGCTGCTCCCCAAGCTCTCAGTTTCTTGTATAGCCCAATGTTTTATAGCTCCTTCTGTTATTGAGAAGATGCTACAATAATGTTCAATCTGGGCATACCACTTCCTAGCTGAGGATCTATGGGCCACCGCGTCAGGCAGGGGAGCCCCAGTAGTGACCACTACGATCACTTTGAAAGGACCTCTTAATGAAATTGGTCGTTGCCCTACAATTTTCTCCACTTCTATGAGAGCTAAGCTAACCGCAAACAGTCATTTAACCCAGATAGCGTATCTTTATTCAGCATCTTGAAAGCCACGGAACTACAAACAAATAACAGGCCTTGTAGGACCATCAGGGCCTTGTTGCCATATGTGAACTGACAACCCCGAGATGGGGAATCCCCACTCTACCTGGAAAGGGTCTGTGGGGTGAACAGGGCCCAGGGCTTGGTGAGCTGTTGCTTCAAAAATCAGCACTTGCAGTGCTTCCTCCTGAGAAAGAGTCCAATCCCATTTCACCCCTTCCCTCAGCAAGTCATAAAGAGGCCTGGCAATTATTGAAAAGTCTGGAATGTGCTTTCTCCAGAACACTAATAATGTCCACATTTTATGGCTCTTGGCAGGACAACGCGAAGGTGAACCTGGTGTCTGCTGAGAAGGGGTTGTATAGGGAGAAAAGGGAATGGGGCCCAGAGTGGGTGGAACCATTTTTGGTACATTGCTCTGCTTCTTTCAGTGGGTCCAGAAGTTCTAAAGTTTTAGTGTGTTCCTCTCTTAGAGCACTTTCTAACAACTGTTTCTCATTTTGCAACAAAGAGCACTCATGTTTTCCAACAAAGATACTTGTTCCTTTCTTCATTTAGTTGTTCTGGCAAAATTTGAACTCATTTTTGTAGAGAATTTATAATTGTAGTCTCCTCATTTGTTTGCTTGAAGTGATTTTCTAGAGCTGCCCTAAGACAGGCTCCCAAAACAGAACAGAGTACAGTTTTATTTTTGTACAGTTTGAATTTTGACTCCCTTTGCAGAGAACATATTCCATCAATCACATTTTCTAAATTATACCAATTATTTGGTGCCCACTCTTCTCCTCCCTGAGAGGGTCTGGCACTATATATAGCTAATAGAGCAAAAAATGCAGCTTTATTTGTTGCACTGCAATTTTCACTCATTTTATGAAGGGGCAAGTAAAAACCACTGCAGGGAGGTATATCACTTAAGTTACACACACACACACACACACACACACACACACACAACTTTTCTCTGTGTTCCCTTTCACTTCCCTGTGTGGGTGAAGAGACCGAAGCTGCTTGGGAGGCACTAGCTTCAGTACAAATCTCTGGTTGTCTCTTTGCTACACCAAGCAGTCAAAAAAACCACAATAAAAACCAACAAAACAGTCCTGTCTTCCACACCAAGAGATCCTAGAGTGAAATTCTACAGACAGAGCCCTCAAACAAGTGTGGGGGTGCTCTCCACCTAGGCCTGTGCAGTTTGCAGGAAATCTGAACTTGCCCCCCTTGCTTTCTGGACAAGCTCACTCCTTTTGAGGTGACCAGCTAGGTGCGGCTGGAGCAAGATGTCCTTCCCCTATTACAGACTACACACAACCTTGCAGCCCTTCTGTCTGTCATAATCCAGTCCGTGATGCCAATTTAATGTCACGATCCGCCAATCCAGGCGGGGATCGTGATGCTTTGTTTTGATCTTGAGGTGCAAGACACAGAGCAGGGGGACAGCAGTATGCTTCAATATAGCACTTTATTTGATGCTAACAATTCAGTTGTGCGACAGAGGGGAGAGTTTAAGGAAACAAAAGGGGAAAAGAGGGGAAGGGAAATAGCTACAAAGGGATGGGACGGAGTCCTCGTGGTCTTCGGCCAATAGACGTGTCTTCCTTACGTGGGGAGATCTCAAGAGGCTTCTCCAAAGAGTCACCGTTTTACAGTCTTTTCTCAAAGTGAGCGATGTCTGGCCAAGAGGTGGGGAGATTTATGGACCGTTGTGTGCTCAGAGAAGCAGGTGCCAATCTGGCTGGGCTAGTGTGGCCTCGAAGAGCAGTGCACCATGACGGCACAGCACAGCACAGCTGCAAACAGTTATTTGGTAAACCTCTACCTCGGCCAGGCCAGAACTGTTCAAAGGCAACCAGGCCAGAAAACTCCTGTCTGGACCGAGTGGGGTTCACCAGGGTCTTCTTGTGATGGTCGTGAGGCAAATGAGGGAAACTTCGGACCGTCTCTTCCAGATGACAGGAGATGAATTCCCAGAAGTGGCTGTAACGGCCATCTATGGGGTTGGGAGCACTTTGGAGTCTGGGGATGCTTTTGGGGTGAGCCAATTGGGTGCTGCGGGGGCACTTAGAGATCCTGGGAGGTCTGGGGGACACATACGTGACATGTGGTGGGTGGACACTGGGGTTCTGTGAAGCCCAGGGCATGACGGGCGTTGTTGTCCCAGCTCCAACGGGGCTCAACTGGGCCGTGGGGCATGACGGGAGCCACAGGCAAAAACAGAAAAGATGGCGCTGACACCAGGCACCGCCCCCAAAGTGCCAAGACCCAGCACTGATTGGTTGTGTGCAGTGATGGGCGGGAGTCTTGGCAAATGGGAGGCACCAGAGGCAGGAGCCCACTCCATCCCCAGTACAGCCCCGTACAAACCCAGTGCCCCTCCAGGTCATCCCAGTACACCCCAGTCCCACCCAATACACCTGGCTTAGTTCCCAGTCCATTCCAGTTCCTCCCCGTATTATCCACAGTAGGCGTCAGTGTCCCCCAGCCATCCCCACAGTGCGCCCTGTGTCCCTAGTTTGTCCCAGTACTTCCAAGTATCAATCCCAGTATGTCCCAGTAGTTTTCAGTGCAACCCCACAGTCCATCCCAGTCCACCCAGATTCCCCCTCAGCATTCCCCATGTTCCCACGTTGACCCACTCCTCCCCAGTATCACTCCCAGTATGTCCCAGCGTTTCCCACAGTGCTCCCAGTGTTCCCCAGTATGTCCCAGTTCTCCCAAATGTTTCCAAGGAAACCTGAACTTCTCACGGTTGCCGTGGCACACAAACCCAGCCGTGGGATCAGTGCAGTGTCCATGGCCCTGTACAGCCCCTGGCAGTGGCCCAGTGCAGGATGCGATGATGATCCACCCGCAGAGCTGGCCCAGGGCAGCTCTGCAGTGCTTTTGGTGGCACCTTGGGCAGGCACACTCCTGAGGACTATGTCTGTTTGCAGTGGAGAAAATTAGGAGTTTTAGATTGTTTAAAAAAATTAAAAAGGGAAAACATCTCTTTGCCTGAGCGCAGCCAGTTCTCCAAGCAAAGCAGGTTCCAGATGAGGGAGGACAGACGGGATGGGGCTGGGCAAAGTGGAGCAAGGTTGTCCACACTGGGTCAGACCTCAAGGCACAGCTTCTCTGAGCAGGCCAGACCTGCCGAGGAGAGACCCTGGATCAATATCAACCACACAATGCTCTAATCACCTCTGCTCTAAAATCAGCAGTAATAAAATCCACCCTTTAAAACTCCAATGGATATTTCTCCATAACTGCAGCAGAAAACCTTCCTCATGGACTGAACCAGACCAGAGGGAAATCAAGGCAGAGCCGTGGTTTGTCAGGACTTGCTTGATCCCCGTGAGCCCCGTGGTGTATTTGGTGCTGAGTCCTTGAACCTCAGGGCCTAGGAGGAGATTGCACAAACCCTTCGAGGAGTCCAATTCAGAAGAACCTTTCAGCTGCTGCCCATGCCTGTGCCTTGGGCTGGCCCAGACTCCTTCTGGGGGATGTGTTGCATCTCAGCCCTGCTCTGGGAGAGAAATTCCTTCTCCTTGTTTCCAGTCTGGGCCTCCACAGCTGCCCTTGGTATTAATTGTTTCTTTCTCTGGATATTCTCTGTCAAAAGAGCCATCATCTCTGAAACTGCCCATCAATCCCTCCCAGGGCTCTCCTCTGCTGTCCTCAGTCTCCAGCCCACTGAGCACAGAACTCCTTTCTCCACACCTTTGACCACTATCAAATGGTCATGTGCTTGAGGCCATGGGCACCTGACAAAAAGGACAGTTCTTTTCCATAGAAAGGAACGTAGGGAGCCCCAGTGTTTCAAAGGCAGGGAAGAGTCGGCCCTCAGGAAGCCAAGGTAACCTACATAGTCCTGGCAGCTTTTGTCTGGGAGCTATCCTTGTATATATCCAGAATTTCAGAGGCAGTATCCCAATCTTGGCCGCCAATGCCTGTGCTTGAAAGATGTTTTATTCTCCATGGAAAGAAAAGGCTCAGGGGCTGCCCCCGGGGTGCGCGGGGCTTGGCACAGGGCTGAGAAGGCAACGGAAAAACGGAAAAACGGCCATGGGGACAAACGGCCCCAGGGCTTCAGTTGCAGTTGCAGCAGCAGCGGCAGCAGCAGCAGCAGCAGCAGCAGCGAATCAAGCGACTTTGTCGACCCTCTGGATCTCCTCTCCCTCTCCCGCAGTCCCACAGCCTCTCTCAGTCTCCGTTTCCCGGTGTCTCCCTCCTCTCCCAGTCTCCCTCTCCCCGTTCCGAGCCGGCTCATGCCCCCAGCCCGCCCTCGGCCCCGAGCGGGGCTTCCCCGTCCCCGTCCCCGTCCCCGACCCCGTCCCCGGCCGTCCTGCCGCGGTCTCTCCTCCGCCCGGCTCTGGCTGTACTGGCAGTGGCGCTGCTGGGCGGGGATCAGTGCCTGGTGCGGCATCGCCTCCCTTTGGCTCCGCCTGTCCCGGCCCCGGCCCCGGCCCCGGCCCCGGCCCCGGCCCCGGCCCCGGCCCCGGCCCCGGCCCCGGCCCCGGCCCCGGCCCCGGCCCCGGCCGCAACGTGGGCTCCGGCCTCGGCCTCAACGCGGGGTCCGGCCCCGGCCCCGGGCCCGGCCGCAGCCCCAGCCCCAACGTGGATCCCGGTCCCGGTCCCGGTCCCGGCGCCGGCTGCTCCCGGAGCCCGCAGAGCGCACACAGGGCGCGGCCGCTCCCGCCGCCTCCGTTGGGGCTTCCCCGGCCCGAGCTCCGCCGCTCGGCAGCGCGGCCGCTGGCCCCGAGCCGCCGCTGTCGCGTTCCAAAGAGCGAACGCCAGGGGCTGCCCGGCCCGGGACGGCTGAGGGGCGCTCGGGGCCCGTGTCTGGCCCCGGGCCGAGCGCTGACAGCCGCGTCTCGCCGGCAGGGAAGGTGGAGCACGGCATTAAGGAGCGCTACCAGCTCGGTTCGCTGATGGGGCGCGGCGGCTTCGGCAGCGTCTGGGCGGCGACCCGGCTCTCGGACGGCGCCCCGGTGAGTGGAGGGGCCGGCGGCGGGCGGAGGAGGAGGAGGAGGCTGAGGAGGGGTCGGGGAAGGATGGGGCTCGGCAGGGCGGGCGGCGAGCTAAGCCCTCTGCTCCCCTTGGCTTGCAGGTGGCCATCAAAAGGGTGCCACGGAACCGCGTCCGACACTGGGGTGAGCTGGTGAGTGAGCGGGGGTCAGCGGGAGAAGCCGGGGCGTGCTGGGTGGGCATGAGCCGAGGCCCAGCAGGGTGGACAGCGCGTGTGGGGCCAGCAGAGCATCCCGGGCTGGGTGAGGGCTTCCCGAGCCTTGGCACGGCATCAGCCCCGCTGACGGCATCGTGGTC
Source organism: Cinclus cinclus (assembly GCF_963662255.1). Classification (NCBI taxonomy): domain Eukaryota; kingdom Metazoa; phylum Chordata; class Aves; order Passeriformes; family Cinclidae; genus Cinclus; species Cinclus cinclus. The sequence continues at coordinate 1,655,882 of NC_085078.1, forward strand.
CTCCTGCAGCCCGACGGCACCAGCGCACCAATGGAGATCGTGCTCCTGGACAAGGTGTCCACTGGCTTCCCTGGTGTTGTCCTGCTGCTGGAGTGGCTTGAGCTCCCCAGCGAGATCCTGATGGTGCTGGAGCGCCCGGAGCGGTGTCAGGACCTCCGTCATTTCATTCGGGCACGGGGGTTCCTGTCCGAGGAGGTGGCGCGGCAGCTGTTCCGCCAGGTGCTGGAGGCCGTGCAGCACTGCACCAGCTGCGGAGTCCTGCACAGGGATGTCAAACCGGAGAACATCCTCGTTGACCTGGCCAGCGGGCAGGCAAAACTGATTGATTTTGGCTGTGGCACCTACCTGCAGGACACAGCCTACACTCACTTTGCAGGTGAGCCCACACAGCGCCGTCTTCCCGCTCCCAGCATCTCCTGGCCCAACAGCTCAGGGCCCAGCCTGGCTGTGGGAGCGTGGACTCTCCTTTTTGCTGCCAGTCATGGCACTGAATCTTCAGCTGAGTTGCTTTCTACTGGGGGCGGCTGGGGGGACAGCTTCCAGCCCTGCTGGCAGCCTTTGCCAGCCGCTGTGCCCAGGACTGGGGCTGGGGCAGCCAGCCTGACAAAAACACCCATGGGTGGGGGTAGTAGGGGAGCAGGGGAGGGGCAGAACCTGCGCACCCGCTGTTTTGGTGTGCAGGTGAGAAAGGGCTTGCACTACTGTGCTCACCTTGTTTGCCTTGGCCTCATAATTGTTTTTTGGGGCAATGCAGGCAGGGAGGATGGAGACATGGATTTCCCCACCACTGAGTGGGTTTTTCCTTGTCATGCTCAGGCCTTGCTAGGGCTTCTGCTGCCCTCTTGCAGCACCAGTGGCTTCTTTTCCAAGCCCAAGTTTGTACACACGTCCCAGGTGCTGGCCAGAGGCAAGGGGTCACACCATGTGCCATTGGTGCAGCCCTAGCATGGCCAAGGATTCTGGGGCCAGGCTCTGGGAGCAGCAGCATTCCCCTGATGAACTCCATCTCTGTCCCATAGGAACACGGTCCTACAGCCCCCCGGAATGGACCCGCTTTGGCTGGTACTATGGCAAGCCAGCTACCATCTGGTCCCTGGGCATCCTGCTGCACCAGATGGTCTGTGGGAAGCACCCTTTCAGGAGGGGCCGGAACATCAGCTGGAACCATCAGCTCTCACTGCCACAACGGCTCTCTCAAGGTGAATCCTCATCTCTGGGCACGGGGGGAATGGGAGGCAGTGCTGGGAGACAGCAGTGGGCTCGTGAGCATCCCGCTCTGGCAGCTGCTGAGCACGTGGCACAGGTCCTGCTCTCCTGCTCTCCTCCAAAACAAAGAACTGATGGGAGGCTTTAGGCCCAGCTCTGAGCACACGCAGCATGGCTTGGGCATGGGAATAATGGGGCAAAGCAGACTGCAGCCTCCTCCAAGTGACCGGTGGTTTCTGCTTTCTCTCTCCAGACTGCCAAGATCTGATCAAAAGGTGTTTATCCATGCTCGACATAGAAAGGCCCTCATTAGAAGACCTGCTTTGTGACCCTTGGATGCAGCAAATTCACCTGACGTAGAAGAAGGGAGAGAGCCACAGGCGCACTTTGATGCAGGGCTCTGGTAAGTTCCAGCTCCACACAGGCCTTGGCAATCAGAAGCAAAGAAGCCCAGACTGTTTTGTCCTGCCTGTGCCACTGCACCCAGGTCATCAGATGGGAACACCCAGCCCTTGGGCTGGAGCTGAGCTGCTCTCTGCCCAGCACTGGTGGCCACCATCTGAGCTGGTTTGGCTTGTCCTGGTTCACTGACAGCTGGGGCCCTGGGCAGAACACTGAGAGCCTGGTCTCCCCCCCAGGGAAGGAGAAGGAGCCCCTGGAGAAGCTGTAGCAGGTGGGGCTGCTGCTGCTGGGGACAGCGAGGATGACATCAAGGATGACAACCTCTTCCTCCACCTGGCCACTGGCAAGCTGAAGATGACAGACTTGGATTCTGGCACCTTCTTCAAAGCCAGGCTCCACACAGCAAATTTACAGATGAGTCCAGACCCAGGGGGATGCTCCCAGATTTGGGCATTGCACAGCCTGCCCCGGAAACAAAGGTTCCCCCTTTGCTGGGGAGGATAAAATTGATTCTTCTGTCGTCTGCCAAGCTGCCTTTTGGCAGGACTGGGGGATGGGCTGGGGTGGGTACGAAATGGGAGTTGGCTCCTGGCCCTGCCAACAGCCCCCAGCACCCACCGTGCCCCAGCTGGGGCTGGGGCAGCCAGCTTGACACAAACAAAGCCCCGTGGTGGGAGCAGAGGTGGGGCTCCAGAATTGTGCTTGGCTGCTTTGCTTTGCAGGCAAGGAAGGGCTTGGGCTGCTCCACTGCCCTTGCTTGCTTTGGGATCACCATAACTTTTGCGGCAGCGCAGGGGGAAAGGGAGAAAGCACGGGCTGCTCTCAGCCATGGGTGGCTTTTTCCCTGGCATGTAGGGTTGGGCCTTCCTCAAGCCCTTGATAGAGATAAGATTTTTTACCATTTCTCTTTTCCCCCCCTTTGCACTGTAACCTATTTTCATTATTTTGTTGTTTGTTTCTCTAAAGGAAGTGTTCCAGGTGGGGTCCAGTGTGGATCAGGAGGTGCTTGGGACCAGCTGCGGTGTGGACGGGCCGTGCGCTTGGAGAAGGCTGAGGACATCGTTTGGGACCAGCTTTTCTGCCAGCAGCGATGGCATGAGGTGAGTCCCCGTCTTCTTTGCATGGTGGGATAAGAGCTTTTGGGAAATGGCAGCAAACACCGGAGCATCCTGCTGTGGCAGCTGCTGAGGAGGAGGATGTGCCATGGCTGGCTGCAGGCTGGGCACATGTCCTGCCCTCCTGCTCTGCTGCCCAATGAGGGGCAGCAATGATGGGCAGCTTTGGGCACTGCTCTGGGCATGGCCAGCGTGGCCTGGGCACCGTGGGAGCTGGGACAAGGGTGAGCCTTCAGGAGCCTTCAGCTGACGGGCAATTTCTGGTTTCTCTCCTTGCAGCCGGGCCCTGTGGATGCTGAGGCTGCTCTGGGCTCTGCCAGGGCTCTGCTGCAGCTCAGCACCGGGCCCGAATCAGCCAAAGGAGAAATGGTGTGACCTGCAGCAGAGACTTGCTTGAGCATTTTGGCAACGCAGCTCAAGTTTGCAGAGTGTACACCTCCAAGGGAAAACAAAGTAAACCTGTTCAATACCTTCTGAAATGAAATCCATCTGGAACGACCCCAAATGACATTTTCAGCTTGCACAAGCTGTAGCTCAGCCCTCCTCTGAACAGTTCTCTCCCCCACCTGCCTTTTACTTCACAACTGCTCCCTCCTTTCCCCCACTGAGTTCCCAGCCCATCACAGTGTCCATCACGTTGTTGCCTTCCTTGATGCCCCTCACCACGAGGAACACTGATCCCCAGGCTTAGGATCTCATGCTGTCACTGGCTGAAGAGCAGCAATGTCTCAGAGGTCCAGTGAGATTTTAGTGTCATTCAGAGCTGCTCTCCAGCCCTCAGTTCTCCTCACTGCTGAGTTCCCACTCCCTTTTCCTCGTCCTTCCAGCAGGATGAACTCTGTGAATCCCCCTGAGCTTCCCCACTCTTCCCAGCCCACCCATGCACCTCAGTTAGGCTGAAGCTGAAGCTTCTTTGTCTCCTCTGGCACAGCAGTGCAGTCCCCTGTGCAGGGAGCCCCAGCCCCAGAGCACAGCACACAGCAGTGCTGGGCTGGACCAGCTCCCCTCCACCCCTGCCTTGGCTGTCTGTGGCAACTGAATGCTCCCTGTTTGGAGCTGTCATTGCAGGACGGCCCCAGGGCAGAGCCCAGCCGGGCTCCCACTGCATCCCCTGAAGCTTGGGGCAGACACTGGGCCCTGGGCTGAGGTTCGTGGGGAGCACCCAGAGCTGTGGCTTGCAGTCAGTGTTTGCAAGCCTTGTGTTCTCATCTCCTGCAGCCTGTGGGGAAAACAACCTGTGCTGCCAGGCCAGCACTGCCCCTCTGGGCAGGGACAAGGCTGAAGGGCTTTCCCATTTCAGAGCAGCCAGCATTGAGCCTTGGCAGGGCCTGGCAGGGCTGGAGCCAGGTTTGTCTCCCGTCCAGGACTCACTGCTCACCCACCCCCACTGTGCTCACTTACCCATGGACAGAAGGGTCTGTCTATGCCAGGGGCTCTGGGATGTCTCTGTACCCATGGACTGAAGGGTCTCTCTGTGCCAGGGTTTCCCTGATGTCTTTGTACCCATGGGTGTAGAATGAACACAGAGACTGAAAAGTGTCAGTCACGTTGCTTTCACACTCCTTCTTTTCTGTACAAGACACATCCATGTACTCCACCATGTATGGCTATATTAAAAGGGTTGGAAAGGATAGAGATTTCCCACCGAGCTCTAACTTTGGCATAACTCACCTTGGAAGCCAGTGGCCGGGGGATTTTTTTCACAACTCTGTGAGTAGGTGTCCAGGAGCTGAAGGGAGCAGCATTTAGAAGCAATTTCATGCCGGATTTCTATGCAGGAAGTGGAGTTGACAACCATCTGCATCTCTGCAGCTGTGCTGGGACTCTCTTCCCTCCACCTCTGCTCACAGGCACTGCCCCTGCAGGGACAGAAAAGGGTGAGGAAGACCTGTCTTGGTCACACAGGGCAGAGCAGGACGCTTCATTGTACCTCAATGCACAGTGATCATGCCTCTTTACTGTCTGCTTAACACAAGCACAGTACCTGCTGATGTAGCAATACTGTGACTAAAGGCATCCCTCTATGGAAAATATTATCAAAAGATAAGAAATGAATAGTAGAACACACCAAATAGAGTAACAAAAAAGACACATGGCACAAAGCAGTCTGGGCAGTCTGTAATGAGTTCCATTCTTAAGTTTATACAGACAACAAACAGGCACTTTATTAATAGTTTCTGGAAAGCACAGAGTTGTTATATTCCTCAGGGCATCCTCAAGCTCAGGCTGTAGAGAGGGGAGGTGCAGTTTTGGAGGCACCACCAAGTAGAGAACCGACAGTGCCAGACCCAGGGATGGGCACCAGGGTGGCACAGGTGACCTTTAGGTTTTGCAGGGCCCAGGCACAGGGGCTGTGCCAGAGCCAGGGCTGAGGTCACACTCTGTGGGCTGAGGCAGATCCCCAGCCAGAAATCCCCCCCTGACCCAGCAGCTCTGCAGTGGTGGCCACCAGGCCAGCTTGCCAAGGGAGGCTTGTGGCCATGCCCTGCAGGGAGCTGCTGCTGCCAAGGTGCCTTTGGTGTCTCGGGCTCTCCCTGGCACAGGTCCCACCCCGGCACTCTGCTCTTGTGCCCGAGCCCTTTCCTGTGTTGGGGTTGGCTCGAGGCTTTTCCTGCAGCAGGATCTGCTCTGGCCATGGCACAGGAAACGCAGTTCCTCCTGGAGTAGGAGGCTCTGCCTGGAATGGGCTCAAACATCTCCTAGAAGCCTCTGTTAGCAAAGCTCCCAGTGGAAAATGAAGAGTGGGACCATGATGCTTTTGGTTTAAAAATGCTGAAACCTGCTTGCCCAGTTTGATCCCAGTGGCTGCCTGGGGACAAACACCCACTCCCCGATAACCCTCAGGATGGGCACATCCTGCTCGGGGTGAGCACTGAGCTGGGCCCAGGGCCAGGGCATTGCAGAGACACTGTGGGGGGACAAGGGCCTTGGGGAGGTGTGGGCAAGTCCCAGACAGGGACAGTGCTGGAGTGAGAACCTTGTTGGGGATGGGGTTCCTGGCAAGCCCCATGTAGAGCAGCTGTGCAGAGTGGGAGCCAGGTACTCTGGGATGGCACAGTGGCCACAAGTGTGACAGGCTGAGGGTCAGGACAGGAGATATTCCCCTCTGGAATGTGCTCTGGGGCTGGAGACTGGACCAGCTGGGACCTGCAGCGCTGGAAAATGGGGTGGTACGGATGTGGGATGTGCCACACCTGTGTAATTCTCCAAGCCTCAGCCTCATCTTCAGGTGATCCCAATCCCCCAGCGCTCTGGGGGTCTGGTGGAAGATGGATGGTGTTGGAGTGGGGATTCACCTGTCTCCAGCTCCCTTCCCCCAGGTACCTGGGCCCTTCCAGGGGCGGCTGCCCCATACAGGAAGCTGGAGAGATGCTGGGAAAGGGGGCTGGATCCATATTGCAGGTGGGATGTACTCTGTGCCAGGGCTGGGCTTGTTGCCAGGACTGGGGGCTGTGCCAAGCCAGGCTTTGGCCTTGGGTCTTGTCAGGGAGGGCACAGGGAGGAGTCCTGTGAGGGATAAATGTGCTCCTCACTTGGTGCATCCTCCACCCGTGCTGCCAGTGCTAGAGGAAGATGAAGGTGGCTCAGTGTGTGCTCAGTGTGGCCCTGCTCTTCTCCATCCTGCTGTGCCCCCTGACACAGGCCAAGGTGAGGCCCCGATGTCATGGTGTCCCCACATGCTGTCCTTTGTAGCTTCCCATCTTTGGTTTCTTGCAAAATCGCCCTGGGATCTCCTCTTTATCCCACCCAGGGTCTATGAATGGCCTCGCACTGATCATTCCCAGTTCCTTTCCTTTTTTCACTTCAATCCTTTGCTTTTCTCTCTGGCCACTGCAGTGGTGTCTCCTGGCATCATTTGTGAATTCACCTGCCACTCACAAACCCTGTCCCAGTCTCGTCTTCTCCTCATCTGTCCTACTTCTTCTGCCCACTCCAATCCCCTCTGTTTCACTCCCATGTCCCTACACTGGAATTCCTTTCTTCTCCCCTGCATCCCAAACAGGGCCCCTTCCATATCCCCAGCCCAGTCCCTTGGCCTCCCCAGTTCACTCCAGCTCGGTGCCTTTGGGTCCCTGCTGCCTCACCACAACCTCCTTGGAGGCCCTGAATTCCAATCCCTTTGCCTGCCCCCCACGCAACCCCCCTTTGGTCCCTGAACCCTTGTTGTCCCACAGCCCCACATGTTCCAGTCCAGAACCATGGTTTGTCCTCCTTTCCCAGACACTCCTGCAAGGAACTGAAAATGATCTCCAGGAGGTGAGTGGGGGGTGGGATTGGAGGGCATCCCCTCAGGGAGCTGGGGGACAGTTTAGTCCCCCCATCTCTTGCTGGTACCGAGGGCATCCCAGTGACAAGTGAGGTCTCCTGATCTCTCTGCAGATGGATTTAGACAATGTTGTGATCCTGAAGACGCCGCTGGTGAGTACCACGAGTTCTGCCAGTGTCAGACCCTCCCCTTGCATGGCCACCGTACTCTAGGTCATCCCTGTGCTGGAAGCACAGCCCGGTGCACCCCTACTGACACCCCAGACAACACCCCTGCACCTTTTGAGTTTTGCTAGGAAACCCCCTTGACCAGGACTCCCCGTTGCCTTCCCATCCCTGTCACCCCAGCATCCCCTGGATGACCCAGCATGCAGCCCCTGCCCCAGCTGTGCCTCTTGGCCAGGACCCCACTGCTTCTGAGCAGGAGAGCAGCAGCTCCTGCACCCCATTGCTCCCACAGGCCCCTTCCCCCAGGATCCCCTCACTTTCCCCTTTTTTTCTCAGTTCAGCCCAGTGCCTCCAGTGTGTCTCTAATAAGTCGTTTCTGTCCCCAGCTCCCTGTGCTGAAAAGCTGGTGGGTCCCTTGAGGCAGAAGCGCCTGGCTCTTGCTTTCCATGGGTAGGTCAGCAGTGCTTCCAGGGAGAGGGGTGAGGACAGGGTCCATCTCTTGTCATGTTGTGTCCTGTGTCACCCTCTGGTGTCCGTGCTTTAGGATTGCAAGAGTTGGTGACATCCATGTCCAGCCTGCTCCGGAGGCATCAGGAGATGATCATCCCTGAATGACTCCCCTGTTTTCTCTTGAGCCCAGCGACATTTCTCTTGAATAATCAACAAAACCCTTCAGACAAACCTATAGCCGTGTGTGCGCGTGTATGTGTGTGTCTGGATTTATACTGTCCTGGTGTTCCACTGGCCAGGGCATTGCAGAGACCCTCTGTGGGGACGGGGCCCTTGGGGAGTGGTGGTCAGCTCCCAGCCTGGGCCAGTGGTGGTGTTGGAGCCCTGTTGAGGATGGGGTCCCTGGGACTCGGTGTGTGGGGCAGCTGTGCAGAGAGGGACCAGGTGCTCTGAGAGGGCAAAGGGGCTGCAGGTGTGACAGAGTGAGGGGCAGGGTGGGAGATATTCCCCTCTGGACTCTGCTCTGGAGCTGGAGACTGCACCAGTTTGGAGCCTGCAGGGTTGGGAAATGGGATGCTGTGGACGTGGGAAGTGCTACAACTGAGCAATCCCTGAAGCCTCAGCCTTATCTGCAGGTGATCACCATTCCCCATTGCCTGAAGATCCCAGCTATGTGGCTGATCCTATTGCCCATGACCCCATGTTCTCCCCTCCCACATGCCATATTTGGGGCTGGGGTCAGCTCTAGAGTGTCCTGCAGGGAAATCTCCAGGAGGGGAGGAGCACTGGGAGATGCAGGGACCTGGCTCTGGGGCACTGTTGAAGGATGGATTGTGTTGGAGTAGGGATACGCTTGCCATTGGCTCCATTCCCAACCCTTTGGCCCCCAGAGGCACTCAGGCCCTTGCAGGGCCATTGCCCCATGCAGGAAGTTGGAGAGATGCCAGGGGAGGGGCTGGATCTGTGCAGCAGGTGGGATGGAGTCTGTGCCAGTGCTGGGCTCCCAGCCAGTGCTGGGGTCAGTACCAAGCTAGGCTTTAGCCTGGGGGCTGTTGGGGAGGGGGCAGGGAGGAGCCCCGGCAGGGATGAAGGTGCTCCTGCCCTGGTGCAGCCTCAGGGAGCGCTGCCAAGTGCAAGAGGAAGATGAAGGTGACGGTGCTCAGTGTGACCCTGCTCTTCTCTATCCTGTTGTGTCCCTCACTACAGGCCAAGGTGAGGCCTGATATCATGATCTTGCCCTGTAGCCTCCCATCCCATCCTTTTGGCCCTCTCAGACATCTCCTCACCACGTTTTCCTCTTTGTTGTATTGCTCTAATGCCCTCCCACTGATCATTCCCAATTCCATTTCCTCCCTTTTCCCCCTCACTGCTTTGCCTTTCTCCCTGGCCACGCAGGGCTCTCCTGATGCCATTCCTGGACTCCTTGCCTACTCCCAAACCATCTTCCAGTCCTGTTGGTTTTCCCCTCATCCATGCTGTTTTTTCTGTCTCCATCAAGCCACTTCCTTGCAATCCTGTGTCCCTACAGTGGAATTCCTTTGGAATTCCTTTCCTCTCCCCGGCATCCAACAGGGCCCCTTCCCTACCCTCAGCCCAGTCCTTTGGGCTCTTCAGGTCACCCCACTTCAGTGTCTTTGATCATCCTTGGAGGCCCTCAATTCCCATCCCATTGTCTCCCCCTCCACCCTGATCCCTGCACCTGTGTTCCCCACAGTCCCACAAGGCCCAGTCCACATCAAACCTTTGTTACCCTTTCCAGGCACTTCTGCAAGGGATGGAAAATGATCTCTGGGAGGTGAGTGGGGTGTGGGGATTGGAGGGCATCCTCTCTAGGAATTGCGGGGCAGTTTTGGTCCTCTCGTCCCTTGCTGGCACTAGGGACATCCCAGGGACCTGCAAGGTCTCCTGGTGCTTCTGGAGACAGATTAAGAGAATGCTGAGATCTTGAAAACCCTGCTTGTGGGCATCATGAATTCTGCCGGCTTCAGACCCTATCTGCACATGGTCACCATACTCCAGGCAATCCCAGTCTGTCCTAGCACAGCCCAGTGCACCCCTACTGATACCCTAGACAACACCCCTGCCCCATGGAATTTTCCCAGGGAACCCTTTTCTCCAGGGCCCCTGTTGCCTTCTGATCCCTGTCACCCCAGGACCACCCTGGATGACCTAGAATGCAGCCCCTGCCCCAGCTGTGCCTCTTGGCCAGGACCCCAGTGCTTCTGGGCAGGAGCACAGCAGCTCCTGCACCCCATTGCTCCCCGTAGGTCTTCTCACGGACCCTCTTCTTTTCTCCTGCCTCCCACTCCAGCCCAGCAGCCCTCAGTGCATCTCTAATAAGTCCTTTTAGTCCCCAGCCCTGTATGGCTGAAAAGCTGGTGGGTGTTGTGTGACAGAAATGCCTGACTGCCTCTGTGGATGACTAGGTCAGCAGTGCCTGCAGAGACAGGAGTGGGGATAAGGATTTTCACATGTCCAGTGGACAAGGAAGGGTCTGGCTGTCCTCTGCTGCCCCTGTGCGTTCCCTGCACCCAGTGACACAAAAAGACCAATCCTAAAGCCAAGCAAGTCAGGCTGGGGACTGGTAGCTCCACGATGAGGTCCCCCACATTTACATGATTCCTCTCAGCTCTCCCCCAAGATGTTTGGTGTTTTGGAAACGGAGTGAAGCCCAGCTGTGGGCAATTTCAGTGGGTGAGTGTGTGGCCAGGCTGAGCAAAGGTTGGAGGCTCCTCAGGAGCGTGGTCTGGATGTGGAAGAAGAACATTTTCTTAATCATATTTCTGTTTAAACAGAATTTTTTGTGCTTGGGCACGAGAGCAGAGTGCCGTGGTGGGACCTGTGCCAGGGAGAGCCCGAGACGCCAAAGGCACCTTGGCAGCAGCCGCTCCCTGCAGGGCATGGCCACAAGCCTCCCTTGGCAAGCTGGCCTGGTGGCCACCACTGCAGAGCTGCTGGGTCAGGGGGGGATTTCTGGCTGGGGCTCTGCCTCAGCCCACAGAGTGTGACCTCAGCCCTGGCTCTGTGCCTGGGCCCTGCAAAATCTAAAGGTCACCTGTGCCACCCTGGTGCCCATCCCTGGGTCTGGCACTGTCGGTTCTCTACTTGGTGGTGCCTCCAAAACTGTCCCCCCCCTTCTCTACAGCCAGAGCTTGAGGATGCCCTGAGGAATATAACAACTCTGTGCTTTCCAGAAACTATTAATAAAGTGCCTGTTTGTTGTCTGTATAAACTTAAGAATGGAACTCATTACAGACTGCCCAGACTGCTTTGTGCCAAGTGTCTTTTTTCTTACTCTATTTGGTGTGTTCTACTTTTCTTATCTTTTGATAATATTTTCCATAGAGGGATGCCTTTAGTCACAGTATTGCTACATCAGCAGGTACTGTGTTTGTGTTAAGCAGACAGTAAAGAGGCATGATCACTGTACATTGAGGTACAATAAAGCGTCCTGCTCTGCCCTGTGTGACCAAGACAGGTCTTCCTCACCCTTTTCTGTCCCTGCAGGGGCAGTGCCTGTGAGCAGAGGTGGAGGGAAGAGAGTCCCAGCACAGCTGCAGAGATGCAGATGGTTGTCAACTCCACTTCCTGCATAGAAATCCGGCATGAAATTGCTTCTAAATGCTGCTCCCTTCAGCTCCTGGACACCTACTCACAGAGTTGTGAAAAAAATCCCCTGGCCACTGGCTTCCAAGGTGAGTTATGCCAAAGTTAGAGCTCGGTGGGAAATCTCTATCCTTTCCAACCCTTTTAATATAGCCATACATGGTGGAGTACATGGATGTGTCTTGTACAGAAAAGAAGGAGTGTGAAAGCAACGTGACTGACACTTTTCAGTCTCTGTGTTCATTCTACACCCGTGGGTACAAAGACATCATGGAAACCCTGGCACAGAGAGACCCTTCAGTCCATGGGTACAGAGACATCCCAGAGCCCCTGGCATAGACAGACCCTTCTGTCCATGGGTAAGTGAGCACAGTGGGGGTGGGTGAGCAGTGAGTCCTGGACGGGAGACAAACCTGGCTCCAGCCCTGCCAGGCCCTGCCAAGGCTCAATGCTGGCTGCTCTGAAATGGGAAAGCCCTTCAGCCTTGTCCCTGCCCAGAGGGGCAGTGCTGGCCTGGCAGCACAGGTTGTTTTCCCCACAGGCTGCAGGAGATGAGAACACAAGGCTTGCAAACACTGACTGCAAGCCACAGCTCTGGGTGCTCCCCACGAACCTCAGCCCAGGGCCCAGTGTCTGCCCCAGGCTTCAGGGGATGCAGTGGGAGCCCGGCTGGGCTCTGCCCTGGGGCCGTCCTGCAATGACAGCTCCAAACAGGGAGCATTCAGTTGCCACAGACAGCCAAGGCAGGGGTGGAGGGGAGCTGGTCCAGCCCAGCACTGCTGTGTGCTGTGCTCTGGGGCTGGGGCTCCCTGCACAGGGAACTGCACTGCTGTGCCAGAGGAGACAAAGAAGCTTCAGCTTCAGCCTAACTGAGGTGCATGGGTGGGCTGGGAAGAGTGGGGAAGCTCAGGGGGATTCACAGAGTTCATCCTGCTGGAAGGACGAGGAAAAGGGAGTGGGAACTCAGCAGTGAGGAGAACTGAGGGCTGGAGAGCAGCTCTGAATGACACTAAAATCTCACTGGACCTCTGAGACATTGCTGCTCTTCAGCCAGTGACAGCATGAGATCCTAAGCCTGGGGATCAGTGTTCCTCGTGGTGAGGGGCATCAAGGAAGGCAACAACGTGATGGAGACTGTGATGGGCTGGGAACTCGGTGGGGGAAAGGAGGGAGCAGTTGTGAAGTAAAAGGCAGGTGGGGGAGAGAACTGTTCAGAGGAGGGCTGAGCTACAGCTTGTGCAAGCTGAAAATGTCATTTGGGGTCGTTCCAGATGGATTTCATTTCAGAAGGTATTGAACAGGTTTACTTTGTTTTCCCTTGGAGGTGTACACTCTGCAAACTTGAGCTGCGTTGCCAAAATGCTCAAGCAAGTCTCTGCTGCAGGTCACACCATTTCTCCTTTAGCTGATTCAGGCCCGGTGCTGAGCTGCAGCAGAGCCCTGGCAGAGCCCAGAGCAGCCTCAGCATCCACAGGGCCCGGCTGCAAGGAGAGAAACCAGAAATTGCCCGTCAGCTGAAGGCTCCTGAAGGCTCACCCTTGTCCCAGCTCCCACGGTGCCCAGGCCACGCTGGCCATGCCCAGAGCAGTGCCCAAAGCTGCCCATCATTGCTGCCCCTCATTGGGCAGCAGAGCAGGAGGGCAGGACATGTGCCCAGCCTGCAGCCAGCCATGGCACATCCTCCTCCTCAGCAGCTGCCACAGCAGGATGCTCCGGTGTTTGCTGCCATTTCCCAAAAGCTCTTATCCCACCATGCAAAGAAGACGGGGACTCACCTCATGCCATCGCTGCTGGCAGAAAAGCTGGTCCCAAACGATGTCCTCAGCCTTCTCCAAGCGCACGGCCCGTCCACACCGCAGCTGGTCCCAAGCACCTCCTGATCCACACTGGACCCCACCTGGAACACTTCCTTTAGAGAAACAAACAACAAAATAATGAAAATAGGTTACAGTGCAAAGGGGGGGAAAAGAGAAATGGTAAAAAATCTTATCTCTATCAAGGGCTTGAGGAAGGCCCAACCCTACATGCCAGGGAAAAAGCCACCCATGGCTGAGAGCAGCCCGTGCTTTCTCCCTTTCCCCCTGCGCTGCCGCAAAAGTTATGGTGATCCCAAAGCAAGCAAGGGCAGTGGAGCAGCCCAAGCCCTTCCTTGCCTGCAAAGCAAAGCAGCCAAGCACAATTCTGGAGCCCCACCTCTGCTCCCACCACGGGGCTTTGTTTGTGTCAAGCTGGCTGCCCCAGCCCCAGCTGGGGCACGGTGGGTGCTGGGGGCTGTTGGCAGGGCCAGGAGCCAACTCCCATTTCGTACCCACCCCAGCCCATCCCCCAGTCCTGCCAAAAGGCAGCTTGGCAGACGACAGAAGAATCAATTTTATCCTCCCCAGCAAAGGGGGAACCTTTGTTTCCGGGGCAGGCTGTGCAATGCCCAAATCTGGGAGCATCCCCCTGGGTCTGGACTCATCTGTAAATTTGCTGTGTGGAGCCTGGCTTTGAAGAAGGTGCCAGAATCCAAGTCTGTCATCTTCAGCTTGCCAGTGGCCAGGTGGAGGAAGAGGTTGTCATCCTTGATGTCATCCTCGCTGTCCCCAGCAGCAGCAGCCCCACCTGCTACAGCTTCTCCAGGGGCTCCTTCTCCTTCCCTGGGGGGGAGACCAGGCTCTCAGTGTTCTGCCCAGGGCCCCAGCTGTCAGTGAACCAGGACAAGCCAAACCAGCTCAGATGGTGGCCACCAGTGCTGGGCAGAGAGCAGCTCAGCTCCAGCCCAAGGGCTGGGTGTTCCCATCTGATGACCTGGGTGCAGTGGCACAGGCAGGACAAAACAGTCTGGGCTTCTTTGCTTCTGATTGCCAAGGCCTGTGTGGAGCTGGAACTTACCAGAGCCCTGCATCAAAGTGCGCCTGTGGCTCTCTCCCTTCTTCTACGTCAGGTGAATTTGCTGCATCCAAGGGTCACAAAGCAGGTCTTCTAATGAGGGCCTTTCTATGTCGAGCATGGATAAACACCTTTTGATCAGATCTTGGCAGTCTGGAGAGAGAAAGCAGAAACCACCGGTCACTTGGAGGAGGCTGCAGTCTGCTTTGCCCCATTATTCCCATGCCCAAGCCATGCTGCGTGTGCTCAGAGCTGGGCCTAAAGCCTCCCATCAGTTCTTTGTTTTGGAGGAGAGCAGGAGAGCAGGACCTGTGCCACGTGCTCAGCAGCTGCCAGAGCGGGATGCTCACGAGCCCACTGCTGTCTCCCAGCACTGCCTCCCATTCCCCCCGTGCCCAGAGATGAGGATTCACCTTGAGAGAGCCGTTGTGGCAGTGAGAGCTGATGGTTCCAGCTGATGTTCCGGCCCCTCCTGAAAGGGTGCTTCCCACAGACCATCTGGTGCAGCAGGATGCCCAGGGACCAGATGGTAGCTGGCTTGCCATAGTACCAGCCAAAGCGGGTCCATTCCGGGGGGCTGTAGGACCGTGTTCCTATGGGACAGAGATGGAGTTCATCAGGGGAATGCTGCTGCTCCCAGAGCCTGGCCCCAGAATCCTTGGCCATGCTAGGGCTGCACCAATGGCACATGGTGTGACCCCTTGCCTCTGGCCAGCACCTGGGACGTGTGTACAAACTTGGGCTTGGAAAAGAAGCCACTGGTGCTGCAAGAGGGCAGCAGAAGCCCTAGCAAGGCCTGAGCATGACAAGGAAAAACCCACTCAGTGGTGGGGAAATCCATGTCTCCATCCTCCCTGCCTGCATTGCCCCAAAAAACAATTATGAGGCCAAGGCAAACAAGGTGAGCACAGTAGTGCAAGCCCTTTCTCACCTGCACTCCAAAACAGCGGGTGCGCAGGTTCTGCCCCTCCCCTGCTCCCCTACTACCCCCACCCATGGGTGTTTTTGTCAGGCTGGCTGCCCCAGCCCCAGTCCTGGGCACAGCGGCTGGCAAAGGCTGCCAGCAGGGCTGGAAGCTGTCCCCCCAGCCCCCCCCAGTGGAAAGCAACTCAGCTGAAGACTCAGTGCCATGACTGGCAGCAAAAAGGAGAGTCCGCGCTCCCACAGCCAGGCTGGGCCCTGAGCTGTTGGGCCAGGAGATGCTGGGAGCGGGAAGACGGCGCTGTGTGGGCTCACCTGCAAAGTGAGTGTAGGCTGTGTCCTGCAGGTAGGTGCCACAGCCAAAATCAATCAGTTTTGCCTGCCCGCTGGCCAGGTCAACGAGGATGTTCTCCGGTTTGACGTCCCTGTGCAGGACTCCGCAGCTGGTGCAGTGCTGCACGGCCTCCAGCACCTGGCGGAACAGCTGCCGCGCCACCTCCTCGGACAGGAACCCCCGTGCCCGAATGAAATGACAGAGGTCCTGACACCGCTCCGGGCGCTCCAGCACCATCAGGATGTCGCTGGGGAGCTCAAGCCACTCCAGCAGCTGGACAACACCAGGGAAGCCAGTGGACACCTTGTCCAGGAGCACGATCTCCATTGGTGCGCTGGTGCCGTCGGGCTGCAGGAGGACCACGATGCCGTCAGCGGGGCTGATGCCGTGCCAGGGCTCGGGAAGCCCTCACCCAGCCCGGGATGCTCTGCTGGCCCCACACGCGCTGTCCACCCTGCTGGGCCTCGGCTCATGCCCACCCCGCACGCCCCGGCTTCTCCCGCTGACCCCCGCTCACTCACCAGCTCACCCCAGTGTCGGACGCGGTTCCGTGGCACCCTTTTGATGGCCACCTGCAAGCCAAGGGGAGCAGAGGGCTTAGCTCGCCGCCCGCCCTGCCGAGCCCCATCCTTCCCCGACCCCTCCTCAGCCTCCTCCTCCTCCGCCCGCCGCCGGCCCCTCCACTCACCGGGGCGCCGTCCGAGAGCCGCGTCGCCGCCCAGACGCTGCCGAAGCCGCCGCGCCCCGGCAGCGAACCGAGCTGGTAGCGCTCCTTAATGCCGTGCTCCACCTTCCCTGCCGGCGAGACGCGGCTGTCAGCGCTCGGCCCGGGGCCAGACACGGGCCCCGAGCGCCCCTCAGCCGTCCCGGGCCGGGCAGCCCCTGGCGTTCGCTCTTTGGAACGCGACAGCGGCGGCTCGGGGCCAGCGGCCGCGCTGCCGAGCGGCGGAGCTCGGGCCGGGGAAGCCCCAACGGAGGCGGCGGGAGCGGCCGCGCCCTGTGTGCGCTCTGCGGGTTCCCGGAGCAGCCGGCGCCGGGACCGGGACCGGGACCGGGACTGGGACCCACGTTGGGGCTGGGGCTGCGGCCGGGCCCGGGGTCGGGGCCGGACCCCGCGTTGAGGCCGAGGTCGGAGCCCACGTTGCGGCCGGGGCCGGGGCCGGGGCCGGGGCCGGGGCCGGGGCCGGGGCCGGGGCCGGGGCCGGGGCCGGGGCCGGGGCAGGCGGAGCCAAAGGGAGGCGATGCCGCACCAGGCACTGATCCCCGCCCAGCAGCGCCACTGCCAGTACAGCCAGAGCCGGGCGGAGGAGAGACCGCGGCAGGACGGCCGGGGACGGGGACGGGGACGGGGAAGCCCCGCCCGGGGCCGAGGGCGGGCTGGGGGCATGAGCCGGCTCGGAACGGGGAGAGGGAGACTGGGAGAGGAGGGAGACACCGGGAAACGGAGACTGAGAGAGGCTGTGGGACTGCGGGAGAGGGAGAGGAGATCCAGAGGGTCGACAAAGTCGCTTGATTCGCTGCTGCTGCTGCTGCTGCCGCTGCTGCTGCTGCTGCAACTGCAACTGAAGCCCTGGGGCCGTTTGTCCCCATGGCCGTTTATCCGTTTTTCCGTTTTTCCGTTGCCTTCTCAGCCCTGTGCCAAGCCCCGCGCACCCCGGGGGCAGCCCCTGAGCCTTTTCTTTCCATGGAGAATAAAACATCGTTCAAGCACAGTCCTTGACGGCCAAGATTGGGATACTGCCTCTGAAATTCTGGATATATACAAGGATAGCTCCCAGACAAAAGCTGCCAGGACTATGTAGGTTACCTTGGCTTCCTGAGGGCCGACTCTTCCCTGCCTTTGAAACACTGGGGCTCCCTACGTTCCTTTCTATGGAAAAGAACTGTCCTTCTTGTCCAGGTGCCCATGGCCTCAAGCACATGACCATTTGATAGTGGTCAAAGGAGTGGAGAAAGGAGTTCTGTGCTCAGTGGGCTGGAGACTGAGGACAGCAGAGGAGAGCCCTGGGAGGGATTGATGGGCAGTTTCAGAGATGATGGCTCTTTTGACAGAGAATATCCAGAGAAAGAAACAATTAATACCATGGGCAGCTGTGGAGGCCCAGACTGGAAACAAGGAGAAGGAATTTCTCTCCCAGAGCAGGGCTGAGATGCAACACATCCCCCAGAAGGAGTCTGGGCCAGCCCAAGGCACAGGCATGGGCAGCAGCTGAAAGGTTCTTCTGAATTGGACTCCTCGAAGGGTTTGTGCAATCTCCTCCTAGGCCCTGAGGTTCAAGGACTCAGCACCAAATGCACCACGGGGCTCACTGGGATCAAGCAAGTCCTGACAAACCACGGCTCTGCCTTGATTTCCCTCTGGTCTGGTGCAGTCCATGAGGAAGGTTTTCTGCTGCAGTTATGGAGAAATATCCATTGGAGTTTTAAAGGGTGTATTTTATTACTGCTGATTTTAGAGCAGAGGTGATTAGAGCATTATGTGGTTGATATTGATTCAGGGTCTCTCCTCGGCAGGTCTGGCCTGCTCAGAGAAGCTGTGCCTTGAGGTCTGACCCAGTGTGGACAACCTTGCTCCACTTTGCCCAGCCCCATCCCGTCTGTCCTCCCTCATCTGGAACCTGCTTTGCTTGGAGAACTGGCTGCGCTCAGGAAAGAAATGTTTTCCCTTTTTAATTTTTTTAAACAATCTAAAACTCCTAATTTTCTCCACTGCAAACAGACATAGTCCTCAGGAGTGTGCCTGCCCAAGGTGCCACCAAAAGCACTGCAGAGCCTGCCCTGGGCCAGCTCTGCGGGTGGATCATCATCGCATCCTGCACTGGGCCACTGCCAGGGGCTGTACAGGGCCATGGACACTGCACTGATCCCACGGCTGGGTTTGTGTGCCACGGCAACCGTGAGAAGTTCAGGTTTCCTTGGAAACATTTGGGAGAACTGGGACATACTGGGCAACACTGGGAGCACTGTGGGAAACGCTGGGACATACTGGGAGTGATACTGGGGAGGAGTGGGTCAACGTGGGAACATGGGGAATGCTGAGGGGGAATCTGGGTGGACTGGGATGGACTGTGGGGTTGCACTGAAAACTACTGGGACATACTGGGATTGATACTTGGAAGTACTGGGACAAACTAGGGACACAGGGCGCACTGTGGGGATGGCTGGGGGACACTGACGCCTACTGTGGATAATACGGGGAGGAACTGGAATGGACTGGGAACTAAGCCAGGTGTATTGGGTGGGACTGGGGTGTACTGGGATGACCTGGAGGGGCACTGGGTTTGTACGGGCTGTACTGGGGATGGAGTGGGCTCCTGCCTCTGGTGCCTCCCATTTGCCAAGACTCCCGCCCATCACTGCACACAACCAATCAGTGCTGGGTCTTGGCACTTTGGGGGCGGTGCCTGGTGTCGGCGCCATCTTTTCTGTTTTTGCCTGTGGCTCCCGTCATGCCCCACGGCCCAGTTGAGCCCCGTTGGAGCTGGGACAACAACGCCCGTCATGCCCTGGGCTTCACAGAACCCCAGTGTCCACCCACCACATGTCACGTATGTGTCCCCCAGACCTCCCAGGATCTCTAAGTGCCCCCGCAGCACCCAATTGGCTCACCCCAAAAGCATCCCCAGACTCCAAAGTGCTCCCAACCCCATAGATGGCCGTTACAGCCACTTCTGGGAATTCATCTCCTGTCATCTGGAAGAGACGGTCCGAAGTTTCCCTCATTTGCCTCACGACCATCACAAGAAGACCCCGGTGAACCCCACTCAGTCCAGACAGGAGTTTTCTGGCCTGGTTGCCTTTGAACAGTTCTGGCCTGGCCGAGGTAGAGGTTTACCAAATAACTGTTTGCAGCTGTGCTGTGCTGTGCCGTCATGGTGCACTGCTCTTCGAGGCCACACTAGCCCAGCCAGATTGGCACCTGCTTCTCTGAGCACACAACGGTCCATAAATCTCCCCACCTCTTGGCCAGACATCGCTCACTTTGAGAAAAGACTGTAAAACGGTGACTCTTTGGAGAAGCCTCTTGAGATCTCCCCACGTAAGGAAGACACGTCTATTGGCCGAAGACCACGAGGACTCCGTCCCATCCCTTGGTAGCTATTTCCCTTCCCCTCTTTTCCCCTTTTGTTTCCTTAAACTCTCCCCTCTGTCGCACAACTGAATTGTTAGCATCAAATAAAGTGCTATATTGACGCATACTGCTGTCCCCCCGCTCTGTGTCTTGCACCTCAAGATCAAAACAAAGCATCACGATCCCCGCCTGGATTGGCGGATCGTGACATTAAATTGGCATCACGGACTGGATTATGACAGACAGAAGGGCTGCAAGGTTGTGTGTAGTCTGTAATAGGGGAAGGACATCTTGCTCCAGCCGCACCTAGCTGGTCACCTCAAAAGGAGTGAGCTTGTCCAGAAAGCAAGGGGGGCAAGTTCAGATTTCCTGCAAACTGCACAGGCCTAGGTGGAGAGCACCCCCACACTTGTTTGAGGGCTCTGTCTGTAGAATTTCACTCTAGGATCTCTTGGTGTGGAAGACAGGACTGTTTTTGTTGGTTTTTATTGTGGTTTTTTTGACTGCTTGGTGTAGCAAAGAGACAACCAGAGATTTGTACTGAAGCTAGTGCCTCCCAAGCAGCTTCGGTCTCTTCACCCACACAGGGAAGTGAAAGGGAACACAGAGAAAAGTTGTGTGTGTGTGTGTGCGCGCGTGTGTGTGTGTGTGTGTGTGTAACTTAAGTGATATACCTCCCTGCAGTGGTTTTTACTTGCCCCTTCATAAAATGAGTGAAAATTGCAGTGCAACAAATAAAGCTGCATTTTTTGCTCTATTAGCTATATATAGTGCCAGACCCTCTCAGGGAGGAGAAGAGTGGGCACCAAATAATTGGTATAATTTAGAAAATGTGATTGATGGAATATGTTCTCTGCAAAGGGAGTCAAAATTCAAACTGTACAAAAATAAAACTGTACTCTGTTCTGTTTTGGGAGCCTGTCTTAGGGCAGCTCTAGAAAATCACTTCAAGCAAACAAATGAGGAGACTACAATTATAAATTCTCTACAAAAATGAGTTCAAATTTTGCCAGAACAACTAAATGAAGAAAGGAACAAGTATCTTTGTTGGAAAACATGAGTGCTCTTTGTTGCAAAATGAGAAACAGTTGTTAGAAAGTGCTCTAAGAGAGGAACACACTAAAACTTTAGAACTTCTGGACCCACTGAAAGAAGCAGAGCAATGTACCAAAAATGGTTCCACTGACTCTGGGCCCCATTCCCTTTTCTCCCTATACAACCCCTTCTCAGCAGACACCAGGTTCACCTTCGCGTTGTCCTGCCAAGAGCCATAAAATGTGGACATTATTAGTGTTCTGGAGAAAGCACATTCCAGACTTTTCAATAATTGCCAGGCCTCTTTATGACTTGCTGAGGGAAGGGGTGAAATGGGATTGGACTCTTTCTCAGGAGGAAGCACTGCAAGTGCTGATTTTTGAAGCAACAGCTCATCAAGCCCTGGGCCCTGTTCACCCCACAGACCCTTTCCAGGTAGAGTGGGGATTCCCCATCTCGGGGTTGTCAGTTCACATATGGCAACAAGGCCCTGATGGTCCTACAAGGCCTGTTATTTGTTTGTATTTCCGTGGCTTTCAAGATGCTGAATAAAGATACGCTATCTGGGTTAAATGACTGTTTGCGGTTAGCTTAGCTCTCATAGAAGTGGAGAAAATTGTAGGGCAACGACCAATTACATTAAGAGGTCCTTTCAAAGTGATCGTAGTGGTCACTACTGGGGCTCCCCTGCCTGACGCGGTGGCCCATAGATCCTCAGCTAGGAAGTGGTATGCCCAGATTGAACATTATTGTAACATCTTCTCAATAACAGAAGTTGCTATAAAACATTGGGCTATACAAGAAACTGAGAGCTTGGGGAGCAGCCAAGACAAAGCTGCCTCGGCAATTAAAGTAGCCCCTCCTTTCTCCTCTGAACAATCAGCAAATTCTTGGTTCACTGATGCTTCTGCCAAACCAGAGGGAAAGGTGTGGAAACACAGAGCAGTAGCCCTCCACACTTCTGATGAATGAATCATTACTGAGGGAGAAGGCAGTGCTCACGTTGGGGAACTGATGGCTGCCTGGAGTGTTTTCCAGTGTGAGGTACACAATACCTCTCTTGTTTGCATCTACACTGACTCTTATGCTGTGTTTCAGGGATGTACAGAGTGGCTTCCTTTTTGGCAGCAAAATGATTGGGAAGTTAACCGAATTCCAGTATGGCAAAAGAGAGAGGTGGCAAGAAATTTGAAATATCGCAAGGTAAGAGAATTTTGCCATGCGGTGGGTAGCTTCACACATGCTAGATAGTTTCATCATTTTAATTTCCTGCCTCTTCATGGCAGACTCTGTTGCGTTTACTTTTCACAGAAGAGCACCGAGGGACATGAAGAACCAGATAACCCATGATAACACTGCTGATACTTCCTGACTGTTGGTATAATTTTACTTGAACTAAACCAACAAGATTGAAATGACAAAGCTTCATGGTTACAATAACACATAAATTCATTGCTGAATCCCTCATCAAACTTGTACACAGTTATGGCACAAGACCTCACGGCCGTGTTGTACTTTGTAAAATTTAAAATCAGAATTGTTGGCTCCATTTCATTGCTGTACAGTTTTCCCATAAAATCATGTGTGGTAAAAACAATACAAAATACTGGGGGGAATTTGATGTTACTATTGTGACACCTGCTACTCCACCCCCGCTTATCCTGAACCCTTTTAACAAACGAATGACAAGAGACATAATCGGCGTTGTGGGAGCAGGATTGGGAATTTTCAGTAGCATTGATTCAGAAGTACTGAGGAATAAATTGGCTACTACGTCTGGAGATGTCACCAAATTACAGCAACCACTGCAGTCATCTTTGACAGCTTTGGGAACCCAACAATGGTTCCTATCAAACATTTTGGCAAATTGGGAAAAGGTAAATGCAAATGACCGCAAACCGATAACTGATGAACTCGGTGCTGCACAAAATAACATCTCTTTAGGTCTCAGCTGTATCCAGGCTCACCTGTGGGTGCGGTTTGTTGCTGCCTCAATTATCAGAGAAGGCGAGGAAGGCACTTTTCCTACTGAAATTCGGCAAAGAATTTGGGATAGTGCCACTGACTTTGAAGGAGAATTCCAATCCTGGTGGAACTTGGTACATTTTAGCTATGACCCCAGCACAAACACAGCCAGAGCCTTTGTGCTGATGATACATAATGCTTCAGTGCATTCCATATTCGCCATCATTGCATTCGGGCTGAATCGTGATGGAGCTATTCTCTATCCTTTTAAGCATAGAGAATGGGCCCGTCAAATTGGTGAGAAGTGGGAAACTGTGAATTTGGAAACTTGTACTGTCCGGGAACAACAAGGGTTTATCTGTGAAAGTAACGCAATTAGAGCTCAAGATATTTGTTTGGACACAGAGCCAAATGTTTGTAACTTTGAAATACGTCCAAACGAGATTCCTGAAACGGTGCTGATTTATATAGGCAATGGTTGTGTATGCTTAAGAACTGCTGGCAACCTGTTATCATAGAAAATTTGGTAGTGCATACTAAAAATCATTCGAATGTTTGCATTTGTAACTTTACTAGAATTGTAGGATGTGATTTCCTTATGTAGTCCCAGTTACGTCTTGCCACCTTTTGCAGTCCAATTACACATGAATCCACCATTTATTGCCTACTCCCGTTGGAATGAACCTCGCTCTGGTAAAGCAATTGCTGCTTCCCCAGGATTTAATTGAAATTTTGGAAAGGATTAAGAAAAACAGACCAAAACTCTGATAACTCTTCATCACCATGTAAAGGAACTACATCATGTTTTGGAAAGAGTAAAGAAAGATGCTGAACTCAAGTGGTGGGATACCCTCTTTGGGTGGTCACCTACTGCCACAGGTGTCCTGAACAAATTGTGTCATCCCATCACTGTCCTTTTGATTTTGGTTTTGATTGGTTTTGCTTATATCAGCAATCCTGTACAACATGAATTGGAGAATGATGAAGCAGTTAACACACTTGACATCCATAATGAATATACACAAGTCAGTCACTGATGACGTCCCCAAGGTTATTGATGCAAGATGAAAAACACATGAGTATTTAAAATGTTATATTGACGACTTGTGTTTTCAAACTCCAATTACCTAGAAATTATTTTATTTTATTAATTATCTACTTAAAATACTTCTTAATTATTTTAAATTGTGTTGAAATGATGTACTGGTATTGACTTGTTTTTTAATTATCTTACTTGTGTTTTGTACTGAAATTGCTTATTCATTATTTTAAATTGTGTTCAGCTTACTTATTAATTATTTTACTTGTGTTTTCAATTGAAATTACTTAAATTAGTGTTTCAAATTGAAATTACTGATTAATAATTTTACTTGTGTTTTAAATTGAAAATACTTACTTAAATTGAAATTACTTTGAAAGATTGAACTTGTTCTTTCCCTTTCCCTTTCCCTTTCCCTTTCCCTTTCCTACTTTTTTCTTTGGCTGACTTTCTGTCCCTGTTTTTCGGAATATGCTACCAACCTGGATGAGTCCTGAAGACTTCGCTGTCGGAGTTGGCGGGAGAAATGCAGCACTCAGTGTGAATGATCAGCAAGTCACAATTTATTGCATGCTCTTAGTTACATTTATATCATCAATAATTAAGCTCATACATAGTGCAAAAGCAAGCTCATCACTGGCTACCGCAGCAAAGGTCAGTCCCACCCAGTTCCTCATTCTTGTGATCCTTTAGCTGCGGAGGTTCTGCATACTATCTTAACGGAAGTATCCTGTTATTGCAAAAGTGGTTCCATATCTATTGCTCAAGGAAAAGCTGTCCTTCAAAATACCCACTGTGTCAGTATTTTCCCAAAGCCCTGTCAGCTAGTTCTCGCATGGGAATATGGCCTTTCTCTCTAAGCCATTCTTCTACACTTCGCAACTGAAGACACCGCAGCAACAACACTACAAAGGAGCTCTCTCGACAAAGATTGTGAGTCACGGGGTGGTGTAAGAGACGGTCCAAAGTTTCCCTCATTTTCCTCATGACCGTCGCAAGAAGATGCCCGTGTACCCCACGTGCTCCTGACCTGGTCGGCTTTGAGCAGGAGCTCTGACCCGGCCGAGGTAGACGCGTGGCAGGTGGCTGTCACAGGTGCACTGTGCCGTGCTGTGCTGTGCCGTCATAAGTGCCGGCCCAGACATGTGGGTGCCTGCTTCTCTGGACACACAGTGGTCCGTAAAAATCCCTACCTCATGGCCAGAAGCCATTCGCTTTGAGGAAAGACTTTAAGAAGGTGACTCCTTGAAGAAGCCCCTTGAGATCTCCCCACAGAGGGAAGACCCGTCCATTGGCAGAAGGCCCCGAGCACACCCGTCTATGACCACAAGGATGGTGTCTCATCCCTTGGTAGCTATTTCCCTTCCCCTCTTTTCCCCTCTTTCTCTCTATCTCTTGACTTTGTTTCCTTAAAAACTCTGCCATCTATAGCACATAACTGTGTGCTTAGCACCAAATAAAAGTGCTCTGCTGTGAGTATTCTGAAGCATACTGTTGTCCCCTGCTGTGTCTTTTGTACCTCGAGATCAAAACGAACCATCATGATCCCCGCCTGTACTGGCAGATCGTGACAAGCTCCCAGCTTGTCATCCTCTGTACCAGAGATACTCTGAGTTGTACTTAGAGAATGCATCGTCCGTGAAATGTTCCAGCTTTAGGAGATGACTCCAGGAGCTGCAGCTGCATTGTCCTGCAGCCAGAGGCTTCCTGTGTCAAAGGCTGGGAGTGATTCCGCCCCAGTCACCTCTGAGCATCTTCCCAGCCCTGACAGATTGAAGCTCTCTGTGCCCCTGTGCTGTAGCCGGGGTGGCCGCAGGCAGTGCCCCAGCCCTGCTGGGCTGCACACAGGAGCTGCTCCTCAGTAGAAATGTCATTTTGTAGATCTTCTTGATTGGCAGGATCACCCTCTGAGCCAGGAGCCCAGCCCAGCCCAGCTCAGCAGCACAGACACAGCTGAATGACTTTAATGACCCTCTCAGGGCTTTGATGTTGTTTATATCAGACTCAGTCCCTGAGAGTGTGCTCAAAAATCTTGTCAAGAACTCAAAGTGATATTTAAAGTCCAAAGATTCTAGAAGCTGTAATGGGTGCCACTGAGGGACACATCGGAGAAAGTGTCCCCAGGTTCCAGTTAGAGCAGAACACTGGTGGAAGCGATGACAGGTGCAGACAAACAAGGGAAAGGTGTCTCTGATGCTGAGCAAACCTCAGCACAGCAAGGCTCACTTGTCCCCTGCTGGCCGAGGGCCCAGGCCCAGCAGCCATGGCCAAAGTGCTTCAGGAGGTGGCTCTGGCAGGGCCTTTCAGCTGCTGCCCATCCCTGTGCCCTCTGCAGCCCAGGCTGTCCTACGGTGTCCATGCCCTGTGCCTCTGTCCCTGCAGGCTGTCGTCAACCCCCGGCTGCCCCACCTCGCTGGCCCCTTCCTTTGCTGCCAGCTTTGCGTCCTGCCTGCCTCTGCCTGGGCTCACAAAGCCTGGGGCTCGATACCTAGAAGGCCCTACTGGATTGCTCTGTAAGAATCCTAAGTGTCAAGTGCCCAGGGAGCAGGGTTTACATGCCATGGCGGGCACCACAGAGCCCTTTTCTCCCCCATGTGCCGAGGGTGTGGCACTTGCCATTTCCAAGATCCCTGCAGTTGCCAAAGGGGCCTTTTTGGCTCCACTGAGAAGAGTCCTAACTGTGAGCCTGTCTTTCACCTGCTTTTCCTGCAAATGTACTCAAGGAATCCACTTTTTTTTGAACTCTCGGGTCCTGTGTGTGTGCAGGTGTACCAACTGAAGGATGGAACAGGTCTGTTGGGGAGGTGATCTCCTTCTCTAGTGACTTTTGGTTTTGTTTTGGTTGTTGGATTTGTTTGTTTGTATGGATTGGTTTGGTTTTGGGGGATTCTTTTGTTGGACTTTTTTGTGTTCTTGTTTTAATCAACTCCTCCTGGCAGCTCTGGGCAGGGCTCTGGAACCGTGTCTGACACTTGTCTGTGGCACAGTGAAGGCGGCCAAGGGGACCTTCGCTGAGCTGCGTGCAGAGGAATCCACATCAGCCCAGGCTGGGGGTGCTCAGTGGCAGGTCGGTTCTGTTGACTGGAACCTTTCCATGGAGCATGTCCAGGGATGGAATGTTGGGGCTGCCATGGCTGTGCTGTCACAGACAGGGGAACGCTGGGGCTGCCCCAGCTGCGATGTGCCAGAGAGGGGAAAGCTGGGGCTGCCCTGCTCCTGGCCAGCAGGATCCAGCACGGTGATTCTTGCCCTGTACTCAGCACTGTTTGGGCAGCACCTCGAGTGCTGTCTCCAGTTCTGGGCGCCCCGATTTAGGAAGGACGAGGAGGAGCTGAAGTATTTCCCGAGAAGGGCAACAAGGCTGGTGAGGGGTCTGGAACACAAGTCCTGTGAGGAGCGGCTGAGGGATCAGGGGTTATTTATCCTGGAGAAGAGGAGGCTCAGGTGAGACAAGGTGGTGTCAGGGCACAGGTGGGATTTGAGGATCGCTTAGGTCTTTTCCATCCTTGCTGCTTTTGTGATTCTCTGAAACCAGCCCTGGAGCAGTTGCAGGATGAGCGCTGGGCCCCCTCTTCAGAAGCTCCAGCAGCCCAGGTCCCTCAGCTTCTCCACACAGTCCCCAGAGCCCATCCTGTCAGTCCTGCAGAGCCTCTCCAGCCCCTCCTCAGTGCCCAGAACAGGGAGCCCCACAGCCAGACACACCAGCCCAGATGTGCCCCCCTGGCCTGTGGTGCCCCTGGCAAGGGAGCAGCACGAGGCACTGCAGGACCCTGCAGACAATTCCTGTGGCACCACTGCAGTTTGGGCGTGGCTGCCAGGCAGCTCTCCCTGTGAGCAATGATGTCTGCAGTGGGACAGGAAACTCACAACTCCCGTGAACAAACTTTCAGAGGCCACGACAAACCTGAGTGGTTTCCCTCCCGTCCCCCAGACCTTGCTGGCCCCAGGGGCTGATGGCGTTTGTGCTCACTGAGGTCCATCTCCCCACACCAGCACCATGCTCTGCCAGCACTGATCTTCCCTCAGCTCTGCACACAGACATTGCTGCTGCAGCTCCAGAGAAGGGAACAAAAGGGGCATCTCTAGAGAAAACTTTCCGGGCAGATCCTGTTATAAATGAGAAACAAAAAGTCTTGATATTTAGCAGAATTTAGGTTGCTTTATTTGATATAGACGGAGTCAGCAGCGCTGGGGAACGTGAGGGGTCAGCGCCTACCCCACGCTCCGTTGAACCTTGGTTTGCAGCTCCTTTCTAGAGTATGGTTTTCCTTGTAGTAATCAATAATTCTTAATTTCTTTTGTTGTCATAATTCTGCCAGGTAAGCAGTGGTGGTTAAAAAAACATCCGTGGGACCGCTGTGTGAAATCTCCGGACAATTTGTCAAGTAACCACCTGGTTTTGGTAGATAAAGAACAGCAGAAGTGGGAAGTCTGGTCTTAGCAGATAGGTTGCAGTTGATTACGCAAAGGCGGGAGATCTGATTTTGCAAAATCTTTCAGGCTCTGGGAAAACCTCATTTTGCAAACTGGTATCAAATACAATTTACTTAGGAAGCAAAATATTCATAACGGGGGGATTTAAACAGAATGGTTTTAAAAATGTATTTCCCTTTATCGAGTTCCATGTCTTGTCTAAGTATTCTGGTTTATACAAACTCCAAAACTTTTGCGATTAACACGAATCATTTATCAATTATCACAATTTCCCCACTTCTCTTTTCTTATCCCATTAATTCCTGTTTGGGCTTTAAATTTTGTCAGTACTTCTTGTACTAGATTTAATTCATTTACTGCCATTAATTTCGTTGCCATCTCAGGGTCTCTTGGTATTGTAGCAATTTGCATTCCTTGAACCACTGATTGCATGTGTCAAATGAAACATGGAACAAGACAAGGCATGAACAGTAGTTCTAATAATGCACATGTTAACATAAAACCTAATTTCTTCCACCAAGTTCCCCCAACAGGTTACTTCACCAATTATCATTAAGCATAGAGTTCCAGGTTTGTACAGGTACAGGGGCTATTTGTTTTAATTTTTTTTTTCTGCAATTATAGTAATTATTTCACCGTTATAAATACCATTTTTAAGCAGCATTCATAATTATTAAACTTGCCACACACTCCTTCTTCAGCTAATAGATAGTGCAGGGCTAGTCGACTTTGATATACTGCTGCTCTAGTTTGAGTAAGTTGCTTAGCTATTCCTTTCGTTGCTTGGGCTTAATCCCTCCCCCCTCTGTGGCCATTGTTCAGTTTTTTGCATTTCTCCACAGATCCAGCAGGGGGGTTCAGTTCAGTTCAGTAGTAATTTCTTTCGTTAATTCTGCTAAGAAATTCTTTTCCGAGGTGGGTAAGTCCCGTTTGCTGCTTTGTTGTTTCAATTTCTCGTGCAAGTTAAAACTTTTCTTATGGTTTGTTCTTGTTTCCTTGAGCGTTTTAATTGTGTTCTTTATTCATTCCTCCTTGCAGTGATTTTGCACTCCTCCCTGATCTGAATATCCCCACAGACCTTCTTTTGTGAAGCAGGGGTACGCTTCTCCTACTGGGCAACTTTGGTATGCCAATAGAGCCCACCATTTTTTCCAAATTGGTGGCTACCCAGTAACTTTTTCCTATAACAGTGCACGTTTCTAAGTTGTGCTTATTATAGCAGGCTGAACTGATATGAGTGTGGAGGGCAAGGGTGGATTCTGTGCGTCCGCCGTACCCGATTGTCTGGTAACACTTGGAACAAGCATCAGCACTATTTCCTTTCATCATAAGGAGCAATAGGATGACTCCCAGGACTGTTCTCATCCCTCTGCCTCCCTCAAGGCCTACGGGGTTGCTGCCAGTAGCGGAGGTTTGTTTAATCTTCTTGGCAGCACGGACTATGTCCTGGGGTCTCGCCCTTTGTCTTTCTCTTTTGGTATAATTTCTTAATTTTGTCCCAGCTTTTGGTTTTAACATTCCGGTACGAGGTACAGCAGTAACAGCACGGTATACTCAACCCTTTCCAGCACTTTTTTGCCAGTACCTCCGCTTTGGCTTTCTTTTTTTTTTTCCTTTTCCCCTTGTTCTATTCTCAAATAACTCCCACCATTTATGATCATCAATTTTGATTTCTCCTCTTGCTGATAGAGTATTAAGTACCTTAACAGTTTCCTTATATTAATTTCTTCTACACTGGATACATAATGCGAGTGGGAGACACCCACCACAGGAATGACCCCGCCACAACTCAGTACAATATGGACACCGTTTTTTGATGAACGGGCTGCAGTCACACCCAGGTTTAGGACAGGTGACTTTCAGTCCTGACTGGGAGACCTTCGAGACGAGTTGATCCGGTATCAACATCCAGTCCTGTGAATTCGCACTTCGAGGTCTCTGAGCTCGGGTGTCGCTGTCCAGCCTACAGTAGGAGGGGTTATGGGACCTTTGACTCTACTCACATGTGTTCACTCCTTTTTGGCTGTCTGTACAGCTGTTTCAGTGGTTAACAGAACTAAATATGGTCCTTCCCATTTTGGATCCAGACTTTCTTCTTTCCACACTTTAATTAACACATGTTGTCCTGGCTTAATCTTACGTATGGCAAATCCTAGACGGATGGTTTGAGCTAAAATTTCCTTCCACTTAATTCTTGCAAGTTTTTGTTGATGGTTATTATGTAACTTTGAAGAGAAGTGTCCTGAACTAAGATCAGATCAAGGTGTACTCCTTTAGGGTAAGACATACCATACAGCATTTCCTGTGGTGAAATTGAAGTTGTTTTCCAAGTTGGCATTCTTTGTATATTAGACAGGGCTAGTGGGAGGCACTTTGTCCATGGCATTTCAGTCTTAATTCTTAATTTTAACAGCTGTTGTTGTAATGTTTGACTGATCCTTTCAACTGTCCCAGAACTCTGAGGGTGCCAGGGTGTATAGTACTCCCAGCTGATGCCTAGGGCCGAGGTCAGGAACTTAAGCACCTTTGATGTAAAGTGCATGCCTGGTCGGAGTCTATTGCTGGGACCAGGACATGCTTTGGTATTATGTGTTCTATGAATATTTTGGCTACCACTTGTAATGTGGCTCTAGCTGCAGGGTGTGCCTCTAGCCAGTGGGTTAATTGGTTTACTATTACTAGTAAATATTTCCACCTTCCTACCACCTTTCCTGTGTTCAAGGGAACATTAACAAATCCAATTAATTCAGTCTCTTGTCCTGCTAATGGCACTTGCCCCAGGGGGTAAAGGGGAGCCTTTGTGTCATTATCTCTGTCCTCTCTGCTGATACCATCTCTCCTGGTATTTCTTTGACTCCAGGGAGTCCTTTGAGCTATAGGAGGAGAGGGAGCAGAGACCCTGGTTGGAGGGGGGGGGGAGGCATGGGGAAGGGGGGTCTCCTGTATTTTCTGTATTATACAGAGGTGGGAGATTATCAAGTGTTCCCAGGTAACTTTTTTTTATCCTCATCCCTTTTTTCCTTTAAAGTATATACCGAGAATGGTTTATGCTGTTCTGTCCACAGAGCAGCACAGTCACACTCCTCTCTGTAAAATGGTTCTTTACAAGCAACATATGTGTTTAATGCTCTACAAATCCAACCCTTAAACGATCCCAACATGGGCCAGTACAGATTATCTCTGCGGATCATTTCTTTGGTCCACTTTACCATACTATATTGAATCAATTTTTCTTTGCTTTTTACTTTGTATAATTCCCTTGTGTCTCAAGGTCTTACTATTACTCCCAAAGGGCTGGCTGGTGGTATTTCAGGCAACCTGCTGGGCTTATTTTATTTCTTTGTTTTTCTTTTTACTTTTATGTTTTTGATTATAAAAACTTTGACCCCTTTGTGGCTCGTCTGGACTTGAACCCTTACTCTTTCTGAGGCTGCCGCAGGGCAGGAGCACCTTTAGCCTGTCAGGACTCCTCCCTGCTCCCTCCCCAGCAGCTCCCAGGCCAAAGCCTGGCTTGGCCCAGCCCCTAGCCCTGGCCACAAGCCTAGCCCTGGACAGATTCCATCCAACCTGTGGCACACATCCAACCCCCTTGCCCATCATCTCTCCAGCTTCCTGCATGGGCCACCTGCCCCTGCAAGGGCCCAGGCACCTCTGGGGTCCAAGAGGGGTTGTCAGGGAGCCGAAGGAAGCTGGATCACCTGTGGAGAACACCCCCACTCCAACCCAATCCATCCTCCAACAGCCTCCAGAGTCACATTCCCCCATCTTTGGTTTCCCTTCTCTCCAAGGGCTTTTTCTTCAAGATATCCCAGAGCTGACCCCAGCTACTCACCCAGCCTGTCAGTGCAGAATCATCACTCTTCCCCCTCCTGTCCCATGGAGAAACAGGAGATGGACTGACCCCTCTTCTGGTGACAACAAGACTCCAGAATCTCAGAAAACTGGGGCATGCTAGGACAACGGTGTCATAAACCTAGGAAATAGCCAGGTGATTTGGGTCTCTAGGCACTAGAGACACTGGGCAGAACTGGGAAATGATGATCACCCGCAGACAAGGCTGAAGGCCGGGGAATTGCTCAGGTGTGGCACTTCACACATCCACACCACCCCATTATTTCCCTTTCCCTGCATGCCCCAAACTGGTCCCATCTTCAGCCCCAGGGTGGAGTCCAGGTGGGAATATCCCCTGCCCTGGGGCAGACCCTCATCCTGTCACACCTGCAGCCATTGTGCCCTCCCAGAGCACTGGGTCCTGCTATGCACAGGTGCCACACACAGGAGGTTCCAGGGACCCCATGTCCAACCAGGCTCCCATTGCAGCACTGTCCCTCACTGGGACTTGCCCACAGCTCCCCAGGGCCCTTGTCCCCACTCAGTGTCTCTGCAATACCCTGGCCCTGGGCCCAGGCCAGCAATGGCCCAGAGCAGGATGTGCCCATCCTGAGGGATATGGGGCAGTTGGTGTTTGTCCCCAGGCAGCCACTGGGATCAAACTGGGAAAACTGAGGTGCCCATTCAGGGGGAGGGATGTTGGTCCCCTGCCAGCATCTCTGATAAGCCCTGTTCATCCAGGGCCTGAGGAACCAGGAAGACATTCAAATATCTTGGGCTTTCACAAAGCAAAAATCCATCAAGAAATGGTTCCTGAGAGCTGCCCATGCCACTGATTCTTGTTTGACATTCTGTGGCATTAACACAGGTTTGTTGTTTCCTGTGAGGTGCCTTGATGATCTGAAAGGGTCATGGGGTGTCCCCGCAGCCTTTTCTTTTCCAGGCTGAACACTGCCAGCTCTCTCTGCCTGTCTCTGTCACAGAGGTGCTCCAGCTCTCCAAGTGTCTTGGTGTCCTCCCCTGGAACAGTTTCATGAGGTCTGAGTCTTTCCTGTGCTGAGAACCCTCTTGCAAATTGCTTATACTGAAGTCACTGTCGGTAGGAGAGGGGAAACTCATTTGTCCTGAAAGGCTGGCCCAAGTGTAGGAAAATACAACTGTAGGGACAGTTTCTGGAGGGCTGAGACCCAGCCCCCAGGGATGAAGGGACATTCCCACGGGGTTCCCTGGAAATGGGGGTCACTGCACCCACACTGGAAACCTCTGTGTGTGTCCAGGTCACTGTCCCCAGACTGTTGGCACATGGTCAGTGGCCATCCAATGCCATGCCCCTGACTGGCACTGATCTCCAAGGAAGCCTGGACCTCTCCCTAGCCAAAGTTCCCGGTTAGCACCCTGCAGACACTTCCCGAGTTCCTCTCCAAGGTGATGTCTGCACAGCAATGACACCACAGCACTTGTCCATCTGGCCAAGAATCCCCAACAGGGACACTCTGCTCTCTCCTCCATGGGCACAGAGCAGCAACATTCCAGAGGAAAATCTTCCCCCGTGGCTACTGTGGCTCCTTGGACAAGTTCCAGAGCAAACAGTCAAGGCAGTGGCCTGAAATGTTTTCCCATCTGGGCACACGTCTTCCCACCACACATATCTGATGGATCCACAGGGTCCCTGTGGAAAGAGAGAAGCAGAAGCCTTCGCTAATGCTCTGAAATGTCAAAGAGGAATCACAGACAGGGACAGCTTTCAGGAACAACTTCACTGTGGATTTTCCTTCCAGGAAGCCCGAGATTGCCACTTTCTTCCTGGTGCTTCAGGCCCTGAGTAAACAGGGCTTATCAGAGATGCTGGCATGGGAGCAACATCCCTCCTCGTCACAGGGCATCTCTGTTTGCGCAATTAGCTTCCAGTGGCTGCTCGAGGAGAAATGCCCACTTCCCCTTGTCTGTTAGGATGGGCACATCCTACTCAGAGCCAGTGCTGGCCTGGGCCAAGGGCCAGGGCATTGAAGTCACACTGTGGGGTCAAGAGCCTTGTGGAGCTGTGGCCAAGTCCCAGGCAGGGACAGCGCTGGAGTGGGAGGAACCCAAGATGGTCTCTGGGAGGTGAGTGGGGTGCTGGGATTAGAGGGCATCCCCTCAGGGAACTGGGGAGCAGTTTGGTCCCCCCATCCCATGCTGGCACCAGGGACATCACAGCATTCACTGATGTCTCCTGGTCCTTCTGGAGATTGATTTCGAAAACTTTGAGATCCTGAAGACACCTCTGGTGGGTACCATGAAATCTGCCAGTGTCAGACCGTCCCCTTACATGGCCACTACACCCCAGATTATCCCAGTCTGTCCCAGCACAGCCCAGTGCACCCCTACTGGCGTCCTAGACAACACCCCAGGCCCATGGATCTTTCTCAGGGAACCCCTTGCCCAGAGGGCCCCACTGCATTTCCATCCCTGCCACTCCAGTACCTCCCAGGATGACCCAGCATGCAGCCCCTGCCCCAGCTGTGCCTCTTGGCCAGGACCCCAGTGCTTCTGGGCAGGAGCACAGCAGCTCCTGCACCCCATTGCTCCCATAGGCCCCTTCTCCAAGGATCTCCCTGCTTTCCTCTTTCCTCCCAGTCCAGCCCAGTGCCCCCAGTGTGTCTCTAATGCTGCCTTTTTCTCCAGCCCTGTGTGGCTGAAATGCTGGCAGGCCTTCTGCAGCAGAAGCACCAGGCTTCCTCTCTGGATGCCTAGGTGAGCAGAGCCTGCAGGGAGAGGGGTGGGAACAAGGCCCCTCTCATACCCCGGAGGGCACCAGAGCGTTCTGGGGTTTGTCTTTGAGGATTACGAGTAATGGGGACACTGGTGTCCTGATCCCCTCTAGTGGCATGAGGAGATGATCATCCCTTGAAGAACACCCTGACCCCTTTAAGCCCTGGGCCATTTCCCCTGAATAATCAATGCACCCTTTCAGCAAAATTCCACTCTGTGGAGCACAAAACACTTCAAGACAGTCCATTGAGGTAAAAATAGGACAAAGAAAGAGTAAAAGGGTTCAAGTCCAGACGACCCACAAACGGGGTCAAAGTTCTTATAATCACAAACATAAAAGTAAAAAGAAAAACAAAGAAATAAAATAAGCCCAGCAGGTTGCCAGAAATACCACCAGCCAGCCCTTTGGGAGTAATAGTAAGACCTTGAGACACAAGGGAATTATACAAAGTAAAAAGCAAAGAAAAATTGATTCAATATAGTATGGTAAAGTGGACCAAAGAAATGATCCGCAGAGATAATCTGTACTGGCCCATGTTGGGATCGTTTAAGGGTTGGATTTGTAGAGCATTAAACACATATGTTGCTTGTAAAGAACCATTTTACAGAGAGGAGTGTGACTGTGCTGCTCTGTGGACAGAACAGCATAAACCATTCTCGGTATATACTTTAAAGGAAAAAAGGGATGAGGATAAAAAAAAGTTACCTGGGAACACTTGATAATCTCCCACCTCTGTATAATACAGAAAATACAGGAGACCCCCCTTCCCCATGCCTCCCCCCCCCCTCCAACCAGGGTCTCTGCTCCCTCTCCCCCTATAGCTCAAAGGACTCCCTGGAGTCAAAGAAATACCAGGAGAGATGGTATCAGCAGAGAGGACAGAGATAATGACACAAAGGCTCCCCTTTACCCCCTGGGGCAAGTGCCATTAGCAGGACAAGAGACTGAATTAATTGGATTTGTTAATGTTCCCTTGAACACAGGAAAGGTGGTAGGAAGGTGGAAATATTTACTAGTAATAGTAAACCAATTAACCCACTGGCTAGAGGCACACCCTGCAGCTAGAGCCACATTACAAGTGGTAGCCAAAATATTCATAGAACACATAATACCAAAGCATGTCCTGGTCCCAGCAATAGACTCCGACCAGGCATGCACTTTACATCAAAGGTGCTTAAGTTCCTGACCTCGGCCCTAGGCATCAGCTGGGAGTACTATACACCCTGGCACCCTCAGAGTTCTGGGACAGTTGAAAGGATCAGTCAAACATTTCAACAACAGCTGTTAAAATTAAGAATTAAGACTGAAATGCCATGGACAAAGTGCCTCCCACTAGCCCTGTCTAATATACAAAGAATGCCAACTTGGAAAACAACTTCAATTTCACCACAGGAAATGCTGTATGGTATGTCTTACCCTAAAGGAGTACACCTTGATCTGATCTTAGTTCAGGACACTTCTCTTCAAAGTTACATAATAACCATCAACAAAAACTTGCAAGAATTAAGTGGAAGGAAATTTTAGCTCAAACCATCCGTCTAGGATTTGCCATACGTAAGATTAAGCCAGGACAACATGTGTTAATTAAAGTGTGGAAAGAAGAAAGTCTGGATCCAAAATGGGAAGGACCATATTTAGTTCTGTTAACCACTGAAACAGCTGTACAGACAGCCAAAAAGGAGTGAACACATGTGAGTAGAGTCAAAGGTCCCATAACCCCTCCTACTGTAGGCTGGACAGCGACACCCGAGCTCAGAGACCTCGAAGTGCGAATTCACAGGACTGGATGTTGATACCGGATCAACTCGTCTCGAAGGTCTCCCAGTCAGGACTGAAAGTCACCTGTCCTAAACCTGGGTGTGACTGCAGCCCGTTCATCAAAAAACGGTGTCCATATTGTACTGAGTTGTGGCGGGGTCATTCCTGTGGTGGGTGTCTCCCACTCGCATTATGTATCCAGTGTAGAAGAAATTAATATA
This sequence comes from Cinclus cinclus, assembly GCF_963662255.1. Classification (NCBI taxonomy): domain Eukaryota; kingdom Metazoa; phylum Chordata; class Aves; order Passeriformes; family Cinclidae; genus Cinclus; species Cinclus cinclus. Next base: position 1,692,328 of record NC_085078.1, read on the forward strand.
AGGAAACTGTTAAGGTACTTAATACTCTATCAGCAAGAGGAGAAATCAAAATTGATGATCATAAATGGTGGGAGTTATTTGAGAATAGAACAAGGGGAAAAGGAAAAAAAAAAAGAAAGCCAAAGCGGAGGTACTGGCAAAAAAGTGCTGGAAAGGGTTGAGTATACCGTGCTGTTACTGCTGTACCTCGTACCGGAATGTTAAAACCAAAAGCTGGGACAAAATTAAGAAATTATACCAAAAGAGAAAGACAAAGGGCGAGACCCCAGGACATAGTCCGTGCTGCCAAGAAGATTAAACAAACCTCCGCTACTGGCAGCAACCCCGTAGGCCTTGAGGGAGGCAGAGGGATGAGAACAGTCCTGGGAGTCATCCTATTGCTCCTTATGATGAAAGGAAATAGTGCTGATGCTTGTTCCAAGTGTTACCAGACAATCGGGTACGGCGGACGCACAGAATCCACCCTTGCCCTCCACACTCATATCAGTTCAGCCTGCTATAATAAGCACAACTTAGAAACGTGCACTGTTATAGGAAAAAGTTACTGGGTAGCCACCAATTTGGAAAAAATGGTGGGCTCTATTGGCATACCAAAGTTGCCCAGTAGGAGAAGCGTACCCCTGCTTCACAAAAGAAGGTCTGTGGGGATATTCAGATCAGGGAGGAGTGCAAAATCACTGCAAGGAGGAATGAATAAAGAACACAATTAAAACGCTCAAGGAAACAAGAACAAACCATAAGAAAAGTTTTAACTTGCACGAGAAATTGAAACAACAAAGCAGCAAACGGGACTTACCCACCTCGGAAAAGAATTTCTTAGCAGAATTAACGAAAGAAATTACTACTGAACTGAACTGAACCCCCCTGCTGGATCTGTGGAGAAATGCAAAAAACTGAACAATGGCCACAGAGGGGGGAGGGATTAAGCCCAAGCAACGAAAGGAATAGCTAAGCAACTTACTCAAACTAGAGCAGCAGTATATCAAAGTCGACTAGCCCTGCACTATCTATTAGCTGAAGAAGGAGTGTGTGGCAAGTTTAATAATTATGAATGCTGCTTAAAAATGGTATTTATAACGGTGAAATAATTACTATAATTGCAGAAAAAAAAAATTAAAACAAATAGCCCCTGTACCTGTACAAACCTGGAACTCTATGCTTAATGATAATTGGTGAAGTAACCTGTTGGGGGAACTTGGTGGAAGAAATTAGGTTTTATGTTAACATGTGCATTATTAGAACTACTGTTCATGCCTTGTCTTGTTCCATGTTTCATTTGACACGTCCAATCAGTGGTTCAAGGAATGCAAATTGCTACAATACCAAGAGACCCTGAGATGGCAACGAAATTAATGGCAGTAAATGAATTAAATCTAGTACAAGAAGTACTGACAAAATTTAAAGCCCAAACAGGAATTAATGGGATAAAAAAAGAGAAGTGGGGAAATTGTGATAATTGATAAATGATTCGTGTTAATCGCAAAAGTTTTGGAGTTTGTATAAACCAGAATACTTAGACAAGACATGGAACTCGATAAAGGGAAATACATTTTTAAAACCATTCTGTTTAAATCCCCCCGTTATGAATATTGTGCTTCCTAAGTAAATTGTATTTGATACCAGTTTGCAAAATGAGGTTTTCCCAGAGCCTGAAAGATTTTGCAAAATCAGATCTCCCGCCTTTGCGTAATCAACTGCAACCTATCTGCTAAGACCAGACTTCCCACTTCTGCTGTTCTTTATCTACCAAAACCAGGTGGTTACTTGACAAATTGTCCGGAGATTTCACACAGCGGTCCCACGGATGTTTTTTTAACCACCACTGCTTACCTGGCAGAATTATGACAACAAGAGAAATTAAGAATTATTGATTACTACAAGGAAAACCATACTCTAGAAAGGAGCTGCAAACCAAGGTTCAACGGAGCGTGGGGTGGGCGCTGACCCCTCACGTTCCCCAGCGCTGCTTGCTCCGTCTATATCAAATAAAGCAACCTAAATTCTGCTAAATATCAAGACTTTTTGTTTCTCATTTATAACAGGATCTGCCCGGAAAGTTTTCTCTAGAGATGCCCCTTTTGTTCCCTTCTCTGGAGCTGCAGCAGCAATGTCTGTGTGCAGAGCTGAGGGAAGATCAGTGCTGGCAGAGCATGGTGCTGGTGTGGGGAGATGGACCTCAGTGAGCACAAACGCCATCAGCCCCTGGGGCCAGCAAGGTCTGGGGGACGGGAGGGAAACCACTCAGGTTTGTCGTGGCCTCTGAAAGTTTGTTCACGGGAGTTGTGAGTTTCCTGTCCCACTGCAGACATCATTGCTCACAGGGAGAGCTGCCTGGCAGCCACGCCCAAACTGCAGTGGTGCCACAGGAATTGTCTGCAGGGTCCTGCAGTGCCTCGTGCTGCTCCCTTGCCAGGGGCACCACAGGCCAGGGGGGCACATCTGGGCTGGTGTGTCTGGCTGTGGGGCTCCCTGTTCTGGGCACTGAGGAGGGGCTGGAGAGGCTCTGCAGGACTGACAGGATGGGCTCTGGGGACTGTGTGGAGAAGCTGAGGGACCTGGGCTGCTGGAGCTTCTGAAGAGGGGGCCCAGCGCTCATCCTGCAACTGCTCCAGGGCTGGTTTCAGAGAATCACAAAAGCAGCAAGGATGGAAAAGACCTAAGCGATCCTCAAATCCCACCTGTGCCCTGACACCACCTTGTCTCACCTGAGCCTCCTCTTCTCCAGGATAAATAACCCCTGATCCCTCAGCCGCTCCTCACAGGACTTGTGTTCCAGACCCCTCACCAGCCTTGTTGCCCTTCTCGGGAAATACTTCAGCTCCTCCTCGTCCTTCCTAAATCGGGGCGCCCAGAACTGGAGACAGCACTCGAGGTGCTGCCCAAACAGTGCTGAGTACAGGGCAAGAATCACCGTGCTGGATCCTGCTGGCCAGGAGCAGGGCAGCCCCAGCTTTCCCCTCTCTGGCACATCGCAGCTGGGGCAGCCCCAGCGTTCCCCTGTCTGTGACAGCACAGCCATGGCAGCCCCAACATTCCATCCCTGGACATGCTCCATGGAAAGGTTCCAGTCAACAGAACCGACCTGCCACTGAGCACCCCCAGCCTGGGCTGATGTGGATTCCTCTGCACGCAGCTCAGCGAAGGTCCCCTTGGCCGCCTTCACTGTGCCACAGACAAGTGTCAGACACGGTTCCAGAGCCCTGCCCAGAGCTGCCAGGAGGAGTTGATTAAAACAAGAACACAAAAAAGTCCAACAAAAGAATCCCCCAAAACCAAACCAATCCATACAAACAAACAAATCCAACAACCAAAACAAAACCAAAAGCCACTAGAGAAGGAGATCACCTCCCCAACAGACCTGTTCCATCCTTCAGTTGGTACACCTGCACACACACAGGACCCGAGAGTTCAAAAAAAAGTGGATTCCTTGAGTACATTTGCAGGAAAAGCAGGTGAAAGACAGGCTCACATTTAGGACTCTTCTCATCGCAGCCAAAAAGGCCCCTTTGGCAACCGCAGGGATCTTGGAAATGGCAAGTGCCACACCCTCAGCACATGGGGGAGAAAAGGGCTCTGTGGTGCCCGCCATGGCATGTAAACCCTGCTCCCTGGGCACTTGACACTTAGGATTCTTACAGAGCAATCCAGTAGGGCCTTCTAGGTATCGAGCCCCAGGCTTTGTGAGCCCAGGCAGAGGCAGGCAGGACGCAAAGCTGGCAGCAAAGGAAGGGGCCAGCGAGGTGGGGCAGCCGGGGGTTGACGACAGCCTGCAGGGACAGAGGCACAGGGCATGGACACCGTAGGACAGCCTGGGCTGCAGAGGGCACAGGGATGGGCAGCAGCTGAAAGGCCCTGCCAGAGCCACCTCCTGAAGCACTTTGGCCATGGCTGCTGGGCCTGGGCCCTCGGCCAGCAGGGGACAAGTGAGCCTTGCTGTGCTGAGGTTTGCTCAGCATCAGAGACACCTTTCCCTTGTTTGTCTGCACCTGTCATCGCTTCCACCAGTGTTCTGCTCTAACTGGAACCTGGGGACACTTTCTCCGATGTGTCCCTCAGTGGCACCCATTACAGCTTCTAGAATCTTTGGACTTTAAATATCACTTTGAGTTCTTGACAAGATTTTTGAGCACACTCTCAGGGACTGAGTCTGATATAAACAACATCAAAGCCCTGAGAGGGTCATTAAAGTCATTCAGCTGTGTCTGTGCTGCTGAGCTGGGCTGGGCTGGGCTCCTGGCTCAGAGGGTGATCCTGCCAATCAAGAAGATCTACAAAATGACATTTCTACTGAGGAGCAGCTCCTGTGTGCAGCCCAGCAGGGCTGGGGCACTGCCTGCGGCCACCCCGGCTACAGCACAGGGGCACAGAGAGCTTCAATCTGTCAGGGCTGGGAAGATGCTCAGAGGTGACTGGGGCGGAATCACTCCCAGCCTTTGACACAGGAAGCCTCTGGCTGCAGGACAATGCAGCTGCAGCTCCTGGAGTCATCTCCTAAAGCTGGAACATTTCACGGACGATGCATTCTCTAAGTACAACTCAGAGTATCTCTGGTACAGAGGATGACAAGCTGGGAGCTTGTCACGATCTGCCAGTACAGGCGGGGATCATGATGGTTCGTTTTGATCTCGAGGTACAAAAGACACAGCAGGGGACAACAGTATGCTTCAGAATACTCACAGCAGAGCACTTTTATTTGGTGCTAAGCACACAGTTATGTGCTATAGATGGCAGAGTTTTTAAGGAAACAAAGTCAAGAGATAGAGAGAAAGAGGGGAAAAGAGGGGAAGGGAAATAGCTACCAAGGGATGAGACACCATCCTTGTGGTCATAGACGGGTGTGCTCGGGGGCCTTCTGCCAATGGACGGGTCTTCCCTCTGTGGGGAGATCTCAAGGGGCTTCTTCAAGGAGTCACCTTCTTAAAGTCTTTCCTCAAAGCGAATGGCTTCTGGCCATGAGGTAGGGATTTTTACGGACCACTGTGTGTCCAGAGAAGCAGGCACCCACATGTCTGGGCCGGCACTTATGACGGCACAGCACAGCACGGCACAGTGCACCTGTGACAGCCACCTGCCACGCGTCTACCTCGGCCGGGTCAGAGCTCCTGCTCAAAGCCGACCAGGTCAGGAGCACGTGGGGTACACGGGCATCTTCTTGCGACGGTCATGAGGAAAATGAGGGAACCTTTGGACCGTCTCTTACGCCACCCCGTGACTCACAATCTTTGTCGAGAGAGCTCCTTTGTAGTGTTGTTGCTGCGGTGTCTTCAGTTGCGAAGTGTAGAAGAATGGCTTAGAGAGAAAGGCCATATTCCCATGCGAGAACTAGCTGACAGGGCTTTGGGAAAATACTGACACAGTGGGTATTTTGAAGGACAGCTTTTCCTTGAGCAATAGATATGGAACCACTTTTGCAATAACAGGATACTTCCGTTAAGATAGTATGCAGAACCTCCGCAGCTAAAGGATCACAAGAATGAGGAACTGGGTGGGACTGACCTTTGCTGCGGTAGCCAGTGATGAGCTTGATTTTGCACTATGTATGAGCTTAATTATTGATGATGTAAATGTAACTAAGAGCATGCAATAAATTGTGACTTGCTGATCATTCACACTGAGTGCTGCATTTCTCCCGCCAACTCCAACAGCGAAGTCTTCAGGACTCATCCAGGTTGGTAGCATATTCCGAAAAACAGGGACAGAAAGTCAGCCAAAGAAAAAAGTAGGAAAGGGAAAGGGAAAGGGAAAGGGAAAGGGAAAGGGAAAGGGAAAGGGAAAGGGAAAGGGAAAGAACAAGTTCAATCTTTCAAAGTAATTTCAATTTAAGTAAGTATTTTCAATTTAAAACACAAGTAAAATTATTAATCAGTAATTTCAATTTGAAACACTAATTTAAGTAATTTCAATTTAAAACACAAGTAAAATAATTAATAAGTAAATTGAACACAATTTAAAATAATGAATAAGCAATTTCAGTACAAAACACAAGTAAGATAATTAAAAAACAAGTCAATACCAGTACATCATTTCAACACAATTTAAAATAATTAAGAAGTATTTTAAGTAGATAATTAATAAAATAAAATAATTTCTAGGTAATTGGAGTTTGAAAACACAAGTCGTCAATATAACATTTTAAATACTCATGTGTTTTTCATCTTGCATCAATAACCTTGGGGACGTCATCAGTGACTGACTTGTGTATATTCATTATGGATGTCAAGTGTGTTAACTGCTTCATCATTCTCCAATTCATGTTGTACAGGATTGCTGATATAAGCAAAACCAATCAAAACCAAAATCAAAAGGACAGTGATGGGATGACACAATTTGTTCAGGACACCTGTGGCAGTAGGTGACCACCCAAAGAGGGTATCCCACCACTTGAGTTCAGCATCTTTCTTTACTCTTTCCAAAACATGATGTAGTTCCTTTACATGGTGATGAAGAGTTATCAGAGTTTTGGTCTGTTTTTCTTAATCCTTTCCAAAATTTCAATTAAATCCTGGGGAAGCAGCAATTGCTTTACCAGAGCGAGGTTCATTCCAACGGGAGTAGGCAATAAATGGTGGATTCATGTGTAATTGGACTGCAAAAGGCGGCAAGACGTAACTGGGACTACATAAGGAAATCACATCCTACAATTCTAGTAAAGTTATAAATGCAAACATTCGAATGATTTTTAGTATGCACTACCAAATTTTCTATGATAACAGGTTGCCAGCAGTTCTTAAGCATACACAACCATTGCCTATATAAATCAGCACCGTTTCAGGAATCTCGTTTGGACGTATTTCAAAGTTACAAACATTTGGCTCTGTGTCCAAACAAATATCTTGAGCTCTAATTGCGTTACTTTCACAGATAAACCCTTGTTGTTCCCGGACAGTACAAGTTTCCAAATTCACAGTTTCCCACTTCTCACCAATTTGACGGGCCCATTCTCTATGCTTAAAAGGATAGAGAATAGCTCCATCACGATTCAGCCCGAATGCAATGATGGCGAATATGGAATGCACTGAAGCATTATGTATCATCAGCACAAAGGCTCTGGCTGTGTTTGTGCTGGGGTCATAGCTAAAATGTACCAAGTTCCACCAGGATTGGAATTCTCCTTCAAAGTCAGTGGCACTATCCCAAATTCTTTGCCGAATTTCAGTAGGAAAAGTGCCTTCCTCGCCTTCTCTGATAATTGAGGCAGCAACAAACCGCACCCACAGGTGAGCCTGGATACAGCTGAGACCTAAAGAGATGTTATTTTGTGCAGCACCGAGTTCATCAGTTATCGGTTTGCGGTCATTTGCATTTACCTTTTCCCAATTTGCCAAAATGTTTGATAGGAACCATTGTTGGGTTCCCAAAGCTGTCAAAGATGACTGCAGTGGTTGCTGTAATTTGGTGACATCTCCAGACGTAGTAGCCAATTTATTCCTCAGTACTTCTGAATCAATGCTACTGAAAATTCCCAATCCTGCTCCCACAACGCCGATTATGTCTCTTGTCATTCGTTTGTTAAAAGGGTTCAGGATAAGCGGTGGTGGAGTAGTAGGTGTCACAATAGTCACATCAAATTCCCCCCAGTATTTTGTATTGTTTTTACCACACATGATTTTATGGGAAAACTGTACAGCAATGAAATGGAGCCAACAATTCTGATTTTAAATTTTACAAAGTACAACACGGCCGTGAGGTCTTGTGCCATAACTGTGTACAAGTTTGATGAGGGATTCAGCAATGAATTTATGTGTTATTGTAACCATGAAGCTTTGTCATTTCAATCTTGTTGGTTTAGTTCAAGTAAAATTATACCAACAGTCAGGAAGTATCAGCAGTGTTATCATGGGTTATCTGGTTCTTCATGTCCCTCGGTGCTCTTCTGTGAAAAGTAAACGCAACAGAGTCTGCCATGAAGAGGCAGGAAATTAAAATGATGAAACTATCTAGCATGTGTGAAGCTACCCACCGCATGGCAAAATTCTCTTACCTTGCGATATTTCAAATTTCTTGCCACCTCTCTCTTTTGCCATACTGGAATTCGGTTAACTTCCCAATCATTTTGCTGCCAAAAAGGAAGCCACTCTGTACATCCCTGAAACACAGCATAAGAGTCAGTGTAGATGCAAACAAGAGAGGTATTGTGTACCTCACACTGGAAAACACTCCAGGCAGCCATCAGTTCCCCAACGTGAGCACTGCCTTCTCCCTCAGTAATGATTCATTCATCAGAAGTGTGGAGGGCTACTGCTCTGTGTTTCCACACCTTTCCCTCTGGTTTGGCAGAAGCATCAGTGAACCAAGAATTTGCTGATTGTTCAGAGGAGAAAGGAGGGGCTACTTTAATTGCCGAGGCAGCTTTGTCTTGGCTGCTCCCCAAGCTCTCAGTTTCTTGTATAGCCCAATGTTTTATAGCAACTTCTGTTATTGAGAAGATGTTACAATAATGTTCAATCTGGGCATACCACTTCCTAGCTGAGGATCTATGGGCCACCGCGTCAGGCAGGGGAGCCCCAGTAGTGACCACTACGATCACTTTGAAAGGACCTCTTAATGTAATTGGTCGTTGCCCTACAATTTTCTCCACTTCTATGAGAGCTAAGCTAACCGCAAACAGTCATTTAACCCAGATAGCGTATCTTTATTCAGCATCTTGAAAGCCACGGAACTACAAACAAATAACAGGCCTTGTAGGACCATCAGGGCCTTGTTGCCATATGTGAACTGACAACCCCGAGATGGGGAATCCCCACTCTACCTGGAAAGGGTCTGTGGGGTGAACAGGGCCCAGGGCTTGATGAGCTGTTGCTTCAAAAATCAGCACTTGCAGTGCTTCCTCCTGAGAAAGAGTCCAATCCCATTTCACCCCTTCCCTCAGCAAGTCATAAAGAGGCCTGGCAATTAACGAAAAGTCTGGAATGTGCTTTCTCCAGAACACTAATAATGTCCACATTTTATGGCTCTTGGCAGGACAACGCGAAGGTGAACCTGGTGTCTGCTGAGAAGGGGTTGTATAGGGAGAAAAGGGAATGGGGCCCCCAGAGTGGGTGGAACCATTTTTGGTACATTGCTCTGCTTCTTTCAGTGAGTCCAGAAGTTCTAAAGTTTTAGTGTGTTCCTCTCTTAGAGCACTTTCTAACAACTGTTTCTCATTTTGCAACAAAGAGCACTCATTTTTTCAACAAAGATACTTGTTCCTTTCTTCATTTAGTTGTTCTGGCAAAATTTGAACTCATTTTTGTAGAGAATTTATAATTGTAGTCTCCTCATTTGTTTGCTTGAAGTGATTTTCTAGAGCTGCCCTAAGACAGGCTCCCAAAACAGAACAGAGTACAGTTTTATTTTTGTACAGTTTGAATTTTGATTCCCTTTGCAGAGAACATATTCCATCAATCACATTTTCTAAATTATACCAATTATTTGGTGCCCACTCTTCTCCTCCCTGAGAGGGTCTGGCACTATATATAGCTAATAGAGCAAAAAATGCAGCTTTATTTGTTGCACTGCAATTTTCACTCATTTTATGAAGGGGCAAGTAAAAACCACTGCAGGGAGGTATATCACTTAAGTTACACACACGCGCACACACACACACACACACACACACACACACACACACACAACTTTTCTCTGTGTTCCCTTTCACTTCCCTGTGTGGGTGAAGAGACCGAAGCTGCTTGGGAGGCACTAGCTTCAGTACAAATCTCTGGTTGTCTCTTTGCTACACCAAGCAGTCAAAAAAACCACAATAAAAACCAACAAAAACAGTCCTGTCTTCCACACCAAGAGATCCTAGAGTGAAATTCTACAGACAGAGCCCTCAAACAAGTGTGGGGGTGCTCTCCACCTAGGCCTGTGCAGTTTGCAGGAAATCTGAACTTGCCCCCCTTGCTTTCTGGACAAGCTCACTCCTTTTGAGGTGACCAGCTAGGTGCGGCTGGAGCAAGATGTCCTTCCCCTATTACAGACTACACACAACCTTGCAGCCCTTCTGTCTGTCATAATCCAGTCCGTGATGCCAATTTAATGTCACGATCCGCCAATCCAGGCGGGGATCGTGATGCTTTGTTTTGATCTTGAGGTGCAAGACACACAGCAGGGGGACAACAGTATGCTTCAATATAGCACTTTATTTGATGCTAACAATTCAGTTGTGCGACAGAGGGGAGAGTTTAAGGAAACAAAAGGGGAAAAGAGGGGAAGGGAAATAGCTACCAAGGGATGGGACGGAGTCCTCGTGGTCTTCGGCCAATAGACGTGTCTTCCTTACGTGGGGAGATCTCAAGAGGCTTCTCCAAAGAGTCACCGTTTTACAGTCTTTTCTCAAAGTGAGCGATGTCTGGCCAAGAGGTGGGGAGATTTATGGACCGTTGTGTGCTCAGAGAAGCAGGTGCCAATCTGGCTGGGCTAGTGTGGCCTCGAAGAGCAGTGCACCATGACGGCACAGCACAGCACAGCTGCAAACAGTTATTTGGTAAACCTCTACCTCGGCCAGGCCAGAACTGTTCAAAGGCAACCAGGCCAGAAAACTCCTGTCTGGAGCGAGTGGGGTTCACCGGGGTCTTCTTGTGATGGTCGTGAGGCAAATGAGGGAAACTTCGGACCGTCTCTTCCAGATGACATGAGATGAATTCCCAGAAGTGGCTGTAACGGCCATCTATGGGGTTGGGAGCACTTTGGAGTCTGGGAATGCTTTTGGGGTGAGCCAAATGGGTGCTGCGGGGGCACTTAGAGATCCTGGGAGGTCTGGGGGACACATACGTGACATGTGGTGGGTGGACACTGGGGTTCTGTGAAGCCCAGGGCATGACGGGCGTTGTTGTCCCAGCTCCAACGGGGCTCAACTGGGCCGTGGGGCATGACGGGAGCCACAGGCAAAAACAGAAAAGATGGCGCTGACACCAGGCACCGCCCCCAAAGTGCCAAGACCCAGCACTGATTGGTTGTGTGCAGTGATGGGCGGGAGTCTTGGCAAATGGGAGGCACCAGAGGCAGGAGCCCACTCCATCCCCAGTACAGCCCCGTACAAACCCAGTGCCCCTCCAGGTCATCCCAGTACACCCCAGTCCCACCCAATACACCTGGCTTAGTTCCCAGTCCATTCCAGTTCCTCCCCGTATTATCCACAGTAGGCGTCAGTGTCCCCCAGCCATCCCCACAGTGCGCCCTGTGTCCCTAGTTTGTCCCAGTACTTCCAAGTATCAATCCCAGTATGTCCCAGTAGTTTTCAGTGCAACCCCACAGTCCATCCCAGTCCACCCAGATTCCCCCTCAGCATTCCCCATGTTCCCACGTTGACCCACTTCTCCCCAGTATCACTCCCAGTATGTCCCAGCGTTTCCCACAGTGCTCCCAGTGTTCCCCAGTATGTCCCAGTTCTCCCAAATGTTTCCAAGGAAACCTGAACTTCTCACGGTTGCCGTGGCACACAAACCCAGCCGTGGGATCAGTGCAGTGTCCATGGCCCTGTACAGCCCCTGGCAGTGGCCCAGTGCAGGATGCGATGATGATCCACCCGCAGAGCTGGCCCAGGGCAGGCTCTGCAGTGCTTGTGGTGGCACCTTGGGCAGGCACACTCCTGAGGACTATGTCTGTTTGCAGTGGAGAAAATTAGGAGTTTTAGATTGTTTAAAAAAATTAAAAAGGGAAAACATCTCTTTGCCTGAGCGCAGCCAGTTCTCCAAGCAAAGCAGGTTCCAGATGAGGGAGGACAGACGGGATGGGGCTGGGCAAAGTGGAGCAAGGTTGTCCACACTGGGTCAGACCTCAAGGCACAGCTTCTCTGAGCAGGCCAGACCTGCCGAGGAGAGACCCTGGATCAATATCAACCACACAATGCTCTAATCACCTCTGCTCTAAAATCAGCAGTAATAAAATCCACCCTTTAAAACTCCAATGGATATTTCTCCATAACTGCAGCAGAAAACCTTCCTCATGGACTGCACCAGACCAGAGGGAAATCAAGGCAGAGCCGTGGTTTGTCAGGACTTGCTTGATCCCAGTGAGCCCCGTGGTGCTTTTGGTGCTGAGACCTTGAACCTCAGGGCCTAGGAGGAGATTGCACAAACCCTTTGAGGAGTCCAATTCAGAAGAACCTTTCAGCTGCTGCCCATGCCTGTGCCTTGGGCTGGCCCAGACTCCTTCTGGGGGATGTGTTGCACCTCAGCCCTGCTCTGGGAGAGAAATTCCTTCTCCTTGTTTCCAGTCTGGGCCTCCACAGCTGCCCTTGGTATTAATTGTTTCTTTCTCTGGATATTCTCTGTCAAAAGAGCCATCATCTCTGAAACTGCCCATCAATCCCTCCCAGGGCTCTCCTCTGCTGTCCTCAGTCTCCAGCCCACTGAGTACAGAACTCCTTTCTCCACTCCTTTGACCACTATCAAATGGTCATGTGCTTGAGGCCATGGGCACCTGGACAAGAAGGACAGTTCTTTTCCATAGAAAGGAATGTAGGGAGCCCCAGTGTTTCAAAGGCAGGGAAGAGTCGGCCCTCAGGAAGCCAAGGTAACCTACATAGTCCTGGCAGCTTTTGTCTGGGAGCTATCCTTGTATATATCCAGAATTTCAGAGGCAGTATCCCAATCTTGGCCGTCAAGGACTGTGCTTGAACGATGTTTTATTCTCCATGGAAAGAAAAGGCTCAGGGGCTGCCCCCGGGGTGCGCGGGGCTTGGCACAGGGCTGAGAAGGCAACGGAAAAACGGAAAAACGGCCATGGGGACAAACGGCCCCAGGGCTTCAGTTGCAGTTGCAGCAGCAGCAGCAGCGGCAGCAGCGGCAGCAGCGGCAGCAGCAGCGAATCAAGCGACTTTGTCGACCCTCTGGATCTCCTCTCCCTCTCCCGCAGTCCCACAGCCTCTCTCAGTCTCCGTTTCCCGGTGTCTCCCTCCTCTCCCAGTCTCCCTCTCCCCGTTCCGAGCCGGCTCATGCCCCCAGCCCGCCCTCGGCCCCGAGCGGGGCTTCCCCGTCCCCGTCCCCGTCCCCGGCCGTCCTGCCGCGGTCTCTCCTCCGCCCGGCTCTGGCTGTACTGGCAGTGGCGCTGCTGGGCGGGGATCAGTGCCTGGTGCGGCATCGCCTCCCTTTGGCTCCGCCTGCCCCGGCCCCGGCCCCGGCCCCGGCCCCGGCCCCGGCCCCGGCCCCGGCCCCGGCCCCGGCCCCGGCCCCGGCCCCGGCCCCGGCCCCGGCCCCGGCTGCTCCCGGAGCCCGCAGAGCGCACACAGGGCGCGGCCGCTCCCACCGCCTCCGTTGGGGCTTCCCCGGCCCGAGCTCCGCCGCTCGGCAGCGCGGCCGCTGGCCCCGAGCCGCCGCTGTCGCGTTCCAAAGAGCGAACGCCAGGGGCTGCCCGGCCCGGGACGGCTGAGGGGCGCTCGGGGCCCGTGTCTGGCCCCGGGCCGAGCGCTGACAGCCGCGTCTCGCCGGCAGGGAAGGTGGAGCACGGCATTAAGGAGCGCTACCAGCTCGGTTCGCTGATGGGGCGCGGCGGCTTCGGCAGCGTCTGGGCGGCGACCCGGCTCTCGGACGGCGCCCCGGTGAGTGGAGGGGCCGGCGGCGGGCGGAGGAGGAGGAGGAGGCTGAGGAGGGGTCGGGGAAGGATGGGGCTCGGCAGGGCGGGCGGCGAGCTAAGCCCTCTGCTCCCCTTGGCTTGCAGGTGGCCATCAAAAGGGTGCCACGGAACCGCGTCCGACACTGGGGTGAGCTGGTGAGTGAGCGGGGGTCAGCGGGAGAAGCCGGGGCGTGCTGGGTGGGCATGAGCCGAGGCCCAGCAGGGTGGACAGCGCGTGTGGGGCCAGCAGAGCATCCCGGGCTGGGTGAGGGCTTCCCGAGCCCTGGCACGGCATCAGCCCCGCTGACGGCATCGTGGTCCTCCTGCAGCCCGACGGCACCAGCGCACCAATGGAGATCGTGCTCCTGGACAAGGTGTCCACTGGCTTCCCTGGTGTTGTCCAGCTGCTGGAGTGGCTTGAGCTCCCCAGCGAGATCCTGATGGTGCTGGAGCGCCCGGAGCGGTGTCAGGACCTCCGTCATTTCATTCGGGCACGGGGGTTCCTGTCCGAGGAGGTGGCGCGGCAGCTGTTCCGCCAGGTGCTGGAGGCCGTGCAGCACTGCACCAGCTGCGGAGTCCTGCACAGGGATGTCAAACCGGAGAACATCCTCGTTGACCTGGCCAGCGGGCAGGCAAAACTGATTGATTTTGGCTGTGGCACCTACCTGCAGGACACAGCCTACACTCACTTTGCAGGTGAGCCCACACAGCGCCGTCTTCCCGCTCCCAGCATCTCCTGGCCCAACAGCTAAGGGCCCAGCCTGGCTGTGGGAGCGTGGACTCTCCTTTTTGCTGCCAGTCATGGCACTGAATCTTCAGCTGAGTTGCTTTCCACTGGGGGCGGCTGGGGGGACAGCTTCCAGCCCTGCTGGCAGCCTTTGCCAGCCGCTGTGCCCAGGACTGGGGCTGGGGCAGCCAGCCTGACAAAAACACCCATGGGTGGGGGTAGTAGGGGAGCAGGGGAGGGGCAGAACCTGCGCACCCGCTGTTTTGGTGTGCAGGTGAGAAAGGGCTTGCACTACTGTGCTCGCCTTGTTTGCCTTGGCCTCATAATTGTTTTTTGGGGCAATGCAGGCAGGGAGGATGGAGACATGGATTTCCCCACCACTGAGTGGGTTTTTCCTTGTCATGCTCAGGCCTTGCTAGGGCTTCTGCTGCCCTCTTGCAGCACCAGTGGCTTCTTTTCCAAGCCCAAGTTTGTACACAAGTCCCAGGTGCTGGCCAGAGGCAAGGGGTCACACCATGTGCCATTGGTGCAGCCCTAGCATAGCCAAGGATTCTGGGGCCAGGCTCTGGGAGCAGCAGCATTCCCCTGATGAACTCCATCTCTGTCCCATAGGAACACGGTCCTACAGCCCCCCGGAATGGACCCGCTTTGGCTGGTACTATGGCAAGCCAGCTACCATCTGGTCCCTGGGCATCCTGCTGCACCAGATGGTCTGTGGGAAGCACCCTTTCAGGAGGGGCCGGAACATCAGCTGGAACCATCAGCTCTCACTGCCACAACGGCTCTCTCAAGGTGAATCCTCATCTCTGGGCACGGGGGGAATGGGAGGCAGTGCTGGGAGACAGCAGTGGGCTCGTGAGCATCCCGCTCTGGCAGCTGCTGAGCACGTGGCACAGGTCCTGCTCTCCTGCTCTCCTCCAAAACAAAGAACTGATGGGAGGCTTTAGGCCCAGCTCTGAGCACACGCAGCATGGCTTGGGCATGGGAATAATGGGGCAAAGCAGACTGCAGCCTCCTCCAAGTGACCGGTGGTTTCTGCTTTCTCTCTCCAGACTGCCAAGATCTGATCAAAAGGTGTTTATCCATGCTCGACATAGAAAGGCCCTCATTAGAAGACCTGCTTTGTGACCCTTGGATGCAGCAAATTCACCTGACGTAGAAGAAGGGAGAGAGCCACAGGCACACTTTGATGCAGGGCTCTGGTAAGTTCCAGCTCCACACAGGCCTTGGCAATCAGAAGCAAAGAAGCCCAGACTGTTTTGTCCTGCCTGTGCCACTGCACCCAGGTCATCAGAAGGGAACACCCAGCCCTTGGGCTGGAGCTGAGCTGCTCTCTGCCCAGCACTGGTGGCCACCATCTGAGCTGGTTTGGCTTGTCCTGGTTCACTGACAGCTGGGGCCCTGGGCAGAACACTGAGAGCCTGGTCTCCCCCCCAGGGAAGGAGAAGGAGCCCCTGGAGAAGCTGTAGCAGGTGGGGCTGCTGCTGCTGGGGACAGCGAGGATGACATCAAGGATGACAACCTCTTCCTCCACCTGGCCACTGGCAAGCTGAAGATGACAGACTTGGATTCTGGCACCTTCTTCAAAGCCAGGCTCCACACAGCAAATTTACAGATGAGTCCAGACCCAGGGGGATGCTCCCAGATTTGGGCATTGCACAGCCTGCCCCGGAAACAAAGGTTCCCCCTTTGCTGGGGAGGATAAAATTGATTCTTCTGTCGTCTGCCAAGCTGCCTTTTGGCAGGACTGGGGGATGGGCTGGGGTGGGTACGAAATGGGAGTTGGCTCCTGGCCCTGCCAACAGCCCCCAGCACCCACCGTGCCCCAGCTGGGGCTGGGGCAGCCAGCTTGACACAAACAAAGCCCCGTGGTGGGAGCAGAGGTGGGGCTCCAGAATTGTGCTTGGCTGCTTTGCTTTGCAGGCAAGGAAGGGCTTGGGCTGCTCCACTGCCCTTGCTTGCTTTGGGATCACCATAACTTTTGCGGCAGCGCAGGGGGAAAGGGAGAAAGCACGGGCTTCTCTCAGCCATGGGTGGCTTTTTCCCTGGCATGTAGGGTTGGGCCTTCCTCAAGCCCTTGATAGAGATAAGATTTTTTACCATTTCTCTTTTCCCCCCCTTTGCACTGTAACCTATTTTCATTATTTTGTTGTTTGTTTCTCTAAAGGAAGTGTTCCAGGTGGGGTCCAGTGTGGATCAGGAGGTGCTTGGGACCAGCTGCAGTGTGGACGGGCCGTGCGCTTGGAGAAGGCTGAGGACATCGTTTGGGACCAGCTTTTCTGCCAGCAGCGATGGCATGAGGTGAGTCCCCGTCTTCTTTGCATGGTGGGATAAGAGCTTTTGGGAAATGGCAGCAAACACCGGAGCATCCTGCTGTGGCAGCTGCTGAGGAGGAGGATGTGCCATGGCTGGCTGCAGGCTGGGCACATGTCCTGCCCTCCTGCTCTGCTGCCCAATGAGGGGCAGCAATGATGGGCAGCTTTGGGCACTGCTCTGGGCATGGCCAGCGTGGCCTGGGCACCGTGGGAGCTGGGACAAGGGTGAGCCTTCAGGAGCCTTCAGCTGACGGGCAATTTCTGGTTTCTCTCCTTGCAGCCGGGCCCTGTGGATGCTGAGGCTGCTCTGGGCTCTGCCAGGGCTCTGCTGCAGCTCAGCACCGGGCCCGAATCAGCCAAAGGAGAAATGGTGTGACCTGCAGCAGAGACTTGCTTGAGCATTTTGGCAACGCAGCTCAAGTTTGCAGAGTGTACACCTCCAAGGGAACACAAAGTAAACCTGTTCAATACCTTCTGAAATGAAATCAATCTGGAACGACCCCAAATGACATTTTCAGCTTGCACAAGCTGTAGCTCAGCCCTCCTCTGAACAGTTCTCTCCCCCACCTGCCTTTTACTTCACAACTGCTCCCTCCTTTCCCCCACTGAGTTCCCAGCCCATCACAGTGTCCATCACGTTGTTGCCTTCCTTGATGCCCCTCACCACGAGGAACACTGATCCCCAGGCTTAGGATCTCATGCTGTCACTGGCTGAAGAGCAGCAATGTCTCAGAGGTCCAGTGAGATTTTAGTGTCATTCAGAGCTGCTCTCCAGCCCTCAGTTCTCCTCACTGCTGAGTTCCCACTCCCTTTTCCTCGTCCTTCCAGCAGGATGAACTCTGTGAATCCCCCTGAGCTTCCCCACTCTTCCCAGCCCACCCATGCACCTCAGTTAGGCTGAAGCTGAAGCTTCTTTGTCTCCTCTGGCACAGCAGTGCAGTCCCCTGTGCAGGGAGCCCCAGCCCCAGAGCACAGCACACAGCAGTGCTGGGCTGGACCAGCTCCCCTCCACCCCTGCCTTGGCTGTCTGTGGCAACTGAATGCTCCCTGTTTGGAGCTGTCATTGCAGGACGGCCCCAGGGCAGAGCCCAGCCGGGCTCCCACTGCATCCCCTGAAGCTTGGGGCAGACACTGGGCCCTGGGCTGAGGTTCGTGGGGAGCACCCAGAGCTGTGGCTTGCAGTCAGTGTTTGCAAGCCTTGTGTTCTCATCTCCTGCAGCCTGTGGGGAAAACAACCTGTGCTGCCAGGCCAGCACTGCCCCTCTGGGCAGGGACAAGGCTGAAGGGCTTTCCCATTTCAGAGCAGCCAGCATTGAGCCTAGGCAGGGCCTGGCAGGGCTGGAGCCAGGTTTGTCTCCCGTCCAGGACTCACTGCTCACCCACCCCCACTGTGCTCACTTACCCATGGACAGAAGGGTCTGTCTATGCCAGGGGCTCTGGGATGTCTCTGTACCCATGGACTGAAGGGTCTCTCTGTGCCAGGGTTTCCATGATGTCTTTGTACCCACGGGTGTAGAATGAACACAGAGACTGAAAAGTGTCAGTCACGTTGCTTTCACACTCCTTCTTTTCTGTACAAGACACATCCATGTACTCCACCATGTATGGCTATATTAAAAGGGTTGGAAAGGATAGAGATTTCCCACCGAGCTCTAACTTTGGCATAACTCACCTTGGAAGCCAGTGGCCGGGGGATTTTTTTCACAACTCTGTGAGTAGGTGTCCAGGAGCTGAAGGGAGCAGCATTTAGAAGCAATTTCATGCCGGATTTCTATGCAGGAAGTGGAGTTGACAACCATCTGCATCTCTGCAGCTGTGCTGGGACTCTCTTCCCTCCACCTCTGCTCACAGGCACTGCCCCTGCAGGGACAGAAAAGGGTGAGGAAGACCTGTCTTGGTCACACAGGGCAGAGCAGGACGCTTTATTGTACCTCAATGCACAGTGATCATGCCTCTTTACTGTATGCTTAACACAAACACAGTACCTGCTGATGTAGCAATACTGTGACTAAAGGCATCCCTCTATGGAAAATATTATCAAAAGATAAGAAAAGTAGAACACACCAAATAGAGTAACAAAAAAGACACTTGGCACAAAGCAGTCTGGGCAGTCTGTAATGAGTTCCATTCTTAAGTTTATACAGACAACAAACAGGCACTTTATTAATAGTTTCTGGAAAGCACAGAGTTGTTATATTCCTCAGGGCATCCTCAAGCTCAGGCTGTAGAGAAGGGGGGGGACAGTTTTGGAGGCACCACCAAGTAGAGAACCGACAGTGCCAGACCCAGGGATGGGCACCAGGGTGGCACAGGTGACCTTTAGGTTTTGCAGGGCCCAGGCACAGAGCCAGGGCTGAGGTCACACTCTGTGGGCTGAGGCAGAGCCCCAGCCAGAAATCCCCCCCTGACCCAGCAGCTCTGCAGTGGTGGCCACCAGGCCAGCTTGCCAAGGGAGGCTTGTGGCCATGCCCTGCAGGGAGCTGCTGCTGCCAAGGTGCCTTTGGCGTCTCGGGCTCTCCCTGGCACAGGTCCCACCACGGCACTCTGCTCTCGTGCCCAAGCACAAAAAATTCTGTTTAAACAGAAATATGATTAAGAAAATGTTCTTCTTCCACATCCAGACCACGCTCCTGAGGAGCCTCCAACCTTTGCTCAGCCTGGCCACACACTCACCCACTGAAATTGCCCACAGCTGGGCTTCACTCCATTTCCAAAACACCAAACTTCTTGGGGGAGAGCTGAGAGGAATCATGTAAATGTGGGGGACCTCATCGTGGAGCTACCAGTCCCCAGCCTGACTTGCTTGGCTTTAGGATTGGTCTTTTTGTGTCACTGGGTGCAGGGAACGCACAGGGGCAGCAGAGGACAGCCAGACCCTTCCTTGTCCACTGGACATGTGAAAATCCTTATCCCCACTCCTGTCTCTGCAGGCACTGCTGACCTAGTCATCCACAGAGGCAGTCAGGCATTTCTGTCACACAACACCCACCAGCTTTTCAGCCATACAGGGCTGGGGACTAAAAGGACTTATTAGAGATGCACTGAGGGCTGCTGGGCTGGAGTGGGAGGCAGGAGAAAAGAAGAGGGTCCGTGAGAAGACCTACGGGGAGCAATGGGGTGCAGGAGCTGCTGTGCTCCTGCCCAGAAGCACTGGGGTCCTGGCCAAGAGGCACAGCTGGGGCAGGGGCTGCATTCTAGGTCATCCAGGGTGGTCCTGGGGTGACAGGGATCAGAAGGCAACAGGGGCCCTGGAGAAAAGGGTTCCCTGGGAAAATTCCATGGGGCAGGGGTGTTGTCTAGGGTATCAGTAGGGGTGCACTGGGCTGTGCTAGGACAGACTGGGATTGCCTGGAGTATGGTGACCATGTGCAGATAGGGTCTGAAGCCGGCAGAATTCATGATGCCCACAAGCAGGGTTTTCAAGATCTCAGCATTCTCTTAATCTGTCTCCAGAAGCACCAGGAGACCTTGCAGGTCCCTGGGATGTCCCTAGTGCCAGCAAGGGACGAGAGGACCAAAACTGCCCCGCAATTCCTAGAGAGGATGCCCTCCAATCCCCACACCCCACTCACCTCCCAGAGATCATTTTCCATCCCTTGCAGAAGTGCCTGGAAAGGGTAACAAAGGTTTGATGTGGACTGGGCCTTGTGGGACTGTGGGGAACACAGGTGCAGGGATCAGGGTGGAGGGGGAGACAATGGGATGGGAATTGAGGGCCTCCAAGGATGATCAAAGACACTGAAGTGGGGTGACCTGAAGAGCCCAAAGGACTGGGCTGAGGGTAGGGAAGGGGCCCTGTTGGATGCTGGGGAGAGGAAAGGAATTCCAAAGGAATTCCACTGTAGGGACACAGGATTGCAAGGAAGTGGCTTGATGGAGACAGAAAAAACAGCATGGATGAGGGGAAAACCAACAGGACTGGAAGATGGTTTGGGAGTAGGCAAGGAGTCCAGGAATGGCATCAGGAGAGCCCTGCGTGGCCAGGGAGAAAGGCAAAGCAGTGAGGGGGAAAAGGGAGGAAATGGAATTGGGAATGATCAGTGGGAGGGCATTAGAGCAATACAACAAAGAGGAAAACGTGGTGAGGAGATGTCTGAGAGGGCCAAAAGGATGGGATGGGAGGCTACAGGGCAAGATCATGATATCAGGCCTCACCTTGGCCTGTAGTGAGGGACACAACAGGATAGAGAAGAGCAGGGTCACACTGAGCACCGTCACCTTCATCTTCCTCTTGCACTTGGCAGCGCTCCCTGAGGCTGCACCAGGGCAGGAGCACCTTCATCCCTGCCGGGGCTCCTCCCTGCCCCCTCCCCAACAGCCCCCAGGCTAAAGCCTAGCTTGGTACTGACCCCAGCACTGGCTGGGAGCCCAGCACTGGCACAGACTCCATCCCACCTGCTGCACAGATCCAGCCCCTCCCCTGGCATCTCTCCAACTTCCTGCATGGGGCAATGGCCCTGCAAGGGCCTGAGTGCCTCTGGGGGCCAAAGGGTTGGGAATGGAGCCAATGGCAAGCGTATCCCTACTCCAACACAATCCATCCTTCAACAGTGCCCCAGAGCCAGGTCCCTGCATCTCCCAGTGCTCCTCCCCTCCTGGAGATTTCCCTGCAGGACACTCTAGAGCTGACCCCAGCCCCAAATATGGCATGTGGGAGGGGAGAACATGGGGTCATGGGCAATAGGATCAGCCACATAGCTGGGATCTTCAGGCAATGGGGAATGGTGATCACCTGCAGATAAGGCTGAGGCTTCAGGGATTGCTCAGTTGTAGCACTTCCCACGTCCACAGCATCCCATTTCCCAACCCTGCAGGCTCCAAACTGGTGCAGTCTCCAGCTCCAGAGCAGAGTCCAGAGGGGAATATCTCCCACCCTGCCCCTCACTCTGTCACACCTGCAGCCCCTTTGCCCTCTCAGAGCACCTGGTCCCTCTCTGCACAGCTGCCCCACACACCGAGTCCCAGGGACCCCATCCTCAACAGGGCTCCAACACCACCACTGGCCCAGGCTGGGAGCTGACCACCACTCCCCAAGGGCCCCGTCCCCACAGAGGGTCTCTGCAATGCCCTGGCCAGTGGAACACCAGGACAGTATAAATCCAGACACACACATACACGTGCACACACGGCTATAGGTTTGTCTGAAGGGTTTTGTTGATTATTCAAGAGAAATGTCGCTGGGCTCAAGAGAAAACAGGGGAGTCATTCAGGGATGATCATCTCCTGATGCCTCCGGAGCAGGCTGGACATGGATGTCACCAACTCTTGCAATCCTAAATCCAGAGGGTGACACAGGACACAACATGACAAGAGATGGACCCTGTCCTCACCCCTCTCCCTGGAAGCACTGCTGACCTACCCATGGAAAGCAAGAGCCCCTGTGCCTGGGCCCTGCAAAACCTAAAGGTCACCTGTGCCACCCTGGTGCCCATCCCTGGGTCTGGCACTGTCGGTTCTCTACTTGGTGGTGCCTCCAAAACTGCACCCCCCTTCTCTACAGCCTGAGCTTGAGGATGCCCTGAGAAATATAACAACTCTGTGCTTTCCAGAAACTATTAATAAAGTGCCTGTTTGTTGTCTGTATAAACTTAAGAATGGAACTCATTACAGACTGCCCAGACTGCTTTGTGCCAAGTGTCTTTTTTGTTACTCTATTTGGTGTGTTCTACTATTCATTTCTTATCTTTTGATAATATTTTCCATAGAGGGATGCCTTTAGTCACAGTATTGCTACATCAGCAGGTACTGTGTTTGTGTTAAGCATACAGTAAAGAGGCATGATCACTGTGCATTGAGGTACAATAAAGCGTCCTGCTCTGCCCTGTGTGACCAAGACAGGTCTTCCTCACCCTTTTCTGTCCCTGCAGGGGCAGTGCCTGTGAGCAGAGGTGGAGGGAAGAGAGTCCCAGCACAGCTGCAGAGATGCAGATGGTTGTCAACTCCACTTCCTGCATAGAAATCCGGCATGAAATTGCTTCTAAATGCTGCTCCCTTCAGCTCCTGGACACCTACTCACAGAGTTGTGAAAAAAATCCCCCGGCCACTGGCTTCCAAGGTGAGTTATGCCAAAGTTAGAGCTCGGTGGGAAATCTCTATCCTTTCCAACCCTTTTAATATAGCCATACATGGTGGAGTACATGGATGTGTCTTGTACAGAAAAGAAGGAGTGTGAAAGCAACGTGACTGACACTTTTCAGTCTCTGTGTTCATTCTACACCCGTGGGTACAAAGACATCATGGAAACCCTGGCACAGAGAGACCCTTCAGTCCATGGGTACAGAGACATCCCAGAGCCCCTGGCATAGACAGACCCTTCTGTCCATGGGTAAGTGAGCACAGTGGGGGTGGGTGAGCAGTGAGTCCTGGACGGGAGACAAACCTGGCTCCAGCCCTGCCAGGCCCTGCCTAGGCTCAATGCTGGCTGCTCTGAAATGGGAAAGCCCTTCAGCCTTGTCCCTGCCCAGAGGGGCAGTGCTGGCCTGGCAGCACAGGTTGTTTTCCCCACAGGCTGCAGGAGATGAGAACACAAGGCTTGCAAACACTGACTGCAAGCCACAGCTCTGGGTGCTCCCCACGAACCTCAGCCCAGGGCCCAGTGTCTGCCCCAAGCTTCAGGGGATGCAGTGGGAGCCCGGCTGGGCTCTGCCCTGGGGCCGTCCTGCAATGACAGCTCCAAACAGGGAGCATTCAGTTGCCACAGACAGCCAAGGCAGGGGTGGAGGGGAGCTGGTCCAGCCCAGCCCAGCACTGCTGTGTGCTGTGCTCTGGGGCTGGGGCTCCCTGCACAGGGGACTGCACTGCTGTGCCAGAGGAGACAAAGAAGCTTCAGCTTCAGCCTAACTGAGGTGCATGGGTGGGCTGGGAAGAGTGGGGAAGCTCAGGGGGATTCACAGAGTTCATCCTGCTGGAAGGACGAGGAAAAGGGAGTGGGAACTCAGCAGTGAGGAGAACTGAGGGCTGGAGAGCAGCTCTGAATGACACTAAAATCTCACTGGACCTCTGAGACATTGCTGCTCTTCAGCCAGTGACAGCATGAGATCCTAAGCCTGGGGATCAGTGTTCCTCGTGGTGAGGGGCATCAAGGAAGGCAACAACGTGATGGACACTGTGATGGGCTGGGAACTCAGTGGGGGAAAGGAGGGAGCAGTTGTGAAGTAAAAGGCAGGTGGGGGAGAGAACTGTTCAGAGGAGGGCTGAGCTACAGCTTGTGCAAGCTGAAAATGTCATTTGGGGTCGTTCCAGATTGATTTCATTTCAGAAGGTATTGAACAGGTTTACTTTGTGTTCCCTTGGAGGTGTACACTCTGCAAACTTGAGCTGCGTTGCCAAAATGCTCAAGCAAGTCTCTGCTGCAGGTCACACCATTTCTCCTTTGGCTGATTCGGGCCCGGTGCTGAGCTGCAGCAGAGCCCTGGCAGAGCCCAGAGCAGCCTCAGCATCCACAGGGCCCGGCTGCAAGGAGAGAAACCAGAAATTGCCCGTCAGCTGAAGGCTCCTGAAGGCTCACCCTTGTCCCAGCTCCCACGGTGCCCAGGCCACGCTGGCCATGCCCAGAGCAGTGCCCAAAGCTGCCCATCATTGCTGCCCCTCATTGGGCAGCAGAGCAGGAGGGCAGGACATGTGCCCAGCCTGCAGCCAGCCATGGCACATCCTCCTCCTCAGCAGCTGCCACAGCAGGATGCTCCGGTGTTTGCTGCCATTTCCCAAAAGCTCTTATCCCACCATGCAAAGAAGACGGGGACTCACCTCATGCCATCGCTGCTGGCAGAAAAGCTGGTCCCAAACGATGTCCTCAGCCTTCTCCAAGCGCACGGCCCGTCCACACCGCAGCTGGTCCCAAGCACCTCCTGATCCACACTGGACCCCACCTGGAACACTTCCTTTAGAGAAACAAACAACAAAATAATGAAAATAGGTTACAGTGCAAAGGGGGGGAAAAGAGAAATGGTAAAAAATCTTATCTCTATCAAGGGCTTGAGGAAGGCCCAACCCTACATGCCAGGGAAAAAGCCACCCATGGCTGAGAGAAGCCCGTGCTTTCTCCCTTTCCCCCTGCGCTGCCGCAAAAGTTATGGTGATCCCAAAGCAAGCAAGGGCAGTGGAGCAGCCCAAGCCCTTCCTTGCCTGCAAAGCAAAGCAGCCAAGCACAATTCTGGAGCCCCACCTCTGCTCCCACCACGGGGCTTTGTTTGTGTCAAGCTGGCTGCCCCAGCCCCAGCTGGGGCACGGTGGGTGCTGGGGGCTGTTGGCAGGGCCAGGAGCCAACTCCCATTTCGTACCCACCCCAGCCCATCCCCCAGTCCTGCCAAAAGGCAGCTTGGCAGACGACAGAAGAATCAATTTTATCCTCCCCAGCAAAGGGGGAACCTTTGTTTCCGGGGCAGGCTGTGCAATGCCCAAATCTGGGAGCATCCCCCTGGGTCTGGACTCATCTGTAAATTTGCTGTGTGGAGCCTGGCTTTGAAGAAGGTGCCAGAATCCAAGTCTGTCATCTTCAGCTTGCCAGTGGCCAGGTGGAGGAAGAGGTTGTCATCCTTGATGTCATCCTCGCTGTCCCCAGCAGCAGCAGCCCCACCTGCTACAGCTTCTCCAGGGGCTCCTTCTCCTTCCCTGGGGGGGAGACCAGGCTCTCAGTGTTCTGCCCAGGGCCCCAGCTGTCAGTGAACCAGGACAAGCCAAACCAGCTCAGATGGTGGCCACCAGTGCTGGGCAGAGAGCAGCTCAGCTCCAGCCCAAGGGCTGGGTGTTCCCATCTGATGACCTGGGTGCAGTGGCACAGGCAGGACAAAACAGTCTGGGCTTCTTTGCTTCTGATTGCCAAGGCCTGTGTGGAGCTGGAACTTACCAGAGCCCTGCATCAAAGTGCGCCTGTGGCTCTCTCCCTTCTTCTACGTCAGGTGAATTTGCTGCATCCAAGGGTCACAAAGCAGGTCTTCTAATGAGGGCCTTTCTATGTCGAGCATGGATAAACACCTTTTGATCAGATCTTGGCAGTCTGGAGAGAGAAAGCAGAAACCACCGGTCACTTGGAGGAGGCTGCAGTCTGCTTTGCCCCATTATTCCCATGCCCAAGCCATGCTGCGTGTGCTCAGAGCTGGGCCTAAAGCCTCCCATCAGTTCTTTGTTTTGGAGGAGAGCAGGAGAGCAGGACCTGTGCCACGTGCTCAGCAGCTGCCAGAGCGGGATGCTCACGAGCCCACTGCTGTCTCCCAGCACTGCCTCCCATTCCCCCCGTGCCCAGAGATGAGGATTCACCTTGAGAGAGCCGTTGTGGCAGTGAGAGCTGATGGTTCCAGCTGATGTTCCGGCCCCTCCTGAAAGGGTGCTTCCCACAGACCATCTGGTGCAGCAGGATGCCCAGGGACCAGATGGTAGCTGGCTTGCCATAGTACCAGCCAAAGCGGGTCCATTCCGGGGGGCTGTAGGACCGTGTTCCTATGGGACAGAGATGGAGTTCATCAGGGGAATGCTGCTGCTCCCAGAGCCTGGCCCCAGAATCCTTGGCCATGCTAGGGCTGCACCAATGGCACATGGTGTGACCCCTTGCCTCTGGCCAGCACCTGGGACTTGTGTACAAACTTGGGCTTGGAAAAGGAGCCACTGGTGCTGCAAGAGGGCAGCAGAAGCCCTAGCAAGGCCTGAGCATGACAAGGAAAAACCCACTCAGTGGTGGGGAAATCCATGTCTCCATCCTCCCTGCCTGCATTGCCCCAAAAAACAATTATGAGGCCAAGGCAAACAAGGTGAGCACAGTAGTGCAAGCCCTTTCTCACCTGCACACCAAAACAGCGGGTGCGCAGGTTCTGCCCCTCCCCTGCTCCCCTACTACCCCCACCCATGGGTGTTTTTGTCAGGCTGGCTGCCCCAGCCCCAGTCCTGGGCACAGCGGCTGGCAAAGGCTGCCAGCAGGGCTGGAAGCTGTCCCCCCAGCCCCCCCCAGTGGAAAGCAACTCAGCTGAAGACTCAGTGCCATGACTGGCAGCAAAAAGGAGAGTCCGCGCTCCCACAGCCAGGCTGGGCCCTGAGCTGTTGGGCCAGGAGATGCTGGGAGCGGGAAGACGGCGCTGTGTGGGCTCACCTGCAAAGTGAGTGTAGGCTGTGTCCTGCAGGTAGGTGCCACAGCCAAAATCAATCAGTTTTGCCTGCCCGCTGGCCAGGTCAACGAGGATGTTCTCCGGTTTGACATCCCTGTGCAGGACTCCGCAGCTGGTGCAGTGCTGCACGGCCTCCAGCACCTGGCGGAACAGCTGCCGCGCCACCTCCTCGGACAGGAACCCCCGTGCCCGAATGAAATGACAGAGGTCCTGACACCGCTCCGGGCGCTCCAGCACCATCAGGATGTCGCTGGGGAGCTCAAGCCACTCCAGCAGCTGGACAACACCAGGGAAGCCAGTGGACACCTTGTCCAGGAGCACGATCTCCATTGGTGCGCTGGTGCCGTCGGGCTGCAGGAGGACCACGATGCCGTCAGCGGGGCTGATGCCGTGCCAGGGCTCGGGAAGCCCTCACCCAGCCCGGGATGCTCTGCTGGCCCCACACGCGCTGTCCACCCTGCTGGGCCTCGGCTCATGCCCACCCCGCACGCCCCGGCTTCTCCCGCTGACCCCCGCTCACTCACCAGCTCACCCCAGTGTCGGACGCGGTTCCGTGGCACCCTTTTGATGGCCACCTGCAAGCCAAGGGGAGCAGAGGGCTTAGCTCGCCGCCCGCCCTGCCGAGCCCCATCCTTCCCCGACCCCTCCTCAGCCTCCTCCTCCTCCGCCCGCCGCCGGCCCCTCCACTCACCGGGGCGCCGTCCGAGAGCCGCGTCGCCGCCCAGACGCTGCCGAAGCCGCCGCGCCCCGGCAGCGAACCGAGCTGGTAGCGCTCCTTAATGCCGTGCTCCACCTTCCCTGCCGGCGAGACGCGGCTGTCAGCGCTCGGCCCGGGGCCAGACACGGGCCCCGAGCGCCCCTCAGCCGTCCCGGGCCGGGCAGCCCCTGGCGTTCGCTCTTTGGAACGCGACAGCGGCGGCTCGGGGCCAGCGGCCGCGCTGCCGAGCGGCGGAGCTCGGGCCGGGGAAGCCCCAACGGAGGCGGCGGGAGCGGCCGCGCCCTGTGTGCGCTCTGCGGGCTCCGGGAGCAGCCGGCGCCGGGACCGGGACCGGGACCGGGATCCACGTTGGGGCTGGGGCTGCGGCCGGGCCCGGGGTCGGGGCCGGACCCCGCGTTGAGGCCGAGGTCGGAGCCCACGTTGCGGCCGGGGCCGGGGCCGGGGCCGGGGCCGGGGCCGGGGCCGGGGCCGGGGCCGGGGCCGGGGCCGGGGCCGGGGCCGGGGCCGGGGCCGGGGCCGGGGCCGGGGCCGGGGCAGGCGGGGCCGGGGCCGGGGCAGGCGGGGCCGGGGCAGGCGGAGCCAAAGGGAGGCGATGCCGCACCAGGCACTGATCCCCGCCCAGCAGCGCCACTGTCAGTACAGCCAGAGCCGGGCGGAGGAGAGACCGCGGCAGGACGGCCGGGGACGGGGACGGGGACGGGGAAGCCCCGCCCGGGGCCGAGGGCGAGCTGGGGGCATGAGCCGGCTCGGAACGGGGAGAGGGAGACTGGGAGAGGAGGGAGACACCGGGAAACGGAGACTGAGAGAGGCTGTGGGACTGCGGGAGAGGGAGAGGAGATCCAGAGGGTCGACAAAGTCGCTTGATTCGCTGCTGCTGCTGCTGCTGCAACTGCAACTGAAGCCCTGGGGCCGTTTGTCCCCATGGCCGTTTTTCCGTTTTTCCGTTGCCTTCTCAGCCCTGTGCCAAGCCCCGCGCACCCCGGGGGCAGCCCCTGAGCCTTTTCTTTCCATGGAGAATAAAACATCGTTCAAGCACAGTCCTTGACGGCCAAGATTGGGATACTGCCTCTGAAATTCTGGATATATACAAGGATAGCTCCCAGACAAAAGCTGCCAGGACTATGTAGGTTACCTTGGCTTCCTGAGGGCCGACTCTTCCCTGCCTTTGAAACACTGGGGCTCCCTACGTTCCTTTCTATGGAAAAGAACTGTCCTTCTTGTCCAGGTGCCCATGGCCTCAAGCACATGACCATTTGATAGTGGTCAAAGGAGTGGAGAAAGGAGTTCTGTGCTCAGTGGGCTGGAGACTGAGGACAGCAGAGGAGAGCCCTGGGAGGGATTGATGGGCAGTTTCAGAGATGATGGCTCTTTTGACAGAGAATATCCAGAGAAAGAAACAATTAATACCAAGGGCAGCTGTGGAGGCCCAGACTGGAAACAAGGAGAAGGAATTTCTCTCCCAGAGCAGGGCTGAGATGCAACACATCCCCCAGAAGGAGTCTGGGCCAGCCCAAGGCACAGGCATGGGCAGCAGCTGAAAGGTTCTTCTGAATTGGACTCCTCAAAGGGTTTGTGCAATCTCCTCCTAGGCCCTGAGGTTCAAGGACTCAGCACCAAATGCACCACGGGGCTCACTGGGATCAAGCAAGTCCTGACAAACCACGGCTCTGCCTTGATTTCCCTCTGGTCTGGT
The DNA here is from genome assembly GCF_963662255.1 of Cinclus cinclus. NCBI lineage: Eukaryota > Metazoa > Chordata > Aves > Passeriformes > Cinclidae > Cinclus > Cinclus cinclus. Next base: position 1,721,408 of record NC_085078.1, read on the forward strand.
GCAGTCCATGAGGAAGGTTTTCTGCTGCAGTTATGGAGAAATATCCATTGGAGTTTTAAAGGGTGGATTTTATTACTGCTGATTTTAGAGCAGAGGTGATTAGAGCATTGTGTGGTTGATATTGATCCAGGGTCTCTCCTCGGCAGGTCTGGCCTGCTCAGAGAAGCTGTGCCTTGAGGTCTGACCCAGTGTGGACAACCTTGCTCCACTTTGCCCAGCCCCATCCCGTCTGTCCTCCCTCATCTGGAACCTGCTTTGCTTGGAGAACTGGCTGCGCTCAGGCAAAGAGATGTTTTCCCTTTTTAATTTTTTTAAACAATCTAAAACTCCTAATTTTCGCCACTGCAAACAGACATAGTCCTCAGGAGTGTGCCTGCCCAAGGTGCCACCAAAAGCACTGCAGAGCCTGCCCTGGGCCAGCTCTGCGGGTGGATCATCATCGCATCCTGCACTGGGCCACTGCCAGGGGCTGTACAGGGCCATGGACACTGCACTGATCCCACGGCTGGGTTTGTGTGCCATGGCAACCGTGAGAAGTTCAGGTTTCCTTGGAAACATTTGGGAGAACTGGGACATACTGGGGAACACTGGGAGCACTGTGGGAAATGCTGGGACATACTGGGAGTGATACTGGGGAGGAGTGGGTCAACGTGGAAACATGGGGAATGCTGAGGGGGAATCTGGGTGGACTGGGATGGACTGTGGGGTTGCACCGAAAACTACTGGGACATACTGGGATTGATACTTGGAAGTACTGGGACAAACTAGGGACACAGGGCGCACTGTGGGGATGGCTGGGGGACACTGACGCCTACTGTGGATAATACGGGGAGGAACTGGAATGGACTGGGAACTAAGCCAGGTGTATTGGGTGGGACTGGGGTGTACTGGGATGACCTGGAGGGGCACTGGGTTTGTACGGGGCTGTACTGGGGATGGAGTGGGCTCCTGCCTCTGGTGCCTCCCATTTGCCAAGACTCCCGCCCATCACTGCACACAACCAATCAGTGCTGGGTCTTGGCACTTTGGGGGCGGTGCCTGGTGTCGGCGCCATCTTTTCTGTTTTTGCCTGTGGCTCCCGTCATGCCCCACGGCCCAGTTGAGCCCCGTTGGAGCTGGGACAACAACGCCCGTCATGCCCTGGGCTTCACAGAACCCCAGTGTCCACCCACCACATGTCACGTATGTGTCCCCCAGACCTCCCAGGATCTCTAAGTGCCCCCGCAGCACCCATTTGGCTCACCCCAAAAGCATCCCCAGACTCCAAAATGCTCCCAACCCCATAGATGGCCGTTACAGCCACTTCTGGGAATTCATCTCCTGTCATCTGGAAGAGACGGTCCGAAGTTTCCCTCATTTGCCTCACGACCATCACAAGAAGACCCTGGTGAACCCCACTCGGTCCAGACAGGAGTTTTCTGGCCTGGTTGCCTTTGAACAGTTCTGGCCTGGCCGAGGTAGAGGTTTACCAAATAACTGTTTGCAGCTGTGCTGTGCTGTGCCGTCATGGTGCACTGCTCTTCGAGGCCACACTAGCCCAGCCAGATTGGCACCTGCTTCTCTGAGCACACAACGGTCCATAAATCTCCCCACCTCTTGGCCAGACATCGCTCACTTTGAGAAAAGACTGTAAAACGGTGACTCTTTGGAGAAGCCTCTTGAGATCTCCCCACGTAAGGAAGACACGTCTATTGGCCGAAGACCACGAGGACTCCGTCCCATCCCTTGGTAGCTATTTCCCTTCCCCTCTTTTCCCCTTTTGTTTCCTTAAACTCTCCCCTCTGTCGCACAACTGAATTGTTAGCATCAAATAAAGTGCTATATTGAAGCATACTGCTGTCCCCCTGCTCTGTGTCTTGCACCTCAAGATCAAAACAAAGCATCACGATCCCCGCCTGGATTGGCGGATCGTGACATTAAATTGGCATCACGGACTGGATTATGACAGACAGAAGGGCTGCAAGGTTGTGTGTAGTCTGTAATAGGGGAAGGACATCTTGCTCCAGCCGCACCTAGCTGGTCACCTCAAAAGGAGTGAGCTTGTCCAGAAAGCAAGGGGGGCAAGTTCAGATTTCCTGCAAACTGCAAAGGCCTAGGTGGAGAGCACCCCCACACTTGTTTGAGGGCTCTGTCTGTAGAATTTCACTCTAGGATCTCTTGGTGTGGAAGACAGGACTGTTTTGTTGGTTTTTATTGTGTTTTTTTTGACTGCTTGGTGTAGCAAAGAGACAACCAGGGATTTGTACTGAAGCTAGTGCCTCCCAAGCAGCTTCGGTCTCTTCACCCACACAGGGAAGTGAAAGGGAACACAGAGAAAAGTTGTGTGTGTGTGTGTGTGTGTGTGTGTGTGTGTGTGTGTGTGTGTGTGTGTAACTTAAGTGATATACCTCCCTGCAGTGGTTTTTACTTGCCCCTTCATAAAATGAGTGAAAATTGCAGTGCAACAAATAAAGCTGCATTTTTTGCTCTATTAGCTATATATAGTGCCAGACCCTCTCAGGGAGGAGAAGAGTGGGCACCAAATAATTGGTATAATTTAGAAAATGTGATTGATGGAATATCTTCTCTGCAAAGGGAGTCAAAATTCAAACTGTACAAAAATAAAACTGTACTCTGTTCTGTTTTGGGAGCCTGTCTTAGGGCAGCTCTAGAAAATCACTTCAAGCAAACAAATGAGGAGACTACAATTATAAATTCTCTACAAAAATGAGTTCAAATTTTGCCAGAACAACTAAATGAAGAAAGGAACAAGTATCTTTGTTGAAAACATGAGTGCTCTTTGTTGCAAAATGAGAAACAGTTGTTAGAAAGTGCTCTAAGAGAGGAACACACTAAAACTTTAGAACTTCTGGACCCACTGAAAGAAGCAGAGCAATGTACCAAAAATGGTTCCACTGACTCTGGGCCCCATTCCCTTTTCTCCCTATACAACCCCTTCTCAGCAGACACCAGGTTCACCTTCGCGTTGTCCTGCCAAGAGCCATAAAATGTGGACATTATTAGTGTTCTGGAGAAAGCACATTCCAGACTTTTCAATAATTGCCAGGCCTCTTTATGACTTGCTGAGGGAAGGGGTGAAATGGGATTGGACTCTTTCTCAGGAGGAAGCACTGCAAGTGCTGATTTTTGAAGCAACAGCTCATCAAGCCCTGGGCCCTGTTCACCCCACAGACCCTTTCCAGGTAGAGTGGGGATTCCCCATCTCGGGGTTGTCAGTTCACATATGGCAACAAGGCCCTGATGGTCCTACAAGGCCTGTTATTTGTTTGTATTTCCGTGGCTTTCAAGATGCTGAATAAAGATACGCTATCTGGGTTAAATGACTGTTTGCGGTTAGCTTAGCTCTCATAGAAGTGGAGAAAATTGTAGGGCAACGACCAATTACATTAAGAGGTCCTTTCAAAGTGATCGTAGTGGTCACTACTGGGGCTCCCCTGCCTGACGCGGTGGCCCATAGATCCTCAGCTAGGAAGTGGTATGCCCAGATTGAACATTATTGTAACATCTTCTCAATAACAGAAGTTGCTATAAAACATTGGGCTATACAAGAAACTGAGAGCTTGGGGAGCAGCCAAGACAAAGCTGCCTCGGCAATTAAAGTAGCCCCTCCTTTCTCCTCTGAACAATCAGCAAATTCTTGGTTCACTGATGCTTCTGCCAAACCAGAGGGAAAGGTGTGGAAACACAGAGCAGTAGCCCTCCACACTTCTGATGAATGAATCATTACTGAGGGAGAAGGCAGTGCTCACGTTGGGGAACTGATGGCTGCCTGGAGTGTTTTCCAGTGTGAGGTACACAATACCTCTCTTGTTTGCATCTACACTGACTCTTATGCTGTGTTTCAGGGATGTACAGAGTGGCTTCCTTTTTGGCAGCAAAATGATTGGGAAGTTAACCGAATTCCAGTATGGCAAAAGAGAGAGGTGGCAAGAAATTTGAACTATCGCAAGGTAAGAGAATTTTGCCATGCGGTGGGTAGCTTCACACATGCTAGATAGTTTCATCATTTTAATTTCCTGCCTCTTCATGGCAGACTCTGTTGCGTTTACTTTTCACAGAAGAGCACCGAGGGACATGAAGAACCAGATAACCCATGATAACACTGCTGATACTTACTGACTGTTGGTATAATTTTACTTGAACTAAACCAACAAGATTGAAATGACAAAGCTTCATGGTTACAATAACACATAAATTCATTGCTGAATCCCTCATCAAACTTGTACACAGTTATGGCACAAGACCTCACGGCCGTGTTGTACTTTGTAAAATTTAAAATCAGAATTGTTGGCTCCATTTCATTGCTGTACAGTTTTCCCATAAAATCATGTGTGGTAAAAACAATACAAAATACGGGGGGGAATTTGATGTGACTATTGTGACACCTGCTACTCCACCACCGCTTATCCTGAACCCTTTTAACAAACGAATGACAAGAGACATAATCGGCGTTGTGGGAGCAGGATTGGGAATTTTCAGTAGCATTGATTCAGAAGTACTGAGGAATAAATTGGCTACTACGTCTGGAGATGTCACCAAATTACAGCAACCACTGCAGTCATCTTTGACAGCTTTGGGAACCCAACAATGGTTCCTATCAAACATTTTGGCAAATTGGGAAAAGGTAAATGCAAATGACCGCAAACCGATAACTGATGAACTCGGTGCTGCACAAAATAACATCTCTTTAGGTCTCAGCTGTATCCAGGCTCAGCTGTGGGTGCGGTTTGTTGCTGCCTCAATTATCAGAGAAGGCGAGGAAGGCACTTTTCCTACTGAAATTCGGCAAAGAATTTGGGATAGTGCCACTGACTTTGAAGGAGAATTCCAATCCTGGTGGAACTTGGTACATTTTAGCTATGACCCCAGCACAAACACAGCCAGAGCCTTTGTGCTGATGATACATAATGCTTCAGTGCATTCCATATTCGCCATCATTGCATTCGGGCTGAATCGTGATGGAGCTATTCTCTATCCTTTTAAGCATAGAGAATGGGCCCGTCAAATTGGTGAGAAGTGGGAAACTGTGAATTTGGAAACTTGTACTGTCCGGGAACAACAAGGGTTTATCTGTGAAAGTAACGCAATTAGAGCTCAAGATATTTGTTTGGACACAGAGCCAAATGTTTGTAACTTTGAAATACGTCCAAACGAGATTCCTGAAACGGTGCTGATTTATATAGGCAATGGTTGTGTATGCTTAAGAACTGCTGGCAACCTGTTATCATAGAAAATTTGGTAGTGCATACTAAAAATCATTCGAATGTTTGCATTTGTAACTTTACTAGAATTGTAGGATGTGATTTCCTTATGTAGTCCCAGTTACGTCTTGCCACCTTTTGCAGTCCAATTACACATGAATCCACCATTTATTGCCTACTCCCGTTGGAATGAACCTCGCTCTGGTAAAGCAATTGCTGCTTCCCCAGGATTTAATTGAAATTTTGGAAAGGATTAAGAAAAACAGACCAAAACTCTGATAACTCTTCATCACCATGTAAAGGAACTACATCATGTTTTGGAAAGAGTAAAGAAAGATGCTGAACTCAAGTGGTGGGATACCCTCTTTGGGTGGTCACCTACTGTCACAGGTGTCCTGAACAAATTGTGTCATCCCATCACTGTCCTTTTGATTTTGGTTTTGATTGGTTTTGCTTATATCAGCAATCCTGTACAACATGAATTGGAGAATGATGAAGCAGTTAACACACTTGACATCCATAATGAATATACACAAGTCAGTCACTGATGACGTCCCCAAGGTTATTGATGCAAGATGAAAAACACATGAGTATTTAAAATGTTATATTGACGACTTGTGTTTTCAAACTCCAATTACCTAGAAATTATTTTATTTTATTAATTATCTACTTAAAATACTTTAATTATTTTAAATTGTGTTGAAATGATGTACTGGTATGGACTTGTTTTTTAATTATCTTACTTGTGTTTTGTACTGAAATTGCTTATTCATTATTTTAAATTGTGTTCAACTTACTTATTAATTATTTTACTTGTGTTTTCAATTGAAATTACTTAAATTAGTGTTTCAAATTGAAATTACTGATTAATAATTTTACTTGTGTTTTAAATTGAAAATACTTACTTAAATTGAAATTACTTTGAAAGATTGAACTTGTTCTTTCCCTTTCCCTTTCCCTTTCCCTTTCCCTTTCCCTTTCCCTTTCCCTTTCCTACTTTTTTCTTTGGCTGACTTTCTGTCCCTGTTTTTCGGAATATGCTACCAACCTGGATGAGTCCTGAAGACTTTGCTGTCGGAGTTGGCGGGAGAAATGCAGCACTCAGTGTGAATGATCAGCAAGTCACAATTTATTGCATGCTCTTAGTTACATTTATATCATCAATAATTAAGCTCATACATAGTGCAAAAGCAAGCTCATCACTGGCTACCGCAGCAAAGGTCAGTCCCACCCAGTTCCTCATTCTTGTGATCCTTTAGCTGTGGAGGTTCTGCATACTATCTTAACGGAAGTATCCTGTTATTGCAAACGTGGTTCCATATCTATTGCTCAAGGAAAAGCTGTCCTTCAAAATACCCACTGTGTCAGTATTTTCCCAAAGCCCTGTCAGCTAGTTCTCGCATGGGAATATGGCCTTTCTCTCTAAGCCATTCTTCTACACTTCGCAACTGAAGACACCGCAGCAACAACACTACAAAGGAGCTCTTTCGACAAAGATTGTGAGTCACGGGGTGGTGTAAGAGACGGTCCAAAGTTTCCCTCATTTTCCTCATGACCGTCGCAAGAAGATGCCCGTGTACCCCACGTGCTCCTGACCTGGTCGGCTTTGAGCAGGAGCTCTGACCCGGCCGAGGTAGACGCGTGGCAGGTGGCTGTCACAGGTGCACTGTGCCGTGCTGTGCTGTGCCGTCATAAGTGCCGGCCCAGACATGTGGGTGCCTGCTTCTCTGGACACACAGTGGTCCGTAAACATCCCTACCTCATGGCCAGAAGCCATTTGCTTTGAGGAAAGACTTTAAGAAGGTGACTCCTTGAAGAAGCCCCTTGAGATCTCCCCACAGAGGGAAGACCCGTCCATTGGCAGAAGGCCCTGAGCACACCCGTCTATGACCACAAGGATGGTGTCTCATCCCTTGGTAGCTATTTCCCTTCCCCTCTTTTCCCCTCTTTCTCTCTATCTCTTGACTTTGTTTCCTTAAAAACTCTGCCATCTATAGCACATAACTGTGTGCTTAGCACCAAATAAAAGTGCTCTGCTGTGAGTATTCTGAAGCATACTGTTGTCCCCTGCTGTGTCTTTTGTACCTCGAGATCAAAACGAACCATCATGATCCCCGCCTGTACTGGCAGATCGTGACAAGCTCCCAGCTTGTCATCCTCTGTACCAGAGATACTCTGAGTTGTACTTAGAGAATGCATCGTCTGTGAAATGTTCCAGCTTTAGGAGATGACTCCAGGAGCTGCAGCTGCATTGTCCTGCAGCCAGAGGCTTCCTGTGTCAAAGGCTGGGAGTGATTCCGCCCCAGTCACCTCTGAGCATCTTCCCAGCCCTGACAGATTGAAGCTCTCTGTGCCCCTGTGCTGTAGCCGGGGTGGCCGCAGGCAGTGCCCCAGCCCTGCTGGGCTGCACACAGGAGCTGCTCCTCAGTAGAAATGTCATTTTGTAGATCTTCTTGATTGGCAGGATCACCCTCTGAGCCAGGAGCCCAGCCCAGCCCAGCTCAGCAGCACAGACACAGCTGAATGACTTTAATGACCCTCTCAGGGCTTTGATGTTGTTTATATCAGACTCAGTCCCTGAGAGTGTGCTCAAAAATCTTGTCAAGAACTCAAAGTGATATTTAAAGTCCAAAGATTCTAGAAGCTGTAATGGGTGCCACTGAGGGACACATCGGAGAAAGTGTCCCCAGGTTCCAGTTAGAGCAGAACACTGGTGGAAGCGATGACAGGTGCAGACAAACAAGGGAAAGGTGTCTCTGATGCTGAGCAAACCTCAGCACAGCAAGGCTCACTTGTCCCCTGCTGGCCGAGGGCCCAGGCCCAGCAGCCATGGCCAAAGTGCTTCAGGAGGTGGCTCTGGCAGGGCCTTTCAGCTGCTGCCCATCCCTGTGCCCTCTGCAGCCCAGGCTGTCCTACGGTGTCCATGCCCTGTGCCTCTGTCCCTGCAGGCTGTCGTCAACCCCCGGCTGCCCCACCTCGCTGGCCCCTTCCTTTGCTGCCAGCTTTGCGTCCTGCCTGCCTCTGCCTGGGCTCACAAAGCCTGGGGCTCGATACCTAGAAGGCCCTACTGGATTGCTCTGTAAGAATCCTAAGTGTCAAGTGCCCAGGGAGCAGGGTTTACATGCCATGGCGGGCACCACAGAGCCCTTTTCTCCCCCATGTGCTGAGGGTGTGGCACTTGCCATTTCCAAGATCCCTGCGGTTGCCAAAGGGGCCTTTTTGGCTCCGCTGAGAAGAGTCCTAACTGTGAGCCTGTCTTTCACCTGCTTTTCCTGCAAATGTACTCAAGGAATCCACTTTTTTTTGAACTCTCGGGTCCTGTGTGTGTGCAGGTGTACCAACTGAAGGATGGAACAGGTCTGTTGGGGAGGTGATCTCCTTCTCTAGTGGCTTTTGGTTTTGTTTTGGTTGTTGGATTTGTTTGTTTGTATGGATTGGTTTGGTTTTGGGGGATTCTTTTGTTGGACTTTTTTGTGTTCTTTTTTTAATCAACTCCTCCTGGCAGCTCTGGGCAGGGCTCTGGAACCGTGTCTGACACTTGTCTGTGGCACAGTGAAGGCGGCTAAGGGGACCTTCGCTGAGCTGCGTGCAGAGGAATCCACATCAGCCCAGGCTGGGGGTGCTCAGTGGCCGGTCGGTTCTGTTGACTGGAACCTTTGCATGGAGCATGTCCAGGGATGGAATGTTGGGGCTGCCATGGCTGTGCTGTCACAGACAGGGGAACGCTGGGGCTGCCCCAGCTGCGATGTGCCAGAGAGGGGAAAGCTGGGGCTGCCCTGCTCCTGGCCAGCAGGATCCAGCACGGTGATTCTTGCCCTGTACTCAGCACTGTTTGGGCAGCACCTCGAGTGCTGTCTCCAGTTCTGGGCGCCCCGATTTAGGAAGGACGAGGAGGAGCTGAAGTATTTCCCGAGAAGGGCAACAAGGCTGGTGAGGGGTCTGGAACACAAGTCCTGTGAGGAGCGGCTGAGGGATCAGGGGTTATTTATCCTGGAGAAGAGGAGGCTCAGGTGAGACAAGGTGGTGTCAGGGCACAGGTGGGATTTGAGGATTGCTTAGGTCTTTTCCACCCTTGCTGCTTTTGTGATTCTCTGAAACCAGCCCTGGAGCAGTTGCAGGATGAGCGCTGGGCCCCCTCTTCAGAAGCTCCAGCAGCCCAGGTCCCTCAGCTTCTCCACACAGTCCCCAGAGCCCATCCTGTCAGTCCTGCAGAGCCTCTCCAGCCCCTCCTCAGTGCCCAGAACAGGGAGCCCCACAGCCAGACACACCAGCCCAGATGTGCCCCCCTGGCCTGTGGTGCCCCTGGCAAGGGAGCAGCACGAGGCACTGCAGGACCCTGCAGACAATTCCTGTGGCACCACTGCAGTTTGGGCGTGGCTGCCAGGCAGCTCTCCCTGTGAGCAATGATGTCTGCAGTGGGACAGGAAACTCACAACTCCCGTGAACAAACTTTCAGAGGCCACGACAAACCTGAGTGGTTTCCCTCCCGTCCCCCAGACCTTGCTGGCCCCAGGGGCTGATGGCGTTTGTGCTCACTGAGGTCCATCTCCCCACACCAGCACCATGCTCTGCCAGCACTGATCTTCCCTCAGCTCTGCACACAGACATTGCTGCTGCAGCTCCAGAGAAGGGAACAAAAGGGGCATCTCTAGAGAAAACTTTCCGGGCAGATCCTGTTATAAATGAGAAACAAAAAGTCTTGATATTTAGCAGAATTTAGGTTGCTTTATTTGATATAGACGGAGCAAGCAGCGCTGGGGAACGTGAGGGGTCAGCGCCCACCCCACGCTCCGTTGAACCTTGGTTTGCAGCTCCTTTCTAGAGTATGGTTTTCCTTGTAGTAATCAATAATTCTTAATTTCTTTTGTTGTCATAATTCTGCCAGGTAAGCAGTGGTGGTTAAAAAAACATCCGTGGGACCGCTGTGTGAAATCTCCGGACAATTTGTCAAGTAACCACCTGGTTTTGGTAGATAAAGAACAGCAGAAGTGGGAAGTCTGGTCTTAGCAGATAGGTTGCAGTTGATTACGCAAAGGCGGGAGATCTGATTTTGCAAAATCTTTCAGGCTCTGGGAAAACCTCATTTTGCAAACTGGTATCAAATACAATTTACTTAGGAAGCAAAATATTCATAACAGGGGGATTTAAACAGAATGGTTTTAAAAATGTATTTCCCTTTATCGAGTTCCATGTCTTGTCTAAGTATTCTGGTTTATACAAACTCTAAAACTTTTGCGATTAACACGAATCATTTATCAATTATCACAATTTCCCCACTTCTCTTTTCTTATCCCATTAATTCCTGTTTGGGCTTTAAATTTTGTCAGTACTTCTTGTACTAGATTTAATTCATTTACTGCCATTAATTTCGTTGCCATCTCAGGGTCTCTTGGTATTGTAGCAATTTGCATTCCTTGAACCACTGATTGCATGTGTCAAATGAAACATGGAACAAGACAAGGCATGAACAGTAGTTCTAATAATGCACATGTTAACATAAAACCTAATTTCTTCCACCAAGTTCCCCCAACAGGTTACTTCACCAATTATCATTAAGCATAGAGTTCCAGGTTTCTACAGGTACAGGGGCTATTTGTTTTAATTTTTTTTTTCTGCAATTATAGTAATTATTTCACCGTTATAAATACCATTTTTAAGCAGCATTCATAATTATTAAACTTGCCACACACTCCTTCTTCAGCTAATAGATAGTCCAGGGCTAGTCGATTTTGATATACTGCTGCTCTAGTTTGAGTAAGTTGCTTAGCTATTCCTTTCGTTGCTTGGGCTTAATCCCTCCCCCCTCTGTGGCCATTGTTCAGTTTTTTGCATTTCTCCACAGATCCAGCAGGGGGGTTCAGTTCAGTTCAGTAGTAATTTCTTTCGTTAATTCTGCTAAGAAATTCTTTTCCGAGGTGGGTAAGTCCCGTTTGCTGCTTTGTTGTTTCAATTTCTCGTGCAAGTTAAAACTTTTCTTATGGTTTGTTCTTGTTTCCTTGAGCGTTTTAATTGTGTTCTTTATTCATTCCTCCTTGCAGTGATTTTGCACTCCTCCCTGATCTGAATATCCCCACAGACCTTCTTTTGTGAAGCAGGGGTACGCTTCTCCTACTGGGCAACTTTGGTATGCCAATAGAGCCCACCATTTTTTCCAAATTGGTGGCTACCCAGTAACTTTTTCCTATAACAGTGCACGTTTCTAAGTTGTGCTTATTATAGCAGGCTGAACTGATATGAGTGTGGAGGGCAAGGGTGGATTCTGTGCGTCCGCCGTACCCGATTGTCTGGTAACACTTGGAACAAGCATCAGCACTATTTCCTTTCATCATAAGGAGCAATAGGATGACTCCCAGGACTGTTCTCATCCCTCTGCCTCCCTCAAGGCCTACGGGGTTGCTGCCAGTAGCGGAGGTTTGTTTAATCTTCTTGGCAGCACGGACTATGTCCTGGGGTCTCGCCCTTTGTCTTTCTCTTTTGGTATAATTTCTTAATTTTGTCCCAGCTTTTGGTTTTAACATTCCGGTACGAGGTACAGCAGTAACAGCACGGTATACTCAACCCTTTCCAGCACTTTCTTGCCAGTACCTCCGCTTTGGCTTTCTTTTTTTTTTTTTTTTTCCTTTTCCCCTTGTTCTATTCTCAAATAACTCCCACCATTTATGATCATCAATTTTGATTTCTCCTTGTGCTGATAGAGTATTAAGTACCTTAACAGTTTCCTTATATTAATTTCTTCTACACTGGATACATAATGCGAGTGGGAGACACCCACCACAGGAATGACCCCGCCACAACTCAGTACAATATGGACACCGTTTTTTGATGAACGGGCTGCAGTCACACCCAGGTTTAGGACAGGTGACTTTCAGTCCTGACTGGGAGACCTTCGAGACGAGTTGATCCGGTATCAACATCCAGTCCTGTGAATTCGCACTTCGAGGTCTCTGAGCTCGGGTGTCGCTGTCCAGCCTACAGTAGGAGGGGTTATGGGACCTTTGACTCTACTCACATGTGTTCACTCCTTTTTGGCTGTCTGTACAGCTGTTTCAGTGGTTAACAGAACTAAATATGGTCCTTCCCATTTTGGATCCAGACTTTCTTCTTTCCACACTTTAATTAACACATGTTGTCCTGGCTTAATCTTACGTATGGCAAATCCTAGACGGATGGTTTGAGCTAAAATTTCCTTCCACTTAATTCTTGCAAGTTTTTGTTGATGGTTATTATGTAACTTTGAAGAGAAGTGTCCTGAACTAAGATCAGATCAAGGTGTACTCCTTTAGGGTAAGACATACCATACAGCATTTCCTGTGGTGAAATTGAAGTTGTTTTCCAAGTTGGCATTCTTTGTATATTAGACAGGGCTAGTGGGAGGCACTTTGTCCATGGCATTTCAGTCTTAATTCTTAATTTTAACAGCTGTTGTTGTAATGTTTGACTGATCCTTTCAACTGTCCCAGAACTCTGAGGGTGCCAGGGTGTATAGTACTCCCAGCTGATGCCTAGGGCCGAGGTCAGGAACTTAAGCACCTTTGATGTAAAGTGCATGCCTGGTCGGAGTCTATTGCTGGGACCAGGACATGCTTTGGTATTATGTGTTCTATGAATATTTTGGCTACCACTTGTAATGTGGCTCTAGCTGCAGGGTGTGCCTCTAGCCAGTGGGTTAATTGGTTTACTATTACTAGTAAATATTTCCACCTTCCTACCACCTTTCCTGTGTTCAAGGGAACATTAACAAATCCAATTAATTCAGTCTCTTGTCCTGCTAATGGCACTTGCCCCAGGGGGTAAAGGGGAGCCTTTGTGTCATTATCTCTGTCCTCTCTGCTGATACCATCTCTCCTGGTATTTCTTTGACTCCAGGGAGTCCTTTGAGCTATAGGAGGAGAGGGAGCAGAGACCCTGGTTGGAGGGGGGGGGGGGCGGATGGGGGGGGTGGGTCTCCTGTATTGTCTGTATTATACAGAGGTGGGAGATTATCAAGTGTTCCCAGGTAACTTTTTTTTATCCTCATCCCTTTTTTCCTTTAAAGTATATACCAAGAATGGTTTATGCTGTTCTGTCCACAGAGCAGCACAGTCACACTCCTCTCTGTAAAATGGTTCTTTACAAGCAACATATGTGTTTAATGCTCTACAAATCCAACCCTTAAACGATCCCAACATGGGCCAGTACAGATTATCTCTGCGGATCATTTCTTTGGTCCACTTTACCATACTATATTGAATCAATTTTTCTTTGCTTTTTACTTTGTATAATTCCCTTGTGTCTTCCCTTGTCCAACAGCGAAGTCTTCAGGACTCATCCAGGTTGGTAGCATATTCCGAAAAACAGGGACAGAAAGTCAGCCAAAGAAAAAAGTAGGAAAGGGAAAGGGAAAGGGAAAGGGAAAGAACAAGTTCAATCTTTCAAAGTAATTTCAATTTAAGTAAGTATTTTCAATTTAAAACACAAGTAAAATCATTAATCAGTAATTTCAATTTGAAACACTAATTTGAGTAATTTCAATTGAAAATACAAGTAAAATAATTAATAAGCAAATGGAACACAATTTAAAATAATGAATAAGCAATTTCAGTACAAAACACAAGTAAGATAATTTAAAAACAAGTCAATACCAGTACATCATTTCAACACAATTTAAAATAATTAAGAAGTATTTTAAGTAGATAATTAATAAAATAAAATAATTTCTAAGTAATTGGAGTTTGAAAACACAAGTTGTCAATATAACACCTTATTTTAAATACTCATGTGTTTTTCATCTTGCATCAATAACCTTAGGGACGTCATCAGTGACTGACTTGTGTATATTCATTATGGATGTCAAGTGTGTTAACTGCTTCATCATTCTCCAATTCATGTTGTACAGGATTGCTGATATAAGCAAAACCAATCAAAACCAAAATCAAAAGGACAGTGATGGGATGACACAATTTGTTCAGGACACCTGTGGCAGTAGGTGACCACCCAAAGAGCGTATCCCACCACTTGAGTTCAGCATCTTTCTTTACTCTTTCCAAAACATGATGTAGTTCCTTTACATGGTGATGAAGAGTTATCAGAGTTTTGGTCTGTTTTTCTTAATCCTTTCCAAAATTTCAATTAAATCCTGGGGAAGCAGCAATTGCTTTACCAGAGTGAGGTTCATTCCAACGGGAGTAGGCAATAAATGGTGGATTCATGTGTAATTGGACTGCAAAAGGTGGCAAGACGTAACTGGGACTACATAAGGAAATCACATCCTACAATTCTAGTAAAGTTACAAATGCAAACATTCGAATGATTTTTAGTATGCACTACCAAATTTTCTATGATAACAGGTTGCCAGCAGTTCTTAAGCATACACAACCATTGCCTATATAAATCAGCACCGTTTCAGGAATCTCGTTTGGACGTATTTCAAAGTTACAAACATTTGGCTCTGTGTCCAAACAAATATCTTGAGCTCTAATTGCGTTACTTTCACAGATAAACCCTTGTTGTTCCCGGACAGTACAAGTTTCCAAAGTCACAGTTTCCCACTTCTCACCAATTTGACGGGCCCATTCTCTATGCTTAAAAGGATAGAGAATAGCTCCATCACGATTCAGCCCGAATACAATGATGGCGAATATGGAATGCACTGAAGCATTATGTATCATCAGCACAAAGGCTCTGGCTGTGTTTGTGCTGGGGTCATAGCTAAAATGTACCAAGTTCCACCAGGATTGGAATTCTCCTTCAAAGTCAGTGGCACTATCCCAAATTCTTTGCCAAATTTCAGTAGGAAAAGTGCCTTCCTCGCCTTCTCTGATAATTGAGGCAGCAACAAACCGCACCCACAGCTGAGCCTGGATACAGCTGAGACCTAAAGAGATGTTATTTTGTGCAGCACCGAGTTCATCAGTTATCGGTTTGCAGTCATTTGCATTTACCTTTTCCCAATTTGCCAAAATGTTTGATAGGAACCATTGTTGGGTTCCCAAAGCTGTCAAAGATGACTGCAGTGGTTGCTGTAATTTGGTGACATCTCCAGACGTAGTAGCCAATTTATTCCTCAGTACTTCTGAATCAATGCTACTGAAAATTCCCAATCCTGCTCCCACAACGCCGATTATGTCTCTTGTCATTCGTTTGTTAAAAGGGTTCAGGATAAGCGGTGGTGGAGTAGCAGGTGTCACAATAGTCACATCAAATTCCCCCCAGTATTTTGTATTGTTTTTACCACACATGATTTTATGGGAAAACTGTACAGCAATGAAATGGAGCCAACAATTCTGATTTTAAATTTTACAAAGTACAACACGGCCGTGAGGTCTTGTGCCATAACTGTGTACAAGTTTGATGAGGGATTCAGCAATGAATTTATGTGTTATTGTAACCATGAAGCTTTGTCATTTCAATCTTGTTGGTTTAGTTCAAGTAAAATTATACCAACAGTCAGGAAGTATCAGCAGTGTTATCATGGGTTATCTGGTTCTTCATGTCCCTCGGTGCTCTTCTGTGAAAAGTAAACGCAACAGAGTCTGCCATGAAGAGGCAGGAAATTAAAATGATGAAACTATCTAGCATGTGTGAAGCTACCCACCGCATGGCAAAATTCTCTTACCTTGCGATAGTTCAAATTTCTTGCCACCTCTCTCTTTTGCCATACTGGAATTCGGTTAACTTCCCAATCATTTTGCTGCCAAAAAGGAAGCCACTCTGTACATCCCTGAAACACAGCATAAGAGTCAGTGTAGATGCAAACAAGAGAGGTATTGTGTACCTCACACTGGAAAACACTCCAGGCAGCCATCAGTTCCCCAACGTGAGCACTGCCTTCTCCCTCAGTAATGATTCATTCATCAGAAGTGTGGAGGGCTACTGCTCTGTGCTTCCACACCTTTCCCTCTGGTTTGGCGGAAGCATCAGTGAACCAAGAATTTGCTGATTGTTCAGAGGAGAAAGGAGGGGCTACTTTAATTGCCGAGGCAGCTTTGTCTTGGCTGCTCCCCAAGCTCTCAGTTTCTTGTATAGCCCAATGTTTTATAGCAACTTCTGTTATTGAGAAGATGTTACAATAATGTTCAATCTGGGCATACCACTTCCTAGCTGAGGATCTATGGGCCACCGCGTCAGGCAGGGGAGCCCCAGTAGTGACCACTACGATCACTTTGAAAGGACCTCTTAATGTAATTGGTCGTTGCCCTACAATTTTCTCCACTTCTATGAGAGCTAAGCTAACCGCAAACAGTCATTTAACCCAGATAGCGTATCTTTATTCAGCATCTTGAAAGCCACGGAAATACAAACAAATAACAGGCCTTGTAGGACCATCAGGGCCTTGTTGCCATATGTGAACTGACAACCCCGAGATGGGGAATCCCCACTCTACCTGGAAAGGGTCTGTGGGGTGAACAGGGCCCAGGGCTTGGTGAGCTGTTGCTTCAAAAATCAGCACTTGCAGTGCTTCCTCCTGAGAAAGAGTCCAATCCCATTTCACCCCTTCCCTCAGCAAGTCATAAAGAGGCCTGGCAATTATTGAAAAGTCTGGAATGTGCTTTCTCCAGAACACTAATAATGTCCACATTTTATGGCTCTTGGCAGGACAACGCGAAGGTGAACCTGGTGTCTGCTGAGAAGGGGTTGTATTCGGAGAAAAGGGAATGGGGCCCAGAGTGGGTGGAACCATTTTTGGTACATTGCTCTGCTTCTTTCAGTGAGTCCAGATGTTCTAAAGTTTTAGTGTGTTCCTCTCTTAGAGCACTTTCTAACAACTGTTTCTCATTTTGCAACAAAGAGCACTCATGTTTTCAACAAAGATACTTGTTCCTTTCTTCATTTAGTTGTTCTGGCAAAATTTGAACTCATTTTTGTAGAGAATTTATAATTGTAGTCTCCTCATTTGTTTGCTTGAAGTGATTTTCTAGAGCTGCCCTAAGACAGGCTCCCAAAACAGAACAGAGTACAGTTTTATTTTTGTACAGTTTGAATTTTGACTCCCTTTGCAGAGAACATATTCCATCAATCACATTTTCTAAATTATACCAATTATTTGGTGCCCACTCTTCTCCTCCCTGAGAGGGTCTGGCACTATATATAGCTAATAGAGCAAAAAATGCAGCTTTATTTGTTGCACTGCAATTTTCACTCATTTTATGAAGGGGCAAGTAAAAACCACTGCAGGGAGGTATATCACTTAAGTTACACACACACACACACACACACACACACACACACACACACACACACACACACACAACTTTTCTCTGTGTTCCCTTTCACTTCCCTGTGTGGGTGAAGAGACCGAAGCTGCTTGGGAGGCACTAGCTTCAGTACAAATCCCTGGTTGTCTCTTTGCTACACCAAGCAGTCAAAAAAACCACAATAAAAACCAACAAAACAGTCCTGTCTTCCACACCAAGAGATCCTAGAGTGAAATTCTACAGACAGAGCCCTCAAACAAGTGTGGGGGTGCTCTCCACCTAGGCCTTTGCAGTTTGCAGGAAATCTGAACTTGCCCCCCTTGCTTTCTGGACAAGCTCACTCCTTTTGAGGTGACCAGCTAGGTGCGGCTGGAGCAAGATGTCCTTCCCCTATTACAGACTACACACAACCTTGCAGCCCTTCTGTCTGTCATAATCCAGTCCGTGATGCCAATTTAATGTCACGATCCGCCAATCCAGGCGGGGATCGTGATGCTTTGTTTTGATCTTGAGGTGCAAGACACAGAGCAGGGGGACAGCAGTATGCTTCAATATAGCACTTTATTTGATGCTAACAATTCAGTTGTGCGACAGAGGGGAGAGTTTAAGGAAACAAAAGGGGAAAAGAGGGGAAGGGAAATAGCTACCAAGGGATGGGACGGAGTCCTCGTGGTCTTCGGCCAATAGACGTGTCTTCCTTACGTGGGGAGATCTCAAGAGGCTTCTCCAAAGAGTCACCGTTTTACAGTCTTTTCTCAAAGTGAGCGATGTCTGGCCAAGAGGTGGGGAGATTTATGGACCGTTGTGTGCTCAGAGAAGCAGGTGCCAATCTGGCTGGGCTAGTGTGGCCTCGAAGAGCAGTGCACCATGACGGCACAGCACAGCACAGCTGCAAACAGTTATTTGGTAAACCTCTACCTCGGCCAGGCCAGAACTGTTCAAAGGCAACCAGGCCAGAAAACTCCTGTCTGGACCGAGTGGGGTTCACCAGGGTCTTCTTGTGATGGTCGTGAGGCAAATGAGGGAAACTTCGGACCGTCTCTTCCAGATGACAGGAGATGAATTCCCAGAAGTGGCTGTAACGGCCATCTATGGGGTTGGGAGCATTTTGGAGTCTGGGGATGCTTTTGGGGTGAGCCAAATGGGTGCTGCGGGGGCACTTAGAGATCCTGGGAGGTCTGGGGGACACATACGTGACATGTGGTGGGTGGACACTGGGGTTCTGTGAAGCCCAGGGCATGACGGGCGTTGTTGTCCCAGCTCCAACGGGGCTCAACTGGGCCGTGGGGCATGACGGGAGCCACAGGCAAAAACAGAAAAGATGGCGCCAGCACCAGGCACCGCCCCCAAAGTGCCAAGACCCAGCACTGATTGGTTGTGTGCAGTGATGGGCGG
The DNA here is from genome assembly GCF_963662255.1 of Cinclus cinclus. NCBI lineage: Eukaryota > Metazoa > Chordata > Aves > Passeriformes > Cinclidae > Cinclus > Cinclus cinclus. The sequence goes on from NC_085078.1 coordinate 1,740,177, forward strand.
GAGTCTTGGCAAATGGGAGGCACCAGAGGCAGGAGCCCACTCCATCCCCAGTACAGCCCCGTACAAACCCAGTGCCCCTCCAGGTCATCCCAGTACACCCCAGTCCCACCCAATACACCTGGCTTAGTTCCCAGTCCATTCCAGTTCCTCCCCGTATTATCCACAGTAGGCGTCAGTGTCCCCCAGCCATCCCCACAGTGCGCCCTGTGTCCCTAGTTTGTCCCAGTACTTCCAAGTATCAATCCCAGTATGTCCCAGTAGTTTTCGGTGCAACCCCACAGTCCATCCCAGTCCACCCAGATTCCCCCTCAGCATTCCCCATGTTTCCACGTTGACCCACTCCTCCCCAGTATCACTCCCAGTATGTCCCAGCGTTTCCCACAGTGCTCCCAGTGTTCCCCAGTATGTCCCAGTTCTCCCAAATGTTTCCAAGGAAACCTGAACTTCTCACGGTTGCCGTGGCACACAAACCCAGCCGTGGGATCAGTGCAGTGTCCATGGCCCTGTACAGCCCCTGGCAGTGGCCCAGTGCAGGATGCGATGATGATCCACCCGCAGAGCTGGCCCAGGGCAGGCTCTGCAGTGCTTTTGGTGGCACCTTGGGCAGGCACACTCCTGAGGACTATGTCTGTTTGCAGTGGCGAAAATTAGGAGTTTTAGATTGTTTAAAAAAATTAAAAAGGGAAAACATCTCTTTGCCTGAGCGCAGCCAGTTCTCCAAGCAAAGCAGGTTCCAGATGAGGGAGGACAGACGGGATGGGGCTGGGCAAAGTGGAGCAAGGTTGTCCACACTGGGTCAGACCTCAAGGCACAGCTTCTCTGAGCAGGCCAGACCTGCCGAGGAGAGACCCTGGATCAATATCAACCACACAATGCTCTAATCACCTCTGCTCTAAAATCAGCAGTAATAAAATCCACCCTTTAAAACTCCAATGGATATTTCTCCATAACTGCAGCAGAAAACCTTCCTCATGGACTGCACCAGACCAGAGGGAAATCAAGGCAGAGCCGTGGTTTGTCAGGACTTGCTTGATCCCAGTGAGCCCCGTGGTGCATTTGGTGCTGAGTCCTTGAACCTCAGGGCCTAGGAGGAGATTGCACAAACCCTTCGAGGAGTCCAATTCAGAAGAACCTTTCAGCTGCTGCCCATGCCTGTGCCTTGGGCTGGCCCAGACTCCTTCTGGGGGATGTGTTGCATCTCAGCCCTGCTCTGGGAGAGAAATTCCTTCTCCTTGTTTCCAGTCTGGGCCTCCACAGCTGCCCTTGGTATTAATTGTTTCTTTCTCTGGATATTCTCTGTCAAAAGAGCCATCATCTCTGAAACTGCCCATCAATCCCTCCCAGGGCTCTCCTCTGCTGTCCTCAGTCTCCAGCCCACTGAGCACAGAACTCCTTTCTCCACTCCTTTGACCACTATCAAATGGTCATGTGCTTGAGGCCATGGGCACCTGGACAAGAAGGACAGTTCTTTTCCATAGAAAGGAACGTAGGGAGCCCCAGTGTTTCAAAGGCAGGGAAGAGTCGGCCCTCAGGAAGCCAAGGTAACCTACATAGTCCTGGCAGCTTTTGTCTGGGAGCTATCCTTGTATATATCCAGAATTTCAGAGGCAGTATCCCAATCTTGGCCGTCAAGGACTGTGCTTGAACGATGTTTTATTCTCCATGGAAAGAAAAGGCTCAGGGGCTGCCCCCGGGGTGCGCGGGGCTTGGCACAGGGCTGAGAAGGCAACGGAAAAACGGAAAAACGGCCATGGGGACAAACGGCCCCAGGGCTTCAGTTGCAGTTGCAGCAGCAGCAGCAGCAGCGAATCAAGCGACTTTGTCGACCCTCTGGATCTCCTCTCCCTCTCCCGCAGTCCCACAGCCTCTCTCAGTCTCCGTTTCCCGGTGTCTCCCTCCTCTCCCAGTCTCCCTCTCCCCGTTCCGAGCCGGCTCATGCCCCCAGCTCGCCCTCGGCCCCGGGCGGGGCTTCCCCGTCCCCGTCCCCGTCCCCGGCCGTCCTGCCGCGGTCTCTCCTCCGCCCGGCTCTGGCTGTACTGACAGTGGCGCTGCTGGGCGGGGATCAGTGCCTGGTGCGGCATCGCCTCCCTTTGGCTCCGCCTGCCCCGGCCCCGCCTGCCCCGGCCCCGTCCCCGCCTGCCCCTGCCCCGGCCCCGGCCCCGGCCCCGGCCCCGGCCCCGGCCCCGGCCCCGGCCCCGGCCGCAACGTGGGCTCCGACCTCGGCCTCAACGCGGGGTCCGGCCCCGACCCCGGGCCCGGCCGCAGCCCCAGCCCCAACGTGGATCCCGGTCCCGGTCCCGGTCCCGGCGCCGGCTGCTCCCGGAGCCCGCAGAGCGCACACAGGGCGCGGCCGCTCCCGCCGCCTCCGTTGGGGCTTCCCCGGCCCGAGCTCCGCCGCTCGGCAGCGCGGCCGCTGGCCCCGAGCCGCCGCTGTCGCGTTCCAAAGAGCGAACGCCAGGGGCTGCCCGGCCCGGGACGGCTGAGGGGCGCTCGGGGCCCGTGTCTGGCCCCGGGCCGAGCGCTGACAGCCGCGTCTCGCCGGCAGGGAAGGTGGAGCACGGCATTAAGGAGCGCTACCAGCTCGGTTCGCTGCTGGGGCGCGGCGGCTTCGGCAGCGTCTGGGCGGCGACGCGGCTCTCGGACGGCGCCCCGGTGAGTGGAGGGGCCGGCGGCGGGCGGAGGAGGAGGAGGCTGAGGAGGGGTCGGGGAAGGATGGGGCTCGGCAGGGCGGGCGGCGAGCTAAGCCCTCTGCTCCCCTTGGCTTGCAGGTGGCCATCAAAAGGGTGCCACGGAACCGCGTCCGACACTGGGGTGAGCTGGTGAGTGAGCGGGGGTCAGCGGGAGAAGCCGGGGCGTGCGGGGTGGGCATGAGCCGAGGCCCAGCAGGGTGGACAGCGCGTGTGGGGCCAGCAGAGCATCCCGGGCTGGGTGAGGGCTTCCCGAGCCCTGGCACGGCATCAGCCCCGCTGACGGCATCGTGGTCCTCCTGCAGCCCGACGGCACCAGCGCACCAATGGAGATCGTGCTCCTGGACAAGGTGTCCACTGGCTTCCCTGGTGTTGTCCAGCTGCTGGAGTGGCTTGAGCTCCCCAGCGACATCCTGATGGTGCTGGAGCGCCCGGAGCGGTGTCAGGACCTCCGTCATTTCATTCGGGCACGGGGGTTCCTGTCCGAGGAGGTGGCGCGGCAGCTGTTCCGCCAGGTGCTGGAGGCCGTGCAGCACTGCACCAGCTGCGGAGTCCTGCACAGGGATGTCAAACCGGAGAACATCCTCGTTGACCTGGCCAGCGGGCAGGCAAAACTGATTGATTTTGGCTGTGGCACCTACCTGCAGGACACAGCCTACACTCACTTTGCAGGTGAGCCCACACAGCGCCGTCTTCCCGCTCCCAGCATCTCCTGGCCCAACAGCTCAGGGCCCAGCCTGGCTGTGGGAGCGCGGACTCTCCTTTTTGCTGCCAGTCATGGCACTGAGTCTTCAGCTGAGTTGCTTTCCACTGGGGGGGGCTGGGGGGACAGCTTCCAGCCCTGCTGGCAGCCTTTGCCAGCCGCTGTGCCCAGGACTGGGGCTGGGGCAGCCAGCCTGACAAAAACACCCATGGGTGGGGGTAGTAGGGGAGCAGGGGAGGGGCAGAACCTGCGCACCCGCTGTTTTGGTGTGCAGGTGAGAAAGGGCTTGCACTACTGTGCTCACCTTGTTTGCCTTGGCCTCATAATTGTTTTTTGGGGCAATGCAGGCAGGGAGGATGGAGACATGGATTTCCCCACCACTGAGTGGGTTTTTCCTTGTCATGCTCAGGCCTTGCTAGGGCTTCTGCTGCCCTCTTGCAGCACCAGTGGCTCCTTTTCCAAGCCCAAGTTTGTACACAAGTCCCAGGTGCTGGCCAGAGGCAAGGGGTCACACCATGTGCCATTGGTGCAGCCCTAGCATGGCCAAGGATTCTGGGGCCAGGCTCTGGGAGCAGCAGCATTCCCCTGATGAACTCCATCTCTGTCCCATAGGAACACGGTCCTACAGCCCCCCGGAATGGACCCGCTTTGGCTGGTACTATGGCAAGCCAGCTACCATCTGGTCCCTGGGCATCCTGCTGCACCAGATGGTCTGTGGGAAGCACCCTTTCAGGAGGGGCCGGAACATCAGCTGGAACCATCAGCTCTCACTGCCACAACGGCTCTCTCAAGGTGAATCCTCATCTCTGGGCACGGGGGGAATGGGAGGCAGTGCTGGGAGACAGCAGTGGGCTCGTGAGCATCCCGCTCTGGCAGCTGCTGAGCACGTGGCACAGGTCCTGCTCTCCTGCTCTCCTCCAAAACAAAGAACTGATGGGAGGCTTTAGGCCCAGCTCTGAGCACACGCAGCATGGCTTGGGCATGGGAATAATGGGGCAAAGCAGACTGCAGCCTCCTCCAAGTGACCGGTGGTTTCTGCTTTCTCTCTCCAGACTGCCAAGATCTGATCAAAAGGTGTTTATCCATGCTCGACATAGAAAGGCCCTCATTAGAAGACCTGCTTTGTGACCCTTGGATGCAGCAAATTCACCTGACGTAGAAGAAGGGAGAGAGCCACAGGCGCACTTTGATGCAGGGCTCTGGTAAGTTCCAGCTCCACACAGGCCTTGGCAATCAGAAGCAAAGAAGCCCAGACTGTTTTGTCCTGCCTGTGCCACTGCACCCAGGTCATCAGATGGGAACACCCAGCCCTTGGGCTGGAGCTGAGCTGCTCTCTGCCCAGCACTGGTGGCCACCATCTGAGCTGGTTTGGCTTGTCCTGGTTCACTGACAGCTGGGGCCCTGGGCAGAACACTGAGAGCCTGGTCTCCCCCCCAGGGAAGGAGAAGGAGCCCCTGGAGAAGCTGTAGCAGGTGGGGCTGCTGCTGCTGGGGACAGCGAGGATGACATCAAGGATGACAACCTCTTCCTCCACCTGGCCACTGGCAAGCTGAAGATGACAGACTTGGATTCTGGCACCTTCTTCAAAGCCAGGCTCCACACAGCAAATTTACAGATGAGTCCAGACCCAGGGGGATGCTCCCAGATTTGGGCATTGCACAGCCTGCCCAGGAAACAAAGGTTCCCCCTTTGCTGGGGAGGATAAAATTGATTCTTCTGTCGTCTGCCAAGCTGCCTTTTGGCAGGACTGGGGGATGGGCTGGGGTGGGTACGAAATGGGAGTTGGCTCCTGGCCCTGCCAACAGCCCCCAGCACCCACCGTGCCCCAGCTGGGGCTGGGGCAGCCAGCTTGACACAAACAAAGCCCCGTGGTGGGAGCAGAGGTGGGGCTCCAGAATTGTGCTTGGCTGCTTTGCTTTGCAGGCAAGGAAGGGCTTGGGCTGCTCCACTGCCCTTGCTTGCTTTGGGATCACCATAACTTTTGCGGCAGCGCAGGGGGAAAGGGAGAAAGCACGGGCTTCTCTCAGCCATGGGTGGCTTTTTCCCTGGCATGTAGGGTTGGGCCTTCCTCAAGCCCTTGATAGAGATAAGATTTTTTACCATTTCTCTTTTCCCCCCCTTTGCACTGTAACCTATTTTCATTATTTTGTTGTTTGTTTCTCTAAAGGAAGTGTTCCAGGTGGGGTCCAGTGTGGATCAGGAGGTGCTTGGGACCAGCTGCGGTGTGGACGGGCCGTGCGCTTGGAGAAGGCTGAGGACATCGTTTGGGACCAGCTTTTCTGCCAGCAGCGATGGCATGAGGTGAGTCCCCGTCTTCTTTGCATGGTGGGATAAGAGCTTTTGGGAAATGGCAGCAAACACCGGAGCATCCTGCTGTGGCAGCTGCTGAGGAGGAGGATGTGCCATGGCTGGCTGCAGGCTGGGCACATGTCCTGCCCTCCTGCTCTGCTGCCCAATGAGGGGCAGCAATGATGGGCAGCTTTGGGCACTGCTCTGGGCATGGCCAGCGTGGCCTGGGCACCGTGGGAGCTGGGACAAGGGTGAGCCTTCAGGAGCCTTCAGCTGACGGGCAATTTCTGGTTTCTCTCCTTGCAGCCGGGCCCTGTGGATGCTGAGGCTGCTCTGGGCTCTGCCAGGGCTCTGCTGCAGCTCAGCACCGGGCCCGAATCAGCCAAAGGAGAAATGGTGTGACCTGCAGCAGAGACTTGCTTGAGCATTTTGGCAACGCAGCTCAAGTTTGCAGAGTGTACACCTCCAAGGGAAAACAAAGTAAACCTGTTCAATACCTTCTGAAATGAAATCAATCTGGAACGACCCCAAATGACATTTTCAGCTTGCACAAGCTGTAGCTCAGCCCTCCTCTGAACAGTTCTCTCCCCCACCTGCCTTTTACTTCACAACTGCTCCCTCCTTTCCCCCACTGAGTTCCCAGCCCATCACAGTGTCCATCACGTTGTTGCCTTCCTTGATGCCCCTCACCACGAGGAACACTGATCCCCAGGCTTAGGATCTCATGCTGTCACTGGCTGAAGAGCAGCAATGTCTCAGAGGTCCAGTGAGATTTTAGTGTCATTCAGAGCTGCTCTCCAGCCCTCAGTTCTCCTCACTGCTGAGTTCCCACTCCCTTTTCCTCGTCCTTCCAGCAGGATGAACTCTGTGAATCCCCCTGAGCTTCCCCACTCTTCCCAGCCCACCCATGCACCTCAGTTAGGCTGAAGCTGAAGCTTCTTTGTCTCCTCTGGCACAGCAGTGCAGTCCCCTGTGCAGGGAGCCCCAGCCCCAGAGCACAGCACACAGCAGTGCTGGGCTGGACCAGCTCCCCTCCACCCCTGGCTTGGCTGTCTGTGGCAACTGAATGCTCCCTGTTTGGAGCTGTCATTGCAGGACGGCCCCAGGGCAGAGCCCAGCCGGGCTCCCACTGCATCCCCTGAAGCTTGGGGCAGACACTGGGCCCTGGGCTGAGGTTCGTGGGGAGCACCCAGAGCTGTGGCTTGCAGTCAGTGTTTGCAAGCCTTGTGTTCTCATCTCCTGCAGCCTGTGGGGAAAACAACCTGTGCTGCCAGGCCAGCACTGCCCCTCTGGGCAGGGACAAGGCTGAAGGGCTTTCCCATTTCAGAGCAGCCAGCATTGAGCCTTGGCAGGGCCTGGCAGGGCTGGAGCCAGGTTTGTCTCCCGTCCAGGACTCACTGCTCACCCACCCCCACTGTGCTCACTTACCCATGGACAGAAGGGTCTGTCTATGCCAGGGGCTCTGGGATGTCTCTGTACCCATGGACTGAAGGGTCTCTCTGTGCCAGGGTTTCCCTGATGTCTTTGTACCCACGGGTGTAGAATGAACACAGAGACTGAAAAGTGTCAGTCACGTTGCTTTCACACTCCTTCTTTTCTGTACAAGACACATCCATGTACTCCACCATGTATGGCTATATTAAAAGGGTTGGAAAGGATAGAGATTTCCCACCGAGCTCTAACTTTGGCATAACTCACCTTGGAAGCCAGTGGCCGGGGGATTTTTTTCACAACTCTGTGAGTAGGTGTCCAGGAGCTGAAGGGAGCAGCATTTAGAAGCAATTTCATGCCGGATTTCTATGCAGGAAGTGGAGTTGACAACCATCTGCATCTCTGCAGCTGTGCTGGGACTCTCTTCCCACCACCTCTGCTCACAGGCACTGCCCCTGCAGGGACAGAAAAGGGTGAGGAAGACCTGTCTTGGTCACACAGGGCAGAGCAGGACGCTTTATTGTACCTCAATGCACAGTGATCATGCCTCTTTACTGTCTGCTTAACACAAGCACAGTACCTGCTGATGTAGCAATACTGTGACTAAAGGCATCCCTCTATGGAAAATATTATCAAAAGATAAGAAAAGTAGAACACACCAAATAGAGTAACAAAAAAGACACTTGGCACAAAGCAGTCTGGGCAGTCTGTAATGAGTTCCATTCTTAAGTTTATACAGACAACAAATAGGCGCTTTATTAATAGTTTCTGGAAAGCACAGAGTTGTTATATTCCTCAGGGCATCCTCAAGCTCAGGCTGTAGAGAAGGGGGGGGACAGTTTTGGAGGCACCACCAAGTAGAGAACCGACAGTGCCAGACCCAGGGATGGGCACCAGGGTGGCACAGGTGACCTTTAGGTTTTGCAGGGCCCAGGCACAGAGCCAGGGCTGAGGTCACACTCTGAGGGCTGAGGCAGAGCCCCAGCCAGAAATCCCCCCCTGACCCAGCAGCTCTGCAGTGGTGGCCACCAGGCCAGCTTGCCAAGGGAGGCTTGTGGCCATGCCCTGCAGGGAGCTGCTGCTGCCAAGGTGCCTTTGGCGTCTCGGGCTCTCCCTGGCACAGGTCCCACCACGGCACTCTGCTCTCGTGCCCAAGCACAAAAAATTCTGTTTAAACAGAAATATGATTAAGAAAATGTTCTTCTTCCACATCCAGACCATGCTCCTGAGGAGCCTCCAACCTTTGCTCAGCCTGGCCACACACTCACCCACTGAAATTGCCCACAGCTGGGCTTCACTCCGTTTCCAAAACACCAAACATCTTGGGGGAGAGCTGAGAGGAATCATGTAAATGTGGGGGACCTCATCGTGGAGCTACCAGTCCCCAGCCTGACTTGCTTGGCTTTAGGATTGGTCTTTTTGTGTCACTGGGTGCAGGGAACGCACAGGGGCAGCAGAGGACAGCCAGACCCTTCCTTGTCCACTGGACATGTGAAAATCCTTATCCCCACTCCTGTCTCTGCAGGCACTGCTGACCTAGTCATCCACAGAGGCAGTCAGGCATTTCTGTCACACAACACCCACCAGCTTTTCAGCCATACAGGGCTGGGGACTAAAAGGACTTATTAGAGATGCACTGAGGGCTGCTGGGCTGGAGTGGGAGGCAGGAGAAAAGAAGAGGGTCCGTGAGAAGACCTACGGGGAGCAATGGGGTGCAGGAGCTGCTGTGCTCCTGCCCAGAAGCACTGGGGTCCTGGCCAAGAGGCACAGCTGGGGCAGGGGCTGCATTCTAGGTCATCCAGGGTGGTCCTGGGGTGACAGGGATCAGAAGGCAACAGGGGCCCTGGAGAAAAGGGTTCCCTGGGAAAATTCCATGGGGCAGGGGTGTTGTCTAGGGTATCAGTAGGGGTGCACTGGGCTGTGCTAGGACAGACTGGGATTGCCTGGAGTATGGTGACCATGTGCAGATAGGGTCTGAAGCCGGCAGAATTCATGATGCCCACAAGCAGGGTTTTCAAGATCTCAGCATTCTCTTAATCTGTCTCCAGAAGCACCAGGAGACCTTGCAGGTCCCTGGGATGTCCCTAGTGCCAGCAAGGGACGAGAGGACCAAAACTGCCCCGCAATTCCTAGAGAGGATGCCCTCCAATCCCCACACCCCACTCACCTCCCAGAGATCATTTTCCATCCCTTGCAGAAGTGCCTGGAAAGGGTAACAAAGGTTTGATGTGGACTGGGCCTTGTGGGACTGTGGGGAACACAGGTGCAGGGATCAGGGTGGAGGGGGAGACAATGGGATGGGAATTGAGGGCCTCCAAGGATGATCAAAGACACTGAAGTGGGGTGACCTGAAGAGCCCAAAGGACTGGGCTGAGGGTAGGGAAGGGGCCCTGTTGGATGCTGGGGAGAGGAAAGGAATTCCAAAGGAATTCCACTGTAGGGACACAGGATTGCAAGGAAGTGGCTTGATGGAGACAGAAAAAACAGCATGGATGAGGGGAAAACCAACAGGACTGGAAGATGGTTTGGGAGTAGGCAAGGAGTCCAGGAATGGCATCAGGAGAGCCCTGCGTGGCCAGGGAGAAAGGCAAAGCAGTGAGGGGGAAAAGGGAGGAAATGGAATTGGGAATGATCAGTGGGAGGGCATTAGAGCAATACAACAAAGAGGAAAACGTGGTGAGGAGATGTCTGAGAGGGCCAAAAGGATGGGATGGGAGGCTACAGGGCAAGATCATGATATCAGGCCTCACCTTGGCCTGTAGTGAGGGACACAACAGGATAGAGAAGAGCAGGGTCACACTGAGCACCGTCACCTTCATCTTCCTCTTGCACTTGGCAGCGCTCCCTGAGGCTGCACCAGGGCAGGAGCACCTTCATCCCTGCCGGGGCTCCTCCCTGCCCCCTCCCCAACAGCCCCCAGGCTAAAGCCTAGCTTGGTACTGACCCCAGCACTGGCTGGGAGCCCAGCACTGGCACAGACTCCATCCCACCTGCTGCACAGATCCAGCCCCTCCCCTGGCATCTCTCCAACTTCCTGCATGGGGCAATGGCCCTGCAAGGGCCTGAGTGCCTCTGGGGGCCAAAGGGTTGGGAATGGAGCCAATGGCAAGCGTATCCCTACTCCAACACAATCCATCCTTCAACAGTGCCCCAGAGCCAGGTCCCTGCATCTCCCAGTGCTCCTCCCCTCCTGGAGATTTCCCTGCAGGACACTCTAGAGCTGACCCCAGCCCCAAATATGGCATGTGGGAGGGGAGAACATGGGGTCATGGGCAATAGGATCAGCCACATAGCTGGGATCTTCAGGCAATGGGGAATGGTGATCACCTGCAGATAAGGCTGAGGCTTCAGGGATTGCTCAGTTGTAGCACTTCCCACGTCCACAGCATCCCATTTCCCAACCCTGCAGGCTCCAAACTGGTGCAGTCTCCAGCTCCAGAGCAGAGTCCAGAGGGGAATATCTCCCACCCTGCCCCTCACTCTGTCACACCTGCAGCCCCTTTGCCCTCTCAGAGCACCTGGTCCCTCTCTGCACAGCTGCCCCACACACCGAGTCCCAGGGACCCCATCCTCAACAGGGCTCCAACACCACCACTGGCCCAGGCTGGGAGCTGACCACCACTCCCCAAGGGCCCCGTCCCCACAGAGGGTCTCTGCAATGCCCTGGCCAGTGGAACACCAGGACAGTATAAATCCAGACACACACATACACGCGCACACACGGCTATAGGTTTGTCTGAAGGGTTTTGTTGATTATTCAAGAGAAATGTCGCTGGGCTCAAGAGAAAACAGGGGAGTCATTCAGGGATGATCATCTCCTGATGCCTCCGGAGCAGGCTGGACATGGATGTCACCAACTCTTGCAATCCTAAAGCACGGACACCAGAGGGTGACACAGGACACAACATGACAAGAGATGGACCCTGTCCTCACCCCTCTCCCTGGAAGCACTGCTGACCTACCCATGGAAAGCAAGAGCCAGGCGCTTCTGCCTCAAGGGACCCACCAGCTTTTCAGCACAGGGAGCTGGGGACAGAAACGACTTATTAGAGACACACTGGAGGCACTGGGCTGAACTGAGAAAAAAAGGGGAAAGTGAGGGGATCCTGGGGGAAGGGGCCTGTGGGAGCAATGGGGTGCAGGAGCTGCTGCTCTCCTGCTCAGAAGCAGTGGGGTCCTGGCCAAGAGGCACAGCTGGGGCAGGGGCTGCATGCTGGGTCATCCAGGGGATGCTGGGGTGACAGGGATGGGAAGGCAACGGGGAGTCCTGGTCAAGGGGGTTTCCTAGCAAAACTCAAAAGGTGCAGGGGTGTTGTCTGGGGTGTCAGTAGGGGTGCACCGGGCTGTGCTTCCAGCACAGGGATGACCTAGAGTACGGTGGCCATGCAAGGGGAGGGTCTGACACTGGCAGAACTCGTGGTACTCACCAGCGGCGTCTTCAGGATCACAACATTGTCTAAATCCATCTGCAGAGAGATCAGGAGACCTCACTTGTCACTGGGATGCCCTCGGTACCAGCAAGAGATGGGGGGACTAAACTGTCCCCCAGCTCCCTGAGGGGATGCCCTCCAATCCCACCCCCCACTCACCTCCTGGAGATCATTTTCAGTTCCTTGCAGGAGTGTCTGGGAAAGGAGGACAAACCATGGTTCTGGACTGGAACATGTGGGGCTGTGGGACAACAAGGGTGCAGGGACCAAAGGGGGGTTGCGTGGGGGGCAGGCAAAGGGATTGGAATTCAGGGCCTCCAAGGAGGTTGTGGTGAGGCAGCAGGGACCCAAAGGCACCGAGCTGGAGTGAACTGGGGAGGCCAAGGGACTGGGCTGGGGATATGGAAGGGGCCCTGTTTGGGATGCAGGGGAGAAGAAAGGAATTCCAGTGTAGGGACATGGGAGTGAAACAGAGGGGATTGGAGTGGGCAGAAGAAGTAGGACAGATGAGGAGAAGACGAGACTGGGACAGGGTTTGTGAGTGGCAGGTGAATTCACAAATGATGCCAGGAGACACCACTGCAGTGGCCAGAGAGAAAAGCAAAGGATTGAAGTGAAAAAAGGAAAGGAACTGGGAATGATCAGTGCGAGGCCATTCATAGACCCTGGGTGGGATAAAGAGGAGATCCCAGGGCGATTTTGCAAGAAACCAAAGATGGGAAGCTACAAAGGACAGCATGTGGGGACACCATGACATCGGGGCCTCACCTTGGCCTGTGTCAGGGGGCACAGCAGGATGGAGAAGAGCAGGGCCACACTGAGCACACACTGAGCCACCTTCATCTTCCTCTAGCACTGGCAGCACGGGTGGAGGATGCACCAAGTGAGGAGCACATTTATCCCTCACAGGACTCCTCCCTGTGCCCTCCCTGACAAGACCCAAGGCCAAAGCCTGGCTTGGCACAGCCCCCAGTCCTGGCAACAAGCCCAGCCCTGGCACAGAGTACATCCCACCTGCAATATGGATCCAGCCCCCTTTCCCAGCATCTCTCCAGCTTCCTGTATGGGGCAGCCGCCCCTGGAAGGGCCCAGGTACCTGGGGGAAGGGAGCTGGAGACAGGTGAATCCCCACTCCAACACCATCCATCTTCCACCAGACCCCCAGAGCGCTGGGGGATTGGGATCACCTGAAGATGAGGCTGAGGCTTGGAGAATTACACAGGTGTGGCACATCCCACATCCGTACCACCCCATTTTCCAGCGCTGCAGGTCCCAGCTGGTCCAGTCTCCAGCCCCAGAGCACATTCCAGAGGGGAATATCTCCTGTCCTGACCCTCAGCCTGTCACACTTGTGGCCACTGTGCCATCCCAGAGTACCTGGCTCCCACTCTGCACAGCTGCTCTACATGGGGCTTGCCAGGAACCCCATCCCCAACAAGGTTCTCACTCCAGCACTGTCCCTGTCTGGGACTTGCCCACAGGTCCCCAAGGCCCTTGTCCCCCCACAGTGTCTCTGCAATGCCCTGGCCCTGGGCCCAGCTCAGTGCTCACCCCGAGCAGGATGTGCCCATCCTGAGGGTTATCGGGGAGTGGGTGTTTGTCCCCAGGCAGCCACTGGGATCAAACTGGGCAAGCAGGTTTCAGCATTTTTAAACCAAAAGCATCATGGTCCCACTCTTCATTTTCCACTGGGAGCTTTGCTAACAGAGGCTTCTAGGAGATGTTTGAGCCCATTCCAGGCAGAGCCTCCTACTCCAGAAAGAACTGCGTTTCCTGGGCCATGGCCAGAGCAGATCCTGCTGCAGGAAAAGCCTCGAGCCAACCCCAACACAGGAAAGGGCTCGGGCACAAGAGCAGAGTGCCGGGGTGGGACCTGTGCCAGGGAGAGCCCGAGACACCAAAGGCACCTTGGCAGCAGCAGCTCCCTGCAGGGCATGGCCACAAGCCTCCCTTGGCAAGCTGGCCTGGTGGCCACACTGGAGAGCTGCTGGGTCGGGGGGGATTTCTGGCTGGGGATCTGCCTCAGCCCACAGAGTGTGACCTCAGCCCTGGCTCTGGCACAGCCCCTGTGCCTGGGCCCTGCAAAACCTAAAGGTCACCTGTGCCACCCTGGTGCCCATCCCTGGGTCTGGCACTGTCGGTTCTCTACTTGGTGGTGCCTCCAAAACTGCACCCCCCTTCTCTACAGCCTGAGCTTGAGGATGCCCTGAGAAATATAACAACTCTGTGCTTTCCAGAAACTATTAATAAAGTGCCTGTTTGTTGTCTGTATAAACTTAAGAATGGAACTCATTACAGACTGCCCAGACTGCTTTGTGCCATGTGTCTTTTTTGTTACTCTATTTGGTGTGTTCTACTATTCATTTCTTATCTTTTGATAATATTTTCCATAGAGGGATGCCTTTAGTCACAGTATTGCTACATCAGCAGGTACTGTGCTTGTGTTAAGCAGACAGTAAAGAGGCATGATCACTGTGCATTGAGGTACAATGAAGCGTCCTGCTCTGCCCTGTGTGACCAAGACAGGTCTTCCTCACCCTTTTCTGTCCCTGCAGGGGCAGTGCCTGTGAGCAGAGGTGGAGGGAAGAGAGTCCCAGCACAGCTGCAGAGATGCAGATGGTTGTCAACTCCACTTCCTGCATAGAAATCCGGCATGAAATTGCTTCTAAATGCTGCTCCCTTCAGCTCCTGGACACCTACTCACAGAGTTGTGAAAAAAATCCCCCGGCCACTGGCTTCCAAGGTGAGTTATGCCAAAGTTAGAGCTCGGTGGGAAATCTCTATCCTTTCCAACCCTTTTAATATAGCCATACATGGTGGAGTACATGGATGTGTCTTGTACAGAAAAGAAGGAGTGTGAAAGCAACGTGACTGACACTTTTCAGTCTCTGTGTTCATTCTACACCCGTGGGTACAAAGACATCATGGAAACCCTGGCACAGAGAGACCCTTCAGTCCATGGGTACAGAGACATCCCAGAGCCCCTGGCATAGACAGACCCTTCTGTCCATGGGTAAGTGAGCACAGTGGGGGTGGGTGAGCAGTGAGTCCTGGACGGGAGACAAACCTGGCTCCAGCCCTGCCAGGCCCTGCCAAGGCTCAATGCTGGCTGCTCTGAAATGGGAAAGCCCTTCAGCCTTGTCCCTGCCCAGAGGGGCAGTGCTGGCCTGGCAGCACAGGTTGTTTTCCCCACAGGCTGCAGGAGATGAGAACACAAGGCTTGCAAACACTGACTGCAAGCCACAGCTCTGGGTGCTCCCCACGAACCTCAGCCCAGGGCCCAGTGTCTGCCCCAAGCTTCAGGGGATGCAGTGGGAGCCCGGCTGGGCTCTGCCCTGGGGCCGTCCTGCAATGACAGCTCCAAACAGGGAGCATTCAGTTGCCACAGACAGCCAAGCCAGGGGTGGAGGGGAGCTGGTCCAGCCCAGCACTGCTGTGTGCTGTGCTCTGGGGCTGGGGCTCCCTGCACAGGGAACTGCACTGCTGTGCCAGAGGAGACAAAGAAGCTTCAGCTTCAGCCTAACTGAGGTGGATGGGTGGGCTGGGAAGAGTGGGGAAGCTCAGGGGGATTCACAGAGTTCATCCTGCTGGAAGGACGAGGAAAAGGGAGTGGGAACTCAGCAGTGAGGAGAACTGAGGGCTGGAGAGCAGCTCTGAATGACACTAAAATCTCACTGGACCTCTGAGACATTGCTGCTCTTCAGCCAGTGACAGCATGAGATCCTAAGCCTGGGGATCAGTGTTCCTCGTGGTGAGGGGCATCAAGGAAGGCAACAACGTGATGGACACTGTGATGGGCTGGGAACTCAGTGGGGGAAAGGAGGGAGCAGTTGTGAAGTAAAAGGCAGGTGGGGGAGAGAACTGTTCAGAGGAGGGCTGAGCTACAGCTTGTGCAAGCTGAAAATGTCATTTGGGGTCGTTCCAGATTGATTTCATTTCAGAAGGTATTGAACAAGTTTACTTTGTTTTCCCTTGGAGGTGTACACTCTGCAAACTTGAGCTGCGTTGCCAAAATGCTCAAGCAAGTCTCTGCTGCAGGTCACACCATTTCTCCTTTGGCTGATTCGGGCCCGGTGCTGAGCTGCAGCAGAGCCCTGGCAGAGCCCAGAGCAGCCTCAGCATCCACAGGGCCCGGCTGCAAGGAGAGAAACCAGAAATTGCCTGTCAGCTGAAGGCTCCTGAAGGCTCACCCTTGTCCCAGCTCCCACGGTGCCCAGGCCACGCTGGCCATGCCCAGAGCAGTGCCCAAAGCTGCCCATCATTGCTGCCCCTCATTGGGCAGCAGAGCAGGAGGGCAGGACATGTGCCCAGCCTGCAGCCAGCCATGGCACATCCTCCTCCTCAGCAGCTGCCACAGCAGGATGCTCCGGTGTTTGCTGCCATTTCCCAAAAGCTCTTATCCCACCATGCAAAGAAGACGGGGACTCACCTCATGCCATCGCTGCGGGCAGAAAAGCTGGTCCCAAACGATGTCCTCAGCCTTCTCCAAGCGCACGGCCCGTCCACACCGCAGCTGGTCCCAAGCACCTCCTGATCCACACTGGACCCCACCTGGAACACTTCCTTTAGAGAAACAAACAACAAAATAATGAAAATAGGTTACAGTGCAAAGGGGGGGAAAAGAGAAATGGTAAAAAATCTTATCTCTATCAAGGGCTTGAGGAAGGCCCAACCCTACATGCCAGGGAAAAAGCCACCCATGGCTGAGAGAAGCCCGTGCTTTCTCCCTTTCCCCCTGCGCTGCCGCAAAAGTTATGGTGATCCCAAAGCAAGCAAGGGCAGTGGAGCAGCCCAAGCCCTTCCTTGCCTGCAAAGCAAAGCAGCCAAGCACAATTCTGGAGCCCCACCTCTGCTCCCACCACGGGGCTTTGTTTGTGTCAAGCTGGCTGCCCCAGCCCCAGCTGGGGCACGGTGGGTGCTGGGGGCTGTTGGCAGGGCCAGGAGCCAACTCCCATTTCGTACCCACCCCAGCCCATCCCCCAGTCCTGCCAAAAGGCAGCTTGGCAGACGACAGAAGAATCAATTTTATCCTCCCCAGCAAAGGGGGAACCTTTGTTTCCTGGGCAGGCTGTGCAATGCCCAAATCTGGGAGCATCCCCCTGGGTCTGGACTCATCTGTAAATTTGCTGTGTGGAGCCTGGCTTTGAAGAAGGTGCCAGAATCCAAGTCTGTCATCTTCAGCTTGCCAGTGGCCAGGTGGAGGAAGAGGTTGTCATCCTTGATGTCATCCTCGCTGTCCCCAGCAGCAGCAGCCCCACCTGCTACAGCTTCTCCAGGGGCTCCTTCTCCTTCCCTGGGGGGGAGACCAGGCTCTCAGTGTTCTGCCCAGGGCCCCAGCTGTCAGTGAACCAGGACAAGCCAAACCAGCTCAGATGGTGGCCACCAGTGCTGGGCAGAGAGCAGCTCAGCTCCAGCCCAAGGGCTGGGTGTTCCCATCTGATGACCTGGGTGCAGTGGCACAGGCAGGACAAAACAGTCTGGGCTTCTTTGCTTCTGATTGCCAAGGCCTGTGTGGAGCTGGAACTTACCAGAGCCCTGCATCAAAGTGCGCCTGTGGCTCTCTCCCTTCTTCTACGTCAGGTGAATTTGCTGCATCCAAGGGTCACAAAGCAGGTCTTCTAATGAGGGCCTTTCTATGTCGAGCATGGATAAACACCTTTTGATCAGATCTTGGCAGTCTGGAGAGAGAAAGCAGAAACCACCGGTCACTTGGAGGAGGCTGCAGTCTGCTTTGCCCCATTATTCCCATGCCCAAGCCATGCTGCGTGTGCTCAGAGCTGGGCCTAAAGCCTCCCATCAGTTCTTTGTTTTGGAGGAGAGCACGAGAGCAGGACCTGTGCCACGTGCTCAGCAGCTGCCAGAGCGGGATGCTCACGAGCCCACTGCTGTCTCCCAGCACTGCCTCCCATTCCCCCCGTGCCCAGAGATGAGGATTCACCTTGAGAGAGCCGTTGTGGCAGTGAGAGCTGATGGTTCCAGCTGATGTTCCGGCCCCTCCTGAAAGGGTGCTTCCCACAGACCATCTGGTGCAGCAGGATGCCCAGGGACCAGATGGTAGCTGGCTTGCCATAGTACCAGCCAAAGCGGGTCCATTCCGGGGGGCTGTAGGACCGTGTTCCTATGGGACAGAGATGGAGTTCATCAGGGGAATGCTGCTGCTCCCAGAGCCTGGCCCCAGAATCCTTGGCCATGCTAGGGCTGCACCAATGGCACATGGTGTGACCCCTTGCCTCTGGCCAGCACCTGGGACTTGTGTACAAACTTGGGCTTGGAAAAGGAGCCACTGGTGCTGCAAGAGGGCAGCAGAAGCCCTAGCAAGGCCTGAGCATGACAAGGAAAAACCCACTCAGTGGTGGGGAAATCCATGTCTCCATCCTCCCTGCCTGCATTGCCCCAAAAAACAATTATGAGGCCAAGGCAAACAAGGTGAGCACAGTAGTGCAAGCCCTTTCTCACCTGCACACCAAAAAAGCGGGTGCGCAGGTTCTGCCCCTCCCCTGCTCCCCTACTACCCCCACCCATGGGTGTTTTTGTCAGGCTGGCTGCCCCAGCCCCAGTCCTGGGCACAGCGGCTGGCAAAGGCTGCCAGCAGGGCTGGAAGCTGTCCCCCCAGCCGCCCCCAGTGGAAAGCAACTCAGCTGAAGACTCAGTGCCATGACTGGCAGCAAAAAGGAGAGTCCGCGCTCCCACAGCCAGGCTGGGCCCTGAGCTGTTGGGCCAGGAGATGCTGGGAGCGGGAAGACGGCGCTGTGTGGGCTCACCTGCAAAGTGAGTGTAGGCTGTGTCCTGCAGGTAGGTGCCACAGCCAAAATCAATCAGTTTTGCCTGCCCGCTGGCCAGGTCAACGAGGATGTTCTCCGGTTTGACGTCCCTGTGCAGGACTCCGCAGCTGGTGCAGTGCTGCACGGCCTCCAGCACCTGGCGGAACAGCTGCCGCGCCACCTCCTCGGACAGGAACCCCCGTGCCCGAATGAAATGACGGAGGTCCTGACACCGCTCCGGGCGCTCCAGCACCATCAGGATCTCGCTGGGGAGCTCAAGCCACTCCAGCAGCTGGACAACACCAGGGAAGCCAGTGGACACCTTGTCCAGGAGCACGATCTCCATTGGTGCTCTGGTGCCGTCGGGCTGCAGGAGGACCACGATGCCGTCAGCGGGGCTGATGCCGTGCCAGGGCTCGGGAAGCCCTCACCCAGCCCGGGATGCTCTGCTGGCCCCACACGCGCTGTCCACCCTGCTGGGCCTCGGCTCATGCCCACCCCGCACGCCCCGGCTTCTCCCGCTGACCCCCGCTCACTCACCAGCTCACCCCAGTGTCGGACGCGGTTCCGTGGCACCCTTTTGATGGCCACCTGCAAGCCAAGGGGAGCAGAGGGCTTAGCTCGCCGCCCGCCCTGCCGAGCCCCATCCTTCCCCGACCCCTCCTCAGCCTCCTCCTCCTCCGCCCGCCGCCGGCCCCTCCACTCACCGGGGCGCCGTCCGAGAGCCGCGTCGCCGCCCAGACGCTGCCGAAGCCGCCGCGCCCCAGCAGCGAACCGAGCTGGTAGCGCTCCTTAATGCCGTGCTCCACCTTCCCTGCCGGCGAGACGCGGCTGTCAGCGCTCGGCCCGGGGCCAGACACGGGCCCCGAGCGCCCCTCAGCCGTCCCGGGCCGGGCAGCCCCTGGCGTTCGCTCTTTGGAACGCGACAGCGGCGGCTCGGGGCCAGCGGCCGCGCTGCCGAGCGGCGGAGCTCGGGCCGGGGAAGCCCCAACGGAGGCGGCGGGAGCGGCCGCGCCCTGTGTGCGCTCTGCGGGCTCCGGGAGCAGCCGGCGCCGGGACCGGGACCGGGACCGGGATCCACGTTGGGGCTGGGGCTGCGGCCGGGCCCGGGGTCGGGGCCGGACCCCGCGTTGAGGCCGAGGTCGGAGCCCACGTTGCGGCCGGGGCCGGGGCCGGGGCCGGGGCCGGGGCCGGGGCCGGGGCCGGGGCAGGCGGAGCCAAAGGGAGGCGATGCCGCACCAGGCACTGATCCCCGCCCAGCAGCGCCACTGCCAGTACAGCCAGAGCCGGGCGGAGGAGAGACCGCGGCAGGACGGCCGGGGACGGGGGCGGGGACGGGGACGGGGACGGGGAGGGGGAAGCCCCGCCCGGGGCCGAGGGCGGGCTGGGGGCATGAGCCGGCTCGGAACGGGGAGAGGGAGACTGGGAGAGGAGGGAGACACCGG
This sequence comes from Cinclus cinclus, assembly GCF_963662255.1. NCBI lineage: Eukaryota > Metazoa > Chordata > Aves > Passeriformes > Cinclidae > Cinclus > Cinclus cinclus. The sequence continues at coordinate 1,759,923 of NC_085078.1, forward strand.
GAAACGGAGACTGAGAGAGGCTGTGGGACTGCGGGAGAGGGAGAGGAGATCCAGAGGGTCGACAAAGTCGCTTGATTCGCTGCTGCTGCTGCTGCTGCCGCTGCCGCTGCTGCTGCTGCTGCTGCAACTGCAACTGAAGCCCTGGGGCCGTTTGTCCCCATGGCCGTTTTTCCGTTTTTCCGTTTTTCCGTTGCCTTCTCAGCCCTGTGCCAAGCCCCGCGCACCCCGGGGGCAGCCCCTGAGCCTTTTCTTTCCATGGAGAATAAAACATCTTTCAAGCACAGTCCTTGACGGCCAAGATTGGGATACTGCCTCTGAAATTCTGGATATATACAAGGATAGCTCCCAGACAAAAGCTGCCAGGACTATGTAGGTTACCTTGGCTTCCTGAGGGCCGACTCTTCCCTGCCTTTGAAACACTGGGGCTCCCTACGTTCCTTTCTATGGAAAAGAACTGTCCTTCTTGTCCAGGTGCCCATGGCCTCAAGCACATGACCATTTGATAGTGGTCAAAGGAGTGGAGAAAGGAGTTCTGTGCTCAGTGGGCTGGAGACTGAGGACAGCAGAGGAGAGCCCTGGGAGGGATTGATGGGCAGTTTCAGAGATGATGGCTCTTTTGACAGAGAATATCCAGAGAAAGAAACAATTAATACCAAGGGCAGCTGTGGAGGCCCAGACTGGAAACAAGGAGAAGGAATTTCTCTCCCAGAGCAGGGCTGAGGTGCAACACATCCCCCAGAAGGAGTCTGGGCCAGCCCAAGGCACAGGCATGGGCAGCAGCTGAAAGGTTCTTCTGAATTGGACTCCTCAAAGGGTTTGTGCAATCTCCTCCTAGGCCCTGAGGTTCAAGGACTCAGCACCAAATGCACCACGGGGCTCACTGGGATCAAGCAAGTCCTGACAAACCACGGCTCTGCCTTGATTTCCCTCTGGTCTGGTGCAGTCCATGAGGAAGGTTTTCTGCTGCAGTTATGGAGAAATATCCATTGGAGTTTTAAAGGGTGGATTTTATTACTGCTGATTTTAGAGCAGAGGTGATTAGAGCATTGTGTGGTTGATATTGATCCAGGGTCTCTCCTCGGCAGGTCTGGCCTGCTCAGAGAAGCTGTGCCTTGAGGTCTGACCCAGTGTGGACAACCTTGCTCCACTTTGCCCAGCCCCATCCCGTCTGTCCTCCCTCATCTGGACCTGCTTTGCTTGGAGAACTGGCTGCGCTCAGGAAAGAAATGTTTTCCCTTTTTAATTTTTTTAAACAATCTAAAACTCCTAATTTTCTCCACTGCAAACAGACATAGTCCTCAGGAGTGTGCCTGCCCAAGGTGCCACCAAAAGCACTGCAGAGCTGCCCTGGGCCAGCTCTGCGGGTGGATCATCATCGCATCCTGCACTGGGCCACTGCCAGGGGCTGTACAGGGCCATGGACACTGCACTGATCCCACGGCTGGGTTTGTGTGCCACGGCAACCGTGAGAAGTTCAGGTTTCCTTGGAAACATTTGGGAGAACTGGGACATACTGGGGAACACTGGGAGCACTGTGGGAAACGCTGGGACATACTGGGAGTGATACTGGGGAGGAGTGGGTCAACGTGGGAACATGGGGAATGCTGAGGGGGAATCTGGGTGGACTGGGATGGACTGTGGGGTTGCACTGAAAACTACTGGGACATACTGGGATTGATACTTGGAAGTACTGGGACAAACTAGGGACACAGGGCGCACTGTGGGGATGGCTGGGGGACACTGACGCCTACTGTGGATAATACGGGGAGGAACTGGAATGGACTGGGAACTAAGCCAGGTGTATTGGGTGGGACTGGGGTGTACTGGGATGACCTGGAGGGGCACTGGGTTTGTACGGGGCTGTACTGGGGATGGAGTGGGCTCCTGCCTCTGGTGCCTCCCATTTGCCAAGACTCCCGCCCATCACTGCACACAACCAATCAGTGCTGGGTCTTGGCACTTTGGGGGCGGTGCCTGGTGCTGGCGCCATCTTTTCTGTTTTTGCCTGTGGCTCCCGTCATGCCCCACGGCCCAGTTGAGCCCCGTTGGAGCTGGGACAACAACGCCCGTCATGCCCTGGGCTTCACAGAACCCCAGTGTCCACCCACCACATGTCACGTATGTGTCCCCCAGACCTCCCAGGATCTCTAAGTGCCCCCGCAGCACCCATTTGGCACACCCCAAAAGCATCCCCAGACTCCAAAATGCTCCCAACCCCATAAATGGCCGTTAAAGCCACTTTTGGGAATTCATCTCCTGTCATCTGGAAGAGACGGTCCGAAGTTTCCCTCATTTGCCTCACGACCATCACAAGAAGACCCCGGTGAACCCCACTCGCTCCAGACAGGAGTTTTCTGGCCTGGTTGCCTTTGAACAGTTCTGGCCTGGCCGAGGTAGAGGTTTACCAAATAACTGTTTGCAGCTGTGCTGTGCTGTGCCGTCATGGTGCACTGCTCTTCGAGGCCACACTAGCCCAGCCAGATTGGCACCTGCTTCTCTGAGCACACAACGGTCCATAAATCTCCCCACCTCTTGGCCAGACATCGCTCACTTTGAGAAAAGACTGTAAAACGGTGACTCTTTGGAGAAGCCTCTTGAGATCTCCCCACGTAAGGAAGACACGTCTATTGGCCGAAGACCACGAGGACTCCGTCCCATCCCTTGGTAGCTATTTCCCTTCCCCTCTTTTCCCCTTTTGTTTCCTTAAACTCTCCCCTCTGTCGCACAACTGAATTGTTAGCATCAAATAAAGTGCTATATTGAAGCATACTGCTGTCCCCCTGCTCTGTGTCTTGCACCTCAAGATCAAAACAAAGCATCACGATCCCCGCCTGGATTGGCGGATCGTGACATTAAATTGGCATCACGGACTGGATTATGACAGACAGAAGGGCTGCAAGGTTGTGTGTAGTCTGTAATAGGGGAAGGACATCTTGCTCCAGCCGCACCTAGCTGGTCACCTCAAAAGGAGTGAGCTTGTCCAGAAAGCAAGGGGGGCAAGTTCAGATTTCCTGCAAACTGCACAGGCCTAGGTGGAGAGCACCCCCACACTTGTTTGAGGGCTCTGTCTGTAGAATTTCACTCTAGGATCTCTTGGTGTGGAAGACGGGACTGTTTTTGTTGGTTTTTATTGTGTTTTTTTTGACTGCTTGGTGTAGCAAAGAGACAACCAGAGATTTGTACTGAAGCTAGTGCCTCCCAAGCAGCTTCGGTCTCTTCACCCACACAGGGAAGTGAAAGGGAACACAGAGAAAAGTTGTGTGTGTGTGTGTGTGTGTGTGTGTGTGTGTGTGTGTGCGCGTGTGTGTGTAACTTAAGTGATATACCTCCCTGCAGTGGTTTTTACTTGCCCCTTCATAAAATGAGTGAAAATTGCAGTGCAACAAATAAAGCTGCATTTTTTGCTCTATTAGCTATATATAGTGCCAGACCCTCTCAGGGAGGAGAAGAGTGGGCACCAAATAATTGGTATAATTTAGAAAATGTGATTGATGGAATATGTTCTCTGCAAAGGGAGTCAAAATTCAAACTGTACAAAAATAAAACTGTACTCTGTTCTGTTTTGGGAGCCTGTCTTAGGGCAGCTCTAGAAAATCACTTCAAGCAAACAAATGAGGAGACTACAATTATAAATTCTCTACAAAAATGAGTTCAAATTTTGCCAGAACAACTAAATGAAGAAAGGAACAAGTATCCTTGTTGAAAAAATGAGTGCTCTTTGTTGCAAAATGAGAAACAGTTGTTAGAAAGTGCTCTAAGAGAGGAACACACTAAAACTTTAGAACTTCTGGACCCACTGAAAGAAGCAGAGCAATGTACCAAAAATGGTTCCACCCACTCTGGGGGCCCCATTCCCTTTTCTCCCTATACAACCCCTTCTCAGCAGACACCAGGTTCACCTTCGCGTTGTCCTGCCAAGAGCCATAAAATGTGGACATTATTAGTGTTCTGGAGAAAGCACATTCCAGACTTTTCAATAATTCAGCTCATCAAGCCCTGGGCCCTGTTCACCCCACAGACCCTTTCCAGGTAGAGTGGGGATTCCCCATCTCGGGGTTGTCAGTTCACATATGGCAACAAGGCCCTGATGGTCCTACAAGGCCTGTTATTTGTTTGTATTTCCGTGGCTTTCAAGATGCTGAATAAAGATACGCTATCTGGGTTAAATGACTGTTTGCGGTTAGCTTAGCTCTCATAGAAGTGGAGAAAATTGTAGGGCAACAACCAATTACATTAAGAGGTCCTTTCAAAGTGATCGTAGTGGTCACTACTGGGGCTCCCCTGCCTGACGCGGTGGCCCATAGATCCTCAGCTAGGAAGTGGTATGCCCAGATTGAACATTATTGTAACATCTTCTCAATAACAGAAGTTGCTATAAAACATTGGGCTATACAAGAAACTGAGAGCTTGGGGAGCAGCCAAGACAAAGCTGCCTCGGCAATTAAAGTAGCCCCTCCTTTCTCCTCTGAACAATCAGCAAATTCTTGGTTCACTGATGCTTCTGCCAAACCAGAGGGAAAGGTGTGGAAACACAGAGCAGTAGCCCTCCACACTTCTGATGAATGAATCATTACTGAGGGAGAAGGCAGTGCTCACGTTGGGGAACTGATGGCTGCCTGGAGTGTTTTCCAGTGTGAGGTACACAATACCTCTCTTGTTTGCATCTACACTGACTCTTATGCTGTGTTTCAGGGATGTACAGAGTGGCTTCCTTTTTGGCAGCAAAATGATTGGGAAGTTAACCGAATTCCAGTATGGCAAAAGAGAGAGGTGGCAAGAAATTTGAACTATCGCAAGGTAAGAGAATTTTGCCATGCGGTGGGTAGCTTCACACATGCTAGATAGTTTCATCATTTTAATTTCCTGCCTCTTCATGGCAGACTCTGTTGCGTTTACTTTTCACAGAAGAGCACCGAGGGACATGAAGAACCAGATAACCCATGATAACACTGCTGATACTTACTGACTGTTGGTATAATTTTACTTGAACTAAACCAACAAGATTGAAATGACAAAGCTTCATGGTTACAATAACACATAAATTCATTGCTGAATCCCTCATCAAACTTGTACACAGTTATGGCACAAGACCTCACGGCCGTGTTGTACTTTGTAAAATTTAAAATCAGAATTGTTGGCTCCATTTCATTGCTGTACAGTTTTCCCATAAAATCATGTGTGGTAAAAACAATACAAAATACTGGGGGGAATTTGATGTTACTATTGTGACACCTGCTACTCCACCACCGCTTATCCTGAACCCTTTTAACAAACGAATGACAAGAGACATAATGGGTGTTGTGGGAGCAGGATTGGGAATTTTCAGTAGCATTGATTCAGAAGTACTGAGGAATAAATTGGCTACTACATCTGGAGATGTCACCAAATTACAGCAACCACTGCAGTCATCTTTGACAGCTTTGGGAACCCAACAATGGTTCCTATCAAACATTTTGGCAAATGGGGAAAAGGTAAATGCAAATGACCGCAAACCGATAACTGATGAACTCGGTGCTGCACAAAATAACATCTCTTTAGGTCTCAGCTGTATCCAGGCTCAGCTGTGGGTGCGGTTTGTTGCTGCCTCAATTATCAGAGAAGGCGAGGAAGGCACTTTTCCTACTGAAATTCGGCAAAGAATTTGGGATAGTGCCACTGACTTTGAAGGAGAATTCCAATCCTGGTGGAACTTGGTACATTTTAGCTATGACCCCAGCACAAACACAGCCAGAGCCTTTGTGCTGATGATACATAATGCTTCAGTGCATTCCATATTCGCCATCATTGCATTCGGGCTGAATCGTGATGGAGCTATTCTCTATCCTTTTAAGCATAGAGAATGGGCCCGTCAAATTGGTGAGAAGTGGGAAACTGTGAATTTGGAAACTTGTACTGTCCGGGAACAACAAGGGTTTATCTGTGAAAGTAACGCAATTAGAGCTCAAGATATTTGTTTGGACACAGAGCCAAATGCTTGTAACTTTGAAATACGTCCAAACGAGATTCCTGAAACGGTGCTGATTTATATAGGCAATGGTTGTGTATGCTTAAGAACTGCTGGCAACCTGTTATCATAGAAAATTTGGTAGTGCATACTAAAAATCATTCGAATGTTTGCATTTGTAACTTTACTAGAATTGTAGGATGTGATTTCCTTATGTAGTCCCAGTTACGTCTTGCCACCTTTTGCAGTCCAATTACACATGAATCCACCATTTATTGCCTACTCCCGTTGGAATGAACCTCGCTCTGGTAAAGCAATTGCTGCTTCCCCAGGATTTAATTGAAATTTTGGAAAGGATTAAGAAAAACAGACCAAAACTCTGATAACTCTTCATCACCATGTAAAGGAACTACATCATGTTTTGGAAAGAGTAAAGAAAGATGCTGAACTCAAGTGGTGGGATACCCTCTTTGGGTGGTCACCTACTGCCACAGGTGTCCTGAACAAATTGTGTCATCCCATCACTGTCCTTTTGATTTTGGTTTTGATTGGTTTTGCTTATATCAGCAATCCTGTACAACATGAATTGGAGAATGATGAAGCAGTTAACACACTTGACATCCATAATGAATATACACAAGTCAGTCACTGATGACGTCCCCAAGGTTATTGATGCAAGATGAAAAACACATGAGTATTTAAAATAAGGTGTTATATTGACGACTTGTGTTTTCAAACTCCAATTACCTAGAAATTATTTTATTTTATTCATTATCTACTTAAAATACTTCTTAATTATTTGAAATTGTGTTGAAATGATGTACTGGTATGGACTTGTTTTTTAATTATCTTACTTGTGTTTTGTACTGAAATTGCTTATTCATTATTTTAAATTGTGTTCAATTTACTTATTAATTATTTTACTTGTGTTTTCAATTGAAATTACTTAAATTAGTGTTTCAAATTGAAATTACTGATTAATGATTTTACTTGTGTTTTAAATTGAAAATACTTACTTAAATTGAAATTACTTTGAAAGATTGAACTTGTTCTTTCCCTTTCCCTTTCCCTTTCCCTTTCCCTTTCCCTTTCCTACTTTTTTCTTTGGCTGACTTTCTGTCCCTGTTTTTCGGAATATGCTACCAACCTGGATGAGTCCTGAAGACTTCGCTGTCGGAGTTGGCGGGAGAAATGCAGCACTCAGTGTGAATGATCAGCAAGTCACAATTTATTGCATGCTCTTAGTTACATTTATATCATCAATAATTAAGCTCATACATAGTGCAAAAGCAAGCTCATCACTGGCTACCGCAGCAAAGGTCAGTCCCACCCAGTTCCTCATTCTTGTGATCCTTTAGCTGCGGAGGTTCTGCATACTATCTTAACGGAAGTATCCTGTTATTGCAAACGTGGTTCCATATCTATTGCTCAAGGAAAAGCTGTCCTTCAAAATACCCACTGTGTCAGTATTTTCCCAAAGCCCTGTCAGCTAGTTCTCGCATGGGAATATGGCCTTTCTCTCTAAGCCATTCTTCTACACTTCGCAACTGAAGACACCGCAGCAACAACACTACAAAGGAGCTCTCTCGACAAAGATTGTGAGTCACGGGGTGGTGTAAGAGACGGTCCAAAGTTTCCCTCATTTTCCTCATGACCGTCGCAAGAAGATGCCCGTGTACCCCACGTGCTCCTGACCTGGTCGGCTTTGAGCAGGAGCTCTGACCCGGCCGAGGTAGACGCGTGGCAGGTGGCTGTCACAGGTGCACTGTGCCGTGCTGTGCTGTGCCGTCATAAGTGCCGGCCCAGACATGTGGGTGCCTGCTTCTCTGGACACACAGTGGTCCGTAAAAATCCCTACCTCATGGCCAGAAGCCATTCGCTTTGAGGAAAGACTTTAAGAAGGTGACTCCTTGAAGAAGCCCCTTGAGATCTCCCCACAGAGGGAAGACCCGTCCATTGGCAGAAGGCCCCCGAGCACACCCGTCTATGACCACAAGGATGGTGTCTCATCCCTTGGTAGCTATTTCCCTTCCCCTCTTTTCCCCTCTTTCTCTCTATCTCTTGACTTTGTTTCCTTAAAAACTCTGCCATCTATAGCACATAACTGTGTGCTTAGCACCAAATAAAAGTGCTCTGCTGTGAGTATTCTGAAGCATACTGTTGTCCCCTGCTGTGTCTTTTGTACCTCGAGATCAAAACGAACCATCATGATCCCCGCCTGTACTGGCAGATCGTGACAAGCTCCCAGCTTGTCATCCTCTGTACCAGAGATACTCTGAGTTGTACTTAGAGAATGCATCGTCCGTGAAATGTTCCAGCTTTAGGAGATGACTCCAGGAGCTGCAGCTGCATTGTCCTGCAGCCAGAGGCTTCCTGTGTCAAAGGCTGGGAGTGATTCCGCCCCAGTCACCTCTGAGCATCTTCCCAGCCCTGACAGATTGAAGCTCTCTGTGCCCCTGTGCTGTAGCCGGGGTGGCCGCAGGCAGTGCCCCAGCCCTGCTGGGCTGCACACAGGAGCTGCTCCTCAGTAGAAAAGTCATTTTGTAGATCTTCTTGATTGGCAGGATCACCCTCTGAGCCAGGAGCCCAGCCCAGCCCAGCTCAGCAGCACAGACACAGCTGAATGACTTTAATGACCCTCTCAGGGCTTTGATGTTGTTTATATCAGACTCAGTCCCTGAGAGTGTGCTCAAAAATCTTGTCAAGAACTCAAAGTGATATTTAAAGTCCAAAGATTCTAGAAGCTGTAATGGGTGCCACTGAGGGACACATCGGAGAAAGTGTCCCCAGGTTCCAGTTAGAGCAGAACACTGGTGGAAGCGATGACAGGTGCAGACAAACAAGGGAAAGGTGTCTCTGATGCTGAGCAAACCTCAGCACAGCAAGGCTCACTTGTCCCCTGCTGGCCGAGGGCCCAGGGCCAGCAGCCATGGCCAAAGTGCTTCAGGAGGTGGCTCTGGCAGGGCCTTTCAGCTGCTGCCCATCCCTGTGCCCTCTGCAGCCCAGGCTGTCCTACGGTGTCCATGCCCTGTGCCTCTGTCCCTGCAGGCTGTCGTCAACCCCCGGCTGCCCCACCTCGCTGGCCCCTTCCTTTGCTGCCAGCTTTGCGTCCTGCCTGCCTCTGCCTGGGCTCACAAAGCCTGGGGCTCGATACCTAGAAGGCCCTACTGGATTGCTCTGTAAGAATCCTAAGTGTCAAGTGCCCAGGGAGCAGGGTTTACATGCCATGGCGGGCACCACAGAGCCCTTTTCTCCCCCATGTGCTGAGGGTGTGGCACTTGCCATTTCCAAGATCCCTGCGGTTGCCAAAGGGGCCTTTTTGGCTCCGCTGAGAAGAGTCCTAACTGTGAGCCCGTCTTTCACCTGCTTTTCCTGCAAATGTACTCAAGGAATCCACTTTTTTTTGAACTCTCGGGTCCTGTGTGTGTGCAGGTGTACCAACTGAAGGATGGAACAGGTCTGTTGGGGAGGTGATCTCCTTCTCTAGTGGCTTTTGGTTTTGTTTTGGTTGTTGGATTTGTTTGTTTGTATGGATTGGTTTGGTTTGGGGGGGATTCTTTTGTTGGACTTTTTTGTGTTCTTGTTTTAATCAACTCCTCCTGGCAGCTCTGGGCAGGGCTCTGGAACCGTGTCTGACACTTGTCTGTGGCACAGTGAAGGCGGCCAAGGGGACCTTCGCTGAGCTGCGTGCAGAGGAATCCACATCAGCCCAGGCTGGGGGTGCTCAGTGGCCGGTCGGTTCTGTTGACTGGAACCTTTCCATGGAGCATGTCCAGGGATGGAATGTTGGGGCTGCCATGGCTGTGCTGTCACAGACAGGGGAACGCTGGGGCTGCCCCAGCTGCGATGTGCCAGAGAGGGGAAAGCTGGGGCTGCCCTGCTCCTGGCCAGCAGGATCCAGCACGGTGATTCTTGCCCTGTACTCAGCACTGTTTGGGCAGCACCTCGAGTGCTGTCTCCAGTTCTGGGCGCCCCGATTTAGGAAGGACGAGGAGGAGCTGAAGTATTTCCCGAGAAGGGCAACAAGGCTGGTGAGGGGTCTGGAACACAAGTCCTGTGAGGAGCGGCTGAGGGATCAGGGGTTATTTATCCTGGAGAAGAGGAGGCTCAGGTGAGACAAGGTGGTGTCAGGGCACAGGTGGGATTTGAGGATCGCTTAGGTCTTTTCCATCCTTGCTGCTTTTGTGATTCTCTGAAACCAGCCCTGGAGCACTTGCAGGATGAGCGCTGGGCCCCCTCTTCAGAAGCTCCAGCAGCCCAGGTCCCTCAGCTTCTCCACACAGTCCCCAGAGCCCATCCTGTCAGTCCTGCAGAGCCTCTCCAGCCCCTCCTCAGTGCCCAGAACAGGGAGCCCCACAGCCAGACACACCAGCCCAGATGTGCCCCCCTGGCCTGTGGTGCCCCTGGCAAGGGAGCAGCACGAGGCACTGCAGGACCCTGCAGACAATTCCTGTGGCACCACTGCAGTTTGGGCGTGGCTGCCAGGCAGCTCTCCCTGTGAGCAATGATGTCTGCAGTGGGACAGGAAACTCACAACTCCCGTGAACAAACTTTCAGAGGCCACGACAAACCTGAGTGGTTTCCCTCCCGTCCCCCAGACCTTGCTGGCCCCAGGGGCTGATGGCGTTTGTGCTCACTGAGGTCCATCTCCCCACACCAGCACCATGCTCTGCCAGCACTGATCTTCCCTCAGCTCTGCACACAGACATTGCTGCTGCAGCTCCAGAGAAGGGAACAAAAGGGGCATCTCTAGAGAAAACTTTCCGGGCAGATCCTGTTATAAATGAGGATCTGATATTTAGCAGAATTTAGGTTGCTTTATTTGATATAGACGGAGCAAGCAGCGCTGGGGAACGTGAGGGGTCAGCGCCCACTCCACGCTCCGTTGAACCTTGGTTTTCAGCTCCTTTCTATGGTTTTCCTTGTAGTAGTCAATAATTCGTAATTTCTTTTGTTGTCATAATTCTGCCAGGTAAGCAGTGGTGGTTAAAAAAACATCCGTGGGACCGCTGTGTGAAATCTCCGGACAATTTGTCAAGTAACCACCTGGTTTTGGTAGATAAAGAACAGCAGAAGTGGGAAGTCTGGTCTTAGCAGATAGGTTGCAGTTGATTACGCAAAGGCGGGAGATCTGATTTTGCAAAATCTTTCAGGCTCTGGGAAAACCTCATTTTGCAAACTGGTATCAAATACAATTTACTTAGGAAGCAAAATATTCATAACGGGGGGATTTAAACAGAATGGTTTTAAAAATGTATTTCCCTTTATCGAGTTCCATGTCTTGTCTAAGTATTCTGGTTTATACAAACTCCAAAACTTTTGCGATTAACACGAATCATTTATCAATTATCACAATTTCCCCACTTCTCTTTTTTTATCCCATTAATTCCTGTTTGGGCTTTAAATTTTGTCAGTACTTCTTGTACTAGATTTAATTCATTTACTGCCATTAATTTCGTTGCCATCTCAGGGTCTCTTGGTATTGTAGCAATTTGCATTCCTTGAACCACTGATTGCATGTGTCAAATGAAACATGGAACAAGACAAGGCATGAACAGTAGTTCTAATAATGCACATGTTAACATAAAACCTAATTTCTTCCACCAAGTTCCCCCAACAGGTTACTTCACCAATTATCATTAAGCATAGAGTTCCAGGTTTGTACAGGTACAGGGGCTATTTGTTTTAATTTTTTTTTTCTGCAATTATAGTAATTATTTCACCGTTATAAATACCATTTTTAAGCAGCATTCATAATTATTAAACTTGCCACACACTCCTTCTTCAGCTAATAGATAGTGCAGGGCTAGTCGACTTTGATATACTGCTGCTCTAGTTTGAGTAAGTTGCTTAGCTATTCCTTTCGTTGCTTGGGCTTAATCCCTCCCCCCTCTGTGGCCATTGTTCAGTTTTTTGCATTTCTCCACAGATCCAGCAGGGGGGTTCAGTTCAGTTCAGCAGTAATTTCTTTCGTTAATTCTGCTAAGAAATTCTTTTCCGAGGTGGGTAAGTCCCGTTTGCTGCTTTGTTGTTTCAATTTCTCGTGCAAGTTAAAACTTTTCTTATGGTTTGTTCTTGTTTCCTTGAGCGTTTTAATTGTGTTCTTTATTCATTCCTCCTTGCAGTGATTTTGCACTCCTCCCTGATCTGAATATCCCCACAGACCTTCTTTTGTGAAGCAGGGGTACGCTTCTCCTACTGGGCAACTTTGGTATGCCAATAGAGCCCACCATTTTTTCCAAATTGGTGGCTACCCAGTAACTTTTTCCTATAACAGTGCACGTTTCTAAGTTGTGCTTATTATAGCAGGCTGAACTGATATGAGTGTGGAGGGCAAGGGTGGATTCTGTGCGTCCGCCGTACCCGATTGTCTGGTAACACTTGGAACAAGCATCAGCACTATTTCCTTTCATCATAAGGAGCAATAGGATGACTCCCAGGACTGTTCTCATCCCTCTGCCTCCCTCAAGGCCTACGGGGTTGCTGCCAGTAGCGGAGGTTTGTTTAATCTTCTTGGCAGCACGGACTATGTCCTGGGGTCTCGCCCTTTGTCTTTCTCTTTTGGTATAATTTCTTAATTTTGTCCCAGCTTTTGGTTTTAACATTCCGGTACGAGGTACAGCAGTAACAGCACGGTATACTCAACCCTTTCCAGCACTTTCTTCCCAGTACCTCCGCTTTGGCTTTCTTTTTTTTTTTCCTTTTCCCCTTGTTCTATTCTCAAATAACTCCCACCATTTATGATCATCAATTTTGATTTCTCCTCTTGCTGATAGAGTATTAAGTACCTTAACAGTTTCCTTATATTAATTTCTTCTACACTGGATACATAATGCGAGTGGGAGACACCCACCACAGGAATGACCCCGCCACAACTCAGTACAATATGGACACCGTTTTTTGATGAACGGGCTGCAGTCACACCCAGGTTTAGGACAGGTGACTTTCAGTCCTGACTGGGAGACCTTCGAGACGAGTTGATCCGGTGTCAACATCCAGTCCTGTGAATTCGCACTTCGAGGTCTCTGAGCTCGGGTGTCGCTGTCCAGCCTACAGTAGGAGGGGTTATGGGACCTCTGACTCTACTCACATGTGTTCACTCCTTTTTGGCTGTCTGTACAGCTGTTTCAGTGGTTAACAGAACTAAATATGGTCCTTCCCATTTTGGATCCAGACTTTCTTCTTTCCACACTTTAATTAACACATGTTGTCCTGGCTTAATCTTACGTATGGCAAATCCTAGACGGATGGTTTGAGCTAAAATTTCCTTCCACTTAATTCTTGCAAGTTTTTGTTGATGGTTATTATGTAACTTTGAAGAGAAGTGTCCTGAACTAAGATCAGATCAAGGTGTACTCCTTTAGGGTAAGACATACCATACAGCATTTCCTGTGGTGAAATTGAAGTTGTTTTCCAAGTTGGCATTCTTTGTATATTAGACAGGGCTAGTGGGAGGCACTTTGTCCATGGCATTTCAGTCTTAATTCTTAATTTTAACAGCTGTTGTTGTAATGTTTGACTGATCCTTTCAACTGTCCCAGAACTCTGAGGGTGCCAGGGTGTATAGTACTCCCAGCTGATGCCTAGGGCCGAGGTCAGGAACTTAAGCACCTTTGATGTAAAGTGCATGCCTGGTCGGAGTCTATTGCTGGGACCAGGACATGCTTTGGTATTATGTGTTCTATGAATATTTTGGCTACCACTTGTAATGTGGCTCTAGCTGCAGGGTGTGCCTCTAGCCAGTGGGTTAATTGGTTTACTATTACTAGTAAATATTTCCACCTTCCTACCACCTTTCCTGTGTTCAAGGGAACATTAACAAATCCAATTAATTCAGTCTCTTGTCCTGCTAATGGCACTTGCCCCAGGGGGTAAAGGGGAGCCTTTGTGTCATTATCTCTGTCCTCTCTGCTGATACCATCTCTCCTGGTATTTCTTTGACTCCAGGGAGTCCTTTGAGCTATAGGAGGAGAGGGAGCAGAGACCCTGGTTGGAGGGGGGGGGGGGGGGGGGTTAAATGGTGGGGGGTCTCCTGTATTTTCTGTATTATACAGAGGTGGGAGATTATCAAGTGTTCCCAGGTAACTTTTTTTTATCCTCATCCCTTTTTTCCTTTAAAGTATATACCGAGAATGGTTTATGCTGTTCTGTCCACAGAGCAGCACAGTCACACTCCTCTCTGTAAAATGGTTCTTTACAAGCAACATATGTGTTTAATGCTCTACAAATCCAACCCTTAAACGATCCCAACATGGGCCAGTACAGATTATCTCTGCGGATCATTTCTTTGGTCCACTTTACCATACTATATTGAATCAATTTTTCTTTGCTTTTTACTTTGTATAATTCCCTTGTGTCTCAAGGTCTTACTATTACACCCAAAGGGCTGGCTGGTGGTATTTCTGGCAACCTGCTGGGCTTATTTTATTTCTTTGTTTTTCTTTTTACTTTTATGTTTTTGATTATAAGAACTTTGACCCCTTTGTGGCTCGTCTGGACTTGAACCCTTACTCTTTCTGAGGCTGCCGCAGGGCAGGAGCACCTTTAGCCTGTCAGGACTCCTCCCTGCTCCCTCCCCAGCAGCTCCCAGGCCAAAGCCTGGCTTGGCCCAGCCCCTAGCCCTGGCCACAAGCCTAGCCCTGGACAGATTCCATCCAACCTGTGGCACACATCCAACCCCCTTGCCCATCATCTCTCCAGCTTCCTGCATGGGCCACCTGCCCCTGCAAGGGCCCAGGCACCTCTGGGGTCCAAGAGGGGTGGTCAGGGAGCCGAAGGAAGCTGGATCACCTGTGGAGAACACCCCCACTCCAACCCAATCCATCCTCCAACAGCCTCCAGAGTCACATTCCCCCATCTTTGGTTTCCCTTCTCTCCAAGGGCTTTTTCTTCAAGATATCCCAGAGCTGACCCCAGCTACTCACCCAGCCTGTCAGTGCAGAATCATCACTCTTCCCCCTCCTGTCCCATGGAGAAACAGGAGATGGACTGACCCCTCTTCTGGTGACAACAAGACTCCAGAATCTCAGAAAACTGGGGCATGCTAGGACAACGGTGTCATAAACCTAGGAAATAGCCAGGTGATTTGGGTCTCTAGGCACTAGAGACACTGGGCAGAACTGGGAAATGATGATCACCCGAAGACAAGGCTGAAGGCCGGGGAATTGCTCAGGTGTGGCACTTCACACATCCACACCACCCCATTATTTCCCTTTCCCTGCATGCCCCAAACTGGTCCCATCTTCAGCCCCAGGGTGGAGTCCAGGTGGGAATATCCCCTGCCCTGGGGCAGACCCTCATCCTGTCACACCTGCAGCCATTGTGCCCTCCCAGAGCACTGGGTCCTGCTATGCACAGGTGCCACACACAGGAGGTTCCAGGGACCCCATGTCCAACCAGGCTCCCATTGCAGCACTGTCCCTCACTGGGACTTGCCCACAGCTCCCCAGGGCCCTTGTCCCCACTCAGTGTCTCTGCAATACCCTGGCCCTGGGCCCAGGCCAGCAATGGCCCAGAGCAGGATGTGCCCATCCTGAGGGATATGGGGCAGTTGGTGTTTGTCCCCAGGCAGCCACTGGGATCAAACTGGGAAAACTGAGGTGCCCATTCAGGGGGAGGGATGTTGGTCCCCTGCCAGCATCTCTGATAAGCCCTGTTCATCCAGGGCCTGAGGAACCAGGAAGACATTCAAATATCTTGGGCTTTCACAAAGCAAAAATCCATCAAGAAATGGTTCCTGAGAGCTGCCCATGCCACTGATTCTTGTTTGACATTCTGTGGCATTAACACAGGTTTGTTGTTTCCTGTGAGGTGCCTTGATGATCTGAAAGGGTCATGGGGTGTCCCCGCAGCCTTTTCTTTTCCAGGCTGAACACTGCCAGCTCTCTCTGCCTGTCTCTGTCACAGAGGTGCTCCAGCTCTCCAAGTGTCTTGGTGTCCTCCCCTGGAACAGTTTCATGAGGTCTGAGTCTTTCCTGTGCTGAGAACCCTCTTGCAAATTGCTTATACTGAAGTCACTGTCGGTAGGAGAGGGGAAACTCATTTGTCCTGAAAGGCTGGCCCAAGTGTAGGAAAATACAACTGTAGGGACAGTTTCTGGAGGGCTGAGACCCAGCCCCCAGGGATGAAGGGACATTCCCACGGGGTTCCCTGGAAATGGGGGTCACTGCACCCACACTGGAAACCTCTGTGTGTGTCCAGGTCACTGTCCCCAGACTGTTGGCACATGGTCAGTGGCCATCCAATGCCATCCCCCTGACTGGCACTGATCTCCAAGGAAGCCTGGACCTCTCCCTAGCCAAAGTTCCCGGTTAGCACCCTGCAGACACTTCCCGAGTTCCTCTCCAAGGTGATGTCTGCACAGCAATGACACCACAGCACTTGTCCATCTGGCCAAGAATCCCCAACAGGGACACTCTGCTCTCTCCTCCATGGGCACAGAGCAGCAACATTCCAGAGGAAAATCTTCCCCCGTGGCTACTGTGGCTCCTTGGACAAGTTCCAGAGCAAACAGTCAAGGCAGTGGCCTGAAATGTTTTCCCATCTGGGCACATGTCTTCCCACCACACATATCTGATGGATCCACAGGGTCCCTGTGGAAAGAGAGAAGCAGAAGCCTTCGCTAATGCTCTGAAATGTCAAAGAGGAATCACAGACAGGGACAGCTTTCAGGAACAACTTCACTGTGGATTTTCCTTCCAGGAAGCCCGAGATTGCCACTTTCTTCCTGGTGCTTCAGGCCCTGAGTAAACAGGGCTTATCAGAGATGCTGGCATGGGAGCAACATCCCTCCTCGTCACAGGGCATCTCTGTTTGCGCAATTAGCTTCCAGTGGCTGCTCGAGGAGAAATGCCCACTTCCCCTTGTCTGTTAGGATGGGCACATCCTACTCAGAGCCAGTGCTGGCCTGGGCCAAGGGCCAGGGCATTGAAGTCACACTGTGGGGTCAAGAGCCTTGTGGAGCTGTGGCCAAGTCCCAGGCAGGGACAGCGCTGGAGTGGGAGGAACCCAAGATGGTCTCTGGGAGGTGAGTGGGGTGCTGGGATTAGAGGGCATCCCCTCAGGGAACTGGGGAGCAGTTTGGTCCCCCCATCCCATGCTGGCACCAGGGACATCACAGCATTCACTGATGTCTCCTGGTCCTTCTGGAGATTGATTTCGAAAACTTTGAGATCCTGAAGACACCTCTGGTGGGTACCATGAAATCTGCCAGTGTCAGACCGTCCCCTTACATGGCCACTACACCCCAGATTATCCCAGTCTGTCCCAGCACAGCCCAGTGCACCCCTACTGGCGTCCTAGACAACACCCCAGGCCCATGGATCTTTCTCAGGGAACCCCTTGCCCAGAGGGCCCCACTGCATTTCCATCCCTGCCACTCCAGTACCTCCCAGGATGACCCAGCATGCAGCCCCTGCCCCAGCTGTGCCTCTTGGCCAGGACCCCAGTGCTTCTGGGCAGGAGCACAGCAGCTCCTGCACCCCATTGCTCCCATAGGCCCCTTCTCCAAGGATCTCCCTGCTTTCCTCTTTCCTCCCAGTCCAGCCCAGTGCCCCCAGTGTGTCTCTAATGCTGCCTTTTTCTCCAGCCCTGTGTGGCTGAAATGCTGGCAGGCCTTCTGCAGCAGAAGCACCAGGCTTCCTCTCTGGATGCCTAGGTGAGCAGAGCCTGCAGGGAGAGGGGTGGGAACAAGGCCCCTCTCATACCCCGGAGGGCACCAGAGCGTTCTGGGGTTTGTCTTTGAGGATTACGAGTAATGGGGACACTGGTGTCCTGATCCCCTCTAGTGGCATGAGGAGATGATCATCCCTTGAAGAACACCCTGACCCCTTTAAGCCCTGGGCCATTTCCCCTGAATAATCAATGCACCCTTTCAGCAAAATTCCACTCTGTGGAGCACAAAACACTTCAAGACAGTCCATTGAGGTAAAAATAGGACAAAGAAAGAGTAAAAGGGTTCAAGTCCAGACGACCCACAAAGGGGTCAAAGTTCTTATAATCACAAACATAAAAGTAAAAAGAAAAACAAAGAAATAAAATAAGCCCAGCAGGTTGCCAGAAATACCACCAGCCAGCCCTTTGGGAGTAATAGTAAGACCTTGAGACACAAGGGAATTATACAAAGTAAAAAGCAAAGAAAAATTGATTCAATATAGTATGGTAAAGTGGACCAAAGAAATGATCCGCAGAGATAATCTGTACTGGCCCATGTTGGGATCGTTTAAGGGTTGGATTTGTAGAGCATTAAACACATATGTTGCTTGTAAAGAACCATTTTACAGAGAGGAGTGTGACTGTGCTGCTCTGTGGACAGAACAGCATAAACCATTCTCGGTATATACTTTAAAGGAAAAAAGGGATGAGGATAAAAAAAAGTTACCTGGGAACACTTGATAATCTCCCACCTCTGTATAATACAGAAAATACAGGAGACCCCCCACCATTTAACCCCCCCCCCCCCCCCCCCTCCAACCAGGGTCTCTGCTCCCTCTCCTCCTATAGCTCAAAGGACTCCCTGGAGTCAAAGAAATACCAGGAGAGATGGTATCAGCAGAGAGGACAGAGATAATGACACAAAGGCTCCCCTTTACCCCCTGGGGCAAGTGCCATTAGCAGGACAAGAGACTGAATTAATTGGATTTGTTAATGTTCCCTT
Organism: Cinclus cinclus; assembly: GCF_963662255.1. Taxonomy (NCBI): domain Eukaryota; kingdom Metazoa; phylum Chordata; class Aves; order Passeriformes; family Cinclidae; genus Cinclus; species Cinclus cinclus. The sequence continues at coordinate 1,778,522 of NC_085078.1, forward strand.
GAACACAGGAAAGGTGGTAGGAAGGTGGAAATATTTACTAGTAATAGTAAACCAATTAACCCACTGGCTAGAGGCACACCCTGCAGCTAGAGCCACATTACAAGTGGTAGCCAAAATATTCATAGAACACATAATACCAAAGCATGTCCTGGTCCCAGCAATAGACTCCGACCAGGCATGCACTTTACATCAAAGGTGCTTAAGTTCCTGACCTCGGCCCTAGGCATCAGCTGGGAGTACTATACACCCTGGCACCCTCAGAGTTCTGGGACAGTTGAAAGGATCAGTCAAACATTACAACAACAGCTGTTAAAATTAAGAATTAAGACTGAAATGCCATGGACAAAGTGCCTCCCACTAGCCCTGTCTAATATACAAAGAATGCCAACTTGGAAAACAACTTCAATTTCACCACAGGAAATGCTGTATGGTATGTCTTACCCTAAAGGAGTACACCTTGATCTGATCTTAGTTCAGGACACTTCTCTTCAAAGTTACATAATAACCATCAACAAAAACTTGCAAGAATTAAGTGGAAGGAAATTTTAGCTCAAACCATCCGTCTAGGATTTGCCATACGTAAGATTAAGCCAGGACAACATGTGTTAATTAAAGTGTGGAAAGAAGAAAGTCTGGATCCAAAATGGGAAGGACCATATTTAGTTCTGTTAACCACTGAAACAGCTGTACAGACAGCCAAAAAGGAGTGAACACATGTGAGTAGAGTCAAAGGTCCCATAACCCCTCCTACTGTAGGCTGGACAGCGACACCCGAGCTCAGAGACCTCGAAGTGCCAATTCACAGGACTGGATGTTGATACCGGATCAACTCGTCTCGAAGGTCTCCCAGTCAGGACTGAAAGTCACCTGTCCTAAACCTGGGTGTGACTGCAGCCCGTTCATCAAAAAACGGTGTCCATATTGTACTGAGTTGTGGCGGGGTCATTCCTGTGGTGGGTGTCTCCCACTCGCATTATGTATCCAGTGTAGAAGAAATTAATATAAGGAAACTGTTAAGGTACTTAATACTCTATCAGCACAAGGAGAAATCAAAACTGATGATCATAAATGGTGGGAGTTATTTGAGACTAGAACAAGGGGAAAAGGAAAAAAAAAAAAAAGCCAAAGCGGAGGTACTGGGAAGAAAGTGCTGGAAAGGGTTGAGTATACCGTGCTGTTACTGCTGTACCTCGTACCGGAATGTTAAAACCAAAAGCTGGGACAAAATTAAGAAATTATACCAAAAGAGAAAGACAAAGGGCGAGACCCCAGGACATAGTCCGTGCTGCCAAGAAGATTAAACAAACCTCCGCTACTGGCAGCAACCCCGTAGGCCTTGAGGGAGGCAGAGGGATGAGAACAGTCCTGGGAGTCATCCTATTGCTCCTTATGATGAAAGGAAATAGTGCTGATGCTTGTTCCAAGTGTTACCAGACAATCGGGTACGGCGGACGCACAGAATACACCCTTGCCCTCCACACTCATATCAGTTCAGCCTGCTATAATAAGCACAACTTAGAAACGTGCACTGTTATAGGAAAAAGTTACTGGGTAGCCACCAATTTGGAAAAAATGGTGGGCTCTATTGGCATACCAAAGTTGCCCAGTAGGAGAAGCGTACCCCTGCTTCACAAAAGAAGGTATGTGGGGATATTCAGATCAGGGAGGAGTGCAAAATCACTGCAAGGAGGAATGAATAAAGAACACAATTAAAACGCTCAAGGAAACAAGAACAAACCATAAGAAAAGTTTTAACTTGCACGAGAAATTGAAACAACAAAGCAGCAAACGGGACTTACCCACCTCGGAAAAGAATTTCTTAGCAGAATTAACGAAAGAAATTACTGCTGAACTGAACTGAACCCCCCTGCTGGATCTGTGGAGAAATGCAAAAAACTGAACAATGGCCACAGAGGGGGGAGGGATTAAGCCCAAGCAACGAAAGGAATAGCTAAGCAACTTACTCAAACTAGAGCAGCAGTATATCAAAGTCGACTAGCCCTGCACTATCTATTAGCTGAAGAAGGAGTGTGTGGCAAGTTTAATAATTATGAATGCTGCTTAAAAATGGTATTTATAACGGTGAAATAATTACTATAATTGCAGAAAAAAAAAATTAAAACAAATAGCCCCTGTACCTGTACAAACCTGGAACTCTATGCTTAATGATAATTGGTGAAGTAACCTGTTGGGGGAACTTGGTGGAAGAAATTAGGTTTTATGTTAACATGTGCATTATTAGAACTACTGTTCATGCCTTGTCTTGTTCCATATTTCATTTGACACATGCAATCAGTGTTTCAAGGAATGCAAATTGCTACAATACCAAGAGACCCTGAGATGGCAACGAAATTAATGGCAGTAAATGAATTAAATCTAGTACAAGAAGTACTGACAAAATTTAAAGCCCAAACAGGAATTAATGGGATAAAAAAGAGAAGTGGGGAAATTGTGATAATTGATAAATGATTCGTGTTAATCGTAAAAGTTTTGGAGTTTGTATAAACCAGAATACTTAGACAAGACATGGAACTCGATAAAGGGGAATACATTTTTAAAACCATTCTGTTTAAATTCCCCCGTTATGAATATTTTGCTTCCTAAGTAAATTGTATTTGATACCAGTTTGCAAAATGAGGTTTTCCCAGAGCCTGAAAGATTTTGCAAAATCAGATCTCCCGCCTTTGCGTAATCAATTGCAACCTATCTGCTAAGACCAGACTTCCCACTTCTGCTGTTCTTTATCTACCAAAACCAGGTGGTTACTTGACAAATTGTCCGGAGATTTCACACAGCGGTCCCACGGATGTTTTTTTAACCACCACTGCTTACCTGGCAGAATTATGACAACAAAAGAAATTAAGAATTATTGATTACTACAAGGAAAACCATACTCTAGAAAGGAGCTGCAAACCAAGGTTCAACGGAGCGTGGAGTGGGCGCTGACCCCTCACGTTCCCCAGCGCTGCTTGCTCCGTCTATATCAAATAAAGCAACCTAAATTCTGCTAAATATCAAGACTTTTTGTTTCTCATTTATAACAGGATCTGCCCGGAAAGTTTTCACTAGAGATGCCCCTTTTGTTCCCTTCTCTGGAGCTGCAGCAGCAATGTCTGTGTGCAGAGCTGAGGGAAGATCAGTGCTGGCAGAGCATGGTGCTGGTGTGGGGAGATGGACCTCAGTGAGCACAAACGCCATCAGCCCCTGGGGCCAGCAAGGTCTGGGGGACGGGAGGGAAACCACTCAGGTTTGTCGTGGCCTCTGAAAGTTTGTTCAAGGGAGTTGTGAGTTTCCTGTCCCACTGCAGACATCATTGCTCACAGGGAGAGCTGCCTGGCAGCCACGCCCAAACTGCAGTGGTGCCACAGGAATTGTCTGCAGGGTCCTGCAGTGCCTCGTGCTGCTCCCTTGCCAGGGGCACCACAGGCCAGGGGGGCACATCTGGACTGGTGTGTCTGGCTGTGGGGCTCCCTGTTCTGGGCACTGAGGAGGGGCTGGAGAGGCTCTGCAGGACTGACAGGATGGGCTCTGGGGACTGTGTGGAGAAGCTGAGGGACCTGGGCTGCTGGAGCTTCTGAAGAGGGGGCCCAGCGCTCATCCTGCAACTGCTCCAGGGCTGGTTTCAGAGAATCACAAAAGCAGCAAGGATGGAAAAGACCTAAGCGATCCTCAAATCCCACCTGTGCCCTGACACCACCTTGTCTCACCTGAGCCTCCTCTTCTCCAGGATAAATAACCCCTGATCCCTCAGCCGCTCCTCACAGGACTTGTGTTCCAGACCCCTCACCAGCCTTGTTGCCCTTCTCGGGAAATACTTCAGCTCCTCCTCGTCCTTCCTAAATCGGGGCGCCCAGAACTGGAGACAGCACTCGAGGTGCTGCCCAAACAGTGCTGAGTACAGGGCAAGAATCACCGTGCTGGATCCTGCTGGCCAGGAGCAGGGCAGCCCCAGCTTTCCCCTCTCTGGCACATCGCAGCTGGGGCAGCCCCAGCATTCCCCTGCCTGTGACAGCACAGCCATGGCAGCCCCAACATTCCATCCCTGGACATGCTCCATGGAAAGGTTCCAGTCAACAGAACCGACTGGCCACTGAGCACCCCCAGCCTGGGCTGATGTGGATTCCTCTGCACGCAGCTCAGCGAAGGTCCCCTTGGCCGCCTTCACTGTGCCACAGACAAGTGTCAGACACGGTTCCAGAGCCCTGCCCAGAGCTGCCAGGAGGAGTTGATTAAAACAAGAACACAAAAAAGTCCAACAAAAGAATCCCCCAAAACCAAACCAATCCATACAAACAAACAAATCCAACAACCAAAACAAAACCAAAAGCCACTAGAGAAGGAGATCACCTCCCTAACAGACCTGTTCCATCCTTCAGTTGGTACACCTGCACACACACAGGACCCGAGAGTTCAAAAAAAAGTGGATTCCTTGAGTACATTTGCAGGAAAAGCAGGTGAAAGACAGGCTCACAGTTAGGACTCTTCTCAGCGGAGCCAAAAAGGCCCCTTTGGCAACCGCAGGGATCTTGGAAATGGCAAGTGCCACACCCTCAGCACATGGGGGAGAAAAGGGCTCTGTGGTGCCCGCCATGGCATGTAAACCCTGCTCCCTGGGCACTTGACACTTAGGATTCTTACAGAGCAATCCAGTAGGGCCTTCTAGGTATCGAGCCCCAGGCTTTGTGAGCCCAGGCAGAGGCAGGCAGGACGCAAAGCTGGCAGCAAAGGAAGGGGCCAGCGAGGTGGGGCAGCCGGGGGTTGACGACAGCCTGCAGGGACAGAGGCACAGGGCATGGACACCGTAGGACAGCCTGGGCTGCAGAGGGCACAGGGATGGGCAGCAGCTGAAAGGCCCTGCCAGAGCCACCTCCTGAAGCACTTTGGCCATGGCTGCTGGGCCTGGGCCCTCGGCCAGCAGGGGACAAGTGAGCCTTGCTGTGCTGAGGTTTGCTCAGCATCAGAGACACCTTTCCCTTGTTTGTCTGCACCTGTCATCGCTTCCACCAGTGTTCTGCTCTAACTGGAACCTGGGGACACTTTCTCCGATGTGTCCCTCAGTGGCACCCATTACAGCTTCTAGAATCTTTGGACTTTAAATATCACTTTGAGTTCTTGACAAGATTTTTGAGCACACTCTCAGGGACTGAGTCTGATATAAACAACATCAAAGCCCTGAGAGGGTCATTAAAGTCATTCAGCTGTGTCTGTGCTGCTGAGCTGGGCTGGGCTGGGCTCCTGGCTCAGAGGGTGATCCTGCCAATCAAGAAGATCTACAAAATGACTTTTCTACTGAGGAGCAGCTCCTGTGTGCAGCCCAGCAGGGCTGGGGCACTGCCTGCGGCCACCCCGGCTACAGCACAGGGGCACAGAGAGCTTCAATCTGTCAGGGCTGGGAAGATGCTCAGAGGTGACTGGGGCGGAATCACTCCCAGCCTTTGACACAGGAAGCCTCTGGCTGCAGGACAATGCAGCTGCAGCTCCTGGAGTCATCTCCTAAAGCTGGAACATTTCACGGACGATGCATTCTCTAAGTACAACTCAGGGTATCTCTGGTACAGAGGATGACAAGCTGGGAGCTTGTCACGATCTGCCAGTACAGGCGGGGATCATGATGGTTCGTTTTGATCTCGAGGTACAAAAGACACAGCAGGGGACAACAGTATGCTTCAGAATACTCACAGCAGAGCACTTTTATTTGGTGCTAAGCACACAGTTATGTGCTATAGATGGCAGAGTTTTTAAGGAAACAAAGTCAAGAGATAGAGAGAAAGAGGGGAAAAGAGGGGAAGGGAAATAGCTACCAAGGGATGAGACACCATCCTTGTGGTCATAGACGGGTGTGCTCAGGGCCTTCTGCCAATGGACGGGTCTTCCCTCTGTGGGGAGATCTCAAGGGGCTTCTTCAAGGAGTCACCTTCTTAAAGTCTTTCCTCAAAGCGAATGGCTTCTGGCCATGAGGTAGGGATTTTTACGGACCACTGTGTGTCCAGAGAAGCAGGCACCCACATGTCTGGGCCGGCACTTATGACGGCACAGCACAGCACGGCACAGTGCACCTGTGACAGCCACCTGCCACGCGTCTACCTCGGCCGGGTCAGAGCTCCTGCTCAAAGCCGACCAGGTCAGGAGCACGTGGGGTACACGGGCATCTTCTTGCGACGGTCATGAGGAAAATGAGGGAAACTTTGGACCGTCTCTTACACCACCCCGTGACTCACAATCTTTGTCGAGAGAGCTCCTTTGTAGTGTTGTTGCTGCGGTGTCTTCAGTTGCGAAGTGTAGAAGAATGGCTTAGAGAGAAAGGCCATATTCCCATGCGAGAACTAGCTGACAGGGCTTTGGGAAAATACTGACACAGTGGGTATTTTGAAGGACAGCTTTTCCTTGAGCAATAGATATGGAACCACGTTTGCAATAACAGGATACTTCCGTTAAGATAGTATGCAGAACCTCCACAGCTAAAGGATCACAAGAATGAGGAACTGGGTGGGACTGACCTTTGCTGCGGTAGCCAGTGATGAGCTTGCTTTTGCACTATGTATGAGCTTAATTATTGATGATATAAATGTAACTAAGAGCATGCAATAAATTGTGACTTGCTGATCATTCACACTGAGTGCTGCATTTCTCCCGCCAACTCCGACAGCGAAGTCTTCAGGACTCATCCAGGTTGGTAGCATATTCCGAAAAACAGGGACAGAAAGTCAGCCAAAGAAAAAAGTAGGAAAGGGAAAGGGAAAGGGAAAGGGAAAGGGAAAGGGAAAGGGAAAGAACAAGTTCAATCTTTCAAAGTAATTTCAATTTAAGTAAGTATTTTCAATTTAAAACACAAGTAAAATTATTAATCAGTAATTTCAATTTGAAACACTAATTTAAGTAATTTCAATTGAAAACACAAGTAAAATAATTAATAAGTAAGTTGAACACAATTTAAAATAATGAATAAGCAATTTCAGTACAAAACACAAGTAAGATAATTAAAAAACAAGTCAATACCAGTACATCATTTCAACACAATTTAAAATAATTAAGAAGTATTTTAAGTAGATAATTAATAAAATAAAATAATTTCTAGGTAATTGGAGTTTGAAAACACAAGTCCTCAATATAACATTTTAAATACTCATGTGTTTTTCATCTTGCATCAATAACCTTGGGGACGTCATCAGTGACTGACTTGTGTATATTCATTATGGATGTCAAGTGTGTTAACTGCTTCATCATTCTCCAATTCATGTTGTACAGGATTGCTGATATAAGCAAAACCAATCAAAACCAAAATCAAAAGGACAGTGATGGGATGACACAATTTGTTCAGGACACCTGTGGCAGTAGGTGACCACCCAAAGAGGGTATCCCACCACTTGAGTTCAGCATCTTTCTTTACTCTTTCCAAAACATGATGTAGTTCCTTTACATGGTGATGAAGAGTTATCAGAGTTTTGGTCTGTTTTTCTTAATCCTTTCCAAAATTTCAATTAAATCCTGGGGAAGCAGCAATTGCTTTACCAGAGCGAGGTTCATTCCAACGGGAGTAGGCAATAAATGGTGGATTCATGTGTAATTGGACTGCAAAAGGTGGCAAGACGTAACTGGGACTACATAAGGAAATCACATCCTACAATTCTAGTAAAGTTACAAATGCAAACATTCGAATGATTTTTAGTATGCACTACCAAATTTTCTATGATAACAGGTTGCCAGCAGTTCTTAAGCATACACAACCATTGCCTATATAAATCAGCACCGTTTCAGGAATCTCGTTTGGACGTATTTCAAAGTTACAAACATTTGGCTCTGTGTCCAAACAAATATCTTGAGCTCTAATCGCGTTACTTTCACAGATAAACCCTTGTTGTTCCCGGACAGTACAAGTTTCCAAATTCACAGTTTCCCACTTCTCACCAATTTGACGGGCCCATTCTCTATGCTTAAAAGGATAGAGAATAGCTCCATCACGATTCAGCCCGAATGCAATGATGGCGAATATGGAATGCACTGAAGCATTATGTATCATCAGCACAAAGGCTCTGGCTGTGTTTGTGCTGGGGTCATAGCTAAAATGTACCAAGTTCCACCAGGATTGGAATTCTCCTTCAAAGTCAGTGGCACTATCCCAAATTCTTTGCCGAATTTCAGTAGGAAAAGTGCCTTCCTCGCCTTCTCTGATAATTGAGGCAGCAACAAACCGCACCCACAGGTGAGCCTGGATACAGCTGAGACCTAAAGAGATGTTATTTTGTGCAGCACCGAGTTCATCAGTTATCGGTTTGCGGTCATTTGCATTTACCTTTTCCCAATTTGCCAAAATGTTTGATAGGAACCATTGTTGGGTTCCCAAAGCTGTCAAAGATGACTGCAGTGGTTGCTGTAATTTGGTGACATCTCCAGACGTAGTAGCCAATTTATTCCTCAGTACTTCTGAATCAATGCTACTGAAAATTCCCAATCCTGCTCCCACAACGCCCATTATGTCTCTTGTCATTCGTTTGTTAAAAGGGTTCAGGATAAGCGGTGGTGGAGTAGCAGGTGTCACAATAGTCACATCAAATTCCCCCCAGTATTTTGTATTGTTTTTACCACACATGATTTTATGGGAAAACTGTACAGCAATTAAATGGAGCCAACAATTCTGATTTTAAATTTTACAAAGTACAACACGGCCGTGAGGTCTTGTGCCATAACTGTGTACAAGTTTGATGAGGGATTCAGCAATGAATTTATGTGTTATTGTAACCATGAAGCTTTGTCATTTCAATCTTGTTGGTTTAGTTCAAGTAAAATTATACCAACAGTCAGGAAGTATCAGCAGTGTTATCATGGGTTATCTGGTTCTTCATGTCCCTCGGTGCTCTTCTGTGAAAAGTAAACGCAACAGAGTCTGCCATGAAGAGGCAGGAAATTAAAATGATGAAACTATCTAGCATGTGTGAAGCTACCCACCGCATGGCAAAATTCTCTTACCTTGCGATAGTTCAAATTTCTTGCCACCTCTCTCTTTTGCCATACTGGAATTCGGTTAACTTCCCAATCATTTTGCTGCCAAAAAGGAAGCCACTCTGTACATCCCTGAAACACAGCATAAGAGTCAGTGTAGATGCAAACAAGAGAGGTATTGTGTACCTCACACTGGAAAACACTCCAGGCAGCCATCAGTTCCCCAACGTGAGCACTGCCTTCTCCCTCAGTAATGATTCATTCATCAGAAGTGTGGAGGGCTACTGCTCTGTGTTTCCACACCTTTCCCTCTGGTTTGGCAGAAGCATCAGTGAACCAAGAATTTGCTGATTGTTCAGAGGAGAAAGGAGGGGCTACTTTAATTGCCGAGGCAGCTTTGTCTTGGCTGCTCCCCAAGCTCTCAGTTTCTTGTATAGCCCAATGTTTTATAGCAACTTCTGTTATTGAGAAGATGTTACAATAATGTTCAATCTGGGCATACCACTTCCTAGCTGAGGATCTATGGGCCACCGCGTCAGGCAGGGGAGCCCCAGTAGTGACCACTACGATCACTTTGAAAGGACCTCTTAATGTAATTGGTCGTTGCCCTACAATTTTCTCCACTTCTATGAGAGCTAAGCTAACCGCAAACAGTCATTTAACCCAGATAGCGTATCTTTATTCAGCATCTTGAAAGCCACGGAACTACAAACAAATAACAGGCCTTGTAGGACCATCAGGGCCTTGTTGCCATATGTGAACTGACAACCCCGAGATGGGGAATCCCCACTCTACCTGGAAAGGGTCTGTGGGGTGAACAGGGCCCAGGGCTTGATGAGCTGTTGCTTCAAAAATCAGCACTTGCAGTGCTTCCTCCTGAGAAAGAGTCCAATCCCATTTCACCCCTTCCCTCAGCAAGTCATAAAGAGGCCTGGCAATTATTGAAAAGTCTGGAATGTGTTTTCTCCAGAACACTAATAATGTCCACATTTTATGGCTGTTGGCAGGACAACGCGAAGGTGAACCTGGTGTCTGCTGAGAAGGGGTTGTATAGGGAGAAAAGGGAATGGGGCCCAGAGTCGGTGGAACCATTTTTGGCACATTGCTCTGCTTCTTTCAGTGAGTCCAGATGTTCTAAAGTTTTAGTGTGTTCCTCTCTTAGAGCACTTTCTAACAACTGTTTCTCATTTTGCAACAAAGAGCACTCATGTTTTCAACAAAGATACTTGTTCCTTTCTTCATTTAGTTGTTCTGGCAAAATTTGAACTCATTTTTGTAGAGAATTTATAATTGTAGTCTCCTCATTTGTTTGCTTGAAGTGATTTTCTAGAGCTGCCCTAAGACAGGCTCCCAAAACAGAACAGAGTACAGTTTTATTTTTGTACAGTTTGAATTTTGACTCCCTTTGCAGAGAACATATTCCATCAATCACATTTTCTAAATTATACCAATTATTTGGTGCCCACTCTTCTCCTCCCTGAGAGGGTCTGGCACTATATGTAGCTAATAGAGCAAAAAATGCAGCTTTATTTGTTGCACTGCAATTTTCACTCATTTTATGAAGGGGCACGTAAAAACCACTGCAGGGAGGTATATCACTTAAGTTACACACACGCGCACACACACACACACACACAACTTTTCTCTGTGTTCCCTTTCACTTCCCTGTGTGGGTGAAGAGACCGAAGCTGCTTGGGAGGCACTAGCTTCAGTACAAATCTCTGGTTGTCTCTTTGGTACACCAAGCAGTCAAAAAAACCACAATAAAAACCAACAAAAGAGTCCTGTCTTCCACACCAAGAGATCCTAGAGTGAAATTCTACAGACAGAGCCCTCAAACAAGTGTGGGGGTGCTCTCCACCTAGGCCTGTGCAGTTTGCAGGAAATCTGAACTTGCCCCCCTTGCTTTCTGGACAAGCTCACTCCTTTTGAGGTGACCAGCTAGGTGCGGCTGGAGCAAGATGTCCTTCCCCTATTACAGACTACACACAACCTTGCAGCCCTTCTGTCTGTCATAATCCAGTCCGTGATGCCAATTTAATGTCACGATCCGCCAATCCAGGCGGGGATCGTGATGCTTTGTTTTGATCTTGAGGTGCAAGACACGGAGCAGGGGGACAGCAGTATGCTTCAATATAGCACTTTATTTGATGCTAACAATTCAGTTGTGCGACAGAGAGGAGAGTTTAAGGAAACAAAAGGGGAAAAGAGGGGAAGGGAAATAGCTACCAAGGGATGGGACGGAGTCCTCGTGGTCTTCGGCCAATAGACGTGTCTTCCTTACGTGGGGAGATCTCAAGAGGCTTCTCCAAAGAGTCACCGTTTTACAGTCTTTTCTCAAAGTGAGCGATGTCTGGCCAAGAGGTGGGGAGATTTATGGACCGTTGTGTGCTCAGAGAAGCAGGTGCCAATCTGGCTGGGCTAGTGTGGCCTCGAAGAGCAGTGCACCATGACGGCACAGCACAGCACAGCTGCAAACAGTTATTTGGTAAACCTCTACCTTGGCCAGGCCAGAACTGTTCAAAGGCAACCAGGCCAGAAAACTCCTGTCTGGAGCGAGTGGGGTTCACCGGGGTCTTCTTGTGATGGTCGTGAGGCAAATGAGGGAAACTTCGGACCGTCTCTTCCAGATGACAGGAGATGAATTCCCAGAAGTGGCTGTAACGGCCATCTATGGGGTTGGGAGCACTTTGGAGTCTGGGGATGCTTTTGGGGTGTGCCAATTGGGTGCTGCGGGGGCACTTAGAGATCCTGGGAGGTCTGGGGGACACATACGTGACATGTGGTGGGTGGACACTGGGGTTCTGTGAAGCCCAGGGCATGACGGGCGTTGTTGTCCCAGCTCCAACGGGGCTCAACTGGGCCGTGGGGCATGACGGGAGCCACAGGCAAAAACAGAAAAGATGGCGCCGACACCAGGCACCGCCCCCAAAGTGCCAAGACCCAGCACTGATTGGTTGTGTGCAGTGATGGGCGGGAGTCTTGGCAAATGGGAGGCACCAGAGGCAGGAGCCCACTCCATCCCCAGTACAGCCCCGTACAAACCCAGTGCCCCTCCAGGTCATCCCAGTACACCCCAGTCCCACCCAATACACCTGGCTTAGTTCCCAGTCCATTCCAGTTCCTCCCCGTATTATCCACAGTAGGCGTCAGTGTCCCCCAGCCATCCCCACAGTGCGCCCTGTGTCCCTAGTTTGTCCCAGTACTTCCAAGTATCAATCCCAGTATGTCCCAGTAGTTTTCAGTGCAACCCCACAGTCCATCCCAGTCCACCCAGATTCCCCCTCAGCATTCCCCATGTTCCCACGTTGACCCACTCCTCCCCAGTATCACTCCCAGTATGTCCCAGCGTTTCCCACAGTGCTCCCAGTGTTCCCCAGTATGTCCCAGTTCTCCCAAATGTTTCCAAGGAAACCTGAACTTCTCACGGTTGCCGTGGCACACAAACCCAGCCGTGGGATCAGTGCAGTGTCCATGGCCCTGTACAGCCCCTGGCAGTGGCCCAGTGCAGGATGCGATGATGATCCACCCGCAGAGCTGGCCCAGGGCAGCTCTGCAGTGCTTTTGGTGGCACCTTGGGCAGGCACACTCCTGAGGACTATGTCTGTTTGCAGTGGAGAAAATTAGGAGTTTTAGATTGTTTAAAAAAATTAAAAAGGGAAAACATTTCTTTCCTGAGCGCAGCCAGTTCTCCAAGCAAAGCAGGTTCCAGATGAGGGAGGACAGACGGGATGGGGCTGGGCAAAGTGGAGCAAGGTTGTCCACACTGGGTCAGACCTCAAGGCACAGCTTCTCTGAGCAGGCCAGACCTGCCGAGGAGAGACCCTGGATCAATATCAACCACACAATGCTCTAATCACCTCTGCTCTAAAATCAGCAGTAATAAAATCCACCCTTTAAAACTCCAATGGATATTTCTCCATAACTGCAGCAGAAAACCTTCCTCATGGACTGCACCAGACCAGAGGGAAATCAAGGCAGAGCCGTGGTTTGTCAGGACTTGCTTGATCCCAGTGAGCCCCGTGGTGCATTTGGTGCTGAGTCCTTGAACCTCAGGGCCTAGGAGGAGATTGCACAAACCCTTTGAGGAGTCCAATTCAGAAGAACCTTTCAGCTGCTGCCCATGCCTGTGCCTTGGGCTGGCCCAGACTCCTTCTGGGGGATGTGTTGCACCTCAGCCCTGCTCTGGGAGAGAAATTCCTTCTCCTTGTTTCCAGTCTGGGCCTCCACAGCTGCCCTTGGTATTAATTGTTTCTTTCTCTGGATATTCTCTGTCAAAAGAGCCATCATCTCTGAAACTGCCCATCAATCCCTCCCAGGGCTCTCCTCTGCTGTCCTCAGTCTCCAGCCCACTGAGCACAGAACTCCTTTCTCCACTCCTTTGACCACTATCAAATGGTCATGTGCTTGAGGCCATGGGCACCTGGACAAGAAGGACAGTTCTTTTCCATAGAAAGGAACGTAGGGAGCCCCAGTGTTTCAAAGGCAGGGAAGAGTCGGCCCTCAGGAAGCCAAGGTAACCTACATAGTCCTGGCAGCTTTTGTCTGGGAGCTATCCTTGTATATATCCAGAATTTCAGAGGCAGTATCCCAATCTTGGCCGCCAATGCCTGTGCTTGAAAGATGTTTTATTCTCCATGGAAAGAAAAGGCTCAGGGGCTGCCCCCGGGGTGCGCGGGGCTTGGCACAGGGCTGAGAAGGCAACGGAAAAACGGAAAAACGGCCATGGGGACAAACGGCCCCAGGGCTTCAGTTGCAGTTGCAGCAGCAGCAGCAGCGGCAGCAGCGGCAGCAGCGGCAGCAGCAGCAGCAGCAGCAGCAGCGAATCAAGCGACTTTGTCGACCCTCTGGATCTCCTCTCCCTCTCCCGCAGTCCCACAGCCTCTCTCAGTCTCCGTTTCCCGGTGTCTCCCTCCTCTCCCAGTCTCCCTCTCCCCGTTCCGAGCCGGCTCATGCCCCCAGCCCGCCCTCGGCCCCGGGCGGGGCTTCCCCCTCCCCGTCCCCGTCCCCGTCCCCGGCCGTCCTGCCGCGGTCTCTCCTCCGCCCGGCTCTGGCTGTACTGGCAGTGGCGCTGCTGGGCGGGGATCAGTGCCTGGTGCGGCATCGCCTCCCTTTGGCTCCGCCTGCCCCGGCCCCGGCCCCGGCCCCGGCCCCGGCCCCGGCCCCGGCCCCGGCCCCGGCCCCGGCCCCGGCCCCGGCCCCGGCCCCGGCCCCGGCCCCGGCCCCGGCCCCGGCCGCAACGTGGGCTCCGACCTCGGCCTCAACGCGGGGTCCGGCCCCGACCCCGGGCCCGGCCGCAGCCCCAGCCCCAACGTGGATCCTGGTCCCGGTCCCGGTCCCGGCGCCGGCTGCTCCCGGAGCCCGCAGAGCGCACACAGGGCGCGGCCGCTCCCGCCGCCTCCGTTGGGGCTTCCCCGGCCCGAGCTCCGCCGCTCGGCAGCGCGGCCGCTGGCCCCGAGCCGCCGCTGTCGCGTTCCAAAGAGCGAACGCCAGGGGCTGCCCGGCCCGGGACGGCTGAGGGGCGCTCGGGGCCCGTGTCTGGCCCCGGGCCGAGCGCTGACAGCCGCGTCTCGCCGGCAGGGAAGGTGGAGCACGGCATTAAGGAGCGCTACCAGCTCGGTTCGCTGCTGGGGCGCGGCGGCTTCGGCAGCGTCTGGGCGGCGACGCGGCTCTCGGACGGCGCCCCGGTGAGTGGAGGGGCCGGCGGCGGGCGGAGGAGGAGGGGAAGAGCAGGAGGAGGAGGAGGAGGATGTGGCTCGGCAGGGCGGGCGGCGAGCTAAGCCCTCTGCTCCCCTTGGCTTGCAGGTGGCCATCAAAAGGGTGCCACGGAACCGCGTCCGACACTGGGGTGAGCTGGTGAGTGAGCGGGGGTCAGCGGGAGAAGCCGGGGCGTGCGGGGTGGGCATGAGCCGAGGCCCAGCAGGGTGGACAGCGCGTGTGGGGCCAGCAGAGCATCCCGGGCTGGGTGAGGGCTTCCCGAGCCCTGGCACGGCATCAGCCCCGCTGACGGCATCGTGGTCCTCCTGCAGCCCGACAGCACCAGAGCACCAATGGAGATCGTGCTCCTGGACAAGGTGTCCACTGGCTTCCCTGGTGTTGTCCAGCTGCTGGAGTGGCTTGAGCTCCCCAGCGAGATCCTGATGGTGCTGGAGCGCCCGGAGCGGTGTCAGGACCTCCGTCATTTCATTCGGGCACGGGGGTTCCTGTCCGAGGAGGTGGCGCGGCAGCTGTTCCGCCAGGTGCTGGAGGCCGTGCAGCACTGCACCAGCTGCGGAGTCCTGCACAGGGACGTCAAACCAGAGAACATCCTCGTTGACCTGGCCAGCGGGCAGGCAAAACTGATTGATTTTGGCTGTGGCACCTACCTGCAGGACACAGCCTACACTCACTTTGCAGGTGAGCCCACACAGCGCCGTCTTCCCGCTCCCAGCATCTCCTGGCCCAACAGCTCAGGGCCCAGCCTGGCTGTGGGAGTGTGGACTCTCCTTTTTGCTGCCAGTCATGGCACTGAGTCTTCAGCTGAGTTGCTTTCCACTGGGGGCGGCTGGGGGGACAGCTTCCAGCCCTGCTGGCAGCCTTTGCCAGCCGCTGTGCCCAGGACTGGGGCTGGGGCAGCCAGCCTGACAAAAACACCCATGGGTGGGGGTAGTAGGGGAGCAGGGGAGGGGCAGAACCTGCGCACCCGCTGTTTTGGTGTGCAGGTGAGAAAGGGCTTGCACTACTGTGCTCACCTTGTTTGCCTTGGCCTCATAATTGTTTTTTGGGGCAATGCAGGCAGGGAGGATGGAGACATGGATTTCCCCACCACTGAGTGGGTTTTTCCTTGTCATGCTCAGGCCTTGCTAGGGCTTCTGCTGCCCTCTTGCAGCACCAGTGGCTCCTTTTCCAAGCCCAAGTTTGTACACACGTCCCAGGTGCTGGCCAGAGGCAAGGGGTCACACCATGTGCCATTGGTGCAGCCCTAGCATGGCCAAGGATTCTGGGGCCAGGCTCTGGGAGCAGCAGCATTCCCCTGATGAACTCCATCTCTGTCCCATAGGAACACGGTCCTACAGCCCCCCGGAATGGACCCGCTTTGGCTGGTACTATGGCAAGCCAGCTACCATCTGGTCCCTGGGCATCCTGCTGCACCAGATGGTCTGTGGGAAGCACCCTTTCAGGAGGGGCCGGAACATCAGCTGGAACCATCAGCTCTCACTGCCACAACGGCTCTCTCAAGGTGAATCCTCATCTCTGGGCACGGGGGGAATGGGAGGCAGTGCTGGGAGACAGCAGTGGGCTCGTGAGCATCCCGCTCTGGCAGCTGCTGAGCACGTGGCACAGGTCCTGCTCTCCTGCTCTCCTCCAAAACAAAGAACTGATGGGAGGCTTTAGGCCCAGCTCTGAGCACACGCAGCATGGCTTGGGCATGGGAATAATGGGGCAAAGCAGACTGCAGCCTCCTCCAAGTGACCGGTGGTTTCTGCTTTCTCTCTCCAGACTGCCAAGATCTGATCAAAAGGTGTTTATCCATGCTCGACATAGAAAGGCCCTCATTAGAAGACCTGCTTTGTGACCCTTGGATGCAGCAAATTCACCTGACGTAGAAGAAGGGAGAGAGCCACAGGCGCACTTTGATGCAGGGCTCTGGTAAGTTCCAGCTCCACACAGGCCTTGGCAATCAGAAGCAAAGAAGCCCAGACTGTTTTGTCCTGCCTGTGCCACTGCACCCAGGTCATCAGATGGGAACACCCAGCCCTTGGGCTGGAGCTGAGCTGCTCTCTGCCCAGCACTGGTGGCCACCATCTGAGCTGGTTTGGCTTGTCCTGGTTCACTGACAGCTGGGGCCCTGGGCAGAACACTGAGAGCCTGGTCTCCCCCCCAGGGAAGGAGAAGGAGGCCCTGGAGAAGCTGTAGCAGGTGGGGCTGCTGCTGCTGGGGACAGCGAGGATGACATCAAGGATGACAACCTCTTCCTCCACCTGGCCACTGGCAAGCTGAAGATGACAGACTTGGATTCTGGCACCTTCTTCAAAGCCAGGCTCCACACAGCAAATTTACAGATGAGTCCAGACCCAGGGGGATGCTCCCAGATTTGGGCATTGCACAGCCTGCCCAGGAAACAAAGGTTCCCCCTTTGCTGGGGAGGATAAAATTGATTCTTCTGTCGTCTGCCAAGCTGCCTTTTGGCAGGACTGGGGGATGGGCTGGGGTGGGTACGAAATGGGAGTTGGCTCCTGGCCCTGCCAACAGCCCCCAGCACCCACCGTGCCCCAGCTGGGGCTGGGGCAGCCAGCTTGACACAAACAAAGCCCCGTGGTGGGAGCAGAGGTGGGGCTCCAGAATTGTGCTTGGCTGCTTTGCTTTGCAGGCAAGGAAGGGCTTGGGCTGCTCCACTGCCCTTGCTTGCTTTGGGATCACCATAACTTTTGCGGCAGCGCAGGGGGAAAGGGAGAAAGCACGGGCTTCTCTCAGCCATGGGTGGCTTTTTCCCTGGCATGTAGGGTTGGGCCTTCCTCAAGCCCTTGATAGAGATAAGATTTTTTACCATTTCTCTTTTCCCCCCCTTTGCACTGTAACCTATTTTCATTATTTTGTTGTTTGTTTCTCTAAAGGAAGTGTTCCAGGTGGGGTCCAGTGTGGATCAGGAGGTGCTTGGGACCAGCTGCGGTGTGGACGGGCCGTGCGCTTGGAGAAGGCTGAGGACATCGTTTGGGACCAGCTTTTCTGCCCGCAGCGATGGCATGAGGTGAGTCCCCGTCTTCTTTGCATGGTGGGATAAGAGCTTTTGGGAAATGGCAGCAAACACCGGAGCATCCTGCTGTGGCAGCTGCTGAGGAGGAGGATGTGCCATGGCTGGCTGCAGGCTGGGCACATGTCCTGCCCTCCTGCTCTGCTGCCCAATGAGGGGCAGCAATGATGGGCAGCTTTGGGCACTGCTCTGGGCATGGCCAGCGTGGCCTGGGCACCGTGGGAGCTGGGACAAGGGTGAGCCTTCAGGAGCCTTCAGCTGACAGGCAATTTCTGGTTTCTCTCCTTGCAGCCGGGCCCTGTGGATGCTGAGGCTGCTCTGGGCTCTGCCAGGGCTCTGCTGCAGCTCAGCACCGGGCCCGAATCAGCCAAAGGAGAAATGGTGTGACCTGCAGCAGAGACTTGCTTGAGCATTTTGGCAACGCAGCTCAAGTTTGCAGAGTGTACACCTCCAAGGGAAAACAAAGTAAACTTGTTCAATACCTTCTGAAATGAAATCAATCTGGAACGACCCCAAATGACATTTTCAGCTTGCACAAGCTGTAGCTCAGCCCTCCTCTGAACAGTTCTCTCCCCCACCTGCCTTTTACTTCACAACTGCTCCCTCCTTTCCCCCACTGAGTTCCCAGCCCATCACAGTGTCCATCACGTTGTTGCCTTCCTTGATGCCCCTCACCACGAGGAACACTGATCCCCAGGCTTAGGATCTCATGCTGTCACTGGCTGAAGAGCAGCAATGTCTCAGAGGTCCAGTGAGATTTTAGTGTCATTCAGAGCTGCTCTCCAGCCCTCAGTTCTCCTCACTGCTGAGTTCCCACTCCCTTTTCCTCGTCCTTCCAGCAGGATGAACTCTGTGAATCCCCCTGAGCTTCCCCACTCTTCCCAGCCCACCCATCCACCTCAGTTAGGCTGAAGCTGAAGCTTCTTTGTCTCCTCTGGCACAGCAGTGCAGTTCCCTGTGCAGGGAGCCCCAGCCCCAGAGCACAGCACACAGCAGTGCAGTGCTGGGCTGGACCAGCTCCCCTCCACCCCTGCCTTGGCTGTCTGTGGCAACTGAATGCTCCCTGTTTGGAGCTGTCATTGCAGGACGGCCCCAGGGCAGAGCCCAGCCGGGCTCCCACTGCATCCCCTGAAGCTTGGGGCAGACACTGGGCCCTGGGCTGAGGTTCGTGGGGAGCACCCAGAGCTGTGGCTTGCAGTCAGTGTTTGCAAGCCTTGTGTTCTCATCTCCTGCAGCCTGTGGGGAAAACAACCTGTGCTGCCAGGCCAGCACTGCCCCTCTGGGCAGGGACAAGGCTGAAGGGCTTTCCCATTTCAGAGCAGCCAGCATTGAGCCTTGGCAGGGCCTGGCAGGGCTGGAGCCAGGTTTGTCTCCCGTCCAGGACTCACTGCTCACCCACCCCCACTGTGCTCACTTACCCATGGACAGAAGGGTCTGTCTATGCCAGGGGCTCTGGGATGTCTCTGTACCCATGGACTGAAGGGTCTCTCTGTGCCAGGGTTTCCATGATGTCTTTGTACCCACGGGTGTAGAATGAACACAGAGACTGAAAAGTGTCAGTCACGTTGCTTTCACACTCCTTCTTTTCTGTACAAGACACATCCATGTACTCCACCATGTATGGCTATATTAAAAGGGTTGGAAAGGATAGAGATTTCCCACCGAGCTCTAACTTTGGCATAACTCACCTTGGAAGCCAGTGGCCGGGGGATTTTTTTCACAACTCTGTGAGTAGGTGTCCAGGAGCTGAAGGGAGCAGCATTTAGAAGCAATTTCATGCCGGATTTCTATGCAGGAAGTGGAGTTGACAACCATCTGCATCTCTGCAGCTGTGCTGGGACTCTCTTCCCTCCACCTCTGCTCACAGGCACTGCCCCTGCAGGGACAGAAAAGGGTGAGGAAGACCTGTCTTGGTCACACAGGGCAGAGCAGGACGCTTCATTGTACCTCAATGCACAGTGATCATGCCTCTTTACTGTCTGCTTAACACAAGCACAGTACCTGCTGATGTAGCAATACTGTGACTAAAGGCATCCCTCTATGGAAAATATTATCAAAAGATAAGAAATGAATAGTAGAACACACCAAATAGAGTAACAAAAAAGACACATGGCACAAAGCAGTCTGGGCAGTCTGTAATGAGTTCCATTCTTAAGTTTATACAGACAACAAACAGGCACTTTATTAATAGTTTCTGGAAAGCACAGAGTTGTTATATTTCTCAGGGCATCCTCAAGCTCAGGCTGTAGAGAAGGGGGGTGCAGTTTTGGAGGCACCACCAAGTAGAGAACCGACAGTGCCAGACCCAGGGATGGGCACCAGGGTGGCACAGGTGACCTTTAGGTTTTGCAGGGCCCAGGCACAGGGGCTGTGCCAGAGCCAGGGCTGAGGTCACACTCTGTGGGCTGAGGCAGATCCCCAGCCAGAAATCCCCCCCGACCCAGCAGCTCTCCAGTGTGGCCACCAGGCCAGCTTGCCAAGGGAGGCTTGTGGCCATGCCCTGCAGGGAGCTGCTGCTGCCAAGGTGCCTTTGGTGTCTCGGGCTCTCCCTGGCACAGGTCCCACCCCGGCACTCTGCTCTTGTGCCCGAGCCCTTTCCTGTGTTGGGGTTGGCTCGAGGCTTTTCCTGCAGCAGGATCTGCTCTGGCCATGGCCCAGGAAACGCAGTTCTTTCTGGAGTAGGAGGCTCTGCCTGGAATGGGCTCAAACATCTCCTAGAAGCCTCTGTTAGCAAAGCTCCCAGTGGAAAATGAAGAGTGGGACCATGATGCTTTTGGTTTAAAAATGCTGAAACCTGCTTGCCCAGTTTGATCCCAGTGGCTGCCTGGGGACAAACACCCACTCCCCGATAACCCTCAGGATGGGCACATCCTGCTCGGGGTGAGCACTGAGCTGGGCCCAGGGCCAGGGCATTGCAGAGACACTGTGGGGGGACAAGGGCCTTGGGGACCTGTGGGCAAGTCCCAGACAGGGACAGTGCTGGAGTGAGAACCTTGTTGGGGATGGGGTTCCTGGCAAGCCCCATGTAGAGCAGCTGTGCAGAGTGGGAGCCAGGTACTCTGGGATGGCACAGTGGCCACAAGTGTGACAGGCTGAGGGTCAGGACAGGAGATATTCCCCTCTGGAATGTGCTCTGGGGCTGGAGACTGGACCAGCTGGGACCTGCAGCGCTGGAAAATGGGGTGGTACGGATGTGGGATGTGCCACACCTGTGTAATTCTCCAAGCCTCAGCCTCATCTTCAGGTGATCCCAATCCCCCAGCGCTCTGGGGGTCTGGTGGAAGATGGATGGTGTTGGAGTGGGGATTCACCTGTCTCCAGCTCCCTTCCCCCAGGTACCTGGGCCCTTCCAGGGGCGGCTGCCCCATACAGGAAGCTGGAGAGATGCTGGGAAAGGGGGCTGGATCCATATTGCAGGTGGGATGTACTCTGTGCCAGGGCTGGGCTTGTTGCCAGGACTGGGGGCTGTGCCAAGCCAGGCTTTGGCCTTGGGTCTTGTCAGGGAGGGCACAGGGAGGAGTCCTGTGAGGGATAAATGTGCTCCTCACTTGGTGCATCCTCCACCCGTGCTGCCAGTGCTAGAGGAAGATGAAGGTGGCTCAGTGTGTGCTCAGTGTGGCCCTGCTCTTCTCCATCCTGCTGTGCCCCCTGACACAGGCCAAGGTGAGGCCCCGATGTCATGGTGTCCCCACATGCTGTCCTTTGTAGCTTCCCATCTTTGGTTTCTTGCAAAATCGCCCTGGGATCTCCTCTTTATCCCACCCAGGGTCTATGAATGGCCTCGCACTGATCATTCCCAGTTCCTTTCCTT